>NC_141685.1:1624180312-1624909564 GCF_964263255.1 Lissotriton vulgaris | reverse complement strand
GGAAGTGGGTCCTTATTTCCCTCTTAAACGAACAAGTTCTTACAAATCTAGTCCCTGAACAGGACTGTTGAATGCATATTACCCCCCTTTATGGCCTGTGGATAAGACCCAGAGACAGTTTTTACCTTCTCAAGCGCCCTCTATGCTACGTTTACACCGAGACCTTGGGATAAGATCAAAAGTCCCCCATTGTGCGGAACCCAGAGTTCGAATGCGGTACAATAGATACACAAATTGAAACTGTGAGGGGGTGGGGGTGTGTGCCTCTCCTCTTGGGTGAACGTTACTGCAACGGGATGGACACCATAGATCGATCCACTTGCTCAGGCCCGGACTAGCCGTTGCGGGCACCGGGAAATCCCCCGGTCGGCCGCATGGGTGGGGGCCGGTTTTGGGCCCCAGGGGCCGTTTTTGATACAGGGCCGTTTTTGCAGCGTAGCTGCAAAAACGGCCCTGTAACAAAATCGGCCGAAAACCGGCCCTGGCAGTGAGTGCGGTCGCACCCCCAGCCCCCCCCCCCCCCCACCCCCAGGGGGGGGCCGGCCGAGCATCTTGCCAGGGCCGGTTTCGGTTCCCAGTCCGGCCCTGCACTTGCTAACAGCTCTTCCGACTGACTAGAGATAATGAGTTTCGGCTCAGCAGACTCCTTCACTGGGCGAACAACAACGAAGGCTGTTAAGGATTCCAGTAACAGAGACAATAGAACAGCTCTTCACATAGGGTTCCACAAAGAAGGTTATCACCCATCTATCTCCACGTTCTCTTGAGCAATATAACAAACATAACGGCACAACTATGAATTGAAATGGGAGCATGGCCTGGGCAAAGCAATCATAGCAGACATTGCAGCAGACACCTGGTTACGGATTTGGTCACATGCTGTCAGAACTTCGATTTGCTTATAACATAAGGCCAAACGATGCAAGATCCTCATGCTCTGGTACTTCAAACTGGTGAGATTACAAGCTATGTTTGGACGTCCAACATCTGCTGGAGAGTCTGCGAGGCCCAAGGTACATAGTTTCACATGGGGTGACAAAGTACATTGGGAAAGCGATTCTGGGTGGAGTTCCTTCAACTGAGTCATCTGATTTGCTCAGTAGACCAGCCACTACACCTACTGGTGCCGCTGCTGGGTGAGCCTGGGAAGGATTCAGTATATCCTTAGGTGCAAGCTGCTAAGGGCCAGATGTAGGTGTCTAAATACCGGTCGGTAACGCCGAAATTTGTTAACTTTCTGCGTTACCGACCAGTATTTAGCCATGTGCGATGTAGGTGACTTTAAACCTACATGCAAAATAAGGAATCGCTAAATAGCAATTCCTTATTTTGCTCTTGCATTTAAGGAATCGGAAATACCGATTCCTTAAATGCAATGTAGGTAGCCTTGAAAACAGTGCACCTCAGCCTTAAGGAATCGCTATTTACCACCCACTCCAAGTTGGTGGTAAGTAGCATTTCTTTACAAAAAGCACTTTTTTGCTTTTTTTATGTGCCATGTGGCACACATCCATGCCCTTAGGGCATGGATGTGCGCCTCATGTGCACACATGCACATCTCAGGGGTGCAACAGGGTGTCCTTTGGACACCCTGGCACCCTTGAAATACCTCCCGCTATTAACGATTCGGTCATACAGAATCGCTAATAGTGAATCTCTTCCCATTTATTCCTATGGGCATACTAGCCCATAGGAATGAATGGCTAGGTATTCCTTAATAACAAATCTTAATTACCGATTTGTTATTAAGGAATGTTAAGAAATCGCTAATATTTGAGAAATTCCTACCTACATTCCTTAATAGCGATTCGGTAATAATCGCTATTAGGACTCGCTAAATGGAAGTTACCTACATATGGCCCTGAGTTCTTTACTCCTAGCAACTAGATACACGGTCATCCACTCTTGGGAGAACCCACTCCCTCCAAGCCTTACAATGTGGTGGTCAAAGGTCTGGCATATTTCCACCATGGAACGGCTGACTGCTTTAATCTCTGATGGAATGTGCACATTTGACAAAATATAGTTACCGTTTAAAACTTATGTTAAGAGCGAGATGGAATGGATTGCCCAGACACTGTCATTCCCGACACTCTCCATAGGTCTCGCCTGAGAGGACTCTCAACATCTGAAAGTGACTCTGACAATGACAACAATGGCCCAATGCTGGCTATACTCTGATCCGTGGTGTTTCTCTGTTTGATGATTAATTGTCCTGTGTACCAAACCTGTCCTGTGTTGCATTGTACTATGCCTGTTTTTAGTTCGCATGATACTGATTCTACGCTCTTGCTATGTAATCACCGTGGATTACACAAAACCTTGAATAAATAGAGGTTTTTTAAAAAAAAAAAAGAATACAACACAAGAGTGCAAAAAGCCCATCATCACTCTCCATTCCTTTTTGTCATCTTACTTTTAATTTATTTTCATTACTGAAACTTCTCTTGCTACAGAAATCGTTGTATCTGTTGCGATTTCAACTGGCCTCTTATTTTCACCATACCCCAGGTTCTTCCACTGGTGGAAGTGTTAGCATCCTAGTTTCTCATGAGAGGATTCCTTGAACCATCCCTGGACCATTTCCTTCAATCACTTTCATCTAACTTTGTGAAATCTTCTGATCCTGTCACTTTTACCACACTTTATGGACTACCTGGACTCTTAAAGCCAATTTTTATGAGCAACATTTTCACTTTCTAAACTCTTACCTGTGCGTAGGCCTTTTAATTTTCTGTGCAAGTTAAAGATACATCTGTCAGATGTTATAATATCTTCCACTGTTATTACCAAGCTCTCTTAAAACCACCGATTCAGTTTCCCCCTACAAAGATCATTCTTGCACTTTTGAAAAAAAAGGTTATTAGAGCGTGTATGTTTGTTGCAATTCCTACTAGATTTTTTGTCCAATTTACTTGTCTCACAATAAGAATGAAGTTTCACCAGCCCACTCCACGGAAACAGTTCCCATTGAGTTCAATGTACCAGACTATTCTCAATTCTACTGATATTGGACCTGTCTGCAATTGTCGACATGTCGGCTCAACCTACTTACCTGAACTCTTTCGTTGCCGAGCTCTCCTTCATCTTCTTTTTTTTTTTAAAACCTTTATTTTGTTAAATGCACAATACACAGCGTCTGCCTACAACCCCTCGGGGCCGGCCGCTATGACATATCAGAAAAGGATAAAAGAAAAAACCAATAGGGCAGAACGCCGTTAAAGCAATCTCTGAGTGAAAAGTATCGTGTAGAACATAGAACCATAATGTCAGGATAGGAAAAGGTTTAATTTTATGATTTTGTCGAGTACGATGTAGTAAACTACGAAAAGAGTCGAAGCTGATCACTGACCAGGAGAGACATCACTGTTCACGGAGCACCCAGAAGGAGGCGTTATAGAGGAAGGCATTTGTAAGGAAACAGGTGGCCACCATCCAGGAACTAAAAGCAAACGCTATACCACAGAATGATAGAACACAATAAACTCCCTACTAACATTGAACCCCGACCCCAAAGAAACAAAGAACATAGAAGAGAAAGAAACCGAAGAAGAGGAGAGAAAGAAAGAGAAAGAGGGCCATAGAGACAAAGAAAAGACATAGAACACATCCCATCCCCCCACCCTGCATACCAGCGGAAGGCCACGGCCCACCCCCCCCCCCCAATAGGCATGCCTGTCGCCCCAAAAGAACCCCAAGTGGGAAAGAGAGTCTGGAGAGTGGGAAAGAACATCCCAGTCTCCGACTCCCAGAAAAGGCAGGAGGAGGAAAATTTAACATACTCCCGGTCACCACCAGCCCCGTAAGCATCCCCCAC
This sequence comes from Lissotriton vulgaris, assembly GCF_964263255.1. Lineage (NCBI taxonomy): Eukaryota > Metazoa > Chordata > Amphibia > Caudata > Salamandridae > Lissotriton > Lissotriton vulgaris. The sequence goes on along the minus strand of NC_141685.1, from coordinate 1,624,905,747 downwards.
CCTAAGTATCATCAGCACAACTGAAGTAGCAAGCAAAGCAGCAGGTGGGGAGACTCAATTCTAAATGTGCGAATAAATCAGATAATTAGCAGTCCCATCCTAGTCCCCGCCCGCCAATACGTACAGCACACTAAAGGAAATCGCCCAGCCCTGGCCCGATCCTAGGTGGCCCCACAGATCCACCCCCGCAATCAACAATAGCAAATTACACGCATGCGGCACATCAAATACATAGACAAGTATTCTAGTCCGGGTCATGCCAGGCGGTCAGGCAGGATCATCAAGGGAGGCAACATCAGCCCTGGCCAGAACGCTGAAACCCCACCAAGCATAGCCACCGCTGGGAGTGTACCTCAGGCAGAACAAAGGAGCAAGATGGCCGCTCCCGGCATAGAAGACGCAGAGGAAGAGGAAGCTAGAGTTCCCAATCATCGACCATCACCACGTCGAAAGTGACCAACACATTTTTCCCCACAGAACGGCACACACTCCGGCGATGTTGAGGAAGCCGTGGCAACACTTGCAGAGGCAGAGTCTCAGCTTTTAGAGTGGAAGGGAACTTTGTATCTGCAACTTTGTCATTAAAAGAACACTCGACACTGTAGCCAGGGAGAAGACGTTCCACAGTATCCCCCTGTCGCCACATTGTATCCGCCTCGAAGGGAATGAGAGGCATTGGGGGGTCAGACAACCGCAGTAGTTCCCTGGATGGCATAGCGACATCAATCTTCCGCTCCAGTTCTCGAGTGTTTTGCCACCGTGTCGCCCTCAAGTCTTCCAGGGCTAGAAGGATATCACCATAGGTCAGGTCTGCTCCCCGCTTCAGCATGGCGGTAGTATGAAAAGGCGCCACCGGGGCACCCTCCAGCTCGACAATAGGCAGGGCAGCTTGCGTCAGGGATATGGAGGCTTCCGTCTTTTCGGCGAGGTAGACCGGCGCCGCCACCATCTCTGCAGTCAGCCCACATCGGAGGGGGGAGGGCGACTCCATAGGGCGGAGGAATAGCATTTAAGGCAAGAAGAGATACTGCTCGCTATACGGGGCTCGCACGATGTGAGAGCCCTCGGCTGTATAGCAATGCGGGTGGTGGGCGCTCTAAAATGGATACCGCTCTGACCGCTGGTAGCATGACAAAGGAAATATCGCCAGCCCGGACCCAATCATACAGGTATTCTCTCCGTCGCTAAGAAGGCTCCGCCAAGCCGCCCACTCCACAGCCGGTAACATTTCCCCAGGCGCCGGTCCTGCCCCAGGTCGTCTCACCGTACGTGATCAGCGGTGTCCGGTGGCGGTGGTCGGGCCAGAGTGCGTGGGCAAAGTCCAAAGTCGGCAAACTCTATGAATCCTCGACCAAAAAAGCCGGCGGGGACATCGGAGGAATGCGGAAAGTGTCAGCGCATTCGTGGTTACATTTGCTCGCGCCGTAGGCAGGAATAAAGATCAGGATGTCATGTAAACAGCAGACGAGCTGCGGAGCCGGGAGCTCAGACGTCCTGTCCGTCCGCCATCTTGGCTCCTCCCTCTCTCCTTCATCTTCTTGACATGCTTTCTTCGGTACTTGCCTCACACATTATCCTTCTGAACAATTTTACTTTCCTGTGTGGCTGCACAGTATCAGTATTCACTTCTGCGAGTTATAATGTCATCTTAGTTTTAATGCACATTTCTACACTGATGTAAAACTGACTTATATTCCCTTTCCTTAATTTTCACAAATGCCGTCTTGGGAGCCGATCAGGGGTGGGAACTTGGATGGGCTCACTATTTACATGTTTCCCATGTTTCATCCTACTCTTCCATAATACCACTGTCTATTTTATTTGATCACTGGTGTTCTCCATCTGTGTAGATCGAAATCTTAGCTTTCAATTTCATTATGGCTTTCCCTCTACTAACTTTTGTTTTCACTAAACTATTTCACACCGCGGTTCGCTCTTGGCTTAGCTGGTATTCTTCTCTTCATGCTTACCTCCCAGCCTATACTCTTTTTCCAATCTAATTGAGTATTTACATCAATATCCTGCTGATGTTCCATATTCTATGCATGTGTCCTTAAGTTTTCTATAACTGCCAGCTGGGATGTTTGCCTCATTGTCAAGGTACTTTAGCCAGACAGATTTTTCGAGGGATAATTGGCAAAGAACCTTTTTTGGGGGATAAATCAATTCACTGTAATTCTCTACTGTTCTTGGTATTTTCCTTTCTTCTAAAACAGACTGACTTTCCATCCACACAACAGGTGAGCTTTGGCTCAAGTTTGATTTATGTTAATTTTTGTCCTGGTGTTTCCTTCCTCCTAAAATCCCTCTTGCCCCTCTGTTTCAGCCCCTTGCTTCCCCGTGTTATGTTTCCGCTGTTTCTCGTTTTTATCCATGCTTCAAATGTGCCTTAGTTATTGACCTCTCTTGTCGTTCCCCAGTGCTTCACACCTTACTACTCGAGTGCTTCCTCCATTCTTTCTCTTTGCCACTCCATTTCTCTGTGCATTGCTCCTGTCACCCCTTCCTTCCCGGTCACTACCTACCTCTCAGTTGTTTTTCTCCTTGGCATATCATTCCAGTTCTCTGTTCATCTCCGTCTCTGCTCCACCCTTCATTGTCTCCTTTCACTCCTCACATCCCATAGAAATCGGTAGAAGTCATCCTTCCCATATTATTTTTTGGGCAGTGGTGGGGAGTCACTATTTTATTTGATTCTGGTTTGTTGATTTATATTTGGACAACATCTTTGATCATTTTTTCATCCACAGAGACAGTCTGCACCTCATTCTTCGTTTAATTTACTGCACACGTTTTTAGTAAGCTTGTTTCTTTTATTATTGCTTCTTTAGTAACCACTCACTTTCTCCATGTTAATTAGGCAGTATTTAATTACCTTGAAGAAATCACAGTGTGCCGGCATCTCAGCGGTTTGAGATCCTACATTTTAGGTTGCAGTTCAAGTGCAATTTTTCATTCATCTATGCTGGCTTCCTCTTTCCTAATGATTCATTTTCGCTGCATAGTATACCGTTATATTCTTCATCAGGCTTTCTGTACCTTCTAACTACAATCATCTGGTCTTAACAAACCGCACCATTTATTTGTTCTTCCTCTTTGTATAGCTGTCCCCGTTTATTGATAGTTTTCATTTCATTTAAATGCTTCTTCCTCCAGGCATTTATATTTCGTTACATTTGGACAGTGTCAAGAAAAAGCGCAGCTCACGCATTGTTTGAATATCACTCATTGTAAGAGTACGATAGAACTAATTGGACATTTAATTTAAGAGCCTGATATGGCTCTATGTTTAGGCAGGCATGACGACTATGCAATGTTCACCTGTTTTATTTACATCTACTATAGTAGGGTTGAGGCAAACCCATAAGCTACTGCCTGACAATAGTTGCACTGAAGAACTGAATGTACTTTCCATGAAACAAATATGTATATTTAAGCAAAATGTTTTCAAGCATGAAGGACAAGTAGCATAACCCTTTTTAGGTCTCACCTAGGCATCGCTTGTGCGGTCTCTTCGAGACAGGCTGTATTCAGGTATGGACTTTAAGCCCTGCCAATTTTTCGCACACCTTTTCAATTAGCTCCTCTTACCGTCCTTGGTAAATGATGGCTTTTGATTCGTGAATAGGATTAGTAGTCCCTCCTTAGTACCTCCCTCCCTTTTGTGGTTACCTCCCGTGAGGACAGCCCCTCTTACATGTGTCCTTACTCTCTAGGTTTCATTAACAGTTAATGAGCACTATTTAGATAGGTCTTGCTGAAGCAAGCACGACATGCTGCACGGATGGCTACCGCATTTATCTTCCATTTATTTACTTTTGTAACAATCACAGCACACCATGCTTTTTTTAAAACATCTTAAGCTAAATCGTGCCATGTCGTGATTGCTACAAAAGTAAATAAATAAAAAAAATATTTTGCGGGCGAACAACTTTTTTTCTTTCTATTTATTTACTTTTGTAGCAATTGTGGCACTCGGCGATTGCTACAAAAATAAATAAATAGAAAGAAAATTGCAGAAGGCACAGCATTTCTTTTTCATTTATTTACTTTTGTACCAATCGCGGCACACCACTCTTTAGCTTTAAACATCTGAAGCTAAAGCATGGCGTCCTCCATCCTATGTGCCGGAACTTCAAAGTGTACATCATGGATTTTAGGGAGTTTGACAACAACAACAGCAGCAGGCTAAGCTCTACCATGCTTTCTGTGTGTATCAGCGAGCCCTGCTGCTTGGGAATAAATAGGCGGGCCTGGACTTGGTCCTGGTGATGAGTTGTATTCTTCATTATTGCAGGGTGCAGCACCTTCTGTGGCTAAAAGAGTCACAGTAACAGGTGGAGGACAACACTTTTTCCCTGCTTCATGGATTTTCTTTTATTAGTTATGCCACTGCTAGGATATTTTTTGAGATGCCAATAGCTCTAAATTTAACTAGTGCAAGGCCAATTGCATTGCAAATGCTTGTAAGGTCTGGCTAGCACAACAGCTGCCTGCTTGTCCAACAGTTGCTGATGCTTTAAAATAGACAAAGAGTGGGGTTTGTCTCCACCTAGTGGAGTATTGCTATCTCACTTCATTCAGTTGGCTGTGTGATGTAGCTTTCCTCTTAGGAAGTGCTTACACTGTAATACAGGAGAGTCTAGTTTATATCTGAAAAGTATGCTCAGTCTTCATACTAATATATTAATCCCACTATCTCCTATAAGCATCTATACATACAATAATCACATTTTGCTACCTTACGCCCAGTAAGGTCAAAGCTAATAGGTCTGACTTTAATGTGATAGCATTAAAGCTTACAATGCATACAAACAAACAGCATTTGTACATGCCTGTGTTTGCATGCATTATATTAATGCAGAAATCTATTGACTTTGTCAATACTGGTTGTGTTTTGCTCTAATGGCGTGCAACGCCATGAAGTTAACTTATTGGTGCGGATATGGGGAGAAACCCCACAGTAGGAAGCAACTCCATCATCACGTTTTGCTGGTTTCAGGACGTTCTACACCGCTTTTCCTACTGCCCTGAGTTGGGCAGATCAGTTTGCAAGCGTATCTTTACTGGATGTAAGGGGTTGAAGCTGCAGAGAAATCTCCTTTCACCCTGGTGATGGCTTCCGTGAAGTGAGGAATTTGGGACTGAACAGAGTTCCTACCAGAAAGAAAATTACTGAGATTAAGTAACGTGTTCTAATGAGAGAGATTTCTAACTGCAGATTCCTTATCTATTGAATACTAATGCAGTACCTATTTGGAGGTGGGTCTATGAATTGTCTCAACCCAGAACGTCCTGAAAGGCAAAAATGCCCCTTTAAGTGAACCTGACTGTACAGATAATACTGCTTTCTGAACGTACTGAGATATGTAGCTGCCTGGCAAACTTCCAAGACAGGGACTCTGCACGCACATGCAGTGGTAGCAGCTTTGGCCCTGTTAGAATGAGAACACAGTCCTCCCGAAGGCTACTTTTTTAGTCAACACGTAGCATATCTTCATGCAGAGCACCGTTCCTTGGGAGATGTGTCTCTTCTGCATAGCCTTGCCTTTTGTCGCCTCAGTGAAACCGATAAAGAGCTGTATATCCACCCGGTATTCTTTGGTAAGCTCATGTAAAAGCTCAACTCTCTGCTGGGGTCAGGGAAGTGAGTCCTCTCCACCTCCTCCTCAGAGGAGTGAGGCAGAGCATAGAATGCCGGCAAGATAATGTTTTGACCAACGTGGAATGACATCACAACTTTAGGCAAGAAAGAGGACAGTGTTCAGAAAAACAGCTTTTCTGGGGAAACATGTGATGTAAGGCAGATTGACACAGAGAGCGTGAGGCCTCTGATCACCACCTCTTCCAGATGGCCACCTTAACCCAGAAGAGATGTAATGGTAACCACTGTCAGCTCTGCGTGGGTAAGTTAAATGGGTCTGCTGCCTACCCCATCGCAGTCCAGTAACCACTACGGCAGATCTTTTGCAGTCTCCTACGAAATCTCCATTTGGTAAGAGAGGTACCCTTGCTGTTGGGCTCACTGAGACTTCAGGTCTCACTGCAAAGCCTGCATATGCCACCTCGCATGCTCGAGCAGCAGGATGCAGGAGGCCATCAGTACCAGCAGCCTCAGAGTTGACCTCACTGAAATCTAGGATAGAGAATAAAAGATCAAGATCATGACCTGTATGTCCTGGACTCTCTTTCCCAGGTTAAAGGCACAAAACAGTGTCAATAATGGCTCCAATGAAAGGAAGCATACGAGGAGTCAGAAGTGACTTTGGCACGTTGATGCAAACGCAGCAAGAATCGTTGGACTCTGACTCCCATTGGCTGTGCTCCACTAAGGGCTTGCTAAAATGGTTTTGCATGTGGGTGTGCAGGGGGGGGAGGGGTAGTGGACAATGACCGCAAGGGTGGTGGGCACCACGACCTTGACCATGAAACTTCCGGACACATTTTAGAGGTTGGATTCATTGAAGGGAGATGGGGCACCTCTGTCAAAGCCGTGAAAGGAGTGGTAGAGCTGATGTACTGGTGAGATGGGGCACATAAACCCAGGGATCATGCTGTGGTCTTACTCTCCTTGAACCGTTTGAGACTGGAGTCTGCCTTGTCCCCAAATAGGCGAGTACTGTTAAATGGTAGGTCAATGAGGGACGACTGGACATTGCCTGAAAAACTGGTTGGCTGAAACAAAGCATGGCATTGAATGGCTACACTGGTGTCAATAGCCCGCCCAGTGGAATCAGTGGTGTCCAAACTACAACCAATTGTAAACTTGGCCATCTCACAATCGTCCTGTATAGCCTGGGCGAGGACAAGTCAGAGATCTTCATTAAAACCTGGAAGGACTTAAACCACCAACACTGAAAGTGTGTGTGAATAGTACTTGAGGAAGCAGCTGTCATTTACAGATCAAAGCACCAAGCTGGTGGACGAGAAGGCTCTCTTTCCAAGAGTCTCCACCCTTTAAGACTCTCTATTGTGGGGTTTAGATGGGAATATGTTGGGGTTGATCTTGCTTGCAGACACCAGCACCTCCAAACTTTCAGAAGAGAGCTGCTGAGATAAAAATGCAGGGTCACCCGGGGCAGGGTGGTGACATTATGCAATCTGCCATCTGACCAGGAGGCGACCGAAAGGTTTGGCCCATGCCCCCAACAAGGTATCTATAAGGGCATCCTTAAAGAGTCATTAGGGCTCAGAGAATGTTTGTATCTGCAGAATGACTTATGTAAGAACAATGGTCTTGATCTCCAAGTTGGGAAGCTGGAGGTAAAGGTCTTCGGCTGCCCTACATATCACCTTCAGGCATTAGAGTTGTGACTAGACTCCAGGCAAACCTGATGAGGGTCTGTCACAGACATTTGTTTACAACGGTCCCTATACAGCAGACCCTCCAGCATCTCGCGATTCACTACAAATTTGCAAAATCAGCTTACTAGCCCACAATATTTACTGTTTTGGTCGCAAAAAAAGGTCTCCCGGCTGACAGCAAAAAAATGGTACCTTCTTATTGGCTTTACCCAAACACGTCACTACGTGCTGCTGTACAGCAGTAAAAGAGCAGTTTCCTTCTGCTGCACTTTAGCTGGCATTCTGTGTCTGAATGTGGTGCTCAAGATCCAAGCCATTAAGTCATGTGGCTCTGATATGGAAATGCACTCCTTTCTTGTGTTTATCAGTCCTGGGCTGAGAAAACCGACTGAGTTGCCACGCTAGTGGTCCGTGCTTTAAACCTTGCCCATTTTATACCTAGTATCGCGCTTCAAAACTCCTGGAGTTATTTTAAGGCCCCTTTTAGACCATTAGGTTTCAGAAAAGAGGGTCATTTTTAAATGAATTTCTTCGCCTTACTGTACTCAAAATAAAGTGTCACTTGAATTGTCACAATTAGTTCTCTGCATTAGTTTCTAGTAAAGCGCTCTAGCAGTAAAGCAGGACTTCTTGTGTGGGTCAAGGCACCCTCCTGCTTTTTTCATCCAATGTCTACTCCTTCGGCAGTGAATCGTAGCCCTGGTGCACTTTGTGATGCATACACACTTCTACAGTCCTTTGTCACGTGTGCAGGCGTAAGGCCATAGATTTACATGGGGTGGTGTAAAACTGGTGATATGGGGAGTCAAGAGACATGGAAACCCCAGGCGCATAGAAGTCTGTGGACGTTGGTTCAGTCAATTGGAAGTCAGCCTGACAAAACAGTAATCAAAGTTGCAGCAGTTGTCTCAAGTGAAGCAAGCAGGCCTTTCACATATAGAACCGGATAAATTGAGACCAGAGGATGTTACTGTATTTTTAAGTTGGCTTTGCTTACAAAACCTTTGCACAAAACTGCCAGACTAATCTTCTGCACAACTTTACCATGTGAAAGGCTGTTGGGTAAAAGTAACGCTACGTGTTTTTTTGATTAATGCTATTTGTATTATCAATATATTTTCAATGAGAAAAAGGGTGACAGAATTTACTGCATTTTAAAATGTATAAGTTTCGATTACCAAAGGATGCAAAGATGTAAAATGAATTTTGACGAACATTGGTAGAGAGGGTTTGAAAATTTACTGCATTTGAATTTACTTTGATGGTGTTGCCTACAATTTTCAGACAAATTGCTTCGAACAACTTTTCGGAAGAGCGTTTAAAACGTGTGTTCAGTACTGCTAAAGCTAAAATCGATTTTTAGTGCGTTTATGTGAAAAAATGTTCTGTGAAACTGCACATTTAGCACGGTTTTAATTACATTTTGGCAGGGGAGAACACACCTCCTCTCGAACCTAATCGACGTCCCACCAATTGAAAAGGCCCCGTTGCTGTCATTGCTGGTAGTTGGCTCTGGTTCGGGCACTAAAAACAGTGATGAGTATCCAAGGTGCAGTGGGGCAGTGGAAGTGGGCCTAAAAAATGATGGCACCAACATTTAAAAATAAAATAAAATGGGCACTGGTGCTTCTCTTTATTCTTGCATTCATGCAGCAGAAGGGCAGAAAAGATGGCAATGCTGCACTCCGCCCACCCTGAGCTTACAGGAAGTGAAGAGAGAGTTGGGGAGTAGGAATGGGAAAGAAAGAAAGAAAGAAAGAAGGAAAGAAGGAAAGAAGGAAAGAAGGAAAGAAGGAAAGAAGGAAAGAAGGAAAGAAGGAAAGAAGGAAAGAAGGAAAGAAGGAAAGAAAGAAAGAAAGAAAGAAAGAAAGAAAGAAAGAAAGAAAGAAAGAAAGAAAGAAAGAAAGAAAGAAAGAAAGAAAGAACAGGAGAGCGGACATAGGGAACGTCATGGGAAAGTGTGAGGGGAGACAGTGAGGTGGCCAAGGAGCAGCACACACAGTTCGAAGAATCACAGTGGCACGCACACAAGAGGCACAGAGAGAAAATACGAGTCACGATGGACAGGAACAGAGAATGTAACACTAATAGCGGAAGGGTGACAGACAGACATATGGGGCACAGAGAGGAATGAAGACACACAGGAGGTCCACATAGGATCACAGGGGTGAAGAAGAGACACCAGTGCCCCAAGAGATAGGCGGGCACAGAGGGGCAGAAGGATAAAAATAATAATCCACAAAATAGAGAAGCCCTGGTGGCAACCTAAAAGAACAAATTATCTTTTGCATCGGTGGCACTGTATCTGAACCTAGTAAAGCCAGGGGGTAATGTCCAATTACTAGTATGTGATTTAAATTAATCATTTTCAAAAGCCTGAGGACTAATTTGGATTTATGTAGCCATTTCTGTGAAATCCTCAAATGGGCTTTGAATGTCTTTATAAATCTTTCCAAAATGTGGATAAACTAAAGGATGTTGCGAGTGAGAGGCTTTTGGTCTTGCGTAGAAAGTGCAAGCACTGTCTCTTGGAGACATTTTGTTTACTGTTAGTGGGTTTGGAGCCCTCCCATTTCTTACTATTGGTGGGCTTCAAAGCCACTCTCTATTACTTGCTTCCTACGGTCGGCACTTTGCATGTGACCCTTCACTAGAGCAGTATTATTGTCCCAGGCGAATACTGTACATAACTACTAATAACTCGATACTACTAATAACTCTTCTCGGTCGTTTGCAGAAGTTGAGGATAGGAGGTTTGGCTCGGTCCTGGCTCGAGTTTTTTCTCTCGGGCCGTTCGCAAAGCGTCAGACTGGGCTCCCATCATTCCATCTCCAGGGAGCTCACTAAGGGGGTTCCACAGGGCTCATGTCTAAGCCCCACACTTTTTAATATGTATGTGGCCCCCTTAGCTGACCTCCTGAGAGCGCATGGGTTCACTCTGGTGTCGTATGCTGACGACAATCCGCTTCTGTTCCCATTCCAGACCCTCACACCTGCAAATAAACAATCCTTTGCTGAAGGTATGAGAGCGGTGTCGGAATGGATGGCCTCTAATTGCCTACAATGCAATGTGGGCAAAACCGAGGTCCTTCTTTTTGGGGAGGCTCCTCTCCTGTGGTCGCCGGAATGGTGGCCACTGGATCTAGGTCCTGTTCCAAGTCCCAAGCAGACAGTAAAGAAATTAGGCGTGCGGCTAGACCAGGCACTGCTGCTAAAAGAGCACGCAAACCAGGTGACTGGGTCCTGTCTCCGGGTCATCGGACTACTGAGACACGTTTTTCCATTTCTACCAGACAGATACAGAAGGACTCTTGTCCCGACCCTTGTGATCAGTCAGCTGGATTACTGTAACGGCCTCTTTATATCTGCCAATGAAGACCAACTTAGCAGACTACAAGTGGCTCAAAATACTGCGGCAAGACTGGTCCTCAATGCCCCGGCTAGATCACCCTCATGCCCCCTGCTGGAGAAACTCCTCTGGCTGCCCATTTGTCAACGGGTGAAGTTTAAGATCTGCTGTGAAGTGAAGTAGTGTGGCTCACTGGTTAGAGGCGGCAGACCCGAGAGCAGAGGACGGCCCGGGACCAGGGTTCGATTCCCGGCGCGGCAGGTTTCTGGACCAGGGTCAGCGGACTCGATAATTCTCTCGCCTCGGTGCCCACTCTGATCAGCGATCACACACGGCAACTCTGGGCATTAGCTTGCCTCATCTTCACTAACGGCCCCACCAGACCGCCGGGGATGCCTGGTCTCACCCTGGAGATACCCATTAAGGGACCATCTCTCAGGGAAGCCAGGAAGGGTTTCGCAGCGGTCGAAGCGCCTTGGGACCCTACGGGTAAGTAGTGCGCTATATAAATGCCAATACATTTACATTTACATGCTGTGTCATACACAAAAGCCTTTTTGGCTCGGGCCCTAAATACTTGGCTGAGAGTTCAGTATGTATAAGCCTAGACGTCTTCTGCGTCCCAGCAACCAACTGCTACTTCAGATTCCCCATATTAGGAAGGCAAGACAGGGTGGCCGAGCTCCCCCCTCATCTGGAGGCAAAACACCAACCTTCTGGCCTTTAGGAGATGCCTTAAAACGCATTTATTCCAGACAGTCTAATCTCTTCAGTGCACCTCTCAGTCCTAATTTGAGCACACAGGGCAACACAAGCGCGGAGATACCCCTTCGGGGGTCGAGTCGGGCGCTATATAAGCAAATAAATAAATAAAATAAATAAATAAATACAACAGGCGTATGGTGAGAGATGGGACACTGGAGCAGTTGGAATACATTATTGTGTGTGTGTGTTTGAGTGTGTGTACATTAACTGTAAAACGTTGTTTTCTTTACTAACTTAGCCCGCCAAACTATCAGTGGAGGGATGGGGCAGCTGCAGTTAATACATGCATTATTATTTAACAAAGAAATGTGGGCTATCAGCAGATCAGGGCTCCTGTGTGCTATGACTCTAGCGGCCCTGTTAAAGTTGCAATTGCACGGCACCACATAGTGCTACATTTGTTAAAGTCGCAAAAGAAGAAAGACTCTTTTCTGGAAGGTGACAGGGTTTATAGGAGTTATAGAAAGGCAACTCTTACAGGGTTCTTGCAGAGGAGTTGTGGCAGGAATAGTCTCATAATCGGGGTGTAGACTGCACACACTTCTAGTCACACTGAGGTGGGGGCTGTATTGTGAAAGTACTTACACCCACCCTCATGCCACTGATCTGCCAAGAGCAATTTTTAACATGCTTGCATTAGCAGTGGCAATGTGCCTCTACCCACTACGATCCTGCACCCTAGGGCACCTGAGGAAGAGGTGTCATGCCTCACGGGTCCAGGAAGCCCCCTCTCACTAATTAGGTTGGAACTGGGCTTTCATAGAGCTGCAGATAGAAGTGGAATAAATACACTGCTAAAACAATTTCCATTGATCTAAGGCTGAAAGTGAATGAATACGAATAAAATAAAGTATTGCAATATGCTGCAAAATTTCCATGTTTGTGCTGCAAAATTTGCTAATCAATGCATTAATATCCTGGCTAGAAGGTTTAAAATCTGTCGTTTTGAGAGGTGACATTTCCCTTCCACACTGTTTAAAAGCATTTGTCAAGTAATAGGAGTCTCAAACAGAGGCATGGAACGAAAGCGACTGAAGTTAGAGTGTGGGAGTGGCGCCATTATAGGCTCTGCATGTATGTATTCTTCGGAGTGGAATGGCATCAATGCAAACCAACACACTACCACCTACTGGCCCACAGAGGTACTGCTGGAACGTTTCCAGATCCAGTCTGTCGCTTGGGGAATATTCGATAGGTGAAGAATCTGCAGCTAGAAGTCTCCATCAGAACTAATAAACAACAGCAGCAATAAAAATATAAGCTCACAAGCTGGCAATGGTTACCAGACTGGCCAGAACTGCAACATTTACCTCCTAAAATTAGGCATTTTATTGTAATTTGCAAATCACTTTCGTGAAAATAAGCCTCATTATGTGAGCACACTGCATGCAAGTTAGAACTATTTCAAATCAGTGCCTGGCTATTTCCCATCTCTAGTGATGAAAGGCTAAACCCAGAAACAAGTGTCTAGAAATATACAGTAATGTCTTCACCAACTTTGGTGAAAAACTACAGCTAATTTTGCATTAAGCACAAATTGTGTACTACATTTATCAGGATGCAAAGGGGAGATCTGTGCTAGGATGGGAGGCAGTGTGCTCCCAACCCTCTTCTACTCCTCTAAGGCACCCAGGGCATCAGAGGCAGTTACACAGATACTCTCAGAATGTTAGACAGAGGACAAAAGAAACATCTAGGTAGATCCATTTGCCACTGGTCACTTCAGAAAACAAGCATTTGCAATGCAATAGGTCTCGCATTATTTAAGTTTGAGCTATTAGCATTGTAAATGGCAATTGTTTTTTGCTTTGTGCTATAGTTATTTTTTTACATAAAAAGCTATATATAAAATATGTTTTATTAAAGTTATTTATGCAGTATCTAAATTTTGTTTGCATAAAAGAGTACAATAATATCTTAGTAAAAAAGTCAAATATTTTAATGGTAATTCACCAAATGTTCATTTATGTGTTGGTTTTGAAAATAGCTAAATTAATAGCTTTGTCATTTACAATGCCAATAGTTATAACTTTCGCAAATGTGACACCTATAGCATTTGTAATGCAACATTTGTATTTACGTGACTTAGATGTATTGATATTACAAATAACAATGGCTTTTAATTTTTTTTAATACTTAATAAAAGTGATTGTAATTTATAATGGCAATAGCTTAAACTTTTGTAAATAACTTTTGTGAAGATTATGTTCAGTGTATTTTATTGTAACGAAATCCAAGAACAGAAGTGAAATATTAACATCTTTTTGTGACATTTGTAATAAAGCTTGAAACATTGAGAGAACATATTTGTGCTGTGGTGGTGCTGAGTGATGCTGTGGTGCTGCTGAATGGGGCTGTGGTGGTGCTGAATGGGGCTGTGGTGATGCTGAGTGATGCTGTGGTGGTGCTGAGTGGTGCTATGGTGGTGCTGTGGTGGTGCTGTGGTGGTGCTGAGTGATGCTGTGGTGGTGCTGAGTGGTGCTGTGGTGGTTCTGAGTGGTGCTGTGGTGGTTCTGAGTGATAATGTGGTGGTGCTGAGTGACTGTACTCACTGTCACTCTGCACTCACTGTCACTCTGCACTCACTGTCACTCTGCACGCACTCTGCACTCACTGTCACTCTGCACGCACTCTGCACTCACTGTCACTGCACGCACTCTGCACTCACTGTCACTCTGCACTCACTGTCACTCTGCACGCACTCTGCACTCTGCACGCACTCTGCACTCACTGTTTATGCACGCACTCTGCACTCACTGTCACTCTGCACTCACTGTCACTCTGCACTCACTGTCACTCTGCACTCACTGTCACTCTGCACTCACTGTCACTCTGCACTCACTGTCACTCCGCACTCACTGTCACTCCGCACTCACTGTCACTCTGCACTCACTCTGCACTCACTCTGCACTCACTGTCACTCTGCACTCACTGTCACTCTGCACTCACTGTCACTCCGCACTCACTGTCACTCCGCACTCACTGTCACTCTGCACTCACTCTGCACTCACTGTCACTCTGCACGCACTCTGCACTCACTGTCACTCTGCACGCACTCTGCACTCACTGTCACTCTGCACACACTCTGCACTCACTGTCACTCTGCACGCACTCTGCACTCACTGTCACTCTGCACTCACTGTCACTCTGCACGCACTGTCACTCTGCACGCACTGTCACTCCGCACTCACTGTCACTCTGCACGCACTCTGCACTAACTGTCACTCTGCACGCACTGTCACTCCGCACTCACTGTCACTCTGCACGCACTCTGCACTCACTGTCACTCTGCACGCACTCTGCACTCACTGTCACTCTGCACTCACTGTCACTCTGCACTCACTGTCACTCTGCACTCACTGTCACTCTGCACGCACTGTCACTCTGCACTCACTGTCACTCTGCACTCACTGTCACTCTGCACGCACTCTGCACTCACTGTCACTCTGCACGCACTCTGCACTCACTGTCACTCTGCACGCACTCTGCACTCACTGTCACTCTGCACGCACTCTGCACTCACTGTTTCTGCACGCACTCTGCACTCACTGTCACTCTGCACTCACTGTCACTCTGCACTCACTGTCACTCTGCACTCACTGTCACTCTGCACTCACCCTGCACTCACTGTCACTCTGCACGCACCCTGCACTCACTGTCACTCTGCACGCACTCTGCACTCACTGTTTCTGCACGCACTCTGCACTCACTGTCACTCTGCACTCACTGTCACTCTGCACTCACTGTCACTCTGCACTCACTGTCACTCTGCACTCACTGTCACTGCACTCACTCTGCACTCACTGTCACTCTGCACTCACTCTGCATTCACTGTCACTCTGCACGCACTCTGCACTCACCCTGCACTCACTGTCACTCTGCACGCACTCTGCACTCACTGTCACTCTGCACGCACTCTGCACTCACTGTTTCTGAACGCACTCTGCACTCACTGTCACTCTGCACTCACTGTCACTCTGCACTCACTGTCACTCTGCACTCACTGTCACTCTGCACTCACTGTCACTCTGCACGCACTCTGCACTCTGCACACACTCTGCACTCACTGTTTCTGCACGCACTCTGCACTCACTGTCACTCTGCACTCACTGTCACTCTGCACTCACTGTCACTCTGCACTCACTGTCACTCCGCACTCACTGTCACTCCGCACTCACTGTCACTCTGCACTCACTCTGCACTCACTCTGCACTCACTGTTACTCTGCACGCACTCTGCACTCACTGTCACTCTGCACGCACTCTGCACTCACACATGCAACAGTAATGTAAAGCTCTCAATGGACCTTAATCGGAGCGCGTTTCTGATTTAAAAGGCTGGCATGAAATAAATTAAGCGCATGTAAATTAGAAAGGAAAAAAAAACGAAAAAGCTATTAATATTGGGATAGAGTTTACGACATGCAGAAACCACACAGATTAAAGATGCAATCTGGCTGGGGACAAATGCCCACAGGCAAGACAGCAAACTAGAGAGCGCTAGAGTAAGAGTCTTCAAGGAACAAGAGCGGACGCACCGTAATCTCTTGGTGCTCACAGCTGCTTGGAAACTGTAATCAACGAACACGGGGAAATTCTCCGCATCACTGCCTGTAATTCTCTCCCAGCCTTCCACCAGCCCATCCTCTATGCACGTATGCTCATGTTACGCTTAATAAAATATTGACCTTCTATTCAATAAAAAGTGGTGCTATGTCCTTTATACAGCCACTCCATGTAGGCTCTGCGTCCCCACGCTCCAAGAGAAGCAAGGCACAAAATGTGCACTGCATTCAGAAATAATTTTTTTTTAAACATGCCCTAGCTGCGTAGTTGAGGTTCATTTCCGTCATAATGAAAACAAAAAACCCAACATGAAGATAAATCCTTCAGAAAGAATAACCTTAGCAATTGTGTGCAAATGGTGTGTGATAATTAATAGGAAATGTAATATAATATTAGGAGTGTGCGATATTTGCGTAAATTCTTTTGCAAAAAATACATGGAATTCTTCAATAAGTACACGAAATAACAAAAAAACATCGGTCCAGCATTTGGCAGCTGTTTTGCCATGTACATCCTCGCATTCATTCTTGGATACAAGGACATATTTTGCACTAAGAAAAAGTCGCAAAATCACGCGTGCACGAACAGCATCTGCACACGTTCTCTTTGCAAACCTTGTTTCCTGTGTTTATGCCATGGGATATTGACCCGAACAGAAGCTTCTTTACTTGATCTGGTCACGGTGTAATCACGTAATTGCCATGATTTCATCACAAATGTAAAGCAAATGCCAGAAATTAACTGAGATTACACTGTGTAACAGAAATTTCACCAGGACATACATAAAACCACAGAATTAGCGATAGCATCATAAGCGTGTCCTTTCACTGCAATTGCTTAATCCTCTGCATGTACACGGAAATCATTTGTCAAATATCAGGAAATGTAATCAAATAATGGAACAAAACAATTAAATGGAAAGGATAGCAAGGGTTATGAAAACATGTTCTTTGCTCACATAGATTGATTATGCACTCAGCTGTCTGTTGTACGTGCACCACAATATGCTTACAACGTGTGCAGTCTCCGAAGCTGTACGTCGTTACCGAAAGCACAGTGACAGTCCAGTATGCAAATAAACACAGTGCTAGGTGCTTGTGTGCTGACAAAATGGCCGTCTCTTCATCGCGGGCGCACTCTGGAAGTCAGGCAGCCTTTGTTTGGACGTGGGCGGGGCTCGTCAAAGAAACAGGAAGTAACTGCCGAGGAGTACGTCCGAAACATGCAGGCTTCACGCTGAAGTCCCGGGGCGCTTCAGAGAGACCGGGCGAAAGAGCGAGGGCAGACTGCATGGTAACAGAGGCAACACGGGGCTCCCGAGTGGTGAGGAGACCCCTGCGGCGTGCCAAAAGACGGCCCAGGAACCTGCACACCGAGCCGGTAAGTGAGAGCTTGCAGGCGGGGCGGGGCGGGGGGATTGTCTGTGCGTGTACTCTCGTGTGTGGGCGGCGGCGGCTGGGGGGGCGGGGGCGGCGGCGGCTGGGGGGCGGCGGCGGCGGCGGGCGGGGGGGGGGGCCGCCTGGGGAGGTGTAGTGTGTGTCTGTATGTGTGCGCTAGTGTCTGCCTGCGTGTGCATGTGTTGTGAACAGCCTGCTCTGTGTGTGTGTGTGTAGGTGCGGCGGCGGCGGCGAAGGGGGGGGGAGGGAGGAGGTGTGGCTGTGACTGTGATGTGCGCGGCTGTGATGTGCGCATGCGTGAATGTTGACGCGCGTGCACGCAGCTCAATCCACGCTCGTCACAGTTTTGTGTCCCTCATTCCCCGGTGTCAGGCAGCTATAAGTCTCCGACCCTGGACGCATCCTTCGGATGCGAATTCCAGGGCGAGACCTAATAAAAACCTCTTGCAGATGGCTTCATCCCTGTAGTCACACAGGAGGGCAGCCAAATGATCCTTGGATTCCACTTTTGTCCTGGGTGCACAAGAAAGCAGGTCCAGTGTTTCAGGGCTCCTCTAGGGCCACAGACAGCAGGCCCAGTCCACTTCTAATCTGCTGTAGGTCCAGGAATTGTTCTGAGGATAGAAGCCATATTTATGCCTGGCACCTGCTTGTGGGGAGGAGGTGTGCTTGGGACTCCTTAACTAATGGTGGAGCTCAAATGCTGTGAGCTTTCTTCCTGACATTTACTTGTTACAGGGCAGGCCCGTTGAGAATAACTAAGTTCCTGGGTGCCCCCTCTAGTCTTCCTGCCAAGAGAAGAAAAACACCTCCCTACTCCCAGGACATTGCTCATGCTCTTAGAGTAGTTTTCACATGTTTTTCGTACCTCATTCAGGTCAAGTACAGGCTGGACAGTGGCTGGAAAGCTAATGATAATTACCCCCCGCAGCTTTAGGCAAGGTAAAGATAACTTTCCAAGAGTTATATTTCCAGTGTACTTGATAAGAATCTGACTCCCCCAGGAGATTGTATTTTATATAAAAATAAGTATATAAATGGTGTATATAAATGGTGTAGGTAGCTAGTACAAGCTAAACTTTATACATTAAAGCAGAGGTTTCCAATCTGTAGTCTGGTGAACCCTGGGGGTCTGCGAAGCCTCCTCCGGGGGCTCGCTGCTACTTAGAAAACGTAATATATTAACAGATTAATATAGTGTCTATAAATAAAGAAGTGTACAATTGAAAATTTTAAAAATGTACTGGAAATAATAAGGAATTTGAAACTGGAGACTAAAAATTTAATAAGAATTCTCAGATTGATTTGTGGGAGCAGTGCAAGTGCATCAAAGAGAATATAGTATGGAACCTGAGTGGCCTTAATTGAAATGATAAAAGCTCCAACCTTCATTTAAAATTAAAATAGATTTTTTTTAATGTATATGTGTTTAGGAATTAAATAAAATATGTTATCATTTGAGTATGTGTTAAATATTTTTTACTGTTTTTTGTGTGTATTGTTTTGCAATTCAAATAATCGACAATGCTCATGCTGGGGCCCTTGGCTAGCAGTCATGAGTCAGTGGGGGGTCCCCGGATTCCTAGAATGATTCAGGCGGAAAGGTAGGGGGTCCAGGGTTCCAGGAATGATGAATTGGGGGTCTCCAGAAGTCAAAAGATTGAGAACCACTGAATTAAAGTATATAAGGCATGATTATGAGTATGGGTTCTATTTATCGCATCTCATAAATTACGAAACCCTGAGGTACATTATTTATCAGGTGTGAAAAATAGGGCAGATTACAAGGTTTCGGGGAATAACACAACTATTTTGATGTTTAACACAAAAATCTGCATTGTACAGTAAATACAGTACACATTTCCCCTGTTATTTGTTTAGGCAGGTTTGACCTGCAAATATACAACGAAGGTTGGGTTATTTAAAGCATCCCATAATTATCAAATACGTTAAATACCTCCTAAATCGGGGGAGGAGCTTCGCGGGCAACCAAGATGGCCGCGTAAGCTCGGAGCTCCGCGGACCCTCCGACCCTCCGCAAATATCCTGTTGGAAATCCTGTTCCACGTCAGTGGATTCTACTTGGTGAATGGTCGCAGACACGGGAGCAGCTTTCCGCGTCCGAATTGGTGGTTCCTAGACGAAACTACGTCAAGCTGAACTCCGTGCCAGGGATGCGCCATTGTCTCCTGGGAGGTCGCTGCCTTCACCGACGCTCCGCACGATTGGAATGCGAAGCGGTTGCTCGAGGTCCCTGCTGACGGAGTGCTTGTGGCTGCGGAGTTGCCTACTATCGGCTTGGTGTGATTACTGACACTGCCTCGGCTCTGTTCGTGTGTCCCCTGTTTCGGGCGGAATAGCTCTTTGTTCTTCTGGGACCCAAGATGGCTGGCAGAGGGGACCCCGACAGGTCGTCGAACAGAGGTGTTCGTAGGACGACCCAAACGCAGCTAAACAAAATTGACCGTTATGCCCAGCAACGGACCTCACCCACTGTGGGGGCCTCCTCTAAAGACCTTCATCGTGTGGACTCACCTGAAGGCTCTGAGCCTACCCTGAGCGACGTTATGGGGGCCATTGCGGGCATTCGCTCCGAAATGCAAAAACAACATGAGGTCCTGACTCACATGGTGGACACTCTGGCTGTGGACCTTACTCTACTCAGGGCCGACTTGGGGAAAACCAACGACCGAGTGAAGTCCCTCGATCTCAAGACCTCCAGCCTAACCACCGACGTCTCGGAACTACAGACGGAGGTCCGGACCCAGAGACTGGCCAATGACCAATTTTCCAGAAGACTGGATGACTTTGAGGGACGTGCCAGGCGGCAGAATGTCCGCATCATTGGTGTTCCGGAGGGAGCGGAGGAGGCGGCAGTGGACCTTTTTGTGGAGGACCTGGTGCAGGCGCATCTCGCACCTTCAGGCTTGAGCAACTTTTTCTCGGTAGAGCGGGCCCACCGGGTCCCGGGCGGCCCGCCGAAATCGGGGGTGGCGCCCAGACACATCATTGCCCGGCTCTTTAATTTCAGAGACCGGGATGTTATCCTTCAGGCATCCAGACGGCATGGACTGCTCAAATACCAGAACTCTGAGATACACTTCTACCCGGATTTCACTAGGGCTGTGCAGAGGCAACGCCAGAGTTTTGCCGGTGTGAAACGGCGCCTGAAAGAACTGGGCCTTAAATATTCGATGTTGTTCCCTGCCAAACTTCGGATCGAGCATGATAGCCGTGCTCTGTTCTTTGATGTGCCCGAAAATGCAAGCGACTGGCTGGACACTTTGCCACAACGCCGAGAAGAACAGGACGAGCATTCCGGAGGCGCAACTGGTGGCTCCGACCTCTAGGACTTGTGTCTACTGTGCAGAACATGGCGGTTGGTGTTCCTGTAGTATGTGACTGATAACGCCAACGTTACTTCGATGTTGATGACTCTCCTGCCGTTTACAAGGAGGGTGGCGGGAGGGGACTGTGGAGATTCCTTACTCCTCTGGGGACTTTCTGTAGGCTAGTTCATGGGGCGACAGGCACACTGCTGGTTAGGGGGGGTTTTTAGGCTGCTGCAGGGGTGCAGGGTGGGGGGTGGTTTTGGGACAGTTCGTTTGGTTTTTTTTCCCCCTTTTTCTCTATCTCTTAGGCAATGGGTTGTATACACTGTTCAGCTTCGATTGCTGTTGAGGATCGCTGGGGTTGGGTGGGGCTGGCAACACGATGATGGGGGGTAGGAAATTACGTGTGCTCAGTTGGAATGTTAACGGGTTGGGTGACCGCATCAAGAGGGGGGTTGTGATTCAATTGATTAAACGCCACATGCCTGATGTTGTTCTCCTTCAAGAGACGCATCTGGTTGGTAATACGTGTAAGGCGCTTGACCGTAAGGGATACAAAATGGTTGCCCACTCGGGTTTCTCTTCCAGCTCTCGAGGGGTGGGGGTTCTTGTTCGCGCATCTCTTCCCTTTGAGATTGACGTCACTCTGATAGATGAGAGGGGGCGCTACGCCGCAGTCACAGGGCGGTGGGAGGGGCGTGCCCTGACATTACTTTCAGGTTACGTTCCCCCGGGCCTGCAATCTAGCACTTTCCAAGACCTTGGTGGCGCCATTTTGAATTTGCCTGTTGGTTTGCTGATATTGGGGGGTGATCTCAACTCGGTTTGCTCCGGCTCTTTGGATCGCCAACCGCCTAGAGACCTTCGGGGCTCCCAACTGTGGCTGCCCTCTTTTCTCGAGACTATGGGATTGGTGGATAGCTGGCGGCTGCTACATCCCACGCTCCGTCACTTCTCCTTTCATTCCGGCGCCCATGGCAGTCTATCCCGGATAGACTATGTTCTCACGTTGGCTGCGTATGCGCCTGCTGTCTCTGAAGCCCGATTCTTGGCACGGGGCATTTCTGATCATTCCCCGCTGTGGGTCTCTTTCGACTTTGACATTGTTTTGTCAGATCGGCCGGTGGCTGTTAACCCATGGTACTTCCGCAACCCCAAGACTCGCAATTTATTGGCCAAGGCCATCGAGCTCTACTTTTCTGAAAATGAGGGTTCGGTTCGCTCGGCCGTGACTCTATGGGAGGCGTTTAAAACTGTTTTGAGGGGTGCGGCTTTCGCCCTGATAGCGGAGGCCCGTAGAGCAAGGGATGCCGACTTGGTGCATATCGAGGAGGAAATCACGGAGCTAGACTCCCAACTGGAGGCAGACCCCAATCCCACTCTCCTGCACGACCTTTCCCTCAAACAGTCGGAATACCGTGACCTTGCCACGAACGCTGCCCTTACTATTGCTAGGGAACAGCAGGGTCGAATATACGACGTCGGCGACAAGGCTGGAAAGTTACTAGCCTGGCTGGATAGGAGGGAGATGGCTAGCCGTGTCGTACCCGAGATTTTGGGGGATGACGGAGTTGTCGTCTCTGATCCTAGCGCCATTGCCGAGTCCTTTGCCGACTACTTCCGGGGAGTTTACACTTCTGTTTCGGACCGGTCTGAGATCGACTCGACAGAGCTTCTCTCGACGATCGAGCTTCCCTGTCTTTCGGATGAGGAGCGTGACGACCTGGACAGGGACATCTCGGTTGACGAAATATCCCTTGCGATTCGCTCACTGCGATCGGGCAAGGCGTCGGGCCCCAATGGCATCCCGGTTGAGCTATATAAGATTGTTGCGTGTTTATCTAGGTTCCTGATCGATACTGTGACCTTATGCCCCTATTCGGCTATAAATCCATTTATTCCCTATATTGGCATAACCGTTCAAGTGCGATTTTCAGAAAGTCATCTCTGGCCTCACACGAACAGAGCCACATTCCAGCATAGTTCTCTGCCACTTCCTTTGCGACCAATTAGTGCAATGACAGAGCAGAAGTCACTATCTGATATTCCTAGATTAACACTCCGAGTTCTTCAACAAGATAAAAACTCAGCAAACCTGGAAATCCCCGCTTGCTGTGTTTTGATTAGTAATGGAACTCTAATGAGCAACTGATAACTATCACTTCCTAGTGACATCTTTAATTGACGTCTTATGTCCAGCAAACTTACGTCAAACCCGGCACCTGTCAGGTATAAATATTACCAATGTTGCCTTAAGCAATGTGAGCTGAAAGCTATCGTGCTGCTGTAAGCTGCCGTGCACCCTGTGTGCATCCCATTGCTGCTGCAGGCAGTACGCTGCTGCTGTCCCTTGGTGGTGAAGCTACTGATACCATTATCGCTGCTAAAGTGCGAACGATGGTGCAGTACGCTTAGGAGCTGAACAGCCGTCCCTCTGCGAAAGAAGCCCAGCAGATTCCAGCTGCCGCGGACGCTGTCCCCCGCCTCCTCCTCTCGACGCGCTGAAGAAGAGCCGCTGCCTTTCTCCTGCAGAGAAATCCAGCTCCAGCGTTTCCGGTCTGCCCTCGCGGGTGACTGGGATATTGAGTGCCCCCTGAAGGAAATACCAGACTTCCATCATTCTATTCAGAGGTATGGTGTTGACTAAACCCTTAGACGAGAATTCTTGAAGCAAACCTTGGCAAAACCAACTTAACTTAAAGCTACTTACTTACTCCCCTTCCACGTGTTAGGCTTAGGTCAGGCACACTGGGGTAGGCGTAGTTAGAAGCACCAGTTGAGTATTTTAGCCTAATGTATATATGACTGTATATATGTTTTATTACTTTTAAACCATTGTATGGCTAAGAAACCATATCAATGCTTTTACAGTTCTATTTCGCAATCCTTATCTTACTGTACGTACTTTTTATAATAACAAGTCTTGCAATTGTGGCAATACATTTCTCTTGTACGAGAAGAAAGACTGTTCAATAAATGTTAACCCTTTATTGACAAACGCCCGTCTCTCTATTCTTTACATCTCGTGAAAGTAAACTGCACTAAACTGACTGAGTGAAATACATGTCTATTGTTTCACACGACCCTAGAGATTGACTCTTGATCTGAGGAGCAAAGTTGTCATGTTGCACGGTTGTTGGAAAGCTGAATCCCTTCTTGTCTGTGCCAAGGAAGCTGATCACTTCCTATGCAGAGAAGAAAGTTTCCAGTGACCTCTGAGCTAGTTGGTAACACACCCAATTAAGTTTAGCATAGTCAGTGGAGGCCTGGAATATCCGCAGTTCCACGTCGATACTACTGTTTATGTTATTCCAATGCGCAGGGCCTAGTGGGAAACTAGGAACTACACTACAAGATCAGCCCGGATGTGGTCTCCCCACACCTGCGTAACATGTTTCTGGAAGCGCGTGACACCGGCTTACTTCCCTTGGATCAGAGATTGGCCACCATTGTGGTCATCCATAAGGAAGGGAAGCCGAGAGACTTGTGTCGCTCTTATCGGCCTATCTCTCTCCTTAATGCCGAGCCGAAGATCCTCGCCAAGCTACTCGCCAATCGTCTGGTTGGGGTTATTGGCGATTTGGTGCATCCGGACCAGTCGGGCTTTATTCCTCATCGCAACACTGCCCTTAACCTTCGTAGACTCCACGGCGCCATGGCCAGGGCTTATACCCTGGAGGAGCCGGCGGTCCTTGCCTCCTTGGATGCCACAATGGCTTTCGATTCTCTCGAGTGGAGTTACCTCTGGGCGGTCTTGTTGAAGCTCGGTTTTGGCCCGGTGTTCATCGCCTGGGTAAAACTCCTTTATGATGACCCGTTGGCTAATGTTGCCGTCAATGGCCGAATTTCGGCGTCTTTTGCTCTCCTTAGAGGCACCAGACAGGGCTGCCCCTTGTCACCTCTCTTGTTTGCGCTCGCTCTTGAGCCACTTGCGGCTATGATGCGCACTCACCCAGATCTGCATGGCATAAGCTGGGCTCCTGGCTTCGAGGACAGAATCTCGCTCTATGCTGACGACATTCTGCTCTACCTCACCTCCCCTTGCAAGTCACTCATCGTGGCATGCGATATACCCAGACTTTTTGGCAGGTACTCTGGCCTCGTTATCAACTGGGCCAAGTCCTTCCTGTACGTGCTGAAGGGGGACACACCGCGCCTCCCTAGAGGCTGCAACATCCAGGTGGCCAGCCAAGGCTTTAAGTATTTGGGGATTTATATCTCTGGTAATGAGAGGGTGAGATATGACCACAACTTGCTTCCCCCTCTCCAGCGCCTCCGGCGTGACGTGGAGGGTTGGCGCAAGCTTCCGCTCTCTTTGCTTGGTCGGGCGGCATTATTTAAGATGATGTCCTTGCCCAGGTTCTTGTATGCCCTGCAGAACACTCAGGATCCGGTTCCCGCTCGCTATTTCCGTGAGATTGAGAGCCTTCAACGTGCCTTGCTCTGGGATGGCCGTCCCCGCGTTGCCATCACGAAGCTCACGCTCCCGTGGTACGACGGGGGTATTGCACTGCCGGATGTGCGAAGGTACTACTGGGCCTCCCAGTTGGCGGCTATCAACCACGGTTTCTACGGCCCGGAAAACAACCCCGGCTTTGCCATGGATAGGTGGCTCTTGGGTGGCGGCAACTACTACAGGGCGCTGTATTCGAGGTCTCTGGATGGGCGGATGTCGGGTCCAATGAGAACTACGGTCCACATCTGGCGCACGATTACTAAGGCGCAGGGTAGGCTGACTAGATTCACCCCCCTGTACGATTCCGACATTCTGGGCAAGCTATGGCACACCAAGGGCTTCAACAAATGGGACCTCCTCGGGATTTCCAGGGTGGACGATATGATCTCTAAGGGCGAGATTAAGACCTTCTCCCAGCTACAGGCTGAGTACCAGATGGGCGGCACGGAGTCTTTCCGGTACGCCCAGCTGCGACACGCGCTGCTATCTGCTAAGCCGGCAGAGGGAGCGATCCCAGAGAGCTCCCCACTGGAGGACAGAGTGTTGGACGGCCATATGCCTGACAGTGCGATCTCACTGTCATATAAGAAACTGATTAACGTTCGTACTGACCTCCTCCTCGGTGTGCGGGAGCAATGGGTGCGTGACGGCCTGGAGATCGATGATGAGGACTGGCAGAGCGCTGTGTCCTCCCCTAAGGAGGTCGCCATCTCCTCTCGTCTCCGACTGGTGCAGTTCAAGATCTTGCATAGAGTGTACGTGACTGGCCCCCGGCTTATACATATGGGCTACTCGACCGATGGGCTCTGTCGACGTGGCTGTGGCGCCTCTGCTACTTTTCTGCACATTCTCTGGGAATGCCCCGTCATAGCTTCCTACTGGAACCGGGTGCATCGGGTCATGGAAGAGGTGACTGGGGTAGCGGCGACTGCGGAGGCTAGGAGATGCCTCCTCAACATCTGGGAGCCATCCGACCATAATGTGGCTCAGACGCAGTGGGTGACCCTTGGCAACATGGTGGCTAAGCGCAACATTGCGCAGAAATGGGGGGCTGCGACGGCTCCCCTGGTGGTACAATGGAAAGCCAACATGGATTGGTGCATGTTTAGGGAAAAGACAGTCTACATTGCCAGGGGTAGGCCAAGAAAGTGGTCGAAAGTATGGGGGGCTTGGAATGCTTACAGGGGAGATATTTGCTTACCCCATGAACCTGTTTCTCTGGAAGAACATTTGTCGCCATAGCCTGTGACACCAACTGCTTTATGATACACTGCTGAATCCTGTTTCTTCCTTCTCCCCCCCTAAATCCTGCTCTACTTTTCTGTATTTATGCTCAAGTGTACGCTGCTCCCTTCCCCGCTCCGGCACCTCGTAGGCTTTTCCTGATCCATTGCCACTCTTTGACGCCCTTGGCGTCTTCTTCCTTTCTTGTTCTAATGTTTCTTCTATTTATAAACTATAAAAACAACCCTCACAGTACTGTGTTAAACGCTCTTGCACTATTGCTCTTCTATTTCACGATGCTGCCTTGCCTCCGGGATGTCAGGCTGAATAGCTGTGTGCACTTTTTTCAATAAAGGTTTAAAAAATTTAAAACAAAAAAAAAATACCTCCTAAATCGTAATTCCAATCTATGTGCAAACACAGGTTTTTTATACATGGCTCAGAATACACTGACCTAGTTGTAATCAGGGGAATAATCTATACTTTTTCTATGTGCCAGTTACAGCCGTACTAGCGACAATGTCGTTTTGGGCCTAGTCACTGGGGGAATATGCTAAAGTCACAAATCTTCAATTCTTAAACACTATGCACCCTACCCTACCTTGTCAGCGGCAAGGTCTGCTCAAGAGTGACTTATTTAATATTTACAATCAGGTTTTCCTACTGGTCATTTTAACACATTTGTGTAGCAGTGTCTAAGCTGCTGCCATCAGGCACTCCCACTGTAGTGGATGGCACAAAAACTACTGCAGTCCACAGGTGGCATTTAACTTTCCAATCCAGGAGTGTGATTCTGCACCATATACTACGGCCTTATATGAAATGTAATTGTGCTAATCTGGTATAAGCTAATTCAATATGTTTAAAAGGGGAGCACAGGCACTCAATACTGTTTAGTAGGGCTACACTATGCAGAATTCTAATGACAAGAAAACATATAGGGCAAACATTTGGGGAAAACCACACAAAAATAAACGTATAGAAAGCTATTTCCCCTCTAAATCAGATGATATCACATTGGAACATTCTCGAGCATATGATTTGACATTGGTAGCACACATTCATTATGAAAGGGCAAATCAGTTTATATAAAATGCGGTCAATTTTAAAGAGCTGACATTCGATTTATCAATGGCTCTCTGTGAATCGCAAAAACCAAATGAACCTTCCTAAAAAGGCTAGCTCTTTTTCAGAGAAAAGCAAATACATATTTTATAAAGCATGTATTACAAAAGAAGATTACTTGTTTTAATGGAATTGTAGAGACTACACACTGTATGGAAACAGCATTAAGAAAGCAAAAGCAAATGCTAAGGAGAAACGGAAAGTGGATTGAGAGGTACTCCATATAAACTTACATGAAGGTTCACACAAAAATTACAATACTAAATTCCACTGATTCAGGTAATCTGGATTGTGGGATTTGTGATCATAACTTGCAATTATGGTGGAAACCTTTGAGTCCAGCAGATTTTCCTCCATCACTAGATTAGCTTTGCATTGGGAATATAGGTGCTTCTAGAGGAAGGGCATGTAGAAGGCATTTGAAAATGTTGTTAACAGACACTAAGTCTAGTGTTCCATCCCATTTTGACTACTAACACTATTCCCAAAAACGAAGGTTTGGAGCCAGTGCAGTAAAGGGATACAAAAAACAGAAGCTCCCATATTTTTTACATTTTGGTTAAGTGGTGCGCAAGAACTGAAACTATTGGAGTGCTACTTTTGAAGAAAGGAAGCGGTCCCATGACACTTAGCCACTTGTTAGAGAAGAGGGTGGCTGAAGATGCAAAGTTGTAATTGCGAGTGCGCATGTAGAGTTAGAATGTTTGTTTTAAGCTCTTGATAAATACATAAAAGTACAGTGTAGGCTTTACAGCCCTTTCATCTGTTTGTTTCTCCTCACGGCAGAGACAAAGCCCAAGAGTGTGTGTAGCTCTTATAGTGATGTGACACAGCACACCATGCTTACTTCTCAATGCATACCTCAGCTTCTCAATATACTTTGCTCTATTTGGTTAAGGTTAGTCAAAAGCACTGACATTTTATAAACCAAAGCTATTTGTGACCAATGAACAGCTGAGAAGACTGGCTTCTTCCTAAAAAGAAAGTGGCTGCCCACTCAGTTGTATGTCATTGCGTAGAAGAACTGGACTACGATTGCATGATAATGACTTAGCAATTTTAATTTGTGTGCGCCATACACTCCACCATACATTCTCAACTTGTTAGTGCTCATCTACTCTGACACAGTCATTAATGTATGTAGTGGCAGCGGTGAAGTGGTTTGTGTAACATGAAGCTTGACAGCCTCAAGGGCCCTGGCTCCTACTAAGGCTATCCTTGGCTTCTCTGTCTGTATTTAGGAGACCGGTCAATCAAAACTTGGACAACTTCCGATAACCTCCAGACAATTGCCTAGGAATGCTGCTTATGAAAATTATATAAAAAACCAGGGCCAATTCCAGTGCCTAAACCATATTCCTTCAATTCAACTATTTAGAATGCTTCTGGGCGCCTGGGGAGAAAGAACAAAACAATCTTCTGCTCCCTTGGCTCTGGTATACCTATGTCCTGTTACCCAATCACAACATAAAACTTTTTTCTGCTACCAACTACTCTAGTGTTTTCACCTTGGCTCGGGCTCTACCTCACCCTCCTTTCTCCACCTTCCTCTTTACTTTGGCATGCCCATCTCCTTCATAGTCTCCTTACCACTTCCTCATCATACTATCTCCTACCTTATCCTGGCCCCTCAAACTCACTCCCGTCTTCACTCTTCCATCTAACATTAAACACAACACACAAACATTAGTGAAACTTGTACTGCTCTACATTTTGTGCGGTGGATGACTGGTGTAAGGCTACTTCCTGTGCTGTAAGAGCTCTGTGTATGTGAGAGACGTTGGCACTACTGTTGCAAATGCTGTTCCTATTCAGTGTACGAGAGGAAGCACGCGCAACTTCTACCCGTGCTAAATTGCCCTGTGTGTGAAGGAAACGTGCATTGCTATTACAGACAAGTGCTCTGTCTTGCACTGCCCACCCTGTACCTCTTTTGTTTGGTAGTAAAGCGGGAAGGAGACGGTGGCAGTGTCTCCGACCCGCTTGCCGGTCAGCATCGCTCCAAAGGGTCTGTAATTTACCTGACTGTGTTGTTGCTATTTTAAACTTGAATTTGCACAGAAGCTTTTTAAAACGTGTACTTTTATAAAATTGAAAAGCGCATTTCCCGCACCCACCCAGCATAAACATTAGCCTTCAGCCTCACTCGTGTGCCTCTACAGGCGCTGGTTGCCGCCTCCCACCTCCCATTGTTGCTAGGGGGTGGCAGGCATTAGCGGCACTTCCGGTCCCACTAGGAGCGGTTAGCGCTCTAGTGGCTGCACAGAGGGCTATTTAGGCGGAGCGCCAGAGGAGCCCGCGGCGGGAAGGAGACGGTGGCAGTGTCTCCGACCCGCTT
Organism: Lissotriton vulgaris; assembly: GCF_964263255.1. NCBI lineage: Eukaryota > Metazoa > Chordata > Amphibia > Caudata > Salamandridae > Lissotriton > Lissotriton vulgaris. The sequence continues at coordinate 1,624,875,891 of NC_141685.1, read as the reverse complement.
GCCGGTCAGCATCGCTCCAAAGGGTCTGTAATTTACCGGACTGTGTTGTTGCTATTTTAAACTTGAATTTGCACAGAAACTTTTTAAAACGTGTACTTTTATAAAATTGAAAAGCGCATTTCCCGCACTCACTCAGCATAAACATTAGCCTTCAGCCTCACTCGTGTGCCTCTACAGGCGCTTAGAAGCGCTGGTTGCCGCCTCCCACCTCCCATTGTTGCTAGGGGGTGGCAGGCATTAGCGGCACTTCCGGTCCCACTAGGAGCGGTTAGCGCTCTAGTGGCTGCACAGAGGGCTATTTAGCCCTCGCACCTCCCCGAGCGCGCAGCGATCGCGCGCAGCCCCGCCTAAGACCCGCAAAAGAGCTGCCCGTCTGCGCCCGTCCGTGCCAGGACGGGGCACAGGGGCCATGGAGATAATGGACTCTGCCCCAGCCTGCCTAGCCACTACAGGTATGATTAAACAACGTATAACATACTCTGCCCAAAAGCTATTACATCTAAAGCCACCTCTCGTATGCCCTACAAAAATACCATGGCAGACAGTAGAGGGAGGATTCTCATGTTTACAGTGCCACCGTCAAGTACTCAACAGCAATACCCACGTGGAGGCAGACACTCCTTTAGATGGGCTGAAGAGTTTCCTCTTAAATGTACACTCCCTACCCAAACACCAGCATCAGGTTTGGGATTTAATCAACACCATTCAGCCGGATATATGTTTTCTCACTGAAACATGGATGAAGCCCCATACAACCCCTGCTATAGTAATGGGGCTCCCATCTGGATATAAGATTAAACACCTAGATAGAGAAGTAAAAACAGGTGGTGGTCTGGCGATAATACACAAGAACGACATAAAGGTCACTATACTTGAGCAACACCGCAACTTACAACTAGAAATTATGATTTTTAAAATCCACCTAACTAGTCACACTTCCTGGAAAGGCGCTTTGGTTTATCGCCCACCAGGCCCAAACACTGACTTTGCGCTTACTCTTCAAGAGATTTTAGCCCCCTGTCTTAAATCCAAAGAAGATTTTATTCTCTTGGGAGATTTTAATATTCACGTAGATCAGCCAGCATTACCTTAATCCAGTTCCTTACTCATGGATCTACTAAATTTAGGTCTAGAATTACAAAATAAAGGATGTACTCATAAGGGTGGCCACACGCTTGACCTAGTCTTTTCCAACAGTACCAAACTTACCTGCCTTCCTACAAGTGAGATTCTATGGACAGACCATTACCTTTTAGAAATCAAACTACTGACTCCAAGGAGATCCACCAATAAAGTACCATCCCCTCCTACTTGGCACCGTCAATGGCATAAAATCTCAGCCAACAACTTACAGGAAATCTGGATACAACCCACCATATTGGCTGGAGACACAGCAGATATAGCGTTGGCTAAACTCAACGACTTCATCAAGCGAGCCATTGACATTTTGGCCCCTCTAAAACTACACAAAGAGTATCCCTCTTCAAAGCAGGAAAGCTGGTACACACATGAGTTAAGGGAAGAAAAGCAAGAATGTAGACGAGCAGAGAAAAAATGGAGAAGAAATAAAACTGAGGAGACTCGAGCAGCTTTCTTGCATGTCCAATCAGCATACTATAAAATATAAAACAAGCCAGGAAACACCGCCTAACACAACAATTAGCAGAAGCGGGCAACTGTCCCAAGGAGCTCTTTACAATTCTGCAAAATTTTATCAAACCTGCTGCATGTGAGAGCTCTGATGACTTCTCACAGATTTTATGCGACGATATATCGCTTTTTTTTAGAATAAAATAAACACCATCTATGAAAGAATAGTGGCAGCTAACAGCAACACGAATGACACCAACAAGCCCCCACCCTTAACCCCGCCAAAGTACAATAATCATTTGTTATTATCCTTTCCTCCTATTGACAAGGCTGAGCTCCTTCCTCTTATCACCCACATTAAATCCGGATCTCCTAATGACCTCCTCCCTGCCAAGATGGTTGCCCCTCTGATTTCTCTCTTGGGACCTTCCATACAGAGTGTTATTAACATCTCTCTCGAGAAAGGACAGGTCCCGGCAGACTGGAAAAGAGCTGTGGTAAACCCAATACGGAAAAAAGCGGCATCTCCATGGACAGACCTCTCAAACCTACGTCCCATTTCACTCCTGCCTTACATCGGCAAGATAGCTGAGAAGCACGTAAACACCTATCTATCAGAACATCTTGAGGCGACGGAGGGCCTGGACCACTCACAATCTGGGTTCAGGCCGAACCACAGCACCGAATCAGCCCTTCAAACATTGATCAATAACATCAAAATGACACTGGATGAGGGCAGTTCTACGATTCTGGTGCTGTTGGACCTCTCCACCGCATTTGATACGGTGTCTCACACGGTGCTTCTCGATCGTCTAAAAGACGTAGGTCTGGAAGGAGTGGCTCTGTCTTGGATGGAAAGTTTTCTATCTAGCCGCTCCCAAGAAGTTAGGCTGGGCTCCCACAAATCCATCCACAGGGAGCTCAATAAGGGAGTGCCACAGGGCTCGTGTCTAAGCCCGACACTATTCAATGTGTATGTGGCCCCCTTAGCCAACTTAGCAAGATCATTTGGGTTTACCCCGGTGTCGTACGCCGACGACACCCAACTCCTTTTCCCTTTTAAAAGTCTGACACCTGCAATAAAAAGATCTTTTGCAGATGGAATGAGAGCAATATCCGAGTGGATGTCATCAAACTGTCTCCAATGTAACGTAGGGAAAACAGAGGTCATGTTGTTCGGGCAAGCAGCAACACACTGGTCACCCGAATGGTGGCCCTTGGAATTAGGACCTGTTCCCAGTCCTAAGAGCACGGTCAAAAACCTGGGTGTACTATTAGATCAGACACTCACTTTTAAGGACCATGTAAATCAAGTGGCCAGTACTTGCTTTCGGGCAATCGGGGTGCTAAAAAGAGTGTTCGCCTATTTGCCAGACTGCCACAGGAAAACACTTGTGCAGGCACTAGTCATCAGCAGAGTGGATTACTGTAACGGTCTTCTCTTAGGAGCTAATGAAGGACAACTCAAAAAGTTACAGGTGATCCAAAATACGGCAGCAAGGACTGTCCTTAATGTACCTTCCAGGACTCCTTCCCGCCCCCTGCTGACTAGACTCCACTGGTTGCCAGTAAGGAAGCGAGTACAGTTTAAGACTCTATGCACTATTCATAGAAGTATGATAGGTGAAGGCCCAAAATATCTGGCCAAAATCTTTCAGCCATATGTTCCTGGACGCTCCTTGCGCTCCGGTAACCTGGAGCTTCTGCAGATACCCAGAATAAAAAAGTCTAGACAAGGAGGCCGGGCGCTAGCCCATGCAGGACCAAGGCTCTGGAACTCTCTACCTCTCACTTGCCAGCTGACTTTCCGGAAGACCTTAAAAACACACCTATTTTCCAGCAACTGACTTCCCCCTGGTAATATGAACTATTCCCTCTGAATAAACATCTGGAGTTATACTCTTACTGGCAAAGCACGGAGATACCCCTTCGGGGGTCTATTCAGGCGCTATATAAGAATATAAAATAAATAAATAAATAAGTAAAAAACAACAGCCAAAACAACTGGCTACCCGCTCCGACTAGATACTGGGTATAATGGGAGTATTTTGAAGATAGTCTGAAATTCTGCCAGCAGGTAGTAGACAATGCAATCATGTGAATGCTATGCTGAAGAACATTCAGTTGAGTTATGTGCCAATTATTTTATTTTATTTAGGATTCTGTAAAGTGTGACTGACCACCAGCGGATGACCTCACTGTACCCCTTATTAATCCCGTTAATGAAGGCTCTTGCACATATTTCACCTGTGTCTTCAATGTTGCCAAATTATGCCAACATTTGACAACAAGCAATTGCACATAGAAGTTCATGTTTGGCAAAATCCCTGTGAAAATGGATTTGGAGACCACAGATTTTATCAACGAAAAACATGCGTGGTCTTGCCAAAACAATGCCTATAAAAAGTACCCCTGTCGTCTTAGCGGGGACAGTTTCGACAAAGCGCTCTCCACAAGGCCAGCAGGAATTTCTTGAATGTACAAGCGGTCACCCGTTGCACTCCTCATGGCCAGCTCCGCTCTGACCCCAAATTTCTAAAATAAGAGATTCAGTGTGGTACTTTTAATTACAAGTGTCAAGTTCACCATATTGATTTTTCACTTAATATAAAAGGTAGAACAGTGATATCAGTGTCAAAAACAGAAGTCTGTCGTACCTGGACATGAACTCCACCAGTCTCTGATAGAAGAATCGCCCTGCAGGGAGACAGACAGGTTTTCCAGTCAAAAGCAGGCCTCTTACAATGTACAGCACAACACACATGACCATGAAGAGTGGCCTAGTCTGCAGAGCAGGAGCCAGTCAGCCTAGAACAGTCACCAGAAAAATACTCAACAAGCACTGGAAATGCAAACGGTCTCACATTTGCTGGAATAAGAGGTATTGGCGGTGTAAATGACAATGTATTTTACCCATGTGTCATGGAGTGTTTGTATGTGGTGTATAGTGGAATTATGTGGGTTGGATTGGAATTGTTAGTTGTGGAATTGTGTGGCGTGGATTTATGTGGTGTGGATGCTTGTAGTGGAATTATGTGGCATGGTGTGCAGTGGAATTATGTGGATAGAAATTATGTGGTACGGAGTATACTGGAATGATGTGGAGTGGGATTGTGTGTTATGGAGTGGTATTATGTGGAATGGTATTTTCTGTTGTGGAGGCGCATCTAGTGGAGTTTAATTATGTGGAGTGCTATTGAATTTTGTAGCATCATGTGCAATTCTGTGATGTGGATTGGATGCGTTGTGTTGTGTAATTCTGTTGTTGAGTTATGTGGTTTGGTGTTGAACTGTGTGTTGTGGATTGGAAATGTGTGGAGTTGATTTGTGTGTCAGGAATAATGTGGATAGCTTTTCCTTTTTGCTGGAAAAAAAATAAATAGGTAGGAGCTAAGTTCCAGATTTGTATTTTTGGCCTTCAAAAAAATAAAAAGAGGAGCTGGGGCGAAGGAACACAGAGGGAGGAGGCAGGGTGGGGAAGGAATGGGTGACAGAAGGAGGTTGAAGGGGAGGTTGGGGGTGGGGAGAATCAACAGGCTACCCCATTATTGTTTCCCCAACCTAAGATAAGAGCTGTGATGGATGGAGTGGGAACAGAGAACTTGGTAAGGTCACAGGGTTCAGTTCTTAAAACCAACAGAAGAGCTATCCATGAAGACAGGCACTGTAGCACATGAGAAGATGCGCTGTAACACACACCCACACTATTCCATCCCTGGCACGTGGTCTGTCATGCAGTACACATTATCTGCTGTATAGGTACAGTATGCATGGTATGTTAGGTTGAATATGGTAGGTGGGTACGGCAGGTATGATGAGTAGGTATGCAAGGTTAGGCATGGTCGGTATGGTATGTAATTAAGTGTGCTAGGTAGGTATGATAGTTATGGTAGGCATGATACAACGATTATGCTAAGCTAGGCATGGTGCGTGGATTAGGTACTTTAGCTAAGCATGGAAGGCGAACTATGGTAGGGGTTAGAAATGGGATTTCTGGTTGGCTAGGGCTTGTGCCTAAGCCAGGAAGAAACCACCACTCTAGTCAGGGCACAGGAGTTACACGCTGAAGGTAACCCCTGCTCACCCCCTTGGTAGCTTGGCACGAGCAGTCAGGCTTATCTCAGAGGTAATGTGTAGAACCTTTGCCCAACACACACACAGCAGCAACACACTAGGCACACCACAAAAGAAACTCCACACAAGGTTATATAAAAGAAATAGCCTTTGTATCATCCAAAATACATTAGAATCACAATCACACATATATACTGTGCCACTGGCACTAGACAATATTCACAGGGGATTATATAAATGACAGGGCCAATCGGGCCACAGTCAGAACCATCACATGCACAAGTAGTAAAAGTAAAATACTACCAGTAACTACTGGCAAAATTCTGTACTCAGCATAAGCACTAGCAACACAATCGCATTATGTCTGCATCACATTAGGCATAAAACACATTTACTCATAAATCACAATTAGGAGGGCACCTAAGTGACACTCTCTAGGTGCATACATCACCTTTCCTTAGGGCTTTGCGCCCTCCTGGTACACACAGGTACCTGCCCTGGCCAACTGGCCTTCCTCTGGGGCTCAAATGCCCTTTGTCCAAAATGTCAGAGCGCAACTGGGGCCTTCCACAGGCCCCTTGGGCTGACTAGGCAGCGAAACCACTGTGCATAATGCGCAGGGGGCATGGGGTGCAACTCACCCCCTCATCATTAAAAGAAATGATCCCCTCCGTTGCAGCTACCCGCGCTCTTGCGGTGCAGCCATGACAAATAGCCCTGGCACTGCTGTGCCTCCAGATTCCCCCTCTGGGACTCTAAAAAGCAATATTGCCCCCAAAGCGATGTAGCTGCCCACTCTTCTGCGGTGCAGCTGTGACAGGATTGGCACCCAACAAGCACTGGCATCAACTGGGCAAATTCGAGCCCCACTCACCGGACTTTCTGGGGACTCCTCCGGTCTTCGTTTGATGCTGCAGGGCAGACACAGACAATGTGCCTCGGCCGGCCCCTCTCCTGGGGTCTCTCAGGACTTCTCTTCTGCACCGGCCGCTTCTCCTCACTCAGGTCCGAGGCGGGGAATGCGGAAATTGAGCCCGCAATGCTCCGGCTCCGAAACTGCGGCAGGCCCCACCCACCGTCAGGCAGCGATTGCCTGACTTCCTGGTTTTGACGATTCTTGGCGGTTCCTCATCTCCCTCAGCGCAGAATTGCGGTAACAGGAACACAAATGCTTGGTGGGCTTCCACCAACAGGAGCACAAAAGCAGGGTGGGCTCCCGCTCCTCAAGACTTGCAAATGCGGGGTGGGCTCCCGCCAACAGGAGCACAAACGCGGGATGGGCTCCCGCTCCTCACAATGTGGGGTAGGCTCCCGCCTTCAATGACACCAATGCGGGGTGGGATCCCACCTCCAAGGCATCAATGCAGGGCAATACCCACATCGGGATTCCCTCCAAATATGCCGATGTTCAGCACTGCAAAGTCCCAGTACTCTCCTTGTCCTGGGAGAGATATATAGCACTCAGGCAAAGTTTCAGGGGCACGAGGCTGGGCCCTGGCCACTGCTTCATTTGTTAAAAATTCAGTGCCGGGGCTCTTGTCAAGAGTCTACTTCAGCTTGCACCACAGTTTGCCACTGCCAGTGATGATGATAACTCTTCTATTAACCATCACACTTCCACAAGTGTGACAATTTGGACTATTTACGACCCCCAAAGCTATAAGAATGACTTGGGCGGCAGGTGATAATCATTTTTTATATATATTTAATTAATACTTAAATGTTGTTGTGAGCATCTCTAATATGGCTAGACAGCGCCACCTTGTGGCAGTCTGTCACAAGCACCGGTGCCGACAATTAAATGCTGGTGCCCAGCACCGGCTCAAATTAAGCACTGGCCCAGGCAGGCCAGCTCACAGTGCCCTCCAGCAGGGAGGCAGTGCCTCGTAGCTGTTCCTCCTAGGGCCCAGCAGCAGCAGTCCCCAAGTAGCAAGGAAGTACAACACAAACATGGGGTCACAGCCTCAGTACTTATAATACATTTTCCTTTGTTCTGCCTTGGCACAGGGCTGGGGGTTATTGGAGCACTTTGTTTACAGGGCTCCTCTTTCCCTTTGTCAGGTGGGGGCTCGGTCATCAAACCACAACAGGTGGACGGAGCCAGCATTCGCCTAGGCAGGCACATACCTAGTCAGGGTCAGGGGACCACTACTCAGATCTCCTATTCAGCCTAGCCCTGCTCACCCTGCCCTCCCGGAAGCCACACACACCTCACCAGCCACTGTCACTCCAGAGCGACATGCAATACACATCAGGTAGGCAGACACATAGCACACAGAAATGGCAACTTCTAAAAGTGGCATTTCTAAAATAGGGATAATAAATCTGTGCACACTATTGCGTTGCATTTATTACTATTCCAAACATACCAAACTTGACCTCGCTGTCCCTCTCATATCGGGGATTACCATGGTACACTTATTAGGGAATCCCCAATGCGTTCCTATGAGAGGGCAGCCTCACAGCCATGACCTTGCAAAAAGGGCCAAGCCCAACAGTAGGTATGATTGTTACATAAAGTACACTAAGTATGGTAGGTAGGTATGGTAAGTATGTTAAGTTATAATAGGTGAAGTATGGTAGACTAGTCGAACAAGTTGTTTACCTTAGGTAACGTCTTATCTGGTAGGGACTCCATCTTGCCACATATTCATTACCTTAGAATTAGCCCTAGGCATCAGACTGGATCCGGTAATTCTTGAACAGTACCCGTGCATGCCGGTAGGTGGCATAGTTCAGCTCTGCGTCGGCCGCGTCAGTAGTGACATGCATAGTGCTTACATAGGTGCCATCCCAGCACACTGACTTCCGTTTCTTTTCGTAACCTTTTCATGCAAGGAGCATGGAGCCACAAAGAATGATGATGGGCTGGTGTGCATCATTACGGGCCTCATAAGGGTGACCCTACGTAGAAATCCATTCACATAGCGGGAAGGATCAGATGGTCGGTAAGGAATCTGCAGCTAGATAGAGCCTCTGCCAGATAAGGTGTTATCGAAGGTAAGTAACTGGTTCTTCTGATAGAGACTTCTAGCCACAAATTGCTAGACTCAGAATAGATATCCAAGCAATACCTCCCCAGAGGTGGGTCTGCGAACAGATTTGACTAAAGGTCCTGCAAATCAGAATGCTCAAAGTTCCAATCACGATGAACTGGACGGTCCAGGCAGTAGTGCTTGGTGAACATGTTCAAGCACTCCCACGTTAGTACCTGATGGATGTCCAGGGCAGGGACTCTGCGAGCTAACACAGTGGTTGCAGCCTTGGCTCTAGTGGAATGGGCATGCAAACCCTTAGGGGGTTGCTTCTTGGCCAATGAGTAGCAGATCTTTATGCAGAGCACTATCCATTGTGAGATGGTTCACTTCAACACAGCCTTCCCTTTCTTCACCCCAACATACCCAAAGAACAATTGATCATCCAGCGAGAACTCTCTAGTAGGATCAATGTAGAATGTCAACGCTCTTTTTGAGTCAAGATGGTGGAGTCTCTCCTCTTCTTTAGAAGGGTAACGTGAAAAAAAAGAAAATAGGCAAGGTGATATTGTAGCCTTCATGGACAGGTGTTGCTACCTTTTGAAAGAAGTTCGGGTTCTCAGAACCACTGTGTCTGGATAGGATGTCGTGTAGAAAGGTTGTACAGAGCGGACTCTCCTGGACAATGTTATGGCCACCAGAAAAAACACTTTTATGATCAGTAACCGGAGTGGGCAATTGTGCAGTGGTTCGAAGGGCATGCACATGAGAAACATTAAGGCAAGGTTGAGGTCCTACTGGGGCATGATAAATGGTCTGGGAGGAACCAGGTGTTGTAATCCCTTGAGGAAATGAGTTACACCAGGTGAATGAAGAAGGGTGGTCCAGCAAACACAGGAAAGCAAATATGCCAGACAAATAATCTTTTGCCCGGAGCAAAGCACTGGTAAGGGTGCAGAAACAGGGTCAATGATTTTGGATGTACACCAGGTTACAAATGTGTCCCCACGACCGGCATATACTGTCTTGGTGGAGGGATGCGTGACTTACAAAATAATGTCACGGACTTGGGGGTCGAAAGTTGTCAAATGGCAAGGCTCAATTTCCAGGCATGGTGGCAAAAGGTGTGCAGGTTCGGGTCCAAGACCCTGCCCCGCTGCTGGGAAAGAAGATCCACCTGAAGGGCAGCCTGATCAGGAATTGATGCTTATACTCAGGCGTTTGGGATACCAAACTATCTGTGGCGAATCCGGAGCCACAAGAATGACTTCGGCCTTGGATAGGGATAGGGGAGGCCTGAGCTCCACTCAAGACAAAAAGCGTCTCCGATTTAAAGCCATCTTGGAAACTCCGGCGTGCAGAACTGCTGACGTTGTGTATCTCAGCGGTGGAGAACAGATCTAACCAAGGTTCTCCCCAGTTTCGGAAGAGACCTCGAACCACCACTGGATGGAGATACCATTTGTGATCCACTAGGTATTGATGGCAGAGCTTGTCTGCTCGGGCATACAGACAGCTTGCCACCGGGGAAATGCCCTGATTTTCCAGCCATGGCTAGAAACACATGGGTCTCTTGACACAGAGTACATGACCCCCACCTGCCCTGGTTGTTGCAGTACCACATCACGGTGGTGTTGTTGGTGAACACCTAAATTTGCCTTTCCTTGCTAGAATGAAGAAAGGCTTTTAATTTCAGTTCGATTTGCCACATCTTCAGCAGGTTAATGTGGAGCTGGAACTCCGCTTGAGACCAGAGTCCTCTGATCTCCACCTCTTCCCAGCCCATGAGTGAAACATCTGTCATTATAGTCATCTCTGTGTGAAGATGGAAGAGGGGTCTGTTGCTGACCCAGTCTCGTTTCGTCAGCGACCACTGTAGGTGTTTTGTAGTTCCTTTAGAAAACTGACCATGTTGTAGAGGTTCCCCGATGCTGTCCCGCTGGGACTTCAGGTCGCACTGCAAAGCCCGCATATGCCAATGGGCATGTGTTACCAGCACAATGGAGGAGGTCCTAAAGCCCAAAAGCCTCTCAATCGCACCAAAATCCCGGATAGAGGCTGAAATAATAGAATCCTAGCCTAAATATCCTGGACTCACAGTTTGGGAGGCTAGACCGAAATTGCATTGTGTCTAGAACAGCTCCGATGAAAGCGAGCATCTGAGAGAGAATCAGGTGTGACGTGGACAGCGAACCCCAGGGAGTGCAGTAGGTCAGCCGAAGTCTGGAGGTGACTGCCTGGTGCCAGCCCGCATTGAATAGCCAATTGTCGAGGTAGGGGAAGACTAGAACCCCTGAACTCCTCACATGTGCTGCAACCAAGGCCATAACCTTGGTGAACACTTGAGGGACGCTGGTAAGGCTAAAGGGGAGCACAGCGAACTGATAATGCTTGTTGCCAACCATGAACAATTAACACCTGTGGGCAGGCAGGACGGGGATGTGATAATAGGATTCTTGCAAGTCCAGTGTTACCATGCAGTCTACCAATTCAAGGACAGACAGGACCTGACGCAAAATGAGCATTTTGAACTTTTCATTCTTCAGAAAGAAGGTGAGAAGGTTCAGGTCTAGACACTTGTGTCCTTCTTGGGCACTAGAAAGTAGCCAGAATAGCAACCATTACCTACTTCTAATGCCAGCACCGTCTCAATGGTTCCTTTTGCATAAAGAGCTGGTGCTTCCTAAGTGAGCAAGGAGAGATTGCCCTCCATCAGCCAATCATGATACAGTGGAATGGGAGGGGGTTCCAGAAAGGGGTGATTGTATCCCCTCTGGATGATTTAACAAACCCACTTGTCCGATGTTATGGACTGCCAGTGGGGCAGGTGATAGTGAATCCTGCCTCCTACTGGGTGCCTGTGCTGGTATGAGTGCAAACCAAATGGGCTTGGGGTAGAAGCTGCAGGGGGTGGGGGCAGTGGACCGGCCTGACCTCTCTCTGGTGGTCCCATGTGGTGTGTGGGAATCATGTCCACGGGCACAAAAAGGCCGGGAAATGACGCGGATAGTAGTCCCTATCATAGACATGGAAGGGGCAAATGGCACATTGGGGTTGGCATGGAGCCATGGATAGGCCCAAAGATCTGGCCATAGCCCTGCTGCCTTTTAAGCGATCCAGCGCGGAGTATGCCTTTCTGCCAATGAGGCGAGAGCCATCAAAGGACTTTTCCATGAGGGAAGTCGGGACATCCCTTGAAAAGCCAGTAGTTCTCAATCAAGCATGCCACTGATGACACAATCGCTCTGCCTAGTGAGTGGGTCATGTCCAAGCCACATCTGATGGTGAACTTTGCTGCATCCCATCTTTCAGAAATGGCTTGGTTTAGTATGGCTCAGGCCTCCTCACAAAACAGTAGACAGTACTTGCACAACAGAATCCCAGAGTGTGGGTGCGTGCGTGCGTGTTGGGTGTGTGTGGTGTGGTGTGTGTGTTTGTGTGGCAGCTCATAAAATGCAGTGCTGGCAGAAGAGAACATCCTCCTACCAAGAGTGTCCAGCCTTTTGAACTCCCTATCCAGTGCAGTGGTAGAAAACCCACTAGGGTTAATTCAAGAGGTGGAGGTTGGGATACTAGGTGAGGAACCTGGGGACCCCAGGAGCTGGGCACTCGTCTGTGCACAGGAGCTCCAGTGTAGGGCTTGGACCAGGCCCCAAGAAGGACATCTATGAGGGCTTCAGTGGATGGGAGCAGAGATTCTGTGTGGGCGACTTCCGGCTGAAGCGACTCTGTCAAGACGTTTGTCTTGACTGCCACCGAGGGCAACGTAATTTCCAGGAGCTCAGCCTCTCTCTGCACCATCACTGAAAACGAGGCTCACTTCTCTGAAGCCACAGTAGGAGGAGAGACCAAGTCAGTGTCTGGTGAGGTGTCTAACTCACTAAAATCCAACAGTTCCTGTTATGTTATGTTAATTATTTTATTAAGCGCTTCTGTTATCCTTGGGTGTCCTGGCACTATCTGTTATCCTGAAAAGAGGAGAGATTAAGAAGGGGACTAGAACAACCGAGTTTTGAGCATTCTCCTGAATGGCAACAAATGCGTACAGTTCCTTAGGTGAAAGGGAAGCTGGTTCCACATCTTTACAGCACTTCCCACAAAGCTTTTCCCACCCCAACAAGCTTTTTTCACGGGTGGGACTCTCACCAATTTTTGAGCTGATGAGCATAGGGGCCTAGCTGGTTGATACCATTGTAATTGATCCTGTAGATAGTGTGGTCCCTGGTTCTGGAGTGATTTAAAGACAAGACACATGGATTTAAAATATACTTGTTGCCTTACTGGTAGCCAATGAAGTCTGCAGATTTCATTAGAGATCGGACAGGACTTTGGTATGCCAGATATCAGCCTAGCAGCAGTGTTCTGCAGCATCTGGAGTCTATGCAACAGCCTCTCTTGAATGTTTAAATAGAGGTTATTGCAATAGTCCAGTCGCGACATAATCAATGCCGTAACCACAGTCTGCAGACTCTCCTTAGGCAGAAAAGGAAGAATTTTCTTAGTGGTCCTGAGGGTGAACATAGTAGATGACACAATGGCATTAACCTGCCTTTTCATGTCCATTCTATCATCTAAGTACACTCCCAGGTTTTTCACTTGTGTAGAGGGTAAAGGCCGGGGTCCCAAGGAGTCAGGCCAACATTCAGGGGTCCACAGGTTAACATTGTTCCCAAATAAAATAACCCCAGTCTTGCCCGAGTTCAATTTAATGCAATTACTGGACATCCAGGAGCCAACAGCTTCCATACAGTCATGTAGCTTGTGGCTCACAGTCCCTTCAGATCCTGGAAGGAGTGATACCACTATCTGCGTATCGTCTGCATAAGAAGTGAGATGGAAACCAAAAGATCTAATCAAAGGAGCTAAAGACGACACGTAGACATTAAATAAAGTGGGACTTAGAGATGACCCATGTGGAACCCCACAAGGAAGTTGGAAGGGGGGAGAGCAGAACTCTCCCAGGGCCACTATCTGCTGACGATCGGAATGAAAAGATTTAAAAACCTTCCAGGCGGTATTCTGTGCTCCGCAGGCTGACAAACGGTCCATCAAAAGAGCATGATGGACCGTGTCAAACGCTGTGGAGAGATCCAGCATAATCATTGCTGCTTTACCACCCTGATCCAAAGTTTTCCGGATCTCGTCAGTAGATTTTAAGAGGGCAGTTTCTGTGCTATAGCCCTCCCGGAAGCCATATTGGGTACAATCAAGTACCTCAGCATCCTGAAGATATCTGCTCAAGTGACTATTGATCCATTTTTCCAACATTTTAGCCGGAAAAGGGAGGCGAGAGATGGGACTAAAATTAGGAACATCTTTTGAGTCTAAATTAGATTTTTTTAAAAGAGGAATCAAAGAGGCAGTTTTCCAGTAGGCAGGGATCCTGCCTGCTTCCAGTATAGTGTTAAAAAGAGGGGTAAGAGCTGCAACAAAGATTTGAGGGGTCAATTTGGCTATTTTAATCGGACAAGAGTCATAAGGATCCTGATTTCCTATTTTGCAATGGTTTGGTGGTGTCTGTATTTGTTAACAGAGGGAATTCAGTCAATGAATTCTGAGTTTGGAAAGCAATGTTTCTGTCGATACCGTATTCATATGAGAATCCATTATTAGCATTGTTGAAGGTTGAGGAAATATCCTCCACTTTATCTAGGATATAACTGGCAATTTTATCACATAGTTCCTGGCTCTCCACCACTTGTGAAGTTTGTGAATTGGCCAATTTACAGACAATATAAAATAAATATTTCGCCGTGTTTTCCGCGAGTTCAATTTGGTTAGCAAAGTATTCTTACTTAGTCGTGAACAATAATTGCTTATAGACCCGAATACTTTCTTTGTGTTTAATTTTATCCTCAGCCTTATATCCCTTCCTCCATTCCCGTTCAGAATGTTTACAAATACATTTCTGAGCTTTTAAATTGGGAGTGTACCAGGGGGCAGAGGGATGGGTCCATCTGGGATAAAAAGGTTTTTTGGAGCAAGTTTATCACAAGGGTCAGTAGCCCAATCATTGAATCTGGTAATGGCATCATCCACCTCTCCAACTAAAGAGGGCAGGTTAGATTCCAGGAGGTCTGACAGATCTTTACCTTCAATCCCATTCCAAGCTCGTATGCAGCTGGGCTTTGTTATGACTTTGTCATGCTTCTGTTTGTCCAAGCAGGCAATCTCGAATAGAATGGTCACATGATCGGACCATACTCCTGGCCGCACCTCTAGGACGGATAACTGTGTATAATTTGAATACTAGTTGTCCTCTAGTCCGTCACGGGGTGGTGGAATGTATAAAGGTCCTCAGACCCCTTCAACTGCCCCCCTCTGCAGGATTATCAAAAGAAAAAGACACTAGCTCTGACTCAGTAGGCCGGGCGAAACAAATAAGGCTTCATATCACATTCAGGTATAACAATGGGGTGCCGGGAATGACGGTACAGCTGCAGGCTATGTGGAAGGTTGTGGCATTGTGTGTGTGGAGTCTGGATCCAGCACCAGATCCACAGGACCCAACTGGCGCTGAAGGAGGATCCGCCGCAGGAATCCAGTAGGGGCGTCTCCCGAATGCATGGGACCCAAAGCTGCTCCAGAGAACATATGCTTCCCACATATATGTGGCCTAATAAAACTCTGAGTCGGGTAGGGGTCGCTCCGGGAAACTCTGGGAGGCGCAGAGCGGACCCAGGCAAAGACCCCATAGATGAGTGAGGCCCTGAGTGGTATTGTCGTTCCCATGCCTCGTCTGAGGAATTGAACCGGTGGAGTTAAGTTGAAGAGTGCTTCGACTTCTTACGATGACGACGATCATCGGGAGTGGCCCCACAAGCGGTCCCAGGACCTTCCACGCAACTGGGATCAAGAGCGTTGAGCGGTCGTCTAACATTGGGAGGCGAAGAGCTTCAGGGAACATTTCTGCAGCACCTTCTTATTCATGGAGTGGCAGTCCTCGCAGACCTTGGAGTTGTGGTCCCGCTCCAAGCATCACAAACAAACCAAGTGTGGGTCTGTCACAGACATCTGCATGTCAGGCACCACAGGGTTTGAAACTTGCTGCATTTTTAGGTGTCATACCAAGCCCACTAAGAGAAAAAATTCTCAATAACAGCCTCAAAATAAAGTTGATGAAAGTCAGTTAAAAATTGACTGGGGGGTAGCTCTCAATGGATCTGTGCTGACTGGAGCGGAAAGAAAATGGGAGTCAGTGCACTGGGGTGGCGTCTATAGAGGTACCGCACATGTCATTTTCGGCATGGAGCTAAACAGGGTACTGCTGAAGGATATCCAGATCCGGACTGGGGATAATTCCGAGGTAAGGAATCTGCGGCTAGAATTCTCTATCAAATATGGCCGGATAGGTAATGTACACTAGGTACTGTAGATAAGTTATTTTAGATAGGTTAAGGGTAGTAGGTATGGTAAGTTAGGTATAGTAGATGGGTAGAGTTGGCTATGTGCAGTAGATAAGGCAGCTAGGTTGCTAAGGTGAATTAGGTTTGGTAGGTTCAGCTGATAGCTATGGTAGGTTAAGTATTTTAGGACAAAATAGTATTATGGCTGATATTTAACAATTTCACTGTTAGGGTGTTTGCGCACAGCTGTGCAGGAGCGTTAAAAATGGCATTACCTCTTCTGCCTCTTTGTGCACCTAAACAAACTAGGTGTTATTTCTTCGCCACATTCAGGGCTATATATTGGTGAAAGCGCAGCATCTACATCTCACTGCATCCCAAGTACAAAGTGAAAAATATGAGAACATTTTTTAAACAAATTAGCTCAATGTTTTTGTTGAATTTATCATATAGCTGAAAATAAATCCTTGAACACTAACTGTTTCCCCGAATGTCTAGAGTCCAGTAATACCAACTCTTTGTGGGTTTTCTTAGGGAATGTAACCTGCACATTTGAGTACATAATATTATCACAGATCATTAAAATGAGGTAGAATCATAGTTTATAAACCCATGTTCATTTGATAATGGATTTCATGTCAGGACTAATATAAATATATATATATATATATATATATATATATATATACATACATATTTTCTAATTCTGTATAGCTTAAGAAATCTATTTGTACAAGCGGGCCCTCTATTCCCCTACGGGCTGGCTAGTAGAGCACTCTTAACATGACATTTGTCAAATTTTAAACAATTTTTGTCCATAAAATAGTAAGCGCTACGAAACCAACCGGAGGCAGTGCGCTCTATAAATACTTTTTAACATTAACATTCCTTTCAGTTTCCCTCATGTAGGAACATACCCCTGCTAAGGCTTGACCCCAATTTGTGTTCCAATGAGTCTCCTTGGGGAATGTGGGGGTACAAGACCTGGATGGGATTTCTATAGGGTCTGAATGGCCATAGGTGATAAACTGGGTGCAAAGCACTTTGGAAATTTGGAGAGCTACTGAAAGTGAAACACCGGTTTTTACTAATTTGGTTGCATGGAAACATAACACAACCATATATACACATCTACACACTATAAGGTTTTTATCACTGAGTACCTGATCATACTTCCCTGACTGTTAGGCCAGTAGAATGTGAATATGAAATTTGTTAGATGTTTAGTATTTTGTTGTTCAAAACATGGTAATTCCCACCAGTGTCTCTAGTGCAGGAACATATCCCTGCCAAGGTTTGACCCAAATTTGTCTTCATCTGGATCTCCTGAGGGTGGGAATACCTGACATGTATAGATCCCTGGGCTGCTGGGAGACATAGGACAACCATACATTTTCAGCATCTGCATAACCTGTGACTTCCATCATTGGATGCCAGACCTTCATTTCACTAATTGGCTGAGCAATAGAATGCTCTCAACATGACGTCTGTCAGAATATTAGCCATTTTTTTTTTTAGGACTTGATAATTCCCTCTAGTCCCCCTAGCACAGAAGCATATCCTTGCTGAAGCTAGACTCCAATCTGTATTTATTTGTGTCTCTTGAGAGTTGGAGTACCAGACATATATGTATTTTTTTTATAGGTTTGGGTGCTCACAAGCGATAAACTGAGAGCTGTGCATCTAAGAAAATTGAAAAGCAATAAAGCAAAAGGCCAACTTATGGTACCTGTCTTTTGGTCGCAGGTATCTCCCCTGGAAGGAATCATCTACGCTACCTAAGTTTTCTAGTGATTAGTGCCACACCAGCATTGGCTGAGAGGGAGATTGTGCTGAACATGACATTTAAAATGTTTTTAGCATTTTCTTGCAAAACACTGTAATTTTATCAAGTTAACCCTCACTGAGCAATAAATCCCTGCCGAAGCTTGACCCCCATCTGTGTCCCCCTGGTTTCCTGTGTGTGGCGGTACCAGACATGCATTGGTTTTCAATTGGTTTAAGTACATACCAAACATCAAGGAATGTTTTTGATAGAGGAGCTTTTTAAAAAACAAAAAAGTCCAAAACCTTTTTTATGGAATAGGAACATAGCAGACACAATACACCATGCAGAACCACCGCACACAGCAGCAAGATACATTACAAGTCAGTCATTGAGATGCAATTACGTCACATTTACAGCAACTTAATAAACAAGGAATGTTAAAGACACAGCTCCACAGTCCCAGGGTCACTTCCTCCCTAGTGGGGAGCACAGATGGAATAGTAATATCAGTGGGAATTGTAAAGCTGATGGAAAATAGGGGGGCAGTCACTGACCAACGCCGGCGGCCACCGCGGACCCAGGGCTGGCAGGGAGCACGGGAGAGGCAGCGCCGCTGGGGTGGGATCAGGAGAGGAGATAGGCTACCAGGGGGACCCAAATGTCGACAGGGCGGTATCTGGCAGGCATTAAATTCCAGAACTCCGAAAGGAGAGTCTGGCACCGAGAGGCATCTTCCAACCAGCTCTAGACTTTATGAGCAGGCCGCCGACCCCAACACATGGCCATCCTACGTCTGGCGAGGACCAGTAGCATTGAGATCAGGCAGCTAGAAGCGTCAGGGCAAAACTTAACGAAGCCGAGAAGGCACAGGGGAGGGTCTGGGCACACTGCAGCGCCGGTGATGTCAGAAATGGTGGAACACACCACCTGTCAGAACTCGGAATCCTTAGGGCAGAACCACGCTAAATGGGCAAAGTCAGCGGCAGGAGCAGCGCAAAACAAACAATTATCCCCAGGGGTAAGCCTGAGCTGGTAGAGCTGCACTGGGGTGCGGTACAACCTGTGCAAGTACTTGAAGTGGATCAGGCGGAGCCGGTAATTCAGTGACAGCTTTTTGGTTTGATTATAGCAATAAAGCCAGTCAGCCTACAAAATATCAATACCGAGATCCGCACTCCACGCCTCCCGCGCCCGATACGATGAAATGGGGGCTGACGCCAAGGAAAAAGCATACAGTTCGGTGACTAACTTGTGCGGCGACGAGGAAGTGTATATGAAGTCCAGAGCCGGAATGGTGGGCGGGGGTTGAGGGAATGTGGGGTGCAGTTTCCTGCAAGTGGCGCGCAACTGATAGAAGAACAGCGTGTCCTGCAACCCCGAAGAGTCTGGAAGAGAGTAGAAGGAGTTCTCTGGGTAAAGATCCGCCACCGTCCTCAGACCTAAACGCGCCGCTTGTCGAGACATGCTAGAAGACTGAAGTGAGGGGAGATCTGGGTGGTTCACAATTGGCATGGCTTTGGCAGAGAGAAGAGAGAGACCGTATAGACGGCGCAGGCAAGACAGGCCCAACGCAGCGTCTTGACCGTGTCAAACTCCGCCCGGGGGCGTGTCGCAGGCGTGAATAGAGCAGTGGACAGAGGCCAGGGAGAAGCCACATCGGTCTCAAACGCAACGTGGGGCTGATAGGGGGTGGGGTGAATCCAAAAATGCAGGAAGCTGGCCTGAGCACATAAAGCGTAGATCCAAAAATCTGGCGCCCCCATCCCGCCAGCAGACATAGGGAGAGTGAGGATATTGTAGGCCACCCTGGGTTGATTACCCGCCTAAACGAGCGAGATGACTAGAGAGCGCAGGAGGGCGATGGTGGGCATTAATAGAAGAAGACGGGATGCGATCAGTTTGGCAAAGATTTTGTTATCTATATTTATATGGGAGAGAGGGTGGTAGGAGTCGCGGCGGTCGGCAGGCTTGTCAGGTTTAAGAAGCAGGGTTATCAAAGCCTCACGCAGTGACGGCAGGAATAGACCGGTGTCAAAAGATTATTTATACATGGCTGCCAGTTGTGGTTCCAGGATGTCAGCGAATGATAGGTAGAACGAGGCAGGCAGGCCGTCCAGGCCAAGGGCCTTATCATTGGGTAGGCTATTGATGGCTGCCAACATTTCTTCCATGGAGAATGGCTCATCAAGGAATTTTCGATGGTGGTCTTCGAGCTATACAAGGGCAATGGACTCAAAATATTGATCAAACTCCTCACGTGGCAAAGGGGTGCCGGCAGAATCGAGCTGTGAATAAAAATCGAGAAAACAGGATTTTATATCTTCCGGGGAACTGGTCCTGTCCAAACAGCCATCACTGAGGGCCGTTATATAGGAGGCTGCACGTGGTGGGCGTAGGAGGTTAAGGTTAAGGAAGCGGCTCGCCCGACCCGCTCTGCCAAGGAAAGACAGTTCGGCTTCTTCCGAGAATTCGGTATGCTTTTGGCATAGCAGCACCAGCTTCTCAGGGCTGGGGCACGCCGCCTGGGCAGCATCCAGATCCTTAATCACCCCCTCGAGCTTAGCAAAGGTGGAGCGAATAGAGCGGAGGACGCCCGCCTGTTTGGAAATACATTCGCCCCGAATGACAACCTTGAAACCCTCCCATAGGGTGGAGGCAGAGTCGACGGATTCCCAGTTTAGATCAAAATAATTGGTGATCGCAGTATGGATGTCCGCGCAGAACACAGAGTCCCGGAGGGCATTGGGAGAAAGACGCCAATTAAAAGGTACTTCGCTGGGAATGAGGAGGTCTTAGACGAATCTGAACAGGTGCGTGATCGGAGAAGGTACGAGCCATATGCTCCGCGTAAGCGAGCCAGGACAAGACGACTGGCGAGGTCAGCCAGAGATCAATTCGCGACCAACAGCCCCTTGCCCCAGTAACGCAGGGGGGTGGCGCCATGCATCATAAAGTGCGTTGTCAGTTAAAATAGACGTGAGAGCTGTAGCTGCACGCGGATGGGACGAGTAAGAGCCAGAATGATCCAGGGTCGCCAAGAGAGTAACATTAAAATCCCCACCCCAAACCACTGGCGCGGAGCGCAGGAGATGAGGTGCCAGACCTGATGGAAAAAATCCGGGTCATCAGAGTTGGAGCCGTAAACCGCGGCAATCGTGATAGGCTGAGCCAGTAGCAGACCGTAAAGGATTGCATATCTACCCTCTGGATCAAGGAGTACCCAGGAGGTCTGCCAGGGAAGGCCACGGCGCAGCAGGATTGAGACGCCCCTGGCATACGATGAGTATGTTGGAAGAGTGGGATTCCCCCCAGTAGCGAGATTGGAGTCTGGAGATGGAACCAGGCAGCAGGTGCGTCTCTTGTAAGCGACATATATCCACCTTGTGGCGCTATAGGTGTGAGTGTATCAGACGAGCCTTGCGGTAGTCATTCAGGCCACTGACATTCCAAGTCCAGCAGACGATGTCAGCCATAAGGGTGCGGGGCAGGGTGCAGCACTTTACAGCACTGGCAGCAGACAACGCAGACCAGCACAGCGCACACATGGAGCAGGGGAGACAAATGGCGGCAAGGTGAAGCGGGGATGAGGAGCAGCGCAAGTAAATAGTGACAACTCCCGATAGGTTGCCACCAACAAAGCAGCGTGTGAAAAGCGCGTGAGCATCTGACTTGCAGGTGTGGCGAGATCCCCCCACATTACAGACCACAGGAGGGCGCAACATATAAAGAGAGGGAGGTACCAGTGAAGCAGCATATGGAACTGTAATACATGACCAGTGAGTGTATTCAAAGCAAGTCGGAGAACCTTATACTGTGTAGGAGTCCAAGCAAGACAGAATGCAGACTAAAATCGGCTTGCAACGGTGCTGTGCAGGGAACACAACGCAGTGTCAAGAACCAAACCAGAAGGAACCCACAATCCCGACCACCCACCAACCCAAAACAACCTCACCAACCCAAACAGGACGAAACCCACCCACCCCACATCCACTTCAACCCCCCAAACAGGTTGAGAAAACCGCCCACTCCACCCCCAGGACTCACAACTGGGAGGGAACAACACAGCAATAATAGTGGGAATTATCCCAGTGGAGGCATGGCAGGACTCGGAGGACACCCCTGCCAAGAAGCAGGGTGACCAAGCTTGGGTTAGGAAACGGCATCAAAGACAGTTAACAAGTTAATCCATTGTCCGCAAAGTCAATCACAGTCGCTTAGGTGGTCAGCGCTTTCCAGTGGGGACTTGGGAGGGGACGATCGAGATTATTTTTCCAGTCTCTTAGCAAAAGCCAGGGCCTAACTTGGGTCAGGAAAGATAAGTGTCTTGGAGCCCTGCCAGACCCTCAACTTCGCCGGGTAGGCAAGGGAATATGAGATGTCGTGCTTCTGGAGGATGTGCTTGGCCGGCAAAAACTCTCTCCTGGCAGCTTGAACAGTAAGAGTATAATCTGGGTAAAAAGAGAGGGTGTTTCCCTGGTGCTGGATGGTGCCTTTATCACGTGCCGCCCAGAGGATAGCATCACGATCCTGGAAATTCAGGATCTTTGCCACTATGGGGCGGGGTGGCAGACCAGGACGCGGGCCAAGGGAACGGTGGGCATGTTCCATGACAAAGAATTGGGATAAAACGTCCCCGAAGAGTTCCTTAATCAGTTGCTCGACGAAGTCTTCCATTTTAGAGATGTTGGTGGACTACGGAAGGCCCGTGATGCAAAGATTACTCCGACTGGAGCGGGCTTCTAAATCCTGGAGCTGGGACGCAATTCGCAGAGGCCTCCTTGGTTCCAGAACCAGGCGCTGAGGCACGGCGAGTCCAGACACGCGCATCCAGGGGCAGTTGAGGTAGAGTCAGTTGCGGCCCGCGGGGGTTCAGGCCAGGGATCAGCAGGGGACCACCCCTGCCCGCACCTCGGAGCCGGCCCCGGAGTTGAAGGCAGAAAGTCCCCGGCAGCCCTCAGCGTGGAGCGGGTGCGGGATATCTCAAAGTGGCCAGGCCGCAAGGGCGGGTGGCACCCCCGGCGCCTCGCAGCAGAAGAGGAGCGGGAATCCGCGGCTAGCGCACTCCAGAGGGGGGAGAAGACCAGCGGGGGAACGCTGGGGGTCTGCCGCTCCCACAGCCTGGCCCAGGCGTTGCGGTGTTCACGAAAGGTGGAAACGTAGCGCAAGGCCGAGACCAGGCCGCGGCGCCCCCGGACCGGTCCGCACACAACAGATGGCCGCCAGCGACCTCCCCGCCCCCCGGGGGGTAGCACCACTCACCGCCTGCTGCAGCACCAGGTCCCCGGCGACTCTGCGGTCTCAGCAGGGTTCCACAGTCAAGCACAGCTCCAGAGGGAGCGGGAGCGGCCTCCTGGCGCGTGAGGCCAGCGCCAGCCAAGAGGTACGTAGCTCTGCCGGGGAGGCAGGTAGAAACGCTGGAGTCGGGGCAGTACGTGCACAATGTCCCCCGGAGTCAGGAAATCACGGTTTGGTGCGGAGGGATTAGAGATTCCTGTAGGATGGCGGTGGATAAGAGCTTGGCCGGCAGAGCCCACTTAGAGTGCGGCCATCTAGCAGCCGGCCAAGCTACACCACCACCCCTGATAGAGGAGCTTTTGTAGGGAATATGTGTAATATTTGAGTCAAGGGTTGGCTGGCACCTCGGGGAAACCTACCAACCCCAGACATTTCTAAAAAATGAGACCCTACAGAATCCAGGGTGATGTGGCTAGGATGAAACCAAATAAGCATGATTATCCTTAATGCCTTGCAAATGTCAATTGGTGAGTTAAAACCAAAACAAAATCACAATTTCTTCTTTATTCTGTGACAGAAAAAGTAACATCAGCAAAAGAAAAAAGTCTTCTCCTCCAGTGTGCCCACTGATCTGCTCATTAACAGTACCCTAAAAGGGGGAGTGGGCATATAGAATGGGATAGTAATAGGCCAACACGTAACTGCGCAAAGCCCACATTAACATCAAATCAACTTGACATGGCCACAGTTTTGGTGTAGGACTGTCCACTAAAACAGGCCCAACCACACGTGTGTTAACGTTTTTATCGGTAGATGTGTGGTAACACTGGCTGTTCATTGCAATGTCCAGAGCTTTCCATCACACAAATATGAGGGAGATCTGTTTTTCAAACAAAGTTGGACGTTTGCAGGGCATTTTGTATAAGTGGTGGCATTCACACAAGCAACATTTACTTAGATTACCCCAAAGGTGGTGGGTTAAAAAAATGCGTGAGGTACTTAGTCTTACCCTGGTGCCGGTAGGCCTAGACTCAAATACCGCAGCTACTCTGTTTGACTAGGCATCTTTAGCGTGGTTTCCCTGGACTTTTTTTGCCCCTACCGCCTGTATTTTTTATGCTGTGCTGGATTTCATTTTTGCTGGCTTAGATGCGCTCGGCGCTTTGCCACTGCTGATCAGCGCCAAAGGGCAAGCGCTCCCTGTATTAATTGTCGATACAATTGGTTCTCCTTGGTTGGCATGTTTGATTTACTGGTAAGTCCCTAGTAAAGTGCACTGAAGTGTGACAGGGCCTGTAAGTCAAATGCTACTAGTGGGCCGGCAGCATTGATTGAGCCACCCACATGAGTAGCCGTGAAAAGGTATCTCAGACCTGCCACTGCAGTGTCTGTGCGTAGTTTGTTAACTGCCATGTCGACTTGGCATGTGCCCCCACTTACCAGGCCCTAACCTTCCCTTTTCTTACATGTGAAGCACACCTATGGTAGGCCCAAGGTAGCCCCATGGTCAGGGGACAGTGTATGTAAAAGGTAGGACATGTACTGGTGTGTGTGACATGTCCTGATCGTGAAATACTGCCAATTTCATTTTTCACTATTGAAAAGCTAGCTTGCCCCATAGGATAGAATGGGAAATGCTTTGTAACATCTTTCAAGTATAACTTCCCATTGGGACAAGAAAGATAAATAATGTTTAGGCTCCCTGAACTCAGAATTTAATAACACATCTTTTAGTAAAGATGCTTTTTAAATTGTGGGTTTGAAAATGCCACTTTTAGGAGGTAGCCATTTTCTTGTCTACCCATTCTGTGTTCCTCTGCCTGCCTGTGTACTAACTGTCTGGTTTTGAAGTGACAGGGGCTGTGGATGTGCTTTCACTGTAGACAGCCACTGGAGGGGTTGAGGTTTGCCTGGCCCTGCCAGGTTGACTGAGAGCTGGTATTAATAGACCCTGGCTGAAATTAGAGTAGTGAGAGGAAATTTCCTTGCACCTGAATAGGGCCTATCTCCCTTGCACAATGCTGTCTTCACCCCCTATGGTCATACAGCACCAGTGATGACAGAACTGGTTTAGACTGGTCTCAGAGACGCTTGCATAAAGAGAACAAAGACATTTTGGGGTACCGCAGAACTTTAGACTACTTCTGGAATCAAGGAGAAAATGAAGAGCTGTGAGGAGGAGTACTGTCCCTTTGCTGTGTGCTGTTGGCCTGCAGTTGCTTTTTCTACCGAGGAGAGGACAACAACTGGAACATGCTTGAAGAAGATCTCCAAGGGCCTGTGTGTGCTGGCCTCCTGTTCTGAAGTCTCAGGGTCACAAAGACTTCACCCCCAACTCCCCTGGATTCTGCTGCTGAGAATTCTGACCTGCCAAGAGGTGCCTGTTCCAGCTCTGAGCCTCTGGAGGTTGTGCTTGCCGCTGGGATTTGGAAGAAACCCAAGGAACTGAAGAATCAATGCATCGCTCTTCTTGTGCCTGTTTTTCTGACGCAGCACTGCAGTGCGAGAAAAATCTCCATGCATCGCTGCACCGCTGGCGACGCAGCACATGCTGCTGCTGCAAGAACCAATGCATCGAGGAATCGCAGCTGAAGAAATCGACCCAGGCAGCTCGACACTACATCGATCGCCTACACATACCGAATTTCCATGCATCATACCCGTGCTTTAAGATTTCCAGACGCATCACCGGCGGACCATAATTGTCTTGGAGTTGACGCATCACTTCCCCCTACAGACCGGACACGACGCATCACTTCTCCTGCGTACAGCAGAACTGTTGCATCGCCTCCCCAAGGTCTCAGAAACTGACGCATCTCTTTGTTTCTCAATGTTCCTATCTCTGCGGCTGTTTGGCCTTGTGAATTTTGTCGCAACTACAGGTACTCTGAGAGAAATCACGCATCCATAGTTTTCTGTGGACTTGGTTGTTTGAAACCTTTTTAAAGTCATATTCTTATTACTTGTATGTTGGATTGTTTTTTTTTGTGGCTTTGGTCTTGTTGAGTATAGATAAAGATACTTTATTTTTCTAAACTGGTGTGGTGTCCATTTGTGGTGTTATCACTGTATTACTGTGTGTTTTGAGTACAAATACTTTACACAATGCCTTTGGGATAAGTCTGTCTGCTCGTACCAAGCTTCCCCGGGGGTGAGCAGGGGTTACCTAAAGTGTGTATCCCCCTTACCTCAACTAGATGCAAGGGTCCCTATTTGAACAAAGGTACCTACCTCTGCCAACTAGCGATCCCCAGTTCTAACATACTCACATTCCAAAAACTAACCTAATTCCTTGCTGTTATTTTTTGCTTCCCATCAGTTCCTAAAGCCTTATCGGACTCAGGTGATTAGCCCATCCTCAGTTAAGAGGTACACTCTTAACTAGGACAAGAAAGAGTAGGGATGACAAATGACATGTCATTTGCTATTATCTACTGAATTTTTGTTTGTGGCACTAAACCACTTTTAAAAACGTTTTTCAGAAACCTTCCTCAAACATACCTAGCATTAAGGGTAATTCAGAATTTGGACTGGTTCAAATGAAGCACTATCCCTAAATTGTATTATTGGAAACATTTCACAAATGCATAGTTATTCACCACTCTGTAATCTTTATAGAATTTGAATTATGAGTTGATGCATGGTCAGTACAAAATGATAAAACAATGTAAGCCACAGCTTCATTAGCTGCTCTGGGTAGCTGTGGCTTTAAACAAACTATAAATACTATATATGTCTGTGACACACAATGTTGTGCTCCAGCAAGGACCCAGACACTTACTGGACTTTTTAATAGGCTAAGAAGAAAGCCAAACAACATCTAGAGCTTTGTTGGGGCACAGGTGAAATTCCTTCTAAGTTCTCCTCCCACACTAACACAGAGATCATGTGCTGAGTATCCACACAAAGACACTGGAATGTCTGATAGCAGACTGCCTGTCCATGTCAGTGCACCGTGAGGACGTCATCAAAATGCAGCCAGTCGGTGGGGAGGAGCCAAGCTAGCGACCAAGATGGCCGCTTAGGCTCCCGGCTCCGTAGACCTCCTTATCCTGCCACAAGATCCTGTTACTTATCCTGCACCTATGCAACACCTTCGTACAGATGAATCGTAACGACGCCTGGTCGAGTGATCCCGAGCGATCCACCAGCTTCTAGGACGGAGAAACGTCGCATTGATGTTTGCGGCCTACATTAGCATTCGAGCTGGGGCCTCGAGTATGGGAGCAGCTGGCCACCGAGCGATCAACCAGCTTCTAGGACGGAGAAACGTTGCATTGATGTTTGCGGCCTACATTAGCATTCGAGCTGGGGCCTCGAGTATGGGAGCAGCTGGCCACTAGTTGAACAACATCGGCCATGAATGCCCGGGAGGGACCGGTCCACTGACATGGAGGTGGAGTTTTGCCCGATTCCAGCGGCAAACATCTGAACTGATTAGTGGCACAAGAGTAGCGATACAATAGCACGGCGGAAATACTTGGATCGCCCCAATTCATGCAGCCCAGAGTATGACCGACTGACATTATTTGGGACTCGGCCGGTTGGATACGGGCGCAATCCTGAACATTACCTTGAAATGTCCCAACAAATCGATGGGTTAAAATCTGGATTGTGACTTTACAGCAGCACGGGGTCTATATCTATAGACACGGGGCTCAAATTGCGATCGAAAAGAACAAAATGGCGCCCGTTCTTGCACTAGTCATAAATCAGACTCGCTCCTCCAAAGTGACCGAGAAAAATCAGACGAACCACTTGGGTCGATATATCCTGTCCAAGGATGGTAAGAATGTTGATGATAGGGGAGAAGAATTAGCACTGGCCGGGGCTGGACCGACGATTGGAGCTGTTATGGCAGCTATCGGTAACTTGCACTCTTCCCTGGGCCAGAGAGCCCGAACCTTGGAAAATAAATTGGTCGCTAGAACATCTGAACTGGGGCTAATCAGAACGACTATTATTCCACCGGTTGACAAACCGAAAGCCATGATACCTACAGCTGCCGCACCAACCAACGACGTACACCCCAGGAAACGGGAGATGCGGGAGTTTCTGGACTACACATTTACTAATTTTCGAGCACTGGAGGTCCCGGATGAAGCCTGGCATTCAATAGCTGCTCTGGTGGTGGAAAATGAGCATGGTGCTAGTCAATTGACTGATCGAACTGAGACTCAAGGATGGTTTGACTGTATGACCCCTTTCTTCCTTCCCGGACTCTAAGCAACTGGTTTGGAAATATTGCCAGGGGTACGTGTCGGTACGGACGGAACTCAGAGATAGTATGATCGAATATGCCCAGTTGTTTCCGGCTTGCTTCCGTGTGCAGCTTGACGACTATCTTTGGCCCTTCAACTCTCTTGAGATGGCGTCAGTCCGACTAGGAAACATCTGTGAGCCTGATCGAATGGGCCAAGGCTGAGAACAATCGACCGTTTGAAGACATTTATTGGCTTGGTGGATGTGTGGGGCTCACTTACAAACATTGGTAACGTGGGTGAACTTGGCTAAAGACGATTCACCGACTCTCAGTCGGATTAATAGCTATTTATTCTGTGAATAAAGGGGAGGCTTAAATATGGCAGGGGGGGGAGAGGCCGGGAGCCTGTACGAAGGTTCTCCTCCGATTACTATTTTTAGTTAATGTAGTTTAGATGGGGCGGCAGCCACACTGCTAGTTGGGGTCTAGTGTAAGCTATATTCAGGGGTGCAGGGTGGGGAGTTGCGCTTCTTGCGCTGTTTATCTTTCTTTTTCGTTTCTTTCCCTTTTCTGGGTCTTTCCAAGTACGAATATCTGTCATATATCCTGTTTATATTGTAGTATCGGGTGGCAATACAAGTTCTACTATTCTGACTTATTTATGGTATATGTCGATGTCCATAATTTTTATCCTGTATATGACTTTAATATCGAGGGGGCTATGCAAGCTTAGATATCCTGATTCAGTGGGTGGGCGGGACCGGAGTGCTACACGCTGAGGGTGTATCGTGAATGCCATTTGCTCCTGTATTTTTGTCTAACTATAGGCGTAGGGTCTTAGTGTCCTGCTTAATGTCCCGCTAATATCCTGAGGTTACAATTGCTAGATTTACCGTTCATAATTGACTGTATTGCACTTGGTACGCCTTTTTATTCTTTGTTTTTAAATAAATAAGATTTTGCCCACAGCTATAGCCCAAGACCCTGGTAATGGAAGCCCCTCAGATACCCAATACCTCAGTAGGTCCGGCCCACCTTCTTCCCTGCAAGCCTGTTTGGATGTATTGTGTGTGGCTATGCCAGGAGTGGATGGGTGGAGGGCCAGAAGACATTAATCACACAGAGCCCAGTCTGTAAATCTTGGATCAGTACACGCAGGATTTAAACCTCACTTCATGCTACTTTTCCTCGAGCGTACTTATTGATTCCAAATGGGGTGTTCCAATTACCCCAATTCCTTTTGTTTGGGAAGAACAATGCGATCATTTACACCTCCATGGGATCTTCATCTCCAATAATTACAATTACACAATCTGTGTTGCTCTTGCTGCTCTAACAATGTCCCTACCTGATAAACCGATCCTACCCCTTGCTGTTCATCTTGTTTCTGTCGCACATGGACTGTTATGCGAAATCGAAAACAGCAACATTCTTATGGGATAGAGCAAATGCAATGTGTATTTATAAAAAAAAATAATCATAACAACTCGATTCCCATTCCATTGTTGCCTCAAGTTGAGATCTCAGGAAGAATCTTTTGCTCTGGTACACTGTTTACTTGTGGTGATATATATACTCAAACTGGAAATGACTACGACTGGCAATCGGTCTTATGTGTAACTATCTTAAGACTAGTCTGGTTCCTGCTATCTTGCTTATGTTGTGCTCACCATTAGACATCTTGCTACACAACCTCCTATCCTGCATAGAAAGCAGTCCAGGGACATTTCAGAGACAACCCGAATTTTTGTCATTCTGATCCCAATGTACAGAATAGGACGATCCATCTATAAGATATGTTGAGTTGTAAATGTTTTGAAAGGCATTAGTTAATTCAGGTATGAACGCCCTTGAGCTGGGTACTACTCAGTTAGAGGCCTAACAAACTGTCATGTTATACAATAGAATGGCCCTAGACTTTGTCCTGGCTGCTAAGGGTGAGGCATGCATTATACTTACATCCCAATTGCCTGTGCAGTTACTCATGAACAGATTGGGAAACTATGTGCAACTGTCGAAGGCCTACACACTATTGATGAGAACTTAGGTTCTGAAGAGTGGGACTGCGAACATGAGGAAAATATTTTTTAGAGGGTAGTTTAAAAAACAAGCATTTGCAATGCAATAGGTCTCGCATTAATTAAGTTTGAGCTATTGGCATTGCTAAATATTGCTGCACCAATTGCAACAAAAGTCTATAAATTGGAGGTAAAAAAATGTGTATTTATTTTTGTAGCAATGATGGCATGCTGCGCTTTAGATGAATATGTTTAAAAGTAAAGTGCGCCATGCTGCGATTGCTACAATAGTGAATTGTGGATGCGTTAACAATTGATGTGTGCACTGATGGCTGGTGGTGTGTGTGCCTGTAGAAAATGTGCACTGATGGCTGGTGGTGTGTGCGCCTGGTGGAAGTGTGCACTGATGGCTAGTGGTGTGTATGCCTGCTCAAAGCGTGCACTGACAGCTGTTGGTGTGTGTGAGCCTGGTGAAAGCGTGCACTGATGGCTGGTGGTGTGTGTGAGCATGGTGAAGCATGCACTGATGGCTGGTGGTATGTGTGTGTGCCTGTGAAAGCGTGTACTGACGTCTGGTGGTGTGCGCCTGGTGGAAGCGTGCACTGACAGCTGGTGGTGTTTGTGCCCGGTGAAAGCGTGCACTGACGGCTGGTGGTGTTTGTGCCCGGTGAAAGTGTGCACTAATGGCTGGTGGTGTCTGTGCCTGGTAAAAAAGTGCACTGACGGTGTGGTTGTGTGTGTGGTTGTGTATGTGTGGTTGTATGTGTGGTTGTATTTGTGGTTGTGTGTGTGGTTGTGGTTGTGTGTGTGGTTGGTTGTGTGTGTGTGTGCGGTTGTATGTGTGGTTGTGTGTGTACTGTATTGAATGGCAGCTCTACATGTAGACATCCTATTTAATAACGGCTTTCAATATTTCCCCGAATTAAAACAAGAAAGCATTTCGTACAAGTGAAAGACTATGTTAAAAAAGTATTACCTATAAATAATGTCTTGATCTAAGTTTGTTCTTTAAATGCTGGCAACTTGTTTCTGCGTGTGCCAATGCTTGCTTATGGTTTTTTTTTGTTATTGGGGGGCATAAATAACAGAAGGCTGAAGCTTGGAAAATAGTATCTGTGTAACAGTTAGTGAGATAGCAGACGGTCTGCGGCATGTAGGCGCTACCTCTAACCAACCCGTGACATAAGACAAGCCGCCGTGAGGTGCAAAAAACTGAAAAGTATCACAGCAACCACAAGCTGGGGACCACGGGTCAGATGGGAGTGCGTTTTCATTCTGGCTTGTGGGTAATATTAGCGCTTTACAAACTGCGCCAATGTGCTTTTCGCGTAGTTTGTGTCATCGCTTTACCATACCGAGGCATTAGGAATACCGACCTGAGGGTGGCGCTTTAGATACAGTGCCTGTGCCGGACCTATTGGCTATGCTGGTGGTCTGCAAGGGGTGTGACTGTGTTTCTGGTACTCTCTGACTTCCAGCATGTGAGGGTAGTGAGAGGATGTTAGTGGTGCGAGAGTGCTTCTAGTAGTGCAGGACTGTTAGTTTGGGAGGCGTGTGAGAGTGGTGTCTGTGAAGGGTGTGTGAGAGTGTTTGAGTGAGTGTGAGACTGTTAGTCTATGAAGGGTGTGCAAGTGTTGTACGTAGTGTGAAGGTGTGAGAGTGCTGTTAGTGGGAGACTGCTCCTCTATGAGGAGTGTGCAAGTGCTGTTGGTAGTGTAAGTCTCCTAGTTTGTGAGGGATATGGCTGTTGTGTATATTGTGGAACTGCTTGTGCGGAAGAGCAGGTATGGGGATAAGAGAGTGGTGAAAGTAGCCTGGGGCTACTACTTTACACTGATTTACACTCACCACCAAGCAAACCAGCCGTCACCATCCAACTGCTGAGGGTGTGCATGTTTATTTTGGACGTTACTGGTCCGAAATCATTACCTAGGTCATTGCTAGAAGTACACAGCTGAAAGTACATTTTAGTACCGAAACTGCCTAGACGGAAAGCATGTTAAAAAAAAGCCACACTATAATCACACACTTCTCCATCTAGTGCCTAGACTCTAGGCGCTAGCATACTAATGCCAGCGTGTCCTGGCCCTCTCTCCTTCTCACCTCACTCACGAGCGGGCACAGTGAAAAGAGAGCAGCAAACACTACCCCTATACGTCACAGGCCAGACATGCACTCTTTCACCCACAGCACCCCCATTGAGGAGCGTGCAGTCGGGGCACCAGGGCACTCTAGCGCCTCGCCAGGGGTGTACAGCGCAACATAACTACAGTATGACATGCCTCAATGCGCTACTGTAACCTCACTGGCTCTCTGAGCCCTGGACTGACAGAGTTTACATGCCTCACTCAGTATCAAACTTACTTCATAAACCATGCGTTCATTTTCGAACAGAAACACCATCTCTGTTCAAGTTATCTGTTGTACGGAGCTAGAATTTCCACATCAGGCAGGTCAAGCTTTATTAAACAAATATGAATACAAATACATTCAAATCAAAGATGTTCCATTTTTTTCGACCTGCGAGGGATGAAAGATTGATTTATCCCAGACATGACTGAGCAAGAGAGGTTGAAATCTCTGCAGCAGGCGCATTGACCTCTTGAACTTCCAGAGGTCTCTCGCTAGCAACAGCCACCAAACCCTCCCTCTGAGCACAGCCCTTGGTTGGTTTCTCCCTGGTATCTCGTGATAGGCCCTCCGTGGCGCGTGCCACAGGGTCTGAGCACAGAACCGCCTGGTACTTTAAGGCGCCTTTTAGGTGGCACAGCGCCGCCTGGAATTCTGATGCGCCTGGGAGAAGGCACAGCGCTGTCTGGTATTCTAAAGCGCCTCGGAGGTGACACAGCGAGGCACTGTCTGGTATTCTAAAGCGCCTCGGAGATGACAGCGCCGCCTGGGATTCTGAGGCGCTGTCTGGTATTCTAACGCGCCTCGGAGGTGACACAGCGCCGCCTGGGATTCTGAAGGCAGTATTCTTCCAGTGAGCCCGGCGGGGCCCTGTCTGGGTCCCCGGGGGCGGCCCCCGGACGCGGCCTGTGTTTAAGGCTCATTACTGTCTATAGACGGCGCTAATGACTGATTGTGGAAAGAAGGAGCCGAAAACCCGAGCTTCCGAAATCTGGAAAAGAAAACAAGGAGCAGAATGTAATACATCCGGATACCGGAGGCGGGGAGGCGGCTGGAGCGTTTCCGGGTCAGCAGAGGCGGATGCTACAGGCTAGGGGTGCGCTGGGGACGCGGCGTCCGCTTCCACTCGGTTTCGGCGCATGGCTGTTGGGTGCCGTTTGAATTATGCAACCCAGGCCAGGCGATGCGGCGGAGATACGGGGAGTCATGACAAAAGAGCCAGGTGAGTGGGTGGTGGCTGCGTGCATGTGTGTGTGTATATATATATATACATATACATATACATATACACATATACACATATATATATATACATATATATATATATATATATATATATATATATATATATATCCAAGCTCCCGAAAATCCTAAGAATACCCAGCCGGGTTCCAGGAAGAAAAAGCACTCACAGGCACGGCTCAGCTCGTTTCACAGGGCAGTTTATTAAAGACAGACGCGTTTCGGGAGAGCCCTTCCTTTCTCAATGTATTTCATCTGACAAGACGTGCGCAGCGCCATTATGAGTGTTTTCAAAACATTACAAAAACAAACAAAGGACTGATTCTTGTTTGCAGCACAGGGCGCCATCTTGAAATGTATACATTTAACATATATTACATTTGATTACTAGTAAGTGTACCACATCCAAATACCGCCGTATATCGGCTACCTTGGTGTCTTAAAAGTAAAACCAAGTACTGTATAAATATAGTACATTGCATGGCTAAGACAGCAAAATGCTGTTGGGAATTACCCAACCTGCGACATAAACACAAAACTAGAATGTGATCAGGTCGGACATACCATGTGTGCCTGTGTGCGCATGCGTGAGTTAGGCTGTGAATCTGAGGCATGGGATCTGCACGGCGCCGTGCGCACCCTCGAGGGCAAATCGGAAACAGCAGACGCTCGTGGATGTACGCTGTCTCACATTCCCCCGAACATGCCAACAAAAGGTCCTTCGCTACGCTCGACCTAAAAAATACTGCAAGTATTTGTTATCATTATTGTTGTCCTGCTGATCTACTCTTTTGTTTAGTCTCTACTGCAAGCACCAGCCCAGTCAAGAGTACTTCCCAATCATAAGGGTTGAAAGTCTATGATGATGGCGATATTGATGATAAGTCTGATTATGGTACTTTGGTAAGTTGCAAAGGTGATATTGAGTATGCAGTATATACAATAATAAATATTGAAGTGTTCTAGGTTGCACAATGAAATCGAGCCAGAGTGATGGATTGTAAAAATGAAAGTCTTAGCATAACTATAACCTGCTGCAGCCACCTGTTCTTACTCATGATAACACTGCTTAACTGATGTGCCCATCTTTGCTGATGAGGCGTGCTGCATTTTGTTACTCGAGACATGAAGTTGTGAATTAGCTTGTTCAAGTGGTTTACATGTTTAATACTCGTAAAGGCAATCTTCTTTTTCATGTGATCTCAGTTAAGGTACCTGCAAGTAAATTGGTGAGAATTCTGCCATGTGATAAATACAAGAAATCTATGTGTATTGGGCATACATTACGTCCTGTCTGTACTCTGAGAACTTGCCACCACTGATGACTCCAGTGGGTCCCCTGGTCTGCTTATTCTGTGATTAATAGACTATACATTTTTCTCTGACAATACACACTTTTATACTCATTCGAACATCAAGAAGTTTTTTGACAAGGAGGGCATTTTTTTAAGGACACCAGGTGTTGGGGGGGGGGGGGGGGGGTGGCGGCGGGATGACAGGTTTGAGGGTTCATGTAGCACTACCATATTATACACGTCACAAGGGTGTTCAGATGCATATATACTCCAATAGGTCGTCCAAGAGGTTAACACTTTGCACTATTAAATGACTTTCTAGACTTCTTCCTTACAATTCACAACATTGTTAATAAGAAGCACAATCAGCAACTGTTATACACTGTTTGCTTATAGAGGAGTGGTTTTATGCATGTAGGTGATTTTCCTTAACAATAATAACGATGGCAATAATAATACCACAATAAAGATTCCTGAACAGTTTGCATTAGCAGAACTTTACTGTCAAAGAGCGTTATGAAATCGGGACAAAAGTTAAACTTTGTTCTGACTGTAAGTGGTGAACTTACAAAAACAAAAAACGCGAAATATTACATAGTAAATACATTTGACCAATGGCTTCCACTTTTGTAGCTCTTTATGAAAAAATGTGTCTGTACATCATTAAGTTGCAAACATAAAAGTTTGTAAATCCAACGTTATCCTGATAGAAAACTAAAACAAATGACAAGGGAAATTAGTGAAAGGCACTGCAAATTTTTCTTATGACAGGCTTAGCATCCAAACAGCAAGCAGTACAGCCATAAGTAGCCACATATACTTTTGTGCCAGCAACTTAAATACACCAAAGGACACAGATTGGGTAAAGCTATATTACTCAATGCCAAAGAGTGCTGACCCAACCCCACTCGCTCTCTATCTAAACTTCTCTTTGCAGTGTTGACAGTATTTCTCACAACAGACAATAGCAAGACCTGAAATGTGCACAGCGGTGTATCAGTGATCCATGCTACACTGAGGCACAGTGCATTGACAACTGCAGATGCACATCATAGCAAAAGCATGGAAGTTGAGGCTAAACCTAGTGTAGCTTTTCGGAATCACCCGTCAAGAAGTACGAAGAGGAGGTAAGTTAGTTTATGTGGCATTTGTTACGTTTCAAACAGCTTCCAGAAATGCCATAAATTCTGGAGTTTTAGAATCAACTGTCCATCGAATAAAATGGATGTTAATGGGATCCTTTTAATGAGGTTATTTCATCGGTTTACTAAAGTGCAATTTACGCATGCCATTTTGACATCCCATGATGTCACTTCCCCAAAAATCACTAGTATTAAAGGCCCTAGAGAACTTTTGCTGTCATGTGCTGTCTCTTTCCGTAATATCACTAAATACCTTAGCTACAGCTCATGCCTGATCATTTTGAAAATAAGAGTTCTCAGTAGCGCTGTTGCTCTGAACAGGATGCAGCACACACACGTTTTGCAAACTGCAGGGTCACAGCAGAATGCTAGCTGTGTTTAGAGAAGTGTAACAAAAGTGCCAGTTACTCTAAAGAAGAAATGTGGGAAAAACACTTTAGAGTATTTCTGTGTTAAGTTGTGTTGACGCTTGTGAAAACTGCCATTCTCTACCCCCAGTGCAAAGCTTTTCCTCCCCTCCCCACCCTGCTCAAGGCTCGCACTTACCCGAGTGCTCTCTGTAGAAGTTCTGGGAATCATTTTTCTTCCAGCTTAGGATTTTAGTTCGAATGATCAGGAATCTGTTGCTCAAGATCTTTTCATGCACAGCCTGAGAGAGAAACAGTGGAGTTACATAAATTGATGAAAGCAAGGAACCAATCTCAGAACAGACCACGCTGAAAGATAGCGAAACCATTGACGCTCCTCAGACGTGGTGTTACAGATAACTTCTACTTACTGAAACACAGCAGCTAAATAACAGTCCTTAAGGCAACTTCAACTTGAGTAGGTAAATAATGATGTGGTAGGTATGCTGGATGGTAGGTATTAACTGTGTTGGACTTGGCCCTTTCTGCAGGGGCATCCCTAAACTTGTTGCCTTCACTACTCCCAATGTTGCTGAATTCGTTTTTGCTGACCGTAGCACTTGGTGCAGATTATCACTACTAAACAGTGTGAAAATACTTGTGCTCTCTCCATAAAACATGGTAACATTGCCATATCCCCAAATTGGCGGATTTAATTTACTTATAAGTCCCTAGTAAAAAGATACTATAGGCTCCCAGGGCCTGTAACTTTAATGCTACTAGAGGGCCAGCAGCACTGATTGTGCCACCCACTTAAGTAGCCCTTTAAACATGCATCGGCCTGCCCATACAGCATGTGTGTGCAATTTTAAAATGCCATTTCAATCTGGCAAAATAAGCCATTTGCCAGGCCCAAACCCTCCTTTGAAGTACATATAAGTTACCCCTAGAGTAGGTCCACGACAGGCCCGAGAGCATGGTGAAATGTATTTAAAAAGTAGGACATGTACTTTTAAGTTTTGTTATGTTATCCAATATTTATAGAGCGCACGGCTACTCCCCGGAGTGTCCCGGCGCTGAGAAAACAGAGACCCCATAACATCAGACAAAGCATTCCACTACACCGAAGCTCACAGCTGAAAGAGCCATGTTTTTAGGCTCCTCCTAACGGTAAGTAGGCCTGGAGTCTGTCTAAGAGAGAAGAGCAAACTGTTCCATAGCCGGGAAGCCACTGCCTGGAAAGATCTACCCCCTACCCGGGAGAGCAAGACCTTCGGGCTGAGATCAGAAGCTGAGAGGAAGATCTCTGGGTGCGCTGCAGGGTATAAGGGTGAAATCTTACCCTAAGGTAGGGAGCTCCAATCTTGTGGAATGCTTTAAAAACCAAGACCAAGGCTTTGAAAACATATTCTTTTCCGCACCGGAAGCCAGTGAAGCAAGGACAGAAGCTGGGTAGTATGAGTCCTAGGTCCTGACAGAAAAATGGCCCTTGCTGCCATATTCTGAATCACCTGTAATCGGCCCAGAAGATACTCAGGAAGGCGCAGATTCAGGGAATTAACATAGTCCAATCTGGACACCACCAGGGCCTGGACCACTGTTTTCTTTAGGGGACTGAGAGCAGAGGGAGAAAGTGCCAAAGCATTCAGAAACAAACCCCAGCCACCGCTTGGACTTGGGCCTTCATCGAGAGGACCGCATCCAATTTGACCCCTAAATTTTTCACAATGGTGACAGAGGACGAAGGTAAAATGTTACAGGTCCTGGTAGTGAAAAACCCTTACAATCGTTTTTCACTACTGCAAGACCTACGGCTCCTACAGGATAACATTGGGGTTGCCTTATTACATTTTATAAGTGTAATTTCCAAATGCGAAAAGATAACCAGTTCATGTTTACTGTCTCTGGAATTCCAATTTAAAATCCTAACTTAAGATGAAGTGGGATTTTAAATTGTTATTAGGAAAATACCACTTTTAGTAATATACCATTTTCCTGCCTTAGCCATTTACAGCCTGAAGACTGTACCTGGGTCACATGCCTGTGTGTTGCTAACAGTTTAGCTTTGTACATTCCTCCTAGACAGCCACACACAATAGGGAGCTTAGATGGGCCATCCCTGGCAGGATGGGAGGGGGAGCTGGGCACATCCCTGCTTACGATTGAATTAGCCTCCTGTAGTTAGCCAGGATAGGGAAGGCAGGGTGCCTGGGGACCTCTAGACGCTTATCTCTCACTTTAAAGGAGCAACTGGGTATAATAATTGGACCTCACATACCATCTCTTCAGTACACTTCTGGACCAGTGGATACTTTGACAGGAAGAACTGCTGTGCTGCTACGGGGACCTCCACTCTGCTGGACTGCTACTCTAAAGGAAATGCTATCCTGCTGCCCTCCTGCCTGGAAAAAAAAATTGGACCTGAAACTTCATCTTGAACCCAGGACCCCAGAGTGACTCCAAAGGCTAGTCATCTGGCCTCCTGCTCTGAGCCTCAAGGGCATAAAAAGCTTCCCAATAAGCGTCTGGACAATCCTGCAGCGGGATCCTGACCGCCCAAGTGGTGCCTCTTAGATCCTGGACCCTTGGTGTGGCTCACAGGCTCTTAAATATAGCTTTGGGGATCTTCGTGACTGCGAATGGGTCTGTTGCACCGAGACTGCGCTGCTCGCACCAAAAACCTGCATGAGCCGCCGACAAGCTTTCTCTCTGCACAGCAGCATCGACAGCATGTGGGGGACTGCCAAAGCGAATGCCTGGCCTGCTTTTTGCGCCACGCCAATAACTGCCTGCGACGCTTTCCTTGCTCCCAGCGGCTCTCTCCAATGCAAACTAGACTCTTGGTACAAAACTTGAGAAGGTAAAAGTTCAGCTTGACTAATCTGGGACTGTATTGGAACTGCTCTCCATTGCTGTCAGATTGAATTTTTTTTAATTGTTATTTGTTATAAACCTTTCTATTAAATGTAAACAAAATCGGTACATACAAAAAGCAGTTATAGTTTATCACCCATTTTACATGAGTTCTAAGTCAAATATTTACGCAATTGGCTACAATTTGACTTTGACTCCGTGCAGGGCGAACAGATAGCAGTGGTTATCACTTTTGGGCTTTTAGTTGCTATTTTACACTTTATTCTTTTAAAATTCATAACTCTGGTTCCACGGATAAGAGTTTCTGTTGTGTTTGTCTTCTTTTATTTATTACATTTTCCTCCATTTTTCTAAACTAGTGTGGGACTGTTTGATGTGGGGGCTTTCACGGTTTTATTGTTAGGTGTGTTGCACACATACTTTACACATTGCCTCTAAATTAAGCCGGACGGGTGTATGTGCCAGGCTACCAGGGAGTTGAGCACAGATTAATGTGGGGGTTGCTTCTGCCTTACCCAGACAAGGATTATGGTGGCCGCTTGACCAGGGCTCACACCCCGGTCAA
Organism: Lissotriton vulgaris; assembly: GCF_964263255.1. Taxonomy (NCBI): domain Eukaryota; kingdom Metazoa; phylum Chordata; class Amphibia; order Caudata; family Salamandridae; genus Lissotriton; species Lissotriton vulgaris. The sequence goes on along the minus strand of NC_141685.1, from coordinate 1,624,836,087 downwards.
CCAGTAACCCAATTCTCACAACACATTTACCAGGTATACATAGTTAAAGAGTAGATTTTCTCAAAAGGGACAGAGAGAGCCAGAATGTGTTGGTCAATATTGTTTTTGTAGGAGGAGAGGAGATTAGAGACTAGTCTTCAGTGTGGGAAAGGACGATACTGAAAGCAAGTAAGATGGAAGTGAGCTGCAGTCGAGAAGTCCCAGAAGACTTAAAGACCAGAGCCCGTACTGCACTGGGAGAAACTTAAGACATAAAGAATCTTTCTACATACACAAGAACTCAGTGAAAGAACTAGTATTGAACATTGAAGCATTACGTATAATTTGTATTGCCTATCATCTTTCTGTCCATACTCGTCACAGCCATGCAAAAAGGCTGCTAAAGCTCAGAACTGCACGTCTTCAATTTGTTCCATAATGCTAAAACGTTGTCAGTCGCTCTAAACTCCAAAGGCAAATAATTCCAGGCCACAGCAACTCGATGAGACAAAGCATGTTCTCTTTCTTCTCAAATCTTCAGGATCACTTATATGAATGAAAAGAATTAAGAACACCTGGGGCAAGAGAACATATTCCAGATGTATGCTGCTACACAGTATGGATATGGCTAGGGAGGTTATACATTTAGCACCTTAGCCAATGAAGGATCTATGAGCAGACTGATGCAATAGTTAAATGTCCTGACTTTTCTGGAGATCAGTGTTTTGGCCATTGCTTAATTTGTGAAAGAAAGAGTGTTGGTGTCTGAAGCTTCGCTCAGAAGCCGGCAACTTTTTTTTCCATCTTTTTCCTTCTCCACCTTTCCAATCTGTGTGTTGTTCCCAATCATGCACTTGGTAAATATCCGATATGGGAAACAAGTGCTGGTTCCCAAACTTTAGTTGGTGCTCCCCACCGGCAAGCACAGGTTCAAATTAAGCATTGGTCTTGGTTCAGTGGAAGGGAAAGGTTGGTCAAAAATGTGCATATATATATTGTACTTGATGGGGGAGGGGGTAAAAGCAACATACTGCAGTATCATCCTTATCATCATGATAGCATAAGTGGTATGGGGGGGGGGGGGAGCCAAAACTGAGACTTGGTAAATTATTTTGATAGGGTGGGTCTCTTACTGACCCCTTGAGGGTTACTGGTCGCATTTGCAATGGGGCCCAGAGAGATCTGTGTTTTACCTCATTTAAGAAAGAGTGCACACATCTTAGACATCTTAGTGTTCATTGAGCAGATGAATGAAGTGATCCACGGGTAAGGGTAGGGACGAGAAGGAGTTAAGGCATGCAGAGAGTGGTGTTATTCAAATACTATTTAATCAAAAGGAATTCCCTGTTAGTGGTATCCAAGAGGAGACTCTTAGTTTTTTTTAAATTTTATTTTAGAGGTTTTATATAGCGCTGGCTGGACCCAGAGGTATCAGAGCACTTTACAATTGTAACAGAAAGGTGTTTGAATACAGGTACAGTGTGTATAAGTACAGAAAGTTGATTCATAAATGAGCATTCCACATAGGATAAAGGTTAAACTAGAAGAACAAGTAAAAAACAATTGCTAAACACAATGAGATATACAATATAGAGGTCGCAGTTTGGTGGGAAGGCTCGATATAGTATACCTAGGAGCAGGAAGGACAAACACGTGAAAGAAAACTGAAGGTCATAAAGTGTAGTAAGGAACGGGAGGTAAAGGAGAGGCAAGGAGGGGAGGTAAGGTGATCAGATTGAAGGTTTAGGGAAGGAGAGGGGGGGCAGGAGGTGGGTCACTAGCCATAGGCGGAGCAGCTGGGTGGGGGGATGCTGAGAGGGCGAGGCCACTCGGGAGGGATTAGAAGCCCCCGTATTTATTAAGAAGAAGAAGTTTGAGTTCTTTTTTGAAGCTGGGGTAGGACGGGTTACAACGGAGGTCTGTTGGGAGGGCATTCCAAATAAGTGGGGCATTGCCTGAAAAGGAGAGTGACTGAGTGGAATTCTTTTTCTGAAGGGGGGATACGTACAAGGGTGTTAGAGCTTCTCAGGGGTCTCTTGCAGCCTGCTTTGGTCAATTTGTTAGCAAGGTATGTCAGTGTGTTTTGGTGGAGGATTTTGTGCATAATGCAGGCGGTTTTATAAGTGGATCTGCCTTCAATGGGGTGCCATTTGAGGATTTTGAGGGCGGGAGAGATGTGGTCAAATAGTTTGCAGTCTGTGATAAGCCTGGCCGCGAGGTTGAGCACTGATTTTAGAGGTGCCAGGTGGGTTTTGAGAATTCCGGTGAGAATGGCATTGCCGTAATCAATGCGCAATAGCAGCCGGAGGTTCCAACAAGGGGCATCTCATCAAGAGGTCGTGACTGTGAATTAGGCATTTATGCTGGCGGTATTGATGAGAGTCTACTGACCAACAAAGAGGCTCCTTTTGACAGTGCTCTCTCAAAATCTTTCTGATCTGAAACGAGGCTGCCAGAGAACTCCAAGAACAGCTCTTAGTTCTGGCCGGAAAAGAGATACTGATAGAGAAGAAATTCTTGTATGTAGTATTTCTACACCATCAGTTACGTATCTCATAGGAGAAAGCATTGACAGTTAGCTCAGAAGAAACTAGGCCTATGCATGCCAGGAGTGATGAGGATAGTTATCGCATTGCCTGAGTTTCAAAGTGAGATTTACTAAATAAAAACCACAATAGTAAACAAACGTTGGCAAAGCCAAATTGTCAGACCTTCACATGCTGGCTTTTTTTTTTAATACAAGCTTATGCCACGGGGGTGGGGGGGGGGAAGCATACAATCGCCTAAATGTGACACCATTTACTTGTAATACATATTTTATATTAAAAAAAAAATGGCATGACATATAACTTTAACAGAACAGTGTGAATGCTTCCTAACAACCAGGTGTCCTTTGAACAGTTAAAGAAGCATAGTTTGAAATGCTGTAACTTAAAGACCGAATTTAAATAAGTGAAGATGACAAAAAAAAGCAAAGAATAAATAATTAAAAGAAGCACGACCCAAAAAGCTAATGTATTCACGTGAACTTCCTTTTAGGCAGATTTGCATATGTGAGCAAGAAAAATGCTGTCACTACAAGTCCTAAGCCAATTTACCTAGTAATTTATGGTTTGCTAGTTTTTGTTTACAGTAAGTAAATATAAATAAGGCTGTCTCTAGGGCAGACCTAAAACATGTTGACGGGATGTCGATGTGGAGGAAAGGAGCAGCCGTTCACAGTACTCTACTCACCTCTGATATGAGAGGGTGTGCCACCGCATCCGGTTTGAGGACTGCGAGAGTCAGCTGCAGAACCCTGTGACCGCGCTGATGGACCATGGTCGACATCCTGGACCGCCCTGTTGAGAATATAGACAAGCTTGAGAATGCCAGGGTCACAGCTTAACCTTGACCTTACCCAACGTGAGAGGGGCAGTGGTGGGGTTACGTTCTACTCTTATATGGACATTGCAGTGGGAAATGGACGCTCCAGCTGCTGCTGCACCTGTTCTGACAGGGGGTTCCCATTCTGATATATGCAGCCTACAACAAACGGAGCAGAGCAAGGCATCCCTTCAACAGCCTTTTGATGTAAAATGATGATAATAGCCTCTCAGCTAAAGAGTGCTTTTACCCAAAGCACATACAACCACTTGTATACACAATTTAAAATGTTACCCAATTTACTAACCCTAGAAGGCTGAAAGGCAACGCTGACCGTGCTGAGATCTGAGCCCGAGGCCTGTAAATAATAAATAGAACTCAACGGTGAGCACTTAACTCGCTACAGGTTTGTTTCCATCTGCCATGGATATACATTCCCTTTCCTGTACTCTTCCTCATTATTACTTTAAGAGTGAAACTAGTCAAGGGAAAAGAGAGACACTGTTGTATTGCCTCGTTTTAGAAAGCATATCCCACTGGATAGTACAAACAGTCCGGTGAATTGCAAGAACCGTATGGTTGCATGGAAACAGTACACATCTTTGATAGCCCACATGAGGTAGACACTGCAAGTAAAAAACACCTCAGATCGGCACTGTATATGGATTATAGAAAGGAAAGATTTGATAGGGAATCCAGGAAACCGACCGTAGCCACTTTTATGTCCTTCAAGAATATGCATTATCTCAATAAACCTATGGCCGTTGGGAGCGGGGTCTCCTCTTCCGTTTAAGGGCCGGCACAGTGACATTTTTATTATGTTTCTCCCTTGGTTTTATGCCCATCTTGATTCTTTGCCATGCGCGTGTGACGGCTGGACTGGGCAAACTACACTACATTTCTGATTCTTCTGCAAGTTTAATTACAGTACACTAAGTTGTTTTAAAGCCTTTTTTAAAAAAATAAAAAAAAACACTCACTTGTTGATTTTGGGGTTGCATATAGAATTATATGTGAACTTGGAAGATGATGAATTGAATTGAATTATAACTTTAAGAGTGAATCTAGTCAAGGGAAAAAAGAGAGAGAGACACTGTTGTACTGCCTCGTTTTAGAAAGCATATCTCACTGGATAGTACAAACAGTCCTATAATTGACACGAACCGTATGGTTGTATGGAAACAGTACATTAAACCCATCAGTGGCACTTGCTGTTTCTTCCCAAACTGGAAGACATGGAGACCAGGCCCATAAATGAAAATCTGTCTCCACTGATTTAAGTCTGTGTCAACGTAGATGTGCAAGTGGTGGGTGGGAGCATAAATGCAAGGGTCAGTGAGCAAGTTCATTGATGACGGACTATGGTTGCAGGTCCCATGCCTGCCTCCACCCATTGCCTCATGTGTGAACTCGTCAACTCGCCTATCCTCAATACCCCACACCCACAAAGCATCCAAAGAGGTCAGATCAACTGCCATTAGCGGTGCTAGTTATTGTGGTTACTCGTTTTCCATGACTAAATCAGCATTCTCTGTTAAAGGTTTCAGAATGGGAATCAAATAATCGGTCACTTTCAGTTAATGTCACTGGAAACATCACACAGGAGTGATATTATGCCTTTAAATCACAAATTACTGATTTTAAAAAAATGGATGTTGAAATGACAGGAGTTTGTTGTAAAGGATCAAAAGAAAAATATTATTTCCTTCCCATTGCAGATGACGACACTCCACACCAAAAACAAGAAATCACAAATGACAGTGAGAAAAAGCATCGAGACATATAGAAAAGCAATGAGTTATGAGGGAGAGAGTGATAATCAAGGATTGATTATGATTGTGTGAAAAAGAAATGCGTTACTTACCTGTAACTGCAGTTATCCAGTACTGGTATCTTTCATAGATTCACGTGCCTGAATCATTCCCCGCCGTCTGGATGGGAGTCAGCGGTACATAAATAAAGTAATGGGGGCGGAGCTAGCTCGGGAGTGTGATGGCCGCCTGAGCCCGGAGCTCCGCCGAGTCATCTAACTATCCGTCACTTATCCTTCAGCTACAGCAGTTTTTTTTCATCTTCACAACAGCCCCAGATGCTTCGGAAGAGGTGCAGAGGCGACCGTTCGGCTTGGATCCAGGAGTGGCAGCCTGCAAAGTGAGACATTGCTGTGGAAGATCTCGCAGTGACTGGGCCGCCGATCCCCCTCCCACAGTGACTGCTGCGGCCGAGCTGCGTCGCTTGGCATGCAGCCGGACTTTGCACCTGGTGCTGTGGCGGGCAGGGCTCTGCCACGCTGTTGCCTGCGGGGGATCCGATTGAGCTGGTGGCTGGAGGGGGCGCACCGGGGGACGGCGGAGTCCTCGAGAAGCCTGCGAACGACCGATCCGAGGAGCTGCTGGGACGGTGAGGCGCCATGAGGCCCGGCCAAGTGGGGCGGTGTCAGACCCCCGCCGGGGTTGCCTAGGTTCTGCCGAGCGGCGAGGGAGCCGGGCAGGCGAGTCTGCTTCTCGTGCACCCCCCCCCATCCCCCCCCCCCCCCACCTGCAGCGCTGCTCGCACGGGCGTCAGGGGCTGGGGCCCTAGGCATATGCCCCAAACACTAACTGGAACTGCAACGGCAGCTTAGAGGGCAGATAAGGACTATGAACTGCTCAGCAGTGAGGGCGCGCAGTTCTGGGACAATCCTGCGCTCCCCGGGGCTATAGATCACCTGGGTCAAGCAGCATAGTGTGAGGTACGATCTTGTGGAGCGGCTGGTCGCGACCTCCCAATCCCCCTGGGCTGCTTGCATAATCGCTGGAGGCTGAGACTTGAGTTAATAGCCCTAAATTCTTTTGGAGTGGTGGTAATCCCGCACCCCCTGGGGCTTGGCTGTGTGGCAGATTGGGAGCTGCTGACTACGCCTATAATTTACAACCTGCTTGGATAAGTGGCCGGCCGGGGCAGGTAGAAGGCCTACTGAATGTGTGTAGAGACATTGGACCTATATCATTGGAGCGCTCCTTGCTGGATGTCGGAGGTTGTTGTGTCCCATTGATCATCGGGCGCTAGTGATCTCACAGGACTTTGCTGGGACTGCGAAGAGTGTTCCTATTTGAACAAGGCTGCTGGTCGTGGGTGGCCATAACAGTTGACGTGACTTTGCAATCCAATATAGGATCCTGACTTACAATCAGGTCGGAGAACGAGTGCGACGGTCGGCAGCCAGTGGGAGTAGGCACTCCCAGTAACCATGGGCAAGGGAGATAAGACCCAGACAAAGCTGGCCTTTGACCAGAAGCGATTCAAAGCCCAGGACCACGCTCCTGATGGAGGTGATAAAGTGCCGACGCCAGAGCAAGAGGATACAGAAGCGGACTCATGAACTATCCTGAAAACGATGCAGAAGTCTCTTCGAAGTGGCATCACACCCTTGGGCACACCAAAATGGACGCCCTGACATATAGGATGGATAGAATGGCAGAGCGCCTTGATCAGCACGCTGAACGGTTGGATATGTCTGAAAGGCGCATAACGGAGGTAGAAGAGGCACATACCACCCTTGACGCCGACCATAAGCAACTGGGAAAGGTTATACGCGTCCTCCAGGACAAGACGGTGCATTTCCGGCGCTATAATCTGCATCTCGTTGCCCATCCGGAATCAGCGGCTACAGGGAATATGGAACAGTTAGTCGAGAAATTGCTTGTGACACTGTTGGGTGACGATGTTTTTTCGGCAATGTTTGTGGTGGAGAGAGCGCACATGGCACTGGGGCCTCGGCCTCCGCCGGGTGTGGCGCCGCGTCCGATTATAGCGAAGTTACTTAACTACAGGGATCGAGATGCGGCCCTCCGTGTTGCCAGGGAGAAGAAAACGTTGAGATATGAGGGGTCGGAACTCTCTCTATATCCTGACTTCACCGCCAGAGTGCAGGAGGCTCACAGACACTTCGTACCACTCAAGAGGCAGCTTCGAGATTTGGGTGTGGACTACGCCATGCTGTACCCTGCAAAGCTGCGGGTAAAGCGACAAGGGAAATCGTACATTTTCACGGACTCTAAGGTGTTGCAACAAGCCATCAAGAGCTGGGCGAAAGAACGGAAAGGAAGCCCGGAACGACTGCAGCCGGAGGAGTCGGAGGGGGCTGCGCTAGACGAACAGGACTGAATTCTTGCACTGGACGATAGGAAGGTCCTGAATTACCTCAATAGGAAGAATGTTGATTTGGCTCTCCTACAAGAGACGCACCTACCGCAAATGAGCCGTATGCTGAGGTCCAGAGGGCTAGAGGGTAATGTTAATTCGGCTGGATTCACTACCCATGCCAGGGGGGTACTGAACTGGATAAATCCCAGGTCGTCACTCAAACGTACCTTGCTTCGAGAAGATACAGAGGGCAGGCATGTTGTATCTAGGTGTCTAGGTCAGGGATTGGACCTTCTCGTTTTTAATATATACGGACCCAACTATGACTGCCCTGAATTCTTTGGGGAGATTGCTAGGATTATTGGGGATTCTGGGATCCTGTGGGGGGGAAGAGGGGGATTTTAATTTAGGCAGGGACACGGACATGGATAGGTCAGCTGGCCCATCTAGAAGCCCAGTGGTGGCTGCGAGAAAGTTGGAGGAAGTTCTGGTGTGTTTGGATGTGTGTGACGTGTGGCGAACGAGGAGTGGAGTGAGAGGACTATGTGTGGGGGGGTTCTCGTTTTCAGGTATGTGATACTATGGTGAAAGTCAATGTAATGCCTGGTTATAGTAGATATGCTGCAGACCCCCACCTGTTACCATTGAGGCGGTGAATAAGGGAATTTGCCTCTGCGTATTAACTGGGATCGCCTCATAACAACAGTATTCATACAGCTAATACTGAGTCCGGTAACTCTGGGGCACCGCTATGAGCGTAAGCAGTGACCAATAACTTGTAGAGCGTCATGGAGGACTGTCGATATGCTTGTGGGGGGGTTGGTTGTTTAATTGCTGATGCTGAAAATGGTTTTTGTGATGACACATTGGGGCTAGGGGCAGTCCTAATTGCTGTTGGTTTCTGTAGAAGTTAGGCACGAGGGGATACCTCAGCTCACGTATGCCTGGCACTGTTGTTGCTCTCTCCTTCGAAGGGGTTAAAGGTTGGTGGGTATGGGGAGACGAGGACTAGGGATTGGACTTCATGCGGCCATGTTGTGGGAGGTCTGCTGTAGGAGGGGAGTGGGGGGGGGGGGGCGGGAAGTTTATCATGGGGGGTTGTTCTGGTTGCTGGTTGTTTATTAAGCCGCCGATGCACTACACGCTAGTTCACAAACTTGCTAGCTGCACAATATGCACTACCTACGTTATTGATGCCATGTGATTTGCAAGAGGCTCGGGAGCGGGTGGGGGAAATGCGTGTACGTCATGGAAAGTTAGTGGACTCGGCGATCACCGTAAGCTTAGGAAGGTCCTGAACTACCTCAATAGGAAGAATGTTGATTTGGCTCTCCTACAAGAGACGCACCTACCGCAAACGAGCTGTATGCTGAGGTCCAGAGGGCTAGAGGGTAATGTTAATTCGGCGGGATTCACTACACATGCCAGGGGGGTACTGAACTGGATAAATCCCAGGTCGTCACTCAAACGTACCTTGCTTCGAGAAGATCCAGAGGGCAGGCATGTCGTATCTAGGTGTCGAGGTCAGGGATTGGACCTTCTCGTTCTTAATATATATGGACCCAACTATGACTGCCCTGAATTCTTTGGGGAGATTGCTAGGATTATTGGGGATTCTGGGATCCTGTGGGGGGAAGAGGGGGTGGGGGGATTTTAATTTGGGCAGGGACACGGACATGGATAGGTCAGCTGGCCCATCTAGAAGCCCAGTGGTGGCTGCGAGAAAGTTGGAGGAAGTTCCGGTGTGTTTGGATGTGTGTGGCGAACGAGGAATGGAGTGAGAGGAGGTTATACACATTATTCGGCGCACCATGACATACACACACGTATCGACTATTGGATGGTGTCTTCTACACTGATTAATTTGGTACGACAGTGTATGGTATTGCCGCGCACACTGTTGGACCACTCATCGCTACTGCTCTTATAGGAACCCCCTAGTGAGCGCCTGACGCCGTTTACGTGGCGGTTCCCTCCATACTCCTTATTGGACCCAGTATTTAAGGAGGAGATGGCTGACGCCATTGAAACCTTTTTTGACACTAATATTGGCTCCGTAAATAGTTTCCAGACTGTCTAGGAAACGTTTAAAGTGCACATTAGGGGTATCGCAATGGCTAAGCATTTGGGTGTGCTTAAGGCTATTTGTAAGACTGACTGACCTAGAAGGTAAATTAAAACACCTAGAGCAGCAGCGGCTCGCTGGGGGTGATGAAACCTTAGCTAGGGAGATTAAGACTCTGCTTGAGGAATATCAGGCTGCTGCTGATTGTGAAGTGAAACACCTGGGCAAGTATGCTACAGCACGCTCATATGGTGAGGGAGAAAGGCTGGGGTCTGTACTGGCGCGACTAATGAAAGCGCGGCGTGGTAGGACTCCGGTAACTGAAATTAAGGCGGAGAGCAGTGAGTTATTGACGGAAGAGGCGGCAGTTGCGTAACGTTTCCGACAGTATTATGCTGACCTATACCGGTCACGGTCTGCAGGGTCCGCAGACCAGATTGTGGAGTATTTGGAGCATATTCAACTCCCTTTTATTCCAGTCTCGCGCAGGGAACTCCTAATGCATCCGATAGAGAGGGATGAGATCATTGACGCTTTGGGAGGCATGAAAGCTAGTAGTGCTTCGGGGACAGACAGCTTGATAGTTGCATTCTACAAGATGTTTTTAGAGCAATTGCTACCACACCTTGCTGCTCTGTTCTATGATATGTGTACAACGGGCATCACGCCCCCATCTATGAGGGAGGCATTATTGGTTGCCATCCCTAAACCGGGTAAGGCATTAGAATAATGTAGTTCGTTTCGCCCACTATCCCTTCTTAATGTAGACACGGAAATATTTGCGAAAATATTGGGTACTAGATTTGCTCTGATGTCTCATATCCTGGTTATTCCGGAACAGGCGGGGTTCATTCCATCCACAAACTTAACTTATAATATCCGTACGGTGTTTGGCACGATGCAGCATGTCCGTCAGGAAAACAAAGGGGTAGCTGTTTTTCAAGGTATGGAAAAAGCATTTGATTCCGTGAAGTGGTCGTTTTTTAAAGCAGGTGCTGACTAGAATGGGGCTTGGGGCGGTTTTCTTGCAGTTGCTTGGGACTTTATATTACAAGCCCACCGCTCGTGTGCGAATTGGTGACCTAGTTACGGCCCCCTTTAATATTACCAGAGGCACCAGGCAGGGCTGCCCCCGGTCTCCTCTGTTATATGCTCTGGTGGCAGAGCCTTTGGCTTGCGCCCTGCGGGAGTATAATGGTAACAATGGTATCGGTTTTCCAACGTATAGAATAGTAGTATCAACCTATGCAGATGACACGCTCTTGTATGTGAGAGAACCTGAGGACAACTTGGGCTCAGTTATCAGGGAAGTGGTTCGCTTTGGAGCGTTGTCGGGCCTTAGGGTTAATTGGGAAAAATTGCTTGTGTTCCCTCTTATGCCATCCACTACTGCATTTGCCATGGAATATCTGTTGCAATAGACTGAGTTCTCTGTGCGGTATTTAGGCACCAGACTGCATACTGATGCGGACATAGTTTTCAGAGAGAATTATGTTACGCCCATTGCCAGGCTGGAAGACGACGTAGACCTACGGTGCCGCTTACCACTGTCTTTAATGGGGCGTATTTTCATCATGAAGATGGTAGTTCTGCCCAGACTCCTATTCCTTTTCACGAGCATTCCCTTGGTGCTGCCATCCATTTTCTTTCACAGGCTTAGGCAATCTATGTTAAAACTGCCTTGGGCTGGTCAGCAAGCTAGGGGCCAGTGGGGAGTGCTCACACTGCGTACCATTTGGGGGGTCTGGGAGCTCCGGACTTCGAACTATATTATAGGGCGGCGCAAGGAGCCCAACTCCATGCCTGGATTTACGGTGGGGCTGACATCCCCTACCTACGAATGGAGACTTTTCGCTGAACCTATCCCTCTGCCGGCGATAATTATGGAGCCGGTCAACCGCAGGACAAGTATCGTAGACTCTTTAAACGCTACTAGGCATGCATGGCACTGGCTCCTGCAGAATCAGGCAGGTGCATTGCTGTATTCTCCCGCTATGCCTATAGAATGGATGAGATGGCTGGGACCTTGTAAATTAAAAGGCGTCCCTCCCCGTCTTTGAGGGTCTTTGAAGAAAAGGTACGACATACCTTACAGTCTTTGAGGAATGATCTAGGTAAAGGCAGTAGAGGCAATCTTTATGTTGGTCATCAACATGAAGCCTCTTTTCACTACAGGAAGCACAGGACCTAAAAAGGCCCTTCTTAGGAGCATCTGCCATGAAGATATCAAGAACTTCACACAGAAGAAGGAATGATAGAGGAAAAAAAAAATCACTGGAAATCCAGAAATCAGGAAAAACTGAGCAGAGCTGTTACGATGACACTCTTACTAATCTGCTTTCACCCTTCCTGTTCCTGTCCCTGTCCCTCCCGCGCGGCGCTACATTTGCATACTTGTGACGTAGGTACCCTTCCCTCTTGTATTGTCCCTTTCTTGTTTCCGTCCTGCCGCGCGACCCCATTAGCATACCTTACGTGAGATGGCGTGTAGGCTTATCTGACAGTTAATCCAGTTAAAGTGACAGTTGCAGCTGTCAATGAGTTTGAGCTAGTTACCGGAGCGCTGCCCGGTGTGTCGTATTTACAATTAATAAAGTAACCTCTTCAAGTATTCACTGTGTGTTACTTTACAAATTTGGCGACGAGGACGGCACGCCGGAGAACCCACCACGTGAGAATTTTTTTTAAAAAGAAGTCATCTTTAAACGTGCATGAGTTGAAGAAAATAAGCAGCCTCCGTGATTACCGGCACATTTTGAAATTTGAGTGAAGTGAAATAATTCCCTTGGACTTAATGCAAAGTGATTTTACCAGTGGTTTCTGAATGAAATATGGGCGTTTTGTGAATTTTTAAAGTACTGAAGAAAAGTAAGACCCAAGTTAAGAAAACTGGAATCTGCGCAAGTTCATGAGGTGAGCAGTTTAAGAAGAATAAGGTGATTTGAGCGGAGCAGGGAACGATTTTAATCGCTGTCACCGCAATTTTGAAGTTGAAATGTGAACCTTGGAGGTGATCCATAAGAAGCGTGGCCAGTGTATAAAAAGTGGACTGGGGTTTATCGTGTGAAAGGATAAGGAGACGTAAGGAACCCTAGTTACTTAATGCTGGAATCTGCGCAAGACTATGAAGAGCCAAGGTGACTGATTTGAGGTGAAGTGAGCGTAACAGTGGACATATTGTCACTGCAACTGCATATTGAATTTGAAGTACATCAGCGCGCTAACAGCGTTGGGAGTGAAATCCTCCTCAGATCTCCTGAGTGCAACCAATAATAATATCTTAACGCAAGGCGTGTGAAGTGTAATTCTATGTCAGGACCGGAGGCTTCAGATTATGCTATATCTTCCTTCGCTTTATTAACATAAAGTCTCCACAGCAGCTTAGGAAAAGATATATAATAATAACAAAAAAATGCTTTAAACGTAAAGCATTGACGGAATGTTCAACAAATCAAACAACAACTCCCAAGAGTCTCTTTGTATAATGATAGTCCATAGTCCTTCCACTCTGTCCATCACCACTATAAATCCGGACTTCTCGTCTTCTTCCTCCTCTTTCTTCGCTGCTCCCGCAGCCAGATAAGTGCTTTTCATGTTTTTTCCTTTTTCAATATTGCTGATTGTATTGTGTACGATCGTTGGGGGACTCACTGCATGGTTTATTCCCTTACAGAGTCCCCGGTCGCGGGAACGTTCTTCGTTCCTACGCGACCTTTCTTTCCCGCTTGAGTGCGGTGCGTGAGTAGACCGCCAGGGGGCGGCCTGTCGTCTCGCCGACCCTTCGGCGCGCCTCCGCAGTGCCAGGAGCCGCGCCGTGGAGTCTGCTTGCGCAGGAGCCAGCCCTCGCGTACCCCTCTGACACCTGGTGCCCCGGGTCTGTACTTTCCTGCTTCTGACGCCCCGTTGGGGTCTGTATTGCGGCTCTGACCGCGCGAACCACCTTCGGGTGGCCTTTGTGCACCTCTTTATTCAAAGTGTGGCTTAGCGCGCTTGAGGGGTGCGGAGACCCGGTCCCGGCGAGGAGGGTCTGCGCGCTTGGGGGTTGGTGCAGCCCACCTGCCACGTCTGTTGGCCAAAAACGTGATCGCAGCCGGTTGGCCTGCCCATATCCGAGTTCTATCTCGACTGCCGCCCTACAGGGTGCCCCAGATTTGCCCTTGGTTCTAGGATGGAAGGGGACTACGAGGAGGAACCTTACCCCTATCTGCAGGACGACGAATTCTACCAGGCGGTGGACAATTCGATTTACCGCTGCGTGACGGAGGTGGTAGGCCCCATGGAAGACCGCCTTTCCGCCCGCATCGTGGAAGAATGCGCGAAGCTGGCATCGGCGCATGTACCTCCGATCCCCGATCTCCCGGGGACGTCCGGCGGGTTGCCACCCGCCCCGAAGAGGCCTTGTAAGGAGGGGCCGTCATCGGAGGCCCAAGGTGTGGACAGGGGCGCGTTTGAGCGTCTTCGGGACGCCTTCCTGGCAAAGGCAACTGCGTGCCCCCTGCGCCCTTGGTAGACCCTAGTGCTTCGGGGGACGTGTCTACGGCCCCCGCCTCTCCAGTGTACGACTCTCCGGACACCGACGACGACGGGGAGTCGACCAGATCTTGGCTTCCGGCAGCCTCTGCTAAGGAGATGCCTCGTGATGAGTCGGGCATGCTGGACCCGGACGAGATCGTCCACCCCCGCTCCGCGGCCTGGACACCGGGGGAGACGGTGGTGAAATTTGTAGCGGGCAGGCTGCGCAAGCCCCTGGAGAAGGAGGCGAGGGGTTGCCTGCGTGGGGAGTGCCCTCGGCCAACTTTGGAGGGGAAAATGGCCATGACCCCGGAATTGGATCCCAAGATGGCCACCTTCCTGGCGAAATTTATGAAGGACCCCAGGAAGGGAATCGATCGGTCCTGGCGGGCCTGCCAGGACAAATTGTTAGATGCGGTTGGGCCCGCCACGAAGATCCTCGACATGGCGGAGGAGGCTAGGGCGAATGGCACCGTCATTTCCCCGGAGGTGCTTTCGAATTGGGCCCAGAGGGTGATAGTGTTCTTGGGCAACGCCAACTGTGCCCTGTCTACGGAGAGGCGGCGTTCGCTCCTGATCAAATTGGACCCGAAATTGGGGGACCTGGCCTCGTCGGAGGCGGGTGCTGTGGCCCAGGGGGGCCTCTTCGGCGAACCCTTCATCAGGGAACTGGGCAAGTTCGTGAACACGTTCACGTCACTGGATAAGGCCCAGTCCAGCATGAAGAGGGTGTTTCACCAGCGTTTCTCCGGAGGGGCCGGTCGCGGTAGGGGCCGCGCGATCGGCCGTGGCCAGCAGGCCAATAATAAAGGACAAGGCTCCGGATGAGGTCAATACCAGACCTCTGCCAACTATACCAACTTCTACCCCACCAGAGGGCAACGCTTCGGCGGCAGAGGGTTCAGGAAGAACTCCGGACAAGGAAATGCTCCCGGTAAGTGTCCTTTGTTTGGATCAAGTTCCTATTGGGGGGCGGCTGGCAAGCTTTTACGGGGAGTGGGAATTGCTCACTGCCGACGCTTGGGTCTTGCAAACTGTACGAGGGTTCCACATATTATTTTACGACCAGCCCACGCAAGCGAGGCCCCCGCGCCCAATGGTCTTTTCGGAGTCCGACGCGCAGTTGATAGACGGGGAGGTCTCGGACTTGCTGCGCAAGGGGGCCATCCGTCTATCAACGCGCCACCCACACGGGTTCCTCAGCAACGTCTTTTTAGTGGACAAGACGGATGGGGGCAAGCGACCTGTGATCAATCTCAAAGAATTCAATGGGTGGTTGGTCTATCGTCATTTCAAAAAGGAGGGTATCCACCTCCTTCGAGACGTACTCCTCCCTCGGGATTGGATGGTGAGACTGGATCTCAAGGACGCCTACTTGGTCGTCCCCATCCACCTTCCTCATCGTCGTTTCCTACAGTTCCTATGGGACGGCAAGGTGTTAGAGTTCACCGCGCTGCCGTTCGGTCTTTCATCGGCCCCGTGGTGCTTCACGAAGGTTCTCCACCCGGTAGTGGAGTTTCTCAGAAGTCAGGGGGTCCGTATGTTAGTATACTTGGACGACATCCTCCTCATGGGGCAGTGCCCGGAGGTGTTGGCGGGCCAGCTGCGACAAGCTGTCGGTCTGCTTCAGAGACTGGGGTTTGTGGTCAACGGCTCCAAGTCGGTTTTGGTTCCCACTCAGAAGATCACCTTTTTAGGTTTCGTGGTGGACTCGGTGCAGGCGGTCTTGAGCCTGCCGGGTCGGAAGGTCGCAAAGATACGACACCTGCTTCGGCAGACGATCGCGAGGGATCGTACGTCCCTGCGCCATATCGCCAAGGTGGTGGGTCTTCTCTCGTCCTCCATCCAGGCGATTTTCCCGGGCCCACTGCACTACAGGGCTCTCCAACGTCTGAAGGCGCAACATCTGCGCCGTGGGATGAGTTACGATCAGTGGGTCCCACTCACGGACGAAGTGAAGGAGGAAATGTCATGGTGGCTGTCTCACATGGAGGCATGGAATGGTCGGGCAATCTTCGGTTCAGCTCCGGACCTGATCATAGAGTCCGACGCCAGCAGGTCGGGCTGGGGCGCCCGGTGCGGGGATTTTTCCACCGGCGGCGCCTGGTCTTCAGAAGAACAACGATTGCATATCAATTGTTTGGAGCTCCTGGCGGGCTCCTTCGCAGTTCGTTGTTGGACCAAGGATTCGGTCAAGGCTTGTGTCCTGCTACGGATGGACAATATTTCGGCGGTTCGTTATGTGAACCATCTAGGAGGCCCTCGTTCCCGCGCATTGGCGGACCTGGCGAAGGACTTCTGGGATTATTGCCTGTCTCGTCACATTGCGGTGACGGCGGAGTATCTGCCGGGTCAGTCCAACCAGGTGGCGGATTGGCACTCCAGACATCTCAGGGACGCCAGCCAGTGGAAACTGGATCCGGAGGTCTTCCGGTGGCTACAAGCTCTCTGGGGTCCCTTTTCGGTGGATCTCTTTGCGTCCCGTCTCGACCACCAGCTGCCGCGTTTTTTCAGCTGGAGGCCGGACCCTCTAGCGGAGGCCACGGACGCCTTTCTGCAGGATTGGAGCCGGGAACAGCCGTTTGCGTTTCCCCCGTTCTCCATGATCATGCGAGCGGCGGCCCAAATACGCCGCCAGGGAGCGGAGCTGGTGTTGGTTACGCCACTCTGGAGGTCTCAAGTGTGGTTTCCGGTTCTTCTGGAACTTTCTTGGGATTTTCCAATCCTACTCCCCCTGTTTCCTCTGCTCCTGACAAATCCGGATCAGGAACCTCATCCCCTCGTCACGCAGACTCTCTCCGCCTCGTGGCATGGAGACTCTCAGGAGAAGCTGGACGCTCCCAGGCCTTTCGGGGTCGGCTGAGCACTTGCTCTCCAAAGCATGGGCTGATAGTACGACGAAGCGCTACAGATCCGCTTGGCTTAAGTGGATGCGTTGGTGTCTACGAAGGGATTTGGATCCCTTGGTCGCAAGCCTCGTTCCCGTGCTGAACTTCCTGGCTCACCTAGCCGACAAGGGTTTGGCCTATAGAACGATCAATGCTATTCGATCGGCGATTTCGGCAGGCCATGACAACATCGATGGCCACCCAGTAGGGGAACATCCTTTTGTTTGTCGGCTTCTGCGGGCTATCCGCCTCGCGTTGCCTCCTGAACCCAGGTACTCCGTCCTATGGGACGTCAATTTGGTTCTGAATTTGTTCTGGTCTTGGCCGGCCAATTCCTATCTGTCTCTTAAAGAGCTGTCGGCGAAGTTAGCCATGTTGTTATGTTTGGTTTCTTGTAGACGCGTCTCTGATGTGCGCACGCTGGATGTCTCTGCACGCATTTTTTCCCCGGATGGGGTTACTTTTACCGTGGGCCGACGCACAAAAATGTCGTCGCGGTCCATTTCATATCCGGCTTTTCTTGACACTCCTAAGTTGTGTGTTGTGCAATGCCTCAAAGCGTATGAGGACCCGACCTTGGAGTTACGCCCTCCGGGCGAGCGTCAGTTGTTGATTGCCCTGCGGAAGCCACACAAAGCTGTCTCCTCGCCCACTATTGCTCGGTGGGTGCGGTGGGTCATGCAAGAAGCGGGCATCAATACTTCTCTCTTTGGAGCACACTCCGCCAGGGGGGCCATGGCCTCTAAGGCATTCTCGGAGGGTGCTCGTTTGGAGGACCTGATGCGAGCGGCAGATTGGTCCTCGGATTCCACCTTGAAGAGGTTTTATTTTAAGCCGGTGGTGGATTTGGCCCAGTTGGTGGTAAGTAAGCTTTGAACTAGCATAATCTGAAGCCTCCGGTCCTGACATAGAATCGAAATTTGCCTAGCTTACGTAACGGTAAGTTTCAATTCTATTAAGGACACGGAGGCGAGGATTATCCCACCCAGGCTACAGTGGTGTCTCTACCCACCCGTATGGCAGTAAGTAAAGCGTTTTCCTTTACATTGTTTATACTGTATTAGTCCCTGAATGCTCCTCGCCTTATTGTCGCATTCCTGGACCACCTCGCTGATGCTGTTCCTTTTTCAACAGGCAACGAGGGTGCTAAACAGGACCAATGAGGCTTAAGCGTGATCTGCGCGAAGAAAGAGGAGGAAGAAGACGAGAAGTCCGGATTTATAGTGGTGATGGACAGAGTGGAAGGACTATGGACTATCATTATACAAAGAGACTCTTGGGAGTTGTTGTTTGATTTGTTGAACATTCCGTCAATGCTTTACGTTTAAAGCATTTTTTTGTTATTATTATATATCTTTTCCTAAGCTGCTGTGGAGACTTTATGTTAATAAAGCGAAGGAAGATATAGCATAATCCTCGCCTCCGTGTCCTTAATAGAATTGAAACTTACCGTTACGTAAGCTAGGCAAATTTCGATTCTCCTCAGACCCACAGCGAAAAGCCAGGAGCGAACGTGATCTCATTGCCGTATAAGTGAATACTAATTCGACTTTGGGCGTTCTTGTAAAATAAATAATTAAAGAACAGCGAGACCCGAAGGAGGTGGACGCACAGTCTGCGAATGTTCTTGAGGTGAGCCCTGGTGACCGGGCGGTGATGTGAGTAGAAGCAGAGAACAAAGCTGAAAATCTCTAAAACCGCGTTTGAAATTGATTTAAGCTGCATGCAAAGCGAGTTAAGAGTAATTCTCTTCGGATCCACAGTGCAAAACAAAGAGAAAACGTGGTATCTTTCTGCCGCTTTTTGGGAAAAACTAAAGGAAGAAATAAAAGACTAATTTAAAAGTGAACATCAAGTGGAGGAACAAGCGTGCCAATGATGAAAAATATTTGAATACATTTTGAAGTGAAGTAGAACATAAAGAAAGAACAACTAAAGTATTGAGCCATGAGAAGAAACGAGAAATGATAAGGACCGCATTGTGAATTTGAGGTAAATGTTGCGCGCAAACAACGTGTGAAGTAAAATTCTCCTCACATCTCTAGTGTGCAACCAAAGATAACATCATAACACATAGTAAGTGAGATTATACGGATCGTCTATGTGTGAATTTATGTAATCTTAATAATTGAACAGCAAGCGGCGGAAACCCACGTACATGTAAACAGCCAGAAAGTAAAAAGCCTGACCCTCATCAGCGCTAAGCGTAGAAACTGAAATACATCAGTGTACAAAGCATAATTATCTTACCTTTAAGCAGAGGATTCAGAAACGTGAGGTAAATAAAGCTAGAAGTTTCTGCGACGCTCAACGTGTGTTGCACTTCCCTCAGCTCTTTGGCGCCAAGGGGAGAGTGATGCTCTCCACGTTATAGCGCCACCTTATTGTTGAGTGCCGCAATTGCATCTTTAAAATAGAATTCCTTAATTAAAAAAAAAAACAAGGATAATTTAAATTGAAGGGAACAGCGGAAAGAGTACTAAGATTGTATCCTTAAGTTTAACATCTGCAAACAGTAGGAAATAACTAGACTGATAATGGAAAAAAACATGATGAATAATTTACCGCCACTTGAGCCATTTATGAAAGGAGATGGTACATATTCTGCAGAATGGGAGGAGTGGAAGGAATATTTTAGCAATTACATATCCATTTTTGATGAGGAGGAAGAACCTTTAAAACCAGAGAAGAAGGAAGGAATATTGTTACACAGTTTAGGAGCCGGAGGTCGGAAAGTGTACAATAATTTAAAAAACAAATTCAATAAGGAAGCAGACAGGAATGTATTCGAAAACGTCTTACACATTTTAGATGAACATTTTAAACAAGTTAAGAAAGGATATGCACAAGAGAACATGATATACAAAGAAGATGGTGATATCAAATTGGAAGTGAACAAATATGAAAATAAACATGAGTATACCATCAATATGGGTGGAGTAGATATTGACATTAAAGTTGACTCTGGGTCACAATATACAGTGGTAAGCAAAGGCATATGGAAGAATAAATTGGCTGTAACTCTAGGGAAAAATTGGGAAGAAACAGACACGACCCTGGAAACATACACTGGTGAGAGCATTATCTTGATTGGATGTAGAGAGATGAAATTGAGTTACAAGAAAAGAAGTACATGGAGTAAAGTATATATTTCAGAAGATGAGTTCTCCGTACTAGGATGGAACGAACAGATGAAATTGGGATTGGCACAAAAACCCTCAAATACAAACTCCACGGGTAGGCTGTCAATTGACAACAGTAGACAATTTACAAAAATGGAGATGTTAAAGAAAAGAACTCTACCATCTATGGCATGTGTCGAATGGACAAGGGCTGTTGAGTGGAATGAGTGGATCAGTGAGGCAGAAGTTGACAAATTCAAAAGGGATCTAAAAACGTCCATTGGAAAAGATGTTGAAGAAAATATAAGTAAAAGTTTCAATGGTAAGACAAGTGAGGAGGATGGTGTGGAATTTGACGAGCTGGTTTGTAAGGGAACATGTGTGGAAACACTAACCACGAGGGCAGAGAAGGCCTTTTGTAAGTATACTTGCCTCAAGGATGAGAAGGCGGGGCGCTCTACTGCACTGGCTGAGCCCAAACCAATGACAAGGGAGGAGTGCGTTGATGACATTGACTTAGTAGGAGTAGATAGCCAGAGTCAGATTGAATTAAAGTGTAATAAGTACGGAGAGTACTGGGACTGGTTATATAGCGAGGTGTTGGATAAGGAAAGAGAGAAGACGCAGAATAGCCCACCATGTTCGCATTCCAAAGTTTCTTTAGGAAGGAACAGGTTACTTACAGAAGGCAGGAGAAAATATGTGTTCGGGGACACAGAAGACTCAACCACATTCCCTAGTAGAATTCGCGTGGAGGAATCTGAAGTAAGACCAGTCCTTGTTGTGGCAAGTAAAGTTGAATCTACAAAAAATTCTGGTACAGAGTACAACGTGAGAATGGATGTTAGACCCAATGCTGATCAGGATGGTGAGAAGGAAACTGGTCGTATCAGTAGGGGAAGACACAGTGCAACATGGTTCAGGAAATTTCCCAAGAAAAAGGATCCTAAGGCTGTTGCCACTCTCCTAGGAAAAGAAGGAGAACATGTAAATGTGGACTAAAGAACTATAGAGAAACGTATTGCAGAGGCTAGTGGCACACTTTGGAATTAGAGGAAGAGTGACAAGGCATCCAAATCCATGCAATGCTCACATGAGGGAACATACTTAGGGAGTGACTATTTACATTTTGGAAGTTCATTTCAGCACAAGTTAGTGTTTTCGTTGACTCAACCACAAACGTTATGTAGTTCATTCATCCACGTTGGGTAATGTCTAAACTTGGTTGGCACACATGAACAAATCAACTGCTTAGCGGCGACAACTTCTTGTGAATTGGTTATGGGTGAGAACCACATGTTTTGTGTTTGGATTAAACGCAGATTATGACTACGTGGGATAATCATTCATCCGTGACGACTTGGCCGCATCATGAACAGACTTTTGCAGTGCTAGAACTTTGTTCACAACTTATATATGTGTTTCTAATTTCTCTTCTTTCTCTTCCTTCGGAAGGAGATGTGTTACGATGACACTCTTACTAATCTGCTTTCACCCTTCCTGTTCCTGTCCCTCCCGCGCGGCGCTACATTTGCATACTTGTGACGTAGGTACCCTTCCCTCTTGTATTGTCCCTTTCTTGTTTCCGTCCTGCCGCGCGACCCCATTAGCATACCTTACGTGAGATGGCGTGTAGGCTTATCTGACAGTTAATCCAGTTAAAGTGACAGTTGCAGCTGCCAATGAGTTTGAGCTAGTTACCGGAGCGCTGCCGGGTGTGTCGTATTTACAATTAATAAAGTAACCTCTTCAAGCATTCACTGTGTGTTACTTTACAAGAGCTCAGTGGAGACTCCCTTAGCACAACGTGCGGTAGAAAATCTGAGGGAGTAGAGCTCCTACACAGGAAGGTTCCAGAGGGTGGTGATAGCTGATTGGCTCTTCTCTAGAGTTTGGTCCTTTTTACAAAAGGACATGGATATGTTACTAATGTAAGGCCCTTGGCCTATTACTCTATGTGTCTAATGAGACATTACTTTATTTAGGTACCGGGGACACCCATCCCGATGACGAGGAATGATTCAGGAATGTGAATCTATGAAAGATACCCTAATACTTGATAACAAGCTGTTTTTATCAACCACCTTTCGGGGCGAAGGAAAGAGCTCCCTGACAAGTATCACAGGAGTGGAGAGGAAGTGGCCAGAGGTGCTGACTGGAGGACTAGGGATCTCGATTTACGTCTGGGCGGCGCAACATCCTCTGATTCTGGACAAATCACTTAATCTCCCCAGGCGTGAAGTTGGGCTATATAAATCTGATGCAAAAAGCAAAAGCAGAAAGAGGCAAAACTTTATGAAAAAAATTATTTCACCAAAGCGGACGTTAAAAGTATTTCGGCTATGTGAAACTGATGAGAAGCAGATGAGAAAGAAGCATTGGTAAATGCAGGAAAATATGCTACAATTTACAGAAATTATGGAAAATTAGGTTGGCAAGTACAGGAACTAATGGAAAGCGAATGGCGGGATGTAAGACTCTTATGATTTATATTAAAAACAATAGATTTCACAAGCACAGCACAAGCGCTGTGCAGGCAAATCCTAAAAAGGATCTATTATGTATGTGGTGAGTCAGCTTATTTCCAGCTACCACACAACCTGACAGGTAGATGTTTAGAAGCATTAGTTTTACCCTGGATTTATCATACTAACGAGTTAGACTTTCCTTTTGAGCAATAGATAAGGAGGGGTAAACATAACTTGCAACAGATCCTCAGTGATATCTTTGGAGTAGTTATATAATCTATACGAGTGGCTTGAATGATGTAAAGATTAGAAAGATGTCTACTCTTGTTGACCGTCTTGCCACTAAACTGCAAGTGCTTTAGCAGTGATAAATAAAGAACTGCTTGCAATAGGAGCTATGATTATGCAAAATTGCCTTGCCCTGGATTTACTCCTTGCAGAGGAAGGCAAAGTTTGCAAGGTCATTCACGCTTGGGAATGCTACGCCTATATACCGCGTGTAGATAAGCAGCTTTACTTCTATATTACTAACATTAAAAACATAACGAATGAATTAACTGAGTTGGAAGAGTCAGGTGCCTAGGAAGAGTTAGGATCTATATTCTGATTCACTGCAAAGGGATTTGCTAAGATAGGGGAATGGCTTGGTAGCGTACGATGAGGAATTTTGAAATTGCTTTTAACTTCTCTTTTGCTTGTATTAATTGGCATTTCATGTGTGTTTATTTCCTTGACGTTTTGCGAAGGAATTTCGCAAAACGTCAAGGAAATAAACTGGTATGGATTGTGAGAATAAGATGTCATCTACAAGAGGATGAAAAAGAAAGAGGCTTGATATAAAGGTTGACGAAATGCAAAGTGAACTTTACATTGAAGGCCCTGGGAGAATCCAAAAAGAAGAACCTGAAGTTAATGAGCGATTGTCTGCAGTAAGGAATTGAATTGATGATTTAGAAATCAGAGGAAGGTTTTCTATCTCCATATTAAAAGCTTACCTAGACTGTGCTTACACTGTCCTCCATATTGCAAAGATGCCACAATACTTCACGTGATGACTACTGCTGCTCTTCTTGTTCTGAATAAAGAAATGCAAGACTCACATTAATAAAGAAAGAATTTTCCCAGAGACTTACTCTCACTCTACTTGGGCAAGGACATTTCAACTATCACAGGCTCTCTTTATACAATGTAGCAATTTGGGATACTCGAGTAAAGTGTGTGAATGCCGGCAAACTAAATGTATTACTACCATGAGAGAAACTTCAAATGCATTCTGTAGTAAAATGTTTTGTTTTACTCGTTCTTTATTGATGCATACCCTGAAAACAATGAACTCGCATAATGTATGAATGTCTTTGTGTTAAGTCCTATAAAAGCACGTGTAGATTTCTATGCACAGAAGACCCCTTTCTACACCTTTAGAAGACAAATCTATGCAAGGATTTCTGTTAGAGCTGTACTGAGTGCTCTATACTTATGATTTGTATGCTTTGCAGCTTAATTCTGGATTGATGTTGAAGAATTCGTCCCATCAAAAAACTAATTCTTCAACATCAATCCAGAATTCGCTGCCACACTGAGAATGCTCCACTTGTGGATCATTACTTTTCTAAAAAACACAGCGAGAATGAACTACACTGGTGGGTAGTGGAGGTTGTTAAGCCCACAATTAGGCAACCTAATGTTGACCATTTGTTGACACTCAAGGAACAGCGCTGGATTTGTATTGCAGAATCGGTGAAACTCGGTTTGAATTCCAGCACAGAGTGGCATGCACTTGCATGCCTCACTTAAACCAACCGTAGCAGTCATCTATGGTGTCCCCTCAATCATTACCTAACACGTGTTGATTAACCATTTTATATGCATACTGCCTAAGACCATGTATATCAACACGCTCCTTATCCTTTGTTAGTTAGGTTCTATTCTATGTTAATACTTGTTGATTTTGGTACATACATGCACCTTTTAATTTTGGTAAAAAATTTCTGACACTTAAATTGTTTATGTTTTTGTTATTATTAAGTTGATCTCGTTTGTCATCTGAAAATTTCCTGACTAGTATGAACCATGTTTTTCTGTACACTAGCATTCTCTATATAACCAGTACCGACATCTGTCCAACATGTCTGCCGAGCTGACAATTTCCAACCAATTATTAATCACTGTATCGATATTTTATTATATCTATGGCCGTCAAGTGCAATGAGATTTTTCATTGAGGCTACGGCCTAGAGATGTAAATTACAATTACTGTGACATTTAATTATTATTTTCGTGCAGTCACGGTGTTCAAATTCCCGAGTGGACGCCCTGAACTAGTAGGGTCCTTACTCAATATGGCGACTGTGGTTCCTTAGTTTCACCAATATGGGATCCAGACTTAGTTAGTCCTTTTTTGATTTCGCACTGGCTGAATAACTTCCGGGTTTGCGGTTTCAAAACGCCATAGGTGCTCATCAACCTTGACTGAATTTGCCATTTTCTGACCCGGTTTGCTGATGGTAGACACTGTATTGAGGATTGTTCAACTCGACTGATACAAGTAAGCTACTTTCGCGTTTTCATGCTTCGTTCCGTTTTAAAATAACGGACGTAACTTCTATGGACGCTATTTCATAGACCATTACATTCAATAGGGTCCTGATGTTAGATGCCGTATGCTAAATCAACCAGTACTAGACTCGGTGGGTCAGCGATACCGCATATTTTTATACAACTTTGCGGTTACCACAAACTTTTCCTGATCTATTTTTACATTACGTGTTCGGTCGCCACCTCCTAGGCATTATTTTCGGGGCACGTTATCACTAGCTTGAATAATGTTGTGCGTTTACTAAGCCTTGTATACTGCTGTCTAGACTATCTGCCTTACCATGTTTTACACTAGAAACATACTTTACCAATATAAGCCCATCAAGACGCTACTTTTTCATTTATAGATCTTTACGGCTTCGCTGAGTGTTCAACTACCAGTTTTTCCAGTATTATTCACCAGCAAGCCTCAAGACACCGTATTGCAGGTAGGCTCCGATTCACGTTTTTTCATTAGGTTACTCCCACTGGGATTCTTAAACCAAATTAATACAAATTATGTATTCCTTTAGATCCCAATTTATTTGTTGGATCCTTCGTCCTACATCTTTTGCTGCTCATTGAAATTAGAAGCAAGCCTGTTCGGAAATTTCAGGTGACAAACGTGATGCTTCATCAGCGTTTTACCGTATTGGTTATGTAATCTATATGGAGTACGATGAAATTATAGTTTTTAAATGTTGTACAAATGTCAATTTTCCATTGTTGTTCAACAATGTTATCTGGGCACAATAATGCATAATTTCTCGCTTGCCATCGAATAGGAGATGATAACTTGTGACGTTTAAGTAAGAATCACAAAGTTAAATTTATTAACATCTTTTTGAATGATTGTCTCTTCAAAGCATTACTAGTAAGGGGTAATGTGCTTATAAAAATTGGATACCAGGTCTTTGCATGACACACAGAGTTTTAATGAATTTCTTTTTATTATTGTATTTTAAAATTGATGAAACATTGATTATATATAAGTTTAGTGATTTTTAACATGTATTATTAGTAATATGGATCTGTTTTTTAATATAGGGGGTTTTCTCAGCAACAAATTATTTTGTCCTGATGATGGTCTACATGACGACTGCACATTAGACCGAAAGGTCGACACTTCCATCATCTCCAGAAGCGTTGCGTTGTCACCAACACACGACCATTATTTATTAACGAATTTGGTTGTTTGTGATAATTATCAGGAGTTGATGTTTAGTTGTGAACTGATGAGTAGACGTTATATATACCTCTGTTCATAACTGCTTTGCTTGAATTTATTTTTCTGTATCGGTCTCCCCAGATTTACATTTGATGCTTCATCACTACAAATCTTCTTTGAATACAATTTACTTCCTCTGTGTGTTCTCTTCTCCTTCTTTTGATTCATTCCAGTAAATTTCCTATTCAGTTCCAACAACAACCTTCGACTGGACACAGCAGTAAAGACGGATATAATGGAAGTGACCTAATACATCAGACTAATATAAACATCTTGAGTCCTTCGGGTAAGCCATATTAGTCGTTGGGAGTCCGCCCCCCTGATTGTCAGGGGACTGCAAATCCAAACATCAATAACCAAGATAAACCTGATACACTTTTTCATACCTCGGAAGTAGAAGAGCACTTCAGCCAGGATCGCCGCCAGGTTAACCCAAATAGTGAGACGTCATGTCAATCCAACTATTGGGGATGCATCACTTTGATGTCACCTATTCAAAACAAGCATTTACAATGCAATGGTCTCGGCATTATTAAAGGTAGAGCTATTGGCATTGCTTATGACTTTTTTTTATCATAAATAAATAGCATTGTCATTTACAATGCCAATAGCTTAATCGCTCGCATATGCATGACCTATTGCATTTATACACAGAGAGTCACCCACACAAAAAGCTATCTACACAGGAGGAAAAAGTAAGATGGGCAGAAAGAAAGACAAGAATAGAAGGGGAAAGGAAGAGTGAAAGAAGGAAGGAAACTTCGAAACAAAGAAGGAAGAAATGGTGAAGGGTGGAAGGATGGATGGACTTTAGAATGAACCAATTGGAGTAATGGATGGAGCAATGAGTAGCAGAGTGAATTGAGGATTGGTGGAAGGATAGGTGATGGGCTAGTGACTGGATCAATGGCTAAAAGATAAATGGATGCATGCATATACCGACGAGTGGATGGACAATGAAGGAAGCATGCAAATGTGGATGAATAAAGGGTGAAAGTGAGAACCGATGTGTGGATGGATAAGTGAAAGGAAGGACGACGAAAGGGTATAGGAAACTGTTCTAGGGAGTATGGGCAGTGTCCCTTGGTGCTATTTAAGATAGGATCGGAGGCGTCTGTGGTACCAGCGGTGGGCACCAGAGCTGACACTTTAAGGTTTCAGTGGCCAGCCCGGCATTACTGGCCGCAGGGGGCAGAACCAAAGGGACTGTGGTAAGTGTGGTAAGTATCGCAAGATGCCAGTCGAATGCAGGCTCGCGTGACCTTTGACCTGCAGCAGGATGCTCACGGTCGGTCTATTTCTGACGTCTCAGCTGCTCAGCCTCTGGAGCTGACCCGGGGGTTAATCCTAGAGGGGTCCCGAGCTCCTTGGATGCCGGAGATACCGACGTGCACGTGCCACGGGTTTGGGGGTGGGGGTCACGTCTCGCACCCTCGTGCTGGTGTCACACCTCCTTGACTCTGCAGTTTCAGGGCCCTGAGGGCGAGCCTGCTTTGCTTCTCTGCGGCTGCTGAGCGATCACACTGCTGAGGGGGGGCCCAGCTAACACCGAGAGCGCCCGCATCACAAGAGCCCCTGGGAGAAGGTGGAACTCTGCGAGGTGTGGCGCAGTGGCCAGGGTGCCTGACTCCGCACAACGAGTTTCACGGTTTGATCCCCAATGACTCTTGGCAAAAGTTCGCTTAACCTTCCCATGACCCCTAAATGCAGGTAATTCATTTCATTTCGCTAGGGTCATTTCTGTGTTTGCACAATATGTAAACGTGTGTGCATTTTTAGGGTGGAACTTGGGAAACGACTCAAAGCTCCCAGCATGTGGGCGTTCCCCAACTTTCGATGCCCCTCCCAGGAACGCCACAAACACTCCCAACGCCTGTAACTATCTCCCAGCGGAATAATTGACATGCGAGGAAATCCTATTTTTATGCTAAAATCGCAACCTTGCTTATTTTGTTTGCTGAGTGAATTGGGAATGGGATTTTGACCTCACTTGGTGAACGCAGATGGAAGCATCTTTATAAATGAGGTGTGTCTATGGCAGTGCTGCAGTACAGGAGGTGTTGA
The DNA here is from genome assembly GCF_964263255.1 of Lissotriton vulgaris. Lineage (NCBI taxonomy): Eukaryota > Metazoa > Chordata > Amphibia > Caudata > Salamandridae > Lissotriton > Lissotriton vulgaris. Next base: position 1,624,807,696 of record NC_141685.1, on the reverse strand, counting down.
CATTTGTGCCACGCTAGGGTAACGCGGGCTATGTACACGTGGAATGTTAACTCCGCTCACATGGCACCAAAAAGTGCAAACTTCCTACAGCCAAACGTGGAATGAGAGAATGGCAAAGTGTCTTTGGATTGGCATGGGTCAGTGGATGTGTCTCGGACAGCGGGAGAGGAGACACGGACAGCGGGAGGCTGGAGAGGAGACACGGACAGCGGGAGGGGGGGGGCGGGAGAGGAGACACGGACAGCGGGAGAGGAGACACGGACAGCGGGAGGGCGGGAGAGGAGACACGGACAGAAGGCAACAAGCACTCACCTGGACTTCACACGTTATATTTAAATGCTACAGGGGAGGGAAGGCATTATCCATTTTTTTTATGTGAACTTCTTGTTGTAGATCACATCCTCGGCCACCTCCAGAGTTGAATGATCGCGCTTTAGAATGAATGCTCTCGGTGCAGGCGAGTAAACCAGTGCGCCTCGGCTGGCGGTGCTGGCCTCGCGGCGCACGTCTTTGTTTTCTGATGGTCGCCGAGCTGCGCTCTCTGCATCCTTGGATTGTAAATCCGGACCCAGATTAAAACGTGTCCTTTTCCTAGAAATGCCGGATCGCTGTTTAAGTTTCCTGAAGGGCACACAAGGTCACGTGGCTTCTAGGCGCACGCCAAATATGGTGAATTGTAAATCGGACGGCGCTATCTCTAACCTTTCGCGTGCTACTGGAGGGAGAAAAGTCAAGGATGATTTTCAAAGTGTTTTATTTTATCTTTTCACCTTTTACCGCAGAAAATTTGTGGATTTTGGTGAAATCTGTGAACTTTCGAAGCGAAAGTTAGGAGGGGGGTGGGAGCGGGACGAAGGAGAGCTGCGGAGGGAGGGGGGTGGGAGCCCTTCGCTGAAGCCATTTAGGTCAGGACACCAAAAGTGTCACGAAGGCTCACCGGGGACCGAAGAGCTGCGTGCAGAGGGAGGGGGGTGGGAGCGGGAGAAGGAGAGCTGCGGGCGGAGGGAGGGGTTGGAAGGGGGACAGAGGAGAGCTGCGGAGGGAGGGGGGACGAGCAGAGCAGCTCTGGAAACCACCACCGTCTTTCGCCGAGGTAAAGCAGAAATGCCTCGGAGAAAGCATGGTATTTTTCGCATTTGGGGGCGTGTGTTTTGTTGTTCTGAGTGACGGGCGACGTCACTGTCTAAAGAACAGCAAAACTTACGCCCCCAAATCCGAAAAAGACGGAGCCTATTCGGAGGGACGGCTCTCTCCTCCAATTGCTGGCCTTCATTTAGGAAGCCAGCCAATAGAGGGGGAGCCAAAAAGAGGGAGGGATAAAGCAGCCCTCTTATTGACAATAATTCTCGGGCTCTCTGAAAGAGCCACTCTCAGAGTGCTCGCCTCACCGGGATCATCGTGCTCGCTCATTATCAGCAGAACAAAGCTGCCCATCAACATCTCCAGTATGGCCGCTCCTGTACACACCAAGGTGGAGAAGTGTGGCTCAATGGTTAGAGCGGCAGACCCTGATGCAGAGGTCTGGCCTGGAACCAGGGTTCCTCGGACCTGATAATTCTCGCCTCGTGCCTGTTCTAATCATGGAGTCCCACTCTGCAACTCTGGGCAATATCTTGCTTAATCTCCACAACAGCCCCCACAGCACTAAGGATGCCTGGCCTCCACCTTGGGGGTGCCCAGGAGTAAATTGTAAATTGTAAATTGTTGTGTCTTGTAAAGCGCACTGCTACCCGGAGGCCTCGTAGCGCTATAGACCGCTGGGGAACCCGTCCTGGCTTTCCCTGTGAGATAGTCCCTCCTGGGGTCTCCAAGGTGAAGCCAGGCATCCCCGGCGTTTGTGTGGGGCCGTTGTGGAGATGAGGCAAGCTAATGCCCAGAGTTGCCGAGTGTGCTCCCTGGTCGGAGTAGGCACCGATGCGAGAATTATCAGTCCGCTGATCCTGGTCCAAGACCCTGCCGCGTCGGGAATCGAACCCTGGTCCCGGGCCGTTCTCTGCACTCGGGTCTGCCGCCTCTAACCAGTGAGCCACACCTCTCCACATGTGGACGCCTCACAGGGAAAGCCAGGATAGGTTCCACAGCGGTATTCGTACAAGCGTATTGCTCAATCTATTTAAAGCTCTTCCTCCTCTGAGCTACATTAATACCAATGATATTGAAAGTATTGGGTTCGCACAAAACTTGAGCCTCATCAGTCAAGAACCCACAACAGCCACATTCATCAATAATACTCTCACTGAGCAGAAGGACTCTTTCGGCAAATGGCGTATTGAGTTAAAAAAGATTGTCCATCCCAGTTACCCCAGCCTGCTACTACCGCCACTTCACAAAGCGGGTCTGTTAAAAGGGACAAAAGGCCCAGATCATCATAGCCCAAGGAAGGGTAAAGAGTATTTCGCCAGGAAAATCACCATCACCCTTGACCATCCAGAAGCTCTTAACCTTTCGGGTTTGCGGCACTTGAATACAGAAGGCACTCCCTTTCGAATGGCAAGAACCAACCCCTCAATAGCTCCTCACTCATATCAGGGTAGTAAGATCTGTTCCTGGAACATGCACAGTCTGAATACAAAATGAGAAGATCCTGATTTCATGGAATTTATCACGCAGCACAACATTCTCCTTTTTCAAGAAACTTGGCAGAAAAACCCTCACCAATAACTGGCTACAAGGAATTCTTGAACCCGGCCAAGAGAGCCACAAAATCGTATGGGGGTCTCTCCACCTTTATCTCGACAGATATCTCATGGCATGCTTCCACTATAGACTTAGATTGCTCTTGGATGCTATGCGTCAAACTTGATGCCTCGTCGTTATACAGTCTGCTTATACTCAACATCTACATTCATCCTGCGTCTAACCAAAAGTTGCTAAGAATTGTATTTAACATTAAAACCTGCCTATCCAGATGCCAACATCATCTTGTCGGGCGATTTTTATGTGAATCTACAAGATGGCAGGAAAAAAGGTACAACAGAGGCCACATCAGCCCCTAATCGATGCGATACACTAGGCAAGAGATGCGCGGACCACCTGGACGGCCTCTCAATGTGTGTACTCAACGGTCAAAGCCCGACAGGTTGCCCCGCAGCATACACAAGGGTTACCCAAAAAACACGCTCAACCACTGACTACACCTTCACGGATCATGACCTTCTCCCGTACATTGTGAACTTTCGAATAAAAGATAGGGTGGAAAGCGAGCATCAAATGCAATCTTTTATTCTATTAGGAACCTTCGCAATTCCAGACAAAAGCATGCAATGTCTCTTCAAACACAATGTTATAACCTTAAACGCCTTTTCTGGAAACAGGATAACATTGTGGAAATCTCAAATACATAAACCAGTCTCTTGGAAAGATTCAACCTCAAAACATTGAGTATAAAGGCCTGAGAGTCTTTCAGCCATGAAGTAAACAACAATAATTCAAATCATGCCTTAGGCCATAAAGCAGGAAGCTAAAAAGGATAGTTTAGTTTACCAAAAGCCTGAGGAAACAAAAACAACAACTAAATAAGGGCCATATGCAACAAGATACCAATTAGCGATTCTGTAATAGCGATTTTTAAGAAATCGCCATTTCAGAATCGCTAATTGGTATGTATCAAGAAAATCGCAATTTTTTTAGCGATTTCTTGATATTCCTTAATTGCGAATTCGCAATTTGCAATTAAGGAATACTGTCCCATTCATTTCTATGGGCCTCAATTTGCGATTCGCAATTTGCTAATCGCAAATTGAGAAAAATTTCAAGGGTGTAGGGGTGTCTAGAGGACACCCTGTTGCACCCCTGAAATATGCATGGGTGCACATGTGGTGCACATACATGCCTTAAGGGCATGTATGTGCGTCACATGGCACTTTGAAAAATGCTGAAATGTGCATTTTTCAAGGAAATCGCAACTTACCACCAACTAGAAGTTGGTGGTAATTTACTATTCCTTAAGGGCATTTTGGATTTTTTTTTTGCTTAATACACTGCATTTAAGGAATCGCAAAATTTGCGATTCCTTAAATGCAATTGCAAAATAAGGAATCGCAAATTTTGCGATTCCTTATTGTGCACCCAAATTCTTTCATACATACCAGTTTGCGAAAATGAGTTCGCAAACGCCGAAATTTTGCGAATTTCAGCGTTTGCTAACCCATTTGGCCTTGATACATATGGCCCTAAGTTCTTTAGACAATTAGGAACCCAGACACCACAACACCACCAGGAACTCCTGTGCTGCTCCTAATATCAACAAGCATTTGCATAGCGAATAGGTCTCGCCTTTGGGACCTTATACGCGTTTAGTTATCCAGCACCATATCCTTGATGCAACAACATCAACTGTTGCATTGCTAAAAACTTATAATGTCCCACAGGCGAGACCTACTGGCTATGCCAATGCTTGTTATAATTGAAACACAGTAGACCGTAGACACAGGAGCCCTACAACATGCCCCCTCTCTGGGGGTTTTATTACCAGTATTCACAACACCGGCATTACCGTTGTGTAAAAAAAGTGTTAACTCCTCGTAACTTTACTCTGGAAATCCATCTCTAAAACTTGAAAATTGCGGCGCTTTTTATTGGGTAAAAGTGCACTGGTGGTGGAAGGCAAACACTACAAAAGGACACAGACGACGTCACATGGACAGGACTGACGTGTCATCCTGTCCACTCTGCTTTCCCTCCAAAGACTGGGCCTGTGCAGGAGCGGAGCAAAGATGTAATCACCCCTGATGCACGCGAAGATAATGTACCCAAGGAAGATGCACACTCCAGGACTGGAGAGGTGAATAAGGGCTACATTTAGACCCGAGGTGCATGAAGCACTGAGCTATCTAGCCAGCTTTTACTCAGAAATATGGCCTCTTAGACAGGCCAGGTAGTTCTGAGTCAGGGGAATATTGCTGCCGATAAATATAACCTGAAAAACGCAGCAACATAGAGACTATCCCAGTGAGCTATCACCAACACTCACTCAAAAGTCTGGTCTTTGAGACAGGCCCAGTAGATGTGTGTCCGCGGAAAAGCGCTGATTACTCGTGACTGTGTAACGCAGTAGCAGGTACCAGGTGCACTATGCCACTGAACTATCTTAGCAACATATACTCTGGAGTCTGGCCTCTGTGACAGTAACAGTAGCTGTGTATCCTCGGAAATGAGGCGCTGATGACTTTAATCTGTGCAATTCAGCAGCAGATGCAGTATCCTACTGAGATATCTTACCAACATTGACTCTGAAGTCGGGCCTCTGGGACAAGCCCGGTAGCTGTGCGTCCGCGGACATGCCCTGATGACTTGAAACTGTGGAATGTAGCAGGTAGCAGGTGCACTATCCCACTGAACTATCTTAGCAACATTTACTTTGGAGTCTGGCCTCTGTGACAGTAACAGTATGTGTCTGCGGAAATGAGGCGCTGATGACCTGAATCTGTGCAACTCAGCAGCACATGCAGTATCCCACTGAGCTATCTTACCCACATTCACTGAGGAGTCAGGCTTGGCACCGTGAATGAGGAATAACGACAATTAGAGTCAACATCAAGTAATAGAAGTTTGCAATAAAACACACAGTGAATGAAGACAAGGAGGCAAGGGTTGGATCAAAGCAAAGACACATTGCTGCAATAACGGGACAAAACACAAGCCGACCTCAGTACTGGGAAAAACTAGGAGTGATAACGAGAAAGTGAGGTCCGAGGAGGGTGAACACGTACTGAAGACACGCACATGAAGAGGTCAGTTGGTGAAATGGTTCAAGAGAGACGAGACAGCTGGACTGACAGCGCGAGGAGGCGAGGGACAGACACACACACACTGAGGGTGATAGAGAAAGGGGGACATTTTAAAGTAAGGACGACAAGAGTTACTAGATGGTGCAAGGGGGCAAGAAAGAACATGTGGGAAAAGGTAAAGGAACTTAGGGGTGAAAAAACACAACAAATAGAAGCTTTACCTTATTGGACTTTTTATGTGAAAACTGTTACCGAAAAATCAGATATTTACAAGTGATATATAAAGCGACAAAAAGTATGGACAGGCAGAATGCCGGCACTCGCACTCAGTATAGAGAGGCGGGGGGAAGTGGAGACCAGCAGAGTGACGCGATCTGTGGAGGGGGAGGGAATTGAAGCGCAGAGAGAGGCATGCAAGGTTTAATGAGCCTTGACAGAAACCCACATGGCGGCTGCGCGCGTGCACGCAAGCTTGAGGCCAGGAAAAGCCTGTGGTAGCACTTTCAAAAGCCACTCATTACATTTCTTGCAGAGCAGCGCATGCGCTGGCTCAGCGAGACTTAAAAACAAACAAGCATTTACAATGCAATGGTCTCGGCAATATTATAGTTAGAGCTGTTGGCATTGCTCTTTTTTTATTAAAAAAAAATGTTATCCCTAAATAAATGGCATTGTCATTTCTATTGGCAATAGCTTAATTTTTTGCATATGTGAGACTTATTGCATTAGCAGAGAGAGAGTGAGGTATTTAAATAGAGAGAGTGAGGTAGTGAGAGAGAGAGTGAGGTAGTGAGATAGAGAGAGTTAGGTAGTGAAAGAGTGAGGTGGAGAGGGATGTTGTGAGGTAGTGAGATATAAGCAGAGAGTGATGTTGTGAGGTATTGAGATAGACAGAGAGGTAGTGAAAGAGAGAGTGAAAGTGAGTTAGTGAGATAGAAAGAGTGAGTGAGGTAGTGAGATAAAGAGTGAGTGAGGTGGTGAGTTAGAGAGAGAGTGAAGTTATTATGTAGTGAGATAGAGAGTGAGGTAGTGTGAGAGGGGTGGCAGTCAGGTGACCACAGATCTCTTACCTTGATCCTGGCTCCTATGCCTCGATGCCTCACAGTTTCCTCGGCGTGCCAGTGAGGCCGTGCAGAAGGTGACCAGCAGGAGGCCAGACCCTAATCTCTTAAGTGCAATCATACACGGACAGCGGGGCAGAAGGCAAGAAAAACACGAGTGCAATCAGGGGGAAGAATCCATCAATGGAGCAACACTCGCCAACGAAAACAGTTAGCAGTGCAAGCTCGTGCAAGTACCTTTATGGAGGGAAGCGCTCCGCAGATAGGTATATGTTGCACCATGCCTCCGCTTAAACGCATACCTTGCCAAAGCACCTAAGAATAAACGCAAGCACTGATCCCAGGCTAAGCATGTGCAAGCTGGCCTTGAGCATCAAATGCAAGGAGGAGCGGACGCACTAAGACACAGGCAAAGTAGGAGAGCAGTCAGGTACATACAGCTCTTGCAGAGCTTCACATGTATATGGCCCGGGGTCTTGCTTTCGCTGAGTGTATCCCGAGAGCCGTTAGTGAGGCAGCACATGCTCATTACACTCATTGTGTGATACGTCACAGCAATGCACTGATCACTGGAAGGTTGCATGCTATGCTGAAGCGATGACGGGCGCCAGTATCTGGAGGGAGGGGGGTTGTGAAGAGCATTAAATTGGAGGGGGGTACAGATGTTCCGGGGAGGGAATTCCAGATGCAGGCTCCACTATCACAGAAGTGCCCGTCTCCCGCGTCTGACACGGTTCCCTTGGTTCATCGGCGTGATCCGAGGGTTGGCAATGTGGCCTCAGTGCCTGAAAGTGAGGGTCCTTCTAGTGGGCGGGGCGTAGAATCATGAATAACATCCTGCAGTGCACTGTCAGTCAGTGAAGGCTTCCCCGTCCCTTCAGAGCTGGCCCACCGATGCTTCCTAATTGCGAAATGAGACGTACTTCCCTATTTTGAGACATTTGAACCTTTGTGTCGAGTTTGGAGAGGGCATTGCAGTATTCCAAGCATGCAGAGAACAGCGGCACGGTGTGTTTTTAAAGTAGGGGAGTGCAAAGTTTCTCTATGCAAGCATAGTCTAAATCAGTGTTTGCTGTGTTTCATATCCTTATGTATTTGTGCATTTTTTTCTCCGAGCATTGATTGGAGCTGGTAACTCACAAGTATTTTGTATGCGAGCGACTGGCATGTTTCCCTTTAGGCCGGTAACTTGTGAGCAGTATGTGCCCCAGTGCATACCTTGCTCAGCACAAATTAAACTGATTTATATTGTGTTACGTATTTCTAGAAGAGCTGCCCCATGCACATTTTTTGTTCACAGCTGGTCTTGGCAGAGGCTCTCTAAGACATGAGACTTGTTCTTATTGATTTTTATATTAAGATTGTTGCAGTATTCAACCATCAGATTCCAAAACATTGGCATGTAGCAATAGCTGCATTTCTGAGCCATTTATCTGAAGGACATCAGAAAAGTTTAGATGTATACACTGGACGGGAGAGGTGCAAAGAGGAAGCCGTTTTACACCAGTATCAACCTGGAATGTTGTTGCCAGTTCACCTGGCGAGCTGCACAGAACCTAAATAGTTCTGTTAATGAGCAGTATCATAGGTGAAATACACTAGGAGCATATCAGGATGGACTTCTTCAGCTTTGACAATAGTTGTCCTCTATGGACTAGGATAAAGGCTTGAGAAAAGTCTGTGAAGGCCATCTACAGCAGAGTTTGTTAACTGGCAGTTTATTTGCAAATTAAAAAATAATAAATGTATGGGTAGTTTTAAAACAGGCCACTCTAAAACCTTCTTGAATCAGTGCAAGGACGTTACGATCCTCTAACCACACTTTGACAACCTGGGTGAATATTTTGGTGAGAGATCAAGTCTCCTGAGATACCCAGCAAGTCTGTCAGCAGAACCCTGCCCTTGCGACATCGCTCTGCCCTAGACCAAGTCATCGAATCACTCAGTTCAAGACATTTAGCTGTACTGTCCTTTACAAGTGATTACATCCCCAGCACTAGTGTTAGGATGACTACTCCTTAGCTGCCAGCCTCCTCACTGTGGCCAACTTAGTAAAATGATGTCAATATAGAGTCGCCCAGAGATGCTTACAGTCTCAAATGAGTTATGGAATAGGGGTACTAGTTGGGTCGTCACCCCAACGTACGTTTTTTCATAAAGGCTTTCTTTTGTAAATAGGCTAGATTCCAACCTCCCCTTCCATTTACTTATCCACAGGATGTAGAAACAGGTTTAAAACATACGTTATCAGGGAGGCAGTACTGGGCATGTAAGAGCTTTTTTCTTAAGGCGGTTGGTGGTGGGGGGAATTTGCAAGATGGACAACGAGGGGGTGGCCGGATAATAGCAAAACTGATGGGAGGGGATTAAGGGGGGGGGGGGGGGGTGGTAAATTAAGAAAAATGGGAAATAAGCAACACGACCAGGGGATGGGTGGGGTAAGAGGGGAATATGCAGCAGGGCTGGCCTGGTTGGTGGGGATTAGGCAAAAGGGCAAGGGGTGGGAGGGTAATAAGTAACACAGCCGTAAGGGGAACAAGCATTTGCAATGCAATAGGTCTCGCATTTACGCGAGTTTGAGCTATTGGCATTGTAAACGGCAATGCCTTTTATTTATGCTTTGGTATTTAAAACAAAAGGCATTGTCATTTACAATGCTAATAGCTTAAACTCTCGCAAAAGGGAGACCTACTGCATTGCAAATGCTTGTTTAAAGGACGCCCCAGACACTACTTCCCCAACCTCCCAGCCTTCAGCGATAGCACAAAACTGCAAGCTTATCTTAAAAATACATTTTGCACCTGGTCCCACAATGTTACCTCTGGAGAGCTAAAACGAAAGCTCTATCCCAACACTGCCAGCCTGTGAGCATACAAAAGTGTGAACCCACCATGTCAGGCATAGTCTCATGTCCTGCAGAACTAGTTTGCGCTATATAAAATTCAAAAACAAAAAAAACAAAAAAGGCTGACCCTCTTACTATTCAAAGAGAAGTCTGAAGTGATAGCATTAACCGACTGAGCTTTCCCAGCTGAACAAAACATTTTTATCATTTAAGGTATGTGCATTACACATTATAATATACAGTTAGTTGCATGTGACAGGCTAACAATTGTTCTTTTGAGCTACGTGTGTGCCTCTGCTTCTACACGGACTGACCCTCTCCCATTGTTCTCAGGATCAGATGCCACAACTGTTCATGAATGATAAATACACGTGTGCAGCACATCCCAGTAACTCACCAAGGACTGCTGCACGAGGGTGGACGGACAAAATGTAGCAAGGGGGGCTGCGGTGGGGGGTTGGTGGGAGAGAGAGTTGATGTCTTGCTGCCAGGCTTGCATTCATATCTGCAGGAAGAACCAATTCCTTGCTACAAAAAAGAAGCGTGGATATCGCTTGTCACAACCTGCCCCTGCAAGGAGTTAAAACGAAAGTGCTCTTCGGCCTACTCCATGGAGGCACGCACAGGCTTGTTAGGGCATGAATTGTGCAACATACAGCCATTATTCAATCAAAAAAGTGCATTAGATTAAAAACAAGCGGCCACAACTTTCGTAGCTGCAGTCCTGCACCGAGTGATCACTGCTAAAGCAGTTGTAGCCCCGTACCTGCAATTACAGCCCGACCAGACTTCGGCATTTGCACTGTTGCAGAGTCTCGGTTCCTTCCTGGTACCAAAAGGAGAGTCTGTGGGCTCTCTGACGCCCAGGTCCTCCAGATCGCTCTACAGCAGTCTATTCTTTGCGGAGTCGCAAAACCACCATAGACACTGCCACGCAGCTGAATTTCTATTCACCACTGCAGCCCAGGGAGTTTCATCAAGTTCCCGCCGGGCCGCCGCGCTGCCTGCGGCGACCCGGAAGCGGTTGGGCAGCCGGCCAATCGCAGCGCGGCCCCAACCGGGAGTCCCGCCCCCATCGCGGCGCGAGACGAGAGAGAAGCCACTGTCCGAGGAGCCCTCGGGCTCCTGATCGAGTCCCGGTCCGCCCGAACAGGTGAGTGTGTTGCGGAGGAGGAGGGGTGAGTGGGGGTGGGGTGTGCGCGTGTGTCTGTTAAAGGGGGTGCGTGTGTGTGTATGCAGTGTGTGTATGTGCGCATGCGTGCGGGAGCCTTTGTGTGAATGCGAATAGCAGGCAGGGCGACGCGACGTGCGCGCTCACGAGCTGCAATCTCCAGGAGGACAGGCTCGTCACAGTCTGATGTCCACAATATTCCCAGAAAAGCGGCAACATAAGTTGTCTCGCATAGACAGCAAAAGCTTCGCTTTTGCTTTCGTCTAGGCGAGACCTAAAAAACCGACACAGACAGAGGCGGGAGAGGGAGAAGCAACAAAGATGGGGGTGAGAGCAGAAGAAGGAACACGGACGGGAGTGGGAGGGAAAGATGCAATAAAAACGGGGGTGTGGGAAGAAACAGCACAGACGGGAGCAGAAGAAGCAGCACAGACGGGGGAGCAGAAGGAGCAGCACAGACGGGGAAGCAGATGAAGCAGCACAGACGGGGAAGAAGCAGCAGAAACGGGGAGGGGAAGAAGCAGCAGAAACGGGGAGGGGAAGAAGCTGCACAAACGGGGAGGGGAAGAAGCTGCACAAACGGGGAGGGGAAGAAGCTGCACAAACGGGGAGGGGAAGAAGCTGCACAGACGGGGAGGGGAAGAAGCAGCACAGACGGGGAGGGGAAAGAAGCAGCACAGACGTGGAGGGGAAAGAAGCAGCACAGACGGGGAGGGGAAAGAAGCAGCACAGACGGGGAGGGGAAAGAAGCAGCACAGACGGGGAGGGGAAAGAAGCAGCACAGACGGGGAGGGGAAAGAAGCAGCACAGACGGGGAAGAGATGAAGCAGCACAGGCGGGGAAGGGATGAAGCAGCAGAGACAGGGAGGGAGAAAAAGCAGCATAGACAGGGAGGGGAAGTAGCAACACGGATGGGGGTGGAAGGGAAGAAGCAACACGGACAGAAGAAAGAAAATACATTAAAAAATAGTACCTCAATCATAGCAGAAGGACCATAATCCAGATGAAGCAACCAGTTCTTGTTCCGCGCTCAAGCCGTAAGAGTGAAACCGTCTCACCCTGCCCGATTAGAAGGTAGCAAATAATGACAGTGAAGCCCACTGTTACTCATTTGCTACACTATGGGCAAGCTACAAGACCCTTGTTCAACACACTACACCTCGCAAGCCAGAGCATACGCTACTGCATGCTCAAGCAGGTGGGATCTAAAAAAGTGACAGACACATTCGTACACATTTTCCCGCAACATGGAAAGAGGCTGTTGATAGATGATGGCAAACGGGATATATATATACATTTTATATTTACCAAAAACTACATGTGCTATTACCTAATAAGACAACCCTGACAGTTTTATCAGGCAGGCAGTACTGGGCATGTAAGAGCTTTTTTCTTAAGGCGGTTGGTGGTGGGGTGAATTTGCAAGATGGACAACGAGGGGGTGGCCGGATAATAGCAAAACTGATGGGAGGGGATTAAGGGGGGAGGTGGTGGTAAATTAAGAAAAATGGGAAATAAGCAACACGACCAGGGGATGGGTGGGGTTAGAGGGGAATATGCAGCAGGGCTGGCCTTGTTGGTGGGGATTAGGCAAAAGGGCAAGGGGTGGGAGGGGAATAAGTAACACAGCCGTAAGGGGGAAAAAAACCGACACAGACAGAGGTGGGAGAGGAAGAAGCAACAAAGATGGGGTGAGAGCAGAAGAAGGAACACGGACGGGAGTGGGAGGGAAAGATGCAATAAAAACGGGGGTGGGGGAAGAAGCAGCACAGACGGGGAAGAAGCAGCACAGACGGGGAGGGGAAGAAGCAGCACAAACGGGGAGGGGAAGAAGCTGCACAAACGGGTGGGGGAAAGAAGCAGCACAGACGGGGAGGGGAAAGAAGCAGCACAGACGGGGAGGGGAAAGAAGCAGCACAGACGGGGAAGGGATGAAGCAGCACAGACGGGGAAGGGATGAAGCAGCACAGACGGGGAAGGGATGAAGCAGCACAGACGGGGAAGGGATGAAGCAGCACAGACGGGGAAGGGATGAAGCAGCACAGATGGGGAAGGGATGAAGCAGCACAGACGGGGAAGGGATGAAGCAGCACAGACGGGGAAGGGATGAAGCAGCACAGACGGGGAAGGGATGAAGCAGCACAGACGGGGAAGGGATGAAGCAGCACAGACGGGGAAGGGATGAAGCAGCACAGACGGGGAAGGGATGAAGCAGCACAGACGGGGAAGGGATGAAGCAGCACAGACGGGGAAGGGATGAAGCAGCACAGACGGGGAAGGGATGAAGCAGCACAGACGGGGAAGGGATAAAGCAGCAAAAACAGGGAAGGGATGAAGCAGCACAGACGGGGAAGGGATGAAGCAGCAGAGACAGGGAGGGGAAGAAGCAGCACAGACGGGGAAGGGATGAAGCAGCACAGACGGGGAAGGTATGAAGCAGCAGAGACAGGGTGGGAGAAAAAGCAGCATAGACAGGGAGGGGAAGTAGCAGCACGGATGGGGGTGGGAAGGGAAGAAGCTAAACGGACAGAAGAAAGAAAATACATTAAAAAATAGTACCTCAATCATAGCAGAAGGACCATAATCCAGATGAAGCAACCAGTTCTTGTTCCGCGCTCAAGCTGTAAGAGTGAAACCGTCTCACCCTGCCCGATTAGAAGGTAGCAAATAATGACAGTGAAGCCCACTGTTACTCATTTGCTACGCTATGGGCAAGCTACAAGACCCTTGTTCAACACACTACACCTCGCAAGCCAGAGCATACGCTACTGCATGCTCAAGCAGGTGGGATCTAAAAAAGTGACAGACACATTCGTACACATTTTCCCGCAACATGGAAAGAGGCTGTTGATAGATGATGGCAAACGGGATATATATATATATACATGTTATATTTACCAAAAAACTACATGTGCTATTCCCCAATAAGACGACCCTGACAGTATCTGTGCAACACTGCACTGCCATCTGAGAGGGGGTTAAACCACAAGTAGCTTAGCCCCATCCCGTACCGTGTCTGGCGCGCCCTTTAAGCAGGTGATACTACTCGCTGCAGCAGTCTCACCTGAACCGGTCGGGACGCCAGTATCCTGCAGGGAATATTCCAAGTGAAAAGCTGCGGGAGGGGGGGCGCACAGCACACAGAGCGGGTGCGACGGAAAGATGCCCGTACAGAGGCCGGTAGCTGCCGTAGGTAGGAACGGAAGGTGAAAAGGACAAGCCTGTGATAAGGCATCTGGTAGGAAGAAGCAACAAAGATGGGGGTGAGAGCAGAAGAAGGAACACGGACGGGAGTGGAAGGGAAAGATGCAATAAAAACGGGGGTGTGGGAAGAAACAGCACAGACCGGAGCACAAGAAGCAGCAGAGACGGGGAAGCAGATGAAGCAGCACAGACGGGGAAGAAGCAGCAGAAACGGGGAGGGGAAAGAAGCAGCACAGACGGGGAGGGGAAAGAAGCAGCACAGACGGGGAGGGGAAAGAAGCAGCACATACGGGGAGGGGAAAGAAGCAGCACATACGGGGAGGGGAAAGAAGCAGCACATACGGGGAGGGGAAAGAAGCAGCACAGACGGGGAGGGGAAAGAAGCAGCACAGACGGGGAGGGAAAAGAAGCAGCACAGACGGGGAGGGAAAAGAAGCAGCACAGACGGGGAGGGAAAAGAAGCAGCACAGACGGGGAGGGAAAAGAAGCAGCACAGACGGGGAGGGGAAAGAAGCAGCACAGACGGGGAGGGGAAAGAAGCAGCACAGACGGGGAGGGGAAAGAAGCAGCACAGACGGGGAGGGGAAAGAAGCAGCACAGACGGGGAGGGGAAAGAAGCAGCACAGACGGGGAAGGGATGAAGCAGCACAGACGGGGAAGGGATGAAGCAGCACAGACGGGGAAGGGATGAAGCAGCACAGACGGGGAAGGGATGAAGCAGCAGAGACAGGGAGGGAGAAAAAGCAGCATAGACAGGGAGGGGAAGTAGCAGCACGGATGGGGGTGGGAAGGGAAGAAGCTACACGGACAGAAGAAAGAAAATACATTAAAAAATAGTACCTCAATCATAGCAGAAGGACCATAATCCAGATGAAGCAACCAGTTCTTGCTCCGTGCTCAAGCCGTAAGAGTGAAACCGTCTCACCCTGCCCGATTAGAAGGTAGCAAATAATGACAGTGAAGCCCACTGTTACTCATTTGCTACGCTATGGGCAAGCTACAAGACCCTTGTTCAACACACTACACCTCGCAAGCCAGAGCATACGCTACTGCATGCTCAAGCAGGTGGGATCTAAAAAAGTGACAGACACATTCGTACACATTTTCCCGCAACATGGAAAGAGGCTGTTGATAGATGATGGCAAACGGGATATACATATATACATGTTATATTTACCAAAAAACTACATGTGCTATTATCTAATAAGATGACCCTGACAGTATCTGTGCAACACTGCACTGCCAGCTCTGCACTGGCATCTGAGAGGGAGTTAAACCACAAGTAGCTTAGCCCCATCCCGTACCGTGTCTGGCGCGCCCTTTAAGCAGGTGATACTACTCGCTGCAGCAGTCTCACCTGAGCCGGTCGGGACGCCGGTATCCTGCAGGGAATATTCCAAGTGAAAAGCTGCGGGAGGGGGGGCGCACAGCACACAGAGCGGGTGCGACGGAAAGATGCCCGTACAGAGGCCGGTAGCTGCCATAGGTAGGAACGGAAGGTGAAAAGGACACGCCTGTGATAAGGCATCTGGTTGCTGTTCTCCGCGGGAACCAGCATGTTGTGCGAAAGGTGGAGCATGGTGGCAGAGATCGTGATGCATATAGACGAGCCCGGTGAAGACAGTGACATTGTCTATCTTTGCTCCAGAGCCTTTTCAAAGTAAGCGCGCATTTATTATACCGAGCTGATGATGTTTGGCGCACTTTGTGGATCCTCTCTCCTTGCAACTGCAGGGGGGACGGGACTGGCGCGGGGGGACGGGACCCGAGCTGATGATGTTTGGCGCACTTTGTGGATCCTCTCTCCTTACAACTGCAGGGGGGACGGGACTGGCGCGGGGGGACGGGACCCGAGCTGATGATGTTTGGCGCACTTTGTGGATCCCTTCTCC
Organism: Lissotriton vulgaris; assembly: GCF_964263255.1. Taxonomy (NCBI): domain Eukaryota; kingdom Metazoa; phylum Chordata; class Amphibia; order Caudata; family Salamandridae; genus Lissotriton; species Lissotriton vulgaris. The sequence continues at coordinate 1,624,791,794 of NC_141685.1, read as the reverse complement.
TTGCAACTGCAGGGGGGACGGGACTGGCGCGGAGGACGGGACCCGAGCTGATGATGTTTGGCGCACTTTGTGGATCCTCTCTCCTTGCAACTGCAGGGGGGACGGGACTGGCGCGTGGGGACGGGACTGGCGCGTGGGAGGGACGGGACTGGCGCGGGGGTTAAAAAATACATTTGAAAAAAAAAAGAAAAAGCTTACCTGACTGCCCGTGTCCGCGTCAGAGCAGAGGAAGGGGCTCTAGAGTGGGTGGAAAGCAGCAGCATCGCCGTACTCGGCGCAGGCTAGGCAACAATGGCGGCCACAAAGCTTACGGCACTTTTCGGATTTGGGTGCGTGTTTTGCTGTCCTGAGTGACGGACGACGTCACAGGGCTAAAGAATGCAAAAAATCACGCCCCCAAATCCGAAAAAGACGGGGCTTCTTTAGAGGGATGTCTCTCTCCTCCAATGGCTGGCCTTCGTTTAGGAAGCCAGCCAATGAAGGAGAGACAGGGCAGGGAGGCGGGACCTTCTGCGCTACTGAGAGTCATTAAATCTCAGACCTAAGTCTGCGCAAGCGCAGCCTTTTAGGCCTTCGACCTAAAAAAGGGATACAGAAATGGCCAAAAAGGAGTACCACAAACACATTTTGGCAACACTTCTCCATGCTTGTAAATTAAGGGACTCCAAGCTCTTCTGGGAACACATCAATCAGCTAATAAACGGCAGGAACTCACATCACAACTCGGACATAATGAAGGTCACTTGGACAGCCCACATTGAACTCTTATATAATGAAATTTCATCTTCATTCACCCTAAAAAGCGGAACATCAACAGTGAAGGGGGCCGCTGGCGCAGGACCAGTCAATGACACCCTGACTCATGAAGCACCCGAGGTTTCTGGGTCGTTTTCAGAAGAACAAGAACATTTTAAATCAGAGTGTGCTCCAGGTCCCAATGGTCTACCAAATGTCCTGTTTCGGCATGAATCTTTATTTTGGTCTGGCCTCCTGACTCCTCCAATCTGATTCCTAAGTCTTGGATAGGAAGTATTCTAAATCCAATCCATATGGCGAGTTCCCGCTTGGATCCATCCAACTATAGGTTGATTGCATTAATAGATGTGGAGGCGAAAATATATGCAGCAAATCTATTGGTGGATTTAGAGGCTTGGGTGAGTCGAACAAACCTAATACCCTACACTCAAACCGGATTTAGGGCAGGGATGGGCACCCTCACCAATATCTCTGCGGTTACTTTCCTAGCCTACCAAGCCATCGCAAAATCTAGGCCCCTGTATGCCTGCGTTATTGACCTTAAAGCGCCCTTTGATAAAGTATTGAGAACTAATTTATGGGCCAAAAGGCAAGACTGGGGGGTACCGACCAAACTCCTGGTGGCCACCATCAATCTCTACTCACACATGTGGGTCCAAATCAAGAAAGGAGATGGAAGTAGCTTAACCGACAAGATTCCGACATTTAATGGGCTAAAACAGGGTTGCGTGTTAGCGCCCTGCCTTTTTAACATGTATAGCTCAGATCTTGATATGCGCCTTCGGTTAATTCAAGTCGATCCCCCAAAATTGTGTAAAGTACTGACACTGTGTCTCCAATGTGCGGATGACATTATTTTGCTAGCACAAACTCCTGTAAGCCTGCAGAGACTTATTACGGAATTAGGAGCTTACACCACCCTGAACCAATTTACAATTAACTATTAAAAAACAAAAAAGTTATGTGTTTCTCTAAACACAATAAAACAACAAAAAAGCATACATTCTCCTGGAAATTGGGTGAGCAATCAGTGACCTGGGTAGTTTCCAACAAATACCTAGGTTTTCAGTTAGATTGCAAGCTTAACTTAAAGCTACATTTGGACCAAGGACGCATGAAAGCCAAACAACTGTTATTCGCTTTCAAGATCTTAAGAAAAAAACTCATAGGCTGCTCCAACGGTCACATGCTAAAAGTGATTGCAGCAAAATTCCTACCACTCCATCTCTAATGGCTCGAAAATTCTGAACAATACAGATGCCACAGTTTTAAACACAGCACAATCCACATTTTTTAAAAGCTTGTTTTTAATACCGTTACATACCTCACAGGTACAAACCGCCTAGAATATGGATTAAAAAATCAGATCCAGGCCAGACAAGGCTCAATAAGTAAAGTATTACTGGAGGATGAGGGAAGCAGAAGATAACACCCTAGCCCACCACTGCTGGGTAGAGATTGAAAATCAAGCAAGGCTGGTCAATTCAACCACAACAGTTTTGAAGGAATCCCTGTCGGCATTACAGCTAGAGGATGCCTGGATCACCCATACAACGTACTCCGGATTTAAAAACGGTGTGAATAATGCCACCAAGCGGATTTCAATATTAAAAGACAAAACCAAAGTTGCAAAAAAATATCATGCTTGAGCTGTGATACATACCTAGCTGAAGCCGCAACCGTATCTGACTGAACACTTGTCCCATCAGACAAAGCACTATCTGTCACTGCTATGAATGGGGTAATTTCCCTCCATTCCCGAAATGGAAACAAACATGGCCATCCAAGGAATGCCGCCTTTGCGGGCAAGGGGACTAGTCACTAATATATCTATTATGTACTTGCCCTTTTTTATTAGAAACTAGAACATCCGTCCTCCGGGAGGCTCTAAGGAAGGAGCAAATAAGACCATTCAGACCAGCTGTCATCGGGTGTCTTGGAGCGCTGTTGATTCCCCTATCTTGTCGAGCCATAACATTTTGGAAAATCGCGGCAAAAGATCTGGAAAAAAGTGACTCAACTCAAGTAGCCTAATAACAACTTGTACTCACACATTCTTTAATGTACAGATGCACCCGTCAATATTTTTACTCAACTAGTTGCCCACCGTTCGCGGATATGACCTTACGGACTTTTAATAATATGCTCTTAAAATGTACACTTAAAGTATTGTGTTTCACGATGGTTCTCCATCCTTTTATGATTTTTAATGAATCAAATACAAAGTACATTTGACAGACTGACAGTCCATTCCAAAGTGAAAATAACGGGCACTGGTGCACCCAAATGGGAATGCTATATTGGGGATCAAAGCAAGGACGATGCAATATTAATGCATTCAATACTACAAAAATACCTGCCACCGCGACTCTACTCCATTTGGGTATCGTTTACATTATATTTGTATTGTTATATTTTATGCTGACCACAACTGCTGAATATGCAAGCATATATCCCATTTCCTTCCCTTTGGCGCAACTTTTGCAAAATTCCTTTCTCACCTGTCGCGGGGCTGATTCGGTCTCAACTCATTCATGCCCGAGCCACGACCAAGATGAAAACACAATGCTTTCTGTGATAGATACATATATTATACAGCTACCTCCATGGGACATAGAAAGAGGACGATCATACCCGCACCCACGTGGTGCTGTTGCAGAAACAGATTTGGAGTGCGAACTACACTGGTATTGACAGAATATGTCTAAATCTTTCCCCTGACTGCTGCCGGAAAAAAATTCTCCATATTACAGAGCAGGAAGTTGGATTTACGGCTGAAATTACGGTTTTCTGTGGGACGCCACCTAATATCAGACAATCTAAATTATATTAATACGCGCGCATATGAGCAGAATTGGATTAAGTTTCTGCCTGAATCGCTCAAAGAGCCCCTCACGAGATCACACTGCCTCATCTGGAAGAAAGGCCTAAGTTTTGCTCTGCTGTGACGTCATGAATCATTCTGCTGAGCTTTGCAAGGGGGGGCGCGACCCACGGTCTCTCCCTCTGCCCCTCCCTCCAGGATGCATCATGGGGGCGGTGCCTTGTGGAGCGGGCGGAAGTGTCCGAGCCCGAGGACCCACTCCGGAGGCGGCGGGGGGGCGCCCAGGACTGCCGACCCCGGAACAGGCGCCTGCGCGCGCGAGCGGCGATCCGCCAGAAATCATGCGCATAGCTGATGTCGCCTCCAAGAAGTTCGTGGACGAGACATGGCGGTTGCAGTTCTTGTCCGCACGCGCATTGTGTGAGCCAACGTATGACGCAGACGCAGTGTGGGAGACACGCTCCCTCCCGCTCGCTGATCCTTGTTGCGTAGCTGCCGAGACGCCGTGGGACAGAGGCGGGCACGCGCCTGCCAGAATCGGGAGCGCCCCTGCGATATTCGGGAGCCCCCCTGCACAAATCAGGCGGACCCCAGACACGGTGAGGTTCGCCCCTTGTAAGAGAAGGCGGTAGAAACGAGAAGAGTATTTAGGACAGAAGTGAAGGCATACCGGGTATTTGTGTACCGGGCATGAGCCCACATTGGTTGGCTGGCAGTGCTGTCTTTGGAATCATGCACTACACTGGCAAGCCAGATCATGTTTCCACTATGACATTGTCTTCCTGTGATCATATCTCCACCAATAGGGATCAGCTTTGGGCGAAGTAATAAAACGCCATACAAAAAGAAGTGCATGAAGGTGATGGTAATGGAAGGGCCATAAAAATAAAATGTGATTGTAGCTGCGGTCGAGGGATCGTGAAAGGAATGCACTTTAAATGGAGGCAGTGCACTTGTATGTACGCTGAATGTTTTAACTGTGGCAATGCATAGGTTAATATAGGCCAGGGGTATTCACTTGGGTGGCTATTGGCGAGATAAATGTTGTGGTGTTGCTCTTAGGGGGGCGGTGAGGGTAGCATTGGGGATCGCTTGGAGGGTTTTGTAAGGGGTCAGTATATGCAATGACGTGTTAATGTGGAAATAACTGGGACACAGACACACACTGCGGAGGGTTGGTCGGGCGGGAAGTCCCGAGCGACCTCCGCCCATTTATTTATACCCTTCTGGCCAGAAGGTGCTACATGTGCCTACGTAGTTCCGGCCGAGGCCGAAGCTACGAACAACTAGACCGCTACATTCCTTCCCAAATTGGTTCTTTGAAACAAATTAGTCTAGCACATAAAGTCTGCAAGTCTTTGACTGGGCCTAGGGTTTGGCCTGAGGCTGTACTGCCTTCTTCCTCTTCCCGGAGTGTTCTCAGGGCATGCTCTCGCGGATGGAGTCAGTGGCTCTGCGGCCATGGTGGGCTGGGCGGATGCCGGACTGCTCAAAGAAGCGCCTGTTGGTTCACTGCTGTTGTCCGGCCTTTCCGGTGACCCCATCTGACGCTCCGTGTTGGCAGGTGTTGATGGAATTCGTTTGAACCACAACATTTTTCTTGTTACTTCTTCACCTTCGCGTCGGGCTGTTACTGCTGTGCCTCTGCTTGTTCTGACAATCCATGGTTCAGTCTCATATGGTGTTCTGAACTTTCCCCCTGGCCTACGGGCCCGAATGAGCACATGATCCCCAGGAGCCATTAGTCTGTCTTGAGCACCTCTTCTCTTGCTTGCTTGGTCATTGGTCCTTTTCCGCCAGGTTTGAGTTCCTTCCGGATGGTATGGCTCAGATCTCCACTCTTCCGCCATGGGTAGCAGATCACATCTGGGTCCTGTAAACATGAGAGCCCACGGCGATCTTTGTGTGGTGCTGTGGGGAGTGCTTCTGTATTCTCGTAAAAAGCTTTGAAGAGCATCTTCGGGGTTAGTGCCCTCCACTGTGGAAATTCTTAACACCTTATTTATTGTCCTCATGAATCTCTCCACTTCACCATTGGCTTGAGGCCACTGTGGCGTTATGCGGCGATGGTGAATTCCTAGTCTTTGCATGAACTCTTTGAGCTCACTCCCCTGGAAGGGAGGCCCGTTGTCTGTTTTCAGTTGTTGAGGAATCCCAAATAGTGCAAAAGCTTTGCTCAATATTGGTTGTATGTTCGTGAAGCTTGTAGACTGGGCTACTTCTACTACTGGATACTTCGTGTAGCTGTCCACTAGTACTACCGTGACTCTTCCGTCCGGGAAGCTGCCAAAGTCTAGGCTTACCCAGGACCATGGTGCTGGCGCATGTTCCTCTGTGATAATTGGTGCAGGAGCTTCAGCTTTTCCTGTTAGCTGACACGCCCGACAATTCTTTACCATGGTGTCTACAGCATCCTCCAAGTTCGGGAACCATACTTTCTCCCGCATCCGTGCCTTCATCCTCCTGGTGCCTTTGTGGCCTTCATGTGCCAACGCCGTCGCTTGTTCTTGTAGAGATTTTGGGATTATCACTTGTGATCCTCTCAGGATGAGACCATTCTCAGCGATGCTGATCTCATTGTGTATCTTCCAGAATTGATTTAACCGTGCACGGTCATCTTCACTCCAACCGTGCACGTCTTGCAGGAAGCCTTCCCACACACCTGTGTGTACAGCGTTCTCCACTCTCTTCAGGACGGCATCGTCGGTATATTGGGCTATGATTTTATCAGCTGACATTGCTTGGGGGCATGATCCTTGTGATATCATGTTGACAAATTCTTCAGTCTGTCTTTCGGGTTCTTTGTCTGGTGCTTCTTCCTTGGCTAGATGTCGAGACAAGAAGTCTGCCGGGTTCTTTGCTCCTGGTCTGTACACAAGGTCCATTTGGTACTGTTGGATTTGGATCGCCCATCTTTCAATCCGCGGGAGCAGGTGTGGTGCTGTCCCTTTGAACAATGGGATGAGGGGTTGGTGATCAGTTACCATTCTGAAGGGGTGTCCGGTTATGTAGAGGTGGAAATGGTTGCACGCCCACTTTACGGCTAAAGCCTCTCGTTCGATTTGAGAGTTTCGCTTCAGTGGCGGTGAGGGCCTTGCTCGCAAACGCTAGTGGCGCCCATACCTCTGGCTCCGTTTCTTGCGTGAGAAGGGCTCCTAGCCCAACTGGGCTGGCATCTACCAGTTTTTCGGTGGGTTTTGTCGTGTTGAAATAAGCCATGGTTGTTCCATCGAGGAGGGCATCCTTGATCTTCTTGAATGCTTCTTCTTCAGTTTCCGTCCATCTCCATGGACTCTCCTTCTTGGTTAGATTTCGGAGAGGTTCGGCAATGGTTGCTAAGTTCGGTATGAATCTGGTACAGTATTTCCATGAAACTCCTCACTTCTGAGGCTGTGGTCGGCGCGGAGGCATGCTTTATGGCTTGTGACTTCCTGGGATCAACTTGGACTCCATCGGAACTGAACACGTATCCGAAAAACTCTATCGATTTCTGAAAGAACTTACACTTGTCCTTGTGTAGTGTTACTCCATGTTCGGCTAGACTCTTGAGCGTGGATCACAACCTCTGGTTGTGTTCTTCACTGGTTTTGGAGTGTATCAGGATATCGTCACTTACGTTTAATACTCCTTGTAAGCCAGATAGTATTTCCCGGATTGTATTTCGAAATATTTCCGCCGCTGATGAGATCCTGAAGTTTAGTCTCTTATACCTTCTGAGACCAAGGTGGGTTGAGAAGGTTGTGATGTACCTGCTCTCTTCTGCCAATCGGAGTTGGTGATACCCGGCGTTGAGGTCTAGCTTTGAAAACCATTGGGCTCCATTCAGATCTGTCAGTATGTCATCTACAGTGGGTGTTATGTGTCTTTCTCTCTTTATTGCCTTGTTGGGCATCCGCATGTCTATGCAAACTCTGATTTTTCCTGGTTGCCGGGGCTTCTCTGCTATCACCATGGGAGATACCCATGGCGTTGGTCCAGTGACTTTCTCTATGACTCCTTGTTCTTCAAGTTGTGCCAGTTCTTGTTCGACGGCTGCCCTTAGGTGAAACAGAACTCTCCGGTGTTTCAGAGCTATTGGCTGGATGGCTTTATCAATGTGTAGTTTGACTGGCTGCCGTTTGATTGTATCTAATCCTTTGAACAGTGATGGGAATAGCTGTAGTATGTCTTCTATCTGGAGCGTCTTGACTGCATTGGCGAATGCAACTAAGTTGAGGTCTTCCGCAGTGTGGCTCCCTACTAGCAGATCTGCTTCCTTATCGATCACGTGAAACATTGTTGTTACTTCACGGTCCTCTGCCTTAACTTGTACCTGCATTTTCCCTCGTAAAGGGAGCGGAGTTTGACTGCCGTAGGTCATTATCTTGATTTTGGATGGCGTCAACTGGGGTCTCGGATTGAGGCTTTTGAAGTGCTGTATGCCCATGACATTCACTGTTGCACCGGTATCTATGACCCCGGTGACCTCCGACCCGTCAATCTGGATTTGGCATTTCGGTTGTGGTCTCCGCCTTCTTTTCAGGTCTTCTAGCCGTGCATGGCGGTGTTGCCTGGTCGACATGGGTCTTGATTCTTGGGTTTCTCCTAGACTTAGTTGTCTGACTGTTCCTGTTACGGTCCGTCTCCCTGCTGTGTTCCTTCCGCGAAATCCTCCTCTGCGCACGCTGGCAAAGTGGTTTGGTGTTCCACATTTAGAACATGTCTTCCCTCTTGCAGGACCTCTTGACTATGCTCGTCACGCCCGCAGTAACCACAGGGTGTTCGTCTCGGAGTTCTGGTTGGCCATCTCCCCCGTCCACCCCTACTTGAGGCGCGGACGGCATCTACCCGTTCTGTCTTTACGACGGCACTAGCTTCAGCCTAGGTGGTCATGGCAGTTTCCATTGCTGTAGACCGGACATCGGATAGTTCGTGTGACCGTGCGAGCATGAGTATTTCATCGAGCGTGATGTTGGGTTTGCGCAGTATCAGTGTCCTTAGAGTCTTGTTCCGGCACCCTTGAATGATCTGGGCTGTGACTTCTTTAGTGTGATCACCGTCGGTGCATGTGCTCACAAGTTCTCTTAGCCGGACATGGAAAGCGTCCATCGTCTCACCTTCTCTTTGTCTAGATTGCCGGAATGTGAACCGCTCATAGTGCGGGTTGAGCTGGGGGTCAAAGTGCGCATTGAGTGCTCTTACGGCGGCGTCATAATCATTAGCGTTGCCGGTATTTGGAAGGTGGGAGAACAGTTTGTAGATCTCGGTACCCCAAAATGTAGTAGCAAGGAGCGTTTGACGGTATTATCGGTTTCACGAGTGGCCACAAAGTAGTTGTTCAGTTGTCCTATCCACACCGCCCATCTCGGTGCTGCCGTGGATGGTTTAATCAGTTCCCTGAACGGCGGAAGCGCTTGAATTTGCGAATGCGTTGAGGGATGTGTTGGTTGAGCAGGAGGTGCTGCTTGCTGTTGCGCTGCTCGTTGCTGTACCACTTGTTGTGGCGCTGCCTGCTGTGGAGCTGGCTGTTGTGGCGCTGCTTGCTGGTTCTGGTTGCCTGGTGGGTTCGACATTGTGTTTGCATGTGTATTACACCTGTGTTCAGTCTGTTATCCAGTGGTTCTTGGCTTGTCTTGCACCACTGCGCTGTGTCTCTATTGCGCTGCAGCTTATAGAGGCCTTTGGCGTTATTTCTTTTCTTTCCTCTTTTGATTTTTTCTTTTTCTCTGTTGAGTTTGCCAATGTTTGTTGATGTCCGTTTTGCCAATGCTTGTTTTTTTCCCCTTCTTTTTTCCTTCTCTCTCTTCCCCAGATGCGTTCCCAGCGCTTGTGTCGCGCTGTCCCAGGCAGTTGTGGGACACTCTAAGGCTCTTCGAGGCTCCACGTGGCCTTCGCGCTCACACGCGCTACTCCTGGGCGTTTTTGCTGGGCCTTGCTGATTGTGCGCATGCGCACTTGATGCGCCCGGGCCGAATCGCACTTACGTGTGCAGGCGCTGTGTCGGGCCTTCTCCTGTTCGCGTCTCTGCTCCGCTGGTGTCCCTATGCAGCGCGAGGCATTTGCTGCTCACCGGTGGGGTTGTGGACAACGTCGGACTTCTGGGCACAGCTCGGTCTTCGCGATGGGCACTTTCACGGCACAGATCTCTCGCGTTTACTCTTGCGGCGCTCCGCTGCTCTTGGTGCCTTGTCGGACGGTGGCTCGAGACGTCGCTGTCCGTGTCCACCACTCGTCGCCAGTGTAAGGGGTCAGTATATGCAATGACGTGTTAATGTGGAAATAACTGGGACACAGACACACACTGCGGAGGGTTGGTCGGGCAGGAAGTCCCGAGCGACCTCCGCCCATTTATTTATAGCCTTCTGGCCACGCCTGGCCAGAAGGTGCTACATTGTGCCTACGTAGTTCCAGCCGAGGCTGGAGCTACGAACAACTAGACCGCTTCAGGTTTCATCTTAAATTAATTGAGCAGTGATAGTAGCTGTGGTGTTAGCGTTAGCAGAAACCCAAGTGGTCATAGTTTAAATCCGCGGATTAATATGTTAAAATCGTTAGAGATATTTTTAGAAAGGAAGGAGTGGCGGCCAGAACAATCAAGTCTAGCTGCTGTGTGACTCTCTTCGGGGCTACTGCCACCCTGTTTGCAGTACCTTTCATTAACAAGTAAATGGACCCGGGTGCTTCTGGTCAGTCGGTGTTGAATTAGATCCCTTAAGAATGGCGTAATCATTTGAACTGGCCCACCCATCAATAGATATATCAAATGAAGCTGCATTGTCTGTCCTAAGTACTGCATTGTGCCTGTCCACCATCACTTATACATACTTGCTAGCTTCTCTTTTTTTCTAACATAAACTTGCAAGAATATGTTGGTGCAAGCAACCGTGATTCCAAAATATACTGCTGCGATGTAATGGAATTGCCACTATTTTAGGAATACTTGCATGTTACAACCACCACCTGCCACCCACCCGCAGCATATTTCTTTCGATCAACAGCGCCCGAATATATCAAATAACCTGGTCTTCCACCCACTCCTATTCACGTTCGTGCTTTCTCTCCACCTCCTGAGTTGAAGCTGTGGTCTCTGCTCTCCATTGGAGAAGAGAGCCATGGTGAGCTGTTAGTTTCTCTGAGAGACTTGTCATCCTGCCCTGAAATTAGTGAGCAACAATTTGTGCTTTGCACTGTTGCAACATCATAGCAGTAAACAACCAGATCTGCATTCTGGTATTCCTGCTCATACGAAACATAGATTTACAGATTGGTAACATTAAATAACAGGAATATTTTTCACTAAGGAGTTCTGAGTGGCATTAAAAAGCCAAGAACCGCATGGCAAGGTTGTTTCTGTCCGCGCTGTTGAGAGAGAACCGTGGTTGACAGGAAATTTGGCAGATGGCTCCGGTGCTTGCCAACTGTGCTTTCCTGCATACTTCAAATTTGCAGAAAGAGTCAGAAGAAAGTGTGTAAAACTGCCAGCTGTCATTCGGCTACCCTGCCCAAGTCTCTGGACTCCCAGATAGGGTATTAGAATGGAACCAGCTCTTCTCCTAATGACATAACAACATTGAGAAATCATTTGTTTCCCATTCTTGTTACGTTGTAGCAGAGAATAACCAGATTTTAAATCCAGTTATTCACGATAATAACTGTTAGTGAGAACCATACGTAATATGGCATTTATTTCCATTGTTGAGTGTGGGAGGAGTTATAACTCATGAGAGTTGAAGACAAAAGTGGGTCATGTATCCTTCCAATCTGTCAATGTTAAATTGATAATCAGTGGTATATTACATTTAGCATATATTGTCTATGCAAAGCTGTTTTTGCCATGTGCAGTTATTTAAAAAAAATATTTTATTGCAGTTTTCAAATAAACAGCCCTACATTACCAAACAAAGAAAAGCAGGTGTGCAGGGTCAGGCGAATGTAGTTAAAAGGGAAAGAAAAGATACAGAAAGGATAGAGGCAGAACACCGAGTTAAGGCTGACGCAGCAGCTCCCTCTGTTGCCCGTTACGGAGGCGTAGAGTTGGAGGCAGGACCCCAGGCAGTAACTCAGTGGTCCCCCGCCACACTCATCTCATAGCCATCTAGCAAACAGGAAAATACCACTCGCTCATCTAGGTCCTCACCAATGTAGGCAACAGAAGCAGGGATAGGGGGAAACAGGAGGTGCACCAACATCTGGGGAAGGTGCTGCAGAGACCTCCTCCTCAGCCAAAATCTTCAGCCTGGCATCCATTCTGGGGCAGGCCACTAATATTGCATCCCAGGGAGGCAAAATCGGGACCCTTCGCAGTGCTCTAGCCTCCTCTCGCCAAAGCGCCTCTCTCTCACAATCCATCTAGACAGATCCTTCCCTTATCTACACAGGTTGGGGCCGGTGGCAGATTTCCAACTCATTGACAACTGCCTTTATGCACGGATAAGCCCCAGATCTGCAAACCTGACTGTCGCTGTTCGGGTTGCACTTCAAGTATGGAGGCCCAACAAGCACAACTGTAGAGAGCAGTCAATGTGCCAACTGTGGCCCCCCGGTAACTTGTAATACAGCAGCCCAGTATGGGGCTAGCACTGGGCAAATCCATACCATATGATAGACCCTGTGTCAGCCGCGTGGCAAAGGGCACGCCGACTAAGCCCCATGTAACATGATATGAATTCGCCGACGGGTGAGGTATACCGTTGTAAGAAGTAAAACTAGATGAGTATGAATCTATCATTGCGGGACACCTTGTTCCCCAGATCGCCCGCCCAACGTTGGTACAGTCCCATATAACTGGAGCAGAGGGAGACATATGATGTCCCAGTGGGGCATTTCCTGTTGCATGGGGCTCTGCTGGATAGGATCCATACTTGGATGGGAGACAGTTTCAGCAGAACGTCCCGAACAGGAGTGCCTTCGCTATCTATTCCTAATCAATGGTCAAACAAAGACGGTCACGCTGCTCGATAAGGCTCTGTTAAGAGGGGCGCTAGGGAAGTGCCCCAACCATGGTGCATGTCCTCTGTAATGCCCATAGCAGGACATACTCATCCCGTACCACTCAGAATGTGAGTGAAAAGAGCTCTGGAAGGCATCTCACATTCAAGGGGGCCTACAGCATCCCAGAGCAATGACTGCTACCAAACCACCGACTGTAACTGGGCAGATAAATTGTACAGTTCAAATTCTGGAGCAGCCATACCACCCTCGACCACTGGTAATCATAAACGTCAGTAAGCAGTGCGGATAGGCCCGCGCATTCAAGGTGATCAGTCGGGTCCGGTCAGCCAGATTAGCACTCACGCGACCCAGTGTACCTCAGCACCATGTGCCAGCCACACAATCGGAGCGATACACACCATCCACATAATACAGTCACACTCACCGCACACCCACTACCAGCAAAAAGAACAGGAGAAACAAGAAAAAACAATAAAACTTCCTCAATCCCCCTCCACCCCGCCACCTCCTGGATTGTGACAGGAGCACATCCTGTAACAAAGTAAGGTAGGTAACCTACAAACTAGAGCTCATCAACCAGGTCCATATGGGAATGCTCAGTAGGGAAACGAGTCCAGTCAGCCCAATAAACAAACAGAGTGCAAAACAGCAAAAAAAATCACACACATCACAGGCCCCCGCTCTCGCCCAGCTTCCCTGAATCCAGAAACAAAATGTAGCCACAATGAAACATATGAGGATATAAGATAACCACCACAGCTCAGGGCCAAAAATGAGGCAGACTCCTCTCAAAACATAGCTGCAGGGTTCAAATAAGGTTGACTGCCGTGCCGCACTCAAAGCCACCTCCCACCACCCCGGAGAGTGTCCTCCAGACCTGGCACCATTGAGGGCTCTGAGCTCGAAGTGGACTACCCCTCCCAGAACACGTCCCAGGATAAGGTGAGCGCCCACCAGACCTTAGGGAGGCCGATTTTTTTTCCACTGGCCTTGTCTGTTGCCCGACCACCAGCTGCTTGATAGGCCGGTTCCTTCCCCGTCGGCGGGAGTGCTGGCTGTTGATGGTCTGCGGGCTCCAGAATCACCACACCCTTGGCAGGCAGTAGAATTTTATTCAGCACGGCGCCATAAAAGATAAAGAATACATTCATTTCATATATATAAATATACATACATACTGGAATAAGAAAAAGTTCCAGATATTATAAAGCTAAAAACTCAGTGATGACAATTAAATATAAAAACAACGTTGCAGGTGGATCTTTTCACCCTATAAATGTGCTATCTATAATAATAAGACACATTTGTGAAATGCACAAACTGAGTCAGGGTGGCACTTTATTCGAAGAACCAGTTTAAACAATGAATGTCAAAGGCACATTGTTAATCAAAAATTGCATTGTGTAATCTAGAAGATAACACGTTTCAGAGACACTTTGCTAGATGAAAAAGTAAATCATGCATTTTTTTCAGTTTAAAAATCACAGCAATGCAGATGAGAGAGAAAGAGACAATTTCAAAATATAATAAGCATTATAGCCTCAGCCAAAGATGCTAGAGAAGATGGCTTAGGGGGCACACACACGTCTCCAAGGGTTCATTTGTGCGAGGTAGTCCGTCGAATGAAATGAGGGCAGCTCTTTTATACTCTTTTAATGGAGAACTATTGACCACAGAATCACAACATTTATCAGGTGCTTTGACTGCAGAACATGACACACTTTGGTCACTTCTCAGAAATATTAGGAAAAATGAAATGACATTACATTACAAAAGTTTACCAAAAGGTCACTTGATGTTTGACCGTAAATCATAATGAAATTGAACATTTATCGAAAATGATTTGCATGACTTCTCAGAAACATTTTAATAAAGCAGAAGAATACAAAAGATTTGAGGTCACTTGTAATTTCTAATGCTGTGGAAAGTCCCAGTTGGCCCCCACTCCTTACTCTTGGCCAATTTTGTTCTTCTAAATGACACACACCCTGTCATTGCTACATAGACTCTCAATGCAGCGTTGACAATTTTAACACAACCCTGTCTGTGGGCTGGCAGTGACAATTAAAACTTATGCTTAAGATATGGACAAAATGGGCCTTAGGTTCTATTTATTTATTTATTTTGAAAGTTTTATGTAGCGCAAGCAAGATCCTTGCAGATATCAGAGCGCTTTACAAGTACATGGAATAAGAAAAAGGAGCGAGTGAGTAACAAAGTTATTGTGCACGGAGTAGCTAGAGGTTATCAATGGAGAGGTAATAAAACAGGGAAACAAGGAAACATAGTAGATCAGACAAAACATGTGATAAGAGGACAGGCGAAGGGTCTCAATAGATCCAAGATAAATGTTCAGGTGAATTTGGCCATGAGGATCGCTTTTACTTCTTTTTTGAAGAATGCAGTGGAGGAGATAAGTCTGGTTTCTGGAGGGAGGGCATTCCAGATCCTGGGTGCCATTCCTGAGAAGGAGCGTTTATACGTTTTTTTCCTTCCAGAATCTTTGAGGTTTCAGAAGAAGATTTTTAGTGCTTCTAGTGGCTCTTGAGCCCCCTGATATTGTGAGCTTCTGGGTGAGGTAGCTAGGCAAGTTGTGGTGTACAGCCCTGTGAGTCATGCAGGTGATTTTCAGATGGATTCTAGCTTTGTAAGGCAGCCAGTTCAGGTAATTTAAGTCAGGGAAAATGTGCGAGTGTTTTTTTGATCCAGTGATAAGTCTCGCTGCAGCGTTCATAGAGGCTCTTAGTGGTGCGGTAGTTGAAAGGGGGAGACCACAGAGGGCGACGCTTCCATATTCTAACCGAGGAATGACTAGCGCTTGTACTGCGGTTTTGAAGTCCTTGGCTGGGAGGAAGGGTTTAAGCTTCCTCAGAGTATTGAGTTGGACATTAGCTCCCTTAGTTGTCTTGCTGATATGATGTTGCATATTGAGATTGGCGTCAAGGGTTATGCCTAAAGATATCGCTGAATCCACGATGGTAGGTTGCACGTTGAGTGCAGTTAGGTGTTTAAGCCAAGTCTGAGTGATAGAGGTTTTGGCGGGAGGTGAAATAAGAAGGAATTCCGTTTTTAGAGCGTTAAGTTTGAGGTGATTCTCGGACAGCCATGTCTGAGTCTTCTTAAGCGTTGAGTTGAGTAGTTTGATGTCCTCAGGGGATTGTATTTTGAGGTAGAGTTGGGTGTCGTCAGCGTACATGTGAAATTGTACATTAGATGCTTGCAGCAAAGTGGTGAGTGGCTCCATGACTAGGTTGAGCAATGTTGGGGATAAGGAGGATCCTTGTGGGACGCCTAGTGTTACGGGAACGGGTGAGGACATCGAGTTGTTGATCTTGAATTTCCGGGACCGGTTGTGCAGAAAGGAGGTAAACCACTTGAGTACAGTCTCTGATAGACCCATTCTGAAGTTCAACAGCTCGAGTAGGTTCTCGTGTTTGATGGTGTCAAAGGCTGATGAGAGATCAACTAGGATGAGTAGGCAGGTATCGTTCTGATCTAAGATTTGGAGGGCGTCATCAATTATGTGTGTCATGGCAGTTTCCGTGCTGTGTCCTGCTCGGAAGCATGATTGATGAGAGTTGAGGAGGTCAAACTGATCAATGTGTTTTGTCAATTGGAGTTGGACGCATTTTTCTAACAGTTTGGCCATGGTAGGGATATTGGAGATAGGACAGTAATTGTTTAGGTCAGTAGGGTCTGCTGTGGGTTTCTTGAGTATAGGCGAAACTTGTCCCACTTTAAGAGAGTCGGGGATGAGACCTTGTTGGAGTGAGCTGTTAATAATTTTGATCCAGAGCGGGAGAAGTTGTGGGATGAAGTCATCGGGCTGGACGGTTCCCATAAGGCACAGGGTCAGACTGATTTGCATATGGCCATGTCTGAACTGGGGTGGTGTGGAGTGCAAAATAACGATGGATTTAGGCCCAGATCTCTGTACTGGGGTGAATGTATGACATTGTTCTGCATTCTGTCCATCAACTGTGGTTTTTGCACGTGGGATGAAGTCCTTTACAGCGTTTGCTAAGAGGGGGTCCGTGAGGTGATTAGAAGGTTTCACTGTACTGAGCAGTTTGCCATAGGTGTCAAAGGACGACCATGTAGCATTGTTTTTTTTAGTTCAATGGGTGTTATGCTGTGGGGGCTAGAGTAAAGGCTTAGATCATTGAGAAGGTCGTTCCTGATATTATCTGTCTTTAGATTAAAGAAGGCAGAGAATTCTTCACATGACGGTAGAGTGCTAGTAGTGATATGTGATTGTAGAGATTGTTCCTTGGATTGTGTTCTGATTAGCTCAAACAGTTTTTTTTGGCCAGTTTTTTGCTTGGTCAAGCTGGTGGCTAAAGAAATCTGCTTTTGAGCGTTTGATTTTCCTGAAGTAAGCGTTTCTCTTTTTCTTAAGAGCTTTAAGGTGCAGAGCCGAGGGGGCTGACCTCCAGTTGCGCTCTGCCAGTCTCATGGCTCGTCTATCTTCATTGAGCCTACCATCGTACCATGGTTTAGAGTTCTTAGCGGAGACTCTTTTAAGTTGCAGGGGGGCGACCTCATTGATTATTGAGGCCATAGAGTTGAGGTAATGGTCAGTGAGAGCCTATACATCTGAGGCACCAGTAGGGGGAAGAAGAAGATTGCAGCTGGGGGAAGGTAGTGAGTTAGGGTTGAGTTTCTTCAGGTCTCTTTTCCAGACCTTAAGTTTGGTGGATTGAACCGGGTTGAGTTTGACATTTTCGTTGATGAAGAATGTGATAATGTGGTGGTCAGACCAGTCATAGGGTTGGATTGACCCAAGTTGGGTAGATTCCTCTTAGGAGATGATTAGATCGAGGATAGAGCATTTGTCATGAGTGGGGCCGGTGCAGATTTGGGTGAGGTCAAGAGCGTTGAGGAAGTTCTTGAGACTATTTACTACTGCATCATTGTGATCATTCCAGTGGAGGTTGAAGTCTCCAAGGAATATTTGAGTTTTGATGAACGGAGTTGGTTGTGATCGTGCCCATGAGTTGTTGGGTGAAGGTGAGGTTGTCCCCCGGTGGGTGGTAAATAATATGTAGAGAGCATACAGGTTTGCTCTCGCTGATGACGTCGAGGCAGATGTATTCACAGGAGGAGAGTATGGGTGAGGTGGCTCTGGAAACTGAGAGGTTGCTCCTGTAAATGCATGCTATTCCACCGCCTGTCTTGCCATTCCTGTCCAGTCTAATAATGTGATAATTGGGGGGGACTAGAATGTCAATGATTGGCGTTGAGGATTCTGTTAACCAGGTTTCAGTGAGAATGGTAAGGTCAAGGTCTAGTGTGTTGATGAGGTCAGCTTTGTCGGAGGAGTGTCTAGGGGCCGATCTGCAGTTGAGCAGTGTGCACTTGAGCCGTGGGGTGATAAGGGAGGAGGTCGGTTCTAGAGTGAGGGAGACTTTTTAAGGTTATTAGAGACGGAGCCTCTATTGTTGTGTGTGGGGGGCCTAAGAGGGTTGGAGTTGATAGTGGGGATAGGAAGATGTGTGGTGGTTATGTGGTTCAGGAGAACTGGCTCATAGGAGCGTCGGAGGGAGTGTATGTCGTATTCCGAGAGTGTATTTATGGTACGACGATGACGGGAGGCGGAATTACGAGCGGGGATTGAGATCGGGTGAGGAGAGTTTTGTGTGAGAGAGTGAGTAGGATGGGTGGGGGACTGGTTAGGAGAGTAGGTAATGGTGGATAAGGGATGTCTGGGTTGAATAGAGAGTAGCTCTTTGAAGGTATGAAGATCCTCTTTGATTTTGAGGAGGGTGGACATAATCATGTCAAAAGTGGAGTTAGGAATGGGGGTGTAGTTGGGGATGGGCCTGCTTCAACAATTGAAAATGTGGATTTGAACATCTTGAAACAGTTCTAAAAAAACGAGATATCCATATTACAGGAAATACAAGACTTTAAGATAATGCATACATGTGCTAAACTGACACCCCTTTCACCTCATAAAGTTTTGAATTTTGCAAGCTAGACAAACAAAACTTATAATAGCAGAACCCCATGATTCAGACTCTAAGTTTAGGGGCAGGACAAACAGGTAGTGTTGGAGCTAGAACCAAATGAACCCAATATAGGCCGTAAGAAAAGCAACCTGGGTTGGTTGTAAAAACCACAAAAGAACAGGGCAATGCCATCACAGGGATAAGGCGGGAGACTGTAAAACTATGCACCCTGCTGAGAGTAAGCTACCATAAAGTGCACAATACCTAATCTGAAACAGATTAAAAAGATCCTGTGTTCAGTCAGTGTCCCAGAGAAGGTCACGTTCAATTTCCACTTCTTGTTTGAAATGTAATTGGTAACTGTAGATGAAAAATTATATTTGGAGAGACTCCTGTGAGTTCTGTGCTGGAAGAACTCATATTTTATCTCTTTATGCACTGTCTGCAATTTCGTTTGGAGCAAAAAGAAATGGGACAGTCCAAGATCAATAAAATACTTTTTGTCATAAGATAACCAGGGAATAGAGGCGGCGTGTTCTAACTTTATACCACCCTCCAGTATCTCCTTGGAAAATAAGGTAAATAAGCAACTTCATATCTTAAGCCACAGGCGCTGGGGGCAACTAAGACTGTGTCTTCAAGGTAAGGTGTGCCAGATTCCAAATGTGTGGTTAAACTGGCAGTGCTCCTAAGGGTAGCAAGGAGCCTACACAGAAACTTATTTTCAATTTTTTGCAGTGTGGACGGGCGATGTATATCCCCAAGCTCCTCCCCTATACATCTTGAGAGATTGGCATTTAGATATGTACAGGGTAATTAACTCTTTAATAGGTTTGTGCCCAGTTTCTTTGAAAACTGGAAGATTGCCTCTATTTCCCCCTCCAGCTTGCTGACTTTTTGAGTCACAAGTTTGTTCGAGCTCAGGTCACATGACAACAATACCCCAAGATAGGTAAAATTCTGGACTGTTGTAATAGGGATCCCTACAATGTTGTGGGGATGGGAGAGGCTCTTTTTAAGGTCGCAAATCATGGTCTTAGATTTTATATGGTTAATTTTCAAGTTAAGTTCCCTCATAAAATAAAATAAAATAAAATAAAACGTCTAATAACAACTGGATGCTATTCTCAGTTCGAGCTAGCAGACTGTATCGTCTGCATACAGGAGCACGGGGACGACGCGGTTCCTAATCCGTGGTAAATCTTTACCTCTGGGAACCAACTCACTCTTGAAGGTTTTATCATAAAAGGGAAACTAAAAAGGATCCAAAATACTGCCCTGTCTTCAACCCTTGGTTGAAAAGAAAAAAGGGGTACAGTCTCCATTAATTTCAAAACAAAACTGTGCCTTCGCTCCCTGGTGCAGTCTTTTCCAAAGGCCAGTCAGTGCTGGGTTGATCCCAGCTTTCTCTATCATTAGCCAGAGTTGTTTCTTATCTACCAGGCCAAAAGGCCTGGATAGATCCTTAAATGGCTTGTGGATCAGACGCCCTTAGCTTGCACGTTTTTTTGCCAGAGATCCTGAGGAGATTTGATGTTTGTTCCACAGTACTGACTCTGGGACGGAAACCAAATTGCTCCTCCGTATAAAACTTAATCACTGGCCCATACCTCAAGTAGATGAATGATAACCCTCCCAAAGATTTTAATGGAGGAATCTAGGCGGGAAATGGGTCCCCTACTCCTAACTTTCCAGCCAGTCCTATGCCACAGCAGGATCTGTGAAAAAGTGAGACCTGTCCTCTGCTTGCACGCTTAGAAAGGCCAGCACAAGCTGGGAAAAGCAGCAAGGAATAAAGCAACCTCCACTCACAGAGCCTCCTCTTAGCAGTGAACGGATCTCTCGGAGTTTGAACCTGGAGGGTAAAGTCAGGATAGAAAGAGACAGTAGTATTCTCGACCACGAAGGGGCGATGGTTGCGGTGCGTGCGGAAGAAGGAAGTCCCTGTCACGGAAATGTAGGAGACAGGCCTTCCCGGGCATGGTGGGGCCCCTAGCTTAGGAGGGAGAGTAGGGACCATGTGCACCCGGTCCAGGGCATAGAACTTGGACAGGCCCTCTGGGGCCACCACCTCCTGGAGCCAGTCCTCTAAGAAACTAAGCATGGAGTTGCTCTCCGGTAGCCCAACAACTCTAATGTCGTTACGGCAGACTCTCTCTCTTCCAGGTCATCCAGCCTGGCAGCTAGCCACAGAGTGTGTGCCTCCAATTCCATGAGGTGACGGTCCGTAGTTTGGGCATCCAGTGCCAAGGTTTGCACTGTTGCCTGCAAAGCAGACACCCTGCCCGCCATTTTCTTAGAGTCCTTGCAAATGAGACCCAGTTCCATTGCTATACAGTCAATCTTGCCCTTAAGTCTTTTTTCCCATAACACCAGTTGCGGCCAGCAGTTTATCAAGTTTGCTGTCCACGTGGGAGGCATCCCTGTCTCCAGTGCCCTGCTTAATCCCCTTTGGGGAACGCTCATCGAGGCATCATCCTTAGGCCTGTGACTCATGTCAGAGGCAGATAAGGGAGAGTGAGGCTCACTCATATATTTAGTTTCCAAAGTTAGCAGTAGCAATGCTAGGATGTATTGCACCATCAGCCGTAGTAGTGGTGATAGGGGGTGCAATGCAGACTGTAGAATCCAAGGCCACCACCAAAGGGATTGCACGGGAAGACCACCGCACCACTACACAACAAAAAGCACACCAGTCAGGGAGGACCCCTGCAGGCAGCAGGGGCGCTCCCCTGCCAATAGGCCCATCAGCTAGGACATTGCCAGAAGCCAATATCAAACGTAGCAGGAGGAGAGCAAATCACAACTGACTGGGCCCATCCAGCACAGCAGCAATAAATGCAATGCAGGCAACAGTTCACTTCTCAGGCAGGGCAAAATATCACACCTTATGAGCATCATGGGGCAGATAATGTTGTAGGCAGTAGTCCGCAGTGGGGGCCCCCAGTTGACTCAACTGCTCCCCAGAGGCCAGCAGCAGGGAAAAGCAGAGCGAGCTTGAGGCCAGAGGGCCGAAGTCCCCAGGCCCCCCTCTATCTCCAGAGCAAGGGAGTAGCCAGAAAAATAAAATGGCCCCCACTTTGAACCATATGACAGTCCCTGACAATTTCTATGCAGGCAATTGGGAATTGTTACGACCTCTCACATGCAGAAAATAGTGAACAATTATGCTTTTATAGCACAAATTAAAAAGAACAGCTGCATTTTTAGCGGTCTTCCTTGCCATCTTTCAATTGCTCAATCCTTTGTTCTAGTGTCATTTCCTTTTATTCTTTATTAATATTTCGCTTCTCTATTTATTTCTCTTTTACTCATTCCTTCTATTTACCTTTTTTTGGCTTCTTTGCAATGTTTTTCTTTTCTACTTCATGGCATACTTTGTTTTCTTCTTTCCACTCTTTTAAGTCCTTCTTTCCATCTTGCTTTCCTTCTGTCCATTGTTCTTTCCTCCATCTCACATTCTTGCTACCATTTTTCTCTTATTCTTTCCTTCCTTTCATTGCCTTTTTTCCTGTCTCTCATTCCTCTTTTTGATATTTCTTCTTAAATATTTCATTTTGTTTTCCTGCTTTCCTTCTTTCTTTCCCTCCTTCTATTTTTGATTTAGATTTGTTTTGTTACTTCCTTTCATTCTACTAGCTTTCTTTCTTTATTACTTTCTTTCCCTATATTTTTATCTTCCTTTCACACTTTCTTCTCCTTTCCTTTTTCTTTTCCCCCTTTTCACTTTACTTCATATCCTTTCTTCATGTGCGCCTTCATCAGCTGTGTGTCCTATCTTTCTGACCCTTTTTCATTCTTTGCAGTCTGATTTTTCTTTCTCTTGTTCTATCAGTCCATTAGCCTCTTACATATTTTTATCATTTTCATCATTTCTTTTTCTTTCTGTTTGGCTCCCCTTTGACCGACCCCCACAGCTTTGCTGTGTATTTTCTTTCCTTTAATATTTATTAGCTCTGCTTTTATCTTGTGAACGGCATATCCCACATAAAAGACAATAATGGACAGTAAAAAAACAAGTTATTCTGAAGCAGCTAAAGCTGGGGCTTCCCTACGCCCTTGCTCCAGAGCCAGCAAGCCGAAAGACTGTGGGCCTGGGAGACCACCCCAGGTAGCTTCTGCACTCCTCACCTAGCAGCCCAGGGAGGGGACTTGGGCCTCTAATAAGCCCAAAAGGGGTGTTGGCACTTCTGTGACTCCTGAAAGTTGCAGCCGACACAAATCCACTGTACCTTTGGAGACCGCGGGCTGAGAGCAATTGTCCGAGCCCCAGTCACCAGACCAGTCAATAGGAGGATGGGGGAGAACACCCTCACAGAGAGCTCCCCGTAGAGAGCCGCAGCCCGGTCCCTGCCCAATGCGGGCACAGTACCAGCGGGTTCCTTGGTATATGTTGAACTACGGAGCCACCATCTTGCCATCCTCACATGGCCTCCTCGGCTCCCTTCATATCCAGGGCGCTCGTTACTGCGCTCATTGCCACCACCAAGGTGTCTGCTGTCCAGGGATGCCCGAGTTAGCGTCCAGTGCTGGGTGTGGCTGCCAGGAGAGGCTGGGGAGTGGGGATTCGCTGGACGACTAGAAGCTTGCACCTCCGGCTGCCTACAGCATGGTGGCTAGCTTTGCCCCTCCCATGTGTAGTAGTTATAAGCAAACCTATTTAACAGTAATCGGGATACAAATGATCAATTCAATGCATTGTGATAAAAGCACAATGAAGAGGCCTCCTGATCATTAGTGGAGCTGTGGTGCTCTGTCAAGTCAAAGTAACGTGTATTCTGTGAAAGAGTAAGGAGTGTTTTCTCAGTTCTATTTTGCTGTAGTGCATTAATCAAATGGAATTGTATCTTTATTTTATAGTAATGTGTAAATGTGGCTTTAGTGTATGCTTTTTCAGAGTAATACCATTTATTTTCAATGATACATTACACAATGGAGACTGCACTGTGTTGTGATGGTTCTGACGCACTTTGAATTCAAAAGCTATTGTTTGATTTGCCTATAACATTTGACCATGTGGACTGGTTTGCAAAAACTTGGCAGTTTACTAGCGCACTCAGTTATGCTTCAGCATGCCAAGTTTCCACGGAAAACAAAGGGAAAGTGGGGAGGGCCTTGGCCTTTGTAGTTCTCGTAGGAATTTTCTTTTGCTCCCACCTACAGCCCGAACTGCTGAATGGATATACATCAACTTTGGCAATCCAGGCAATGTCCGTCACACCAACAGGCTGTGCAAAATGTTAACATTTTGTACTTGTATGTATTTTATCATAAAACCATTAATTTCAGTGGCCCTAATTTAATTCATAATGTTTTAAGGCCCATGTACATTCTGGAATACTGCCATCTGCGATGGCAATGCTTTTTGTCCTACCAAAGATGAGAAAAATTCTTCAAGGTGAAAGACTATTCTCAAGGTGTGGTGTGGCCACGAACAAAGATGGCTGCTTGAGGTTGGAGCTCTGCCGAAAATCGGGTCCCGGGCGGAGTCAGCGGCTTCGGCTATGGGACGAGAGACCCGCAATCCATTCCTACTATTTCACTTCCACCTCCTGAGGCCAGATCGTGGAGTTCTGGCTGCTCTCTGTGCCTGCAAGCCCCTCTACAAGCCCCTCTATGCACAATCTGTGGCGGGGCGGATGCCCTCTGGGACTTGAGGCAGGAAGGAAGCCTCAGCCCTCTTGCAGCGGTCCCGCCTAGGCCTTCCCTTCTCTTTTTATCTCGCCGAGCTTGGTTAACAGCTGCCGGCGCTCCAACCTGTTCGATGCCCCTGACAAGTACAGGACCTCTGGCATCAGCGTATTGGTCCTGACCATGAGTCTTGCTGCTCCACGACCGCGGGGCAGACGGGGATGCGGCCCATCTCACAGGACTCATGGGCACCCTCATGCGATCTTCCTGTGTCGCTTGCTGTGACCGTGGACCGGTGATAATCCATCCACAAGCAGGATCGATGAAGACATTAGTTGTCGGTAGGTGAAGGATCTTCATCCTCTTGTCCCCCCTCCTA
Source organism: Lissotriton vulgaris (assembly GCF_964263255.1). NCBI lineage: Eukaryota > Metazoa > Chordata > Amphibia > Caudata > Salamandridae > Lissotriton > Lissotriton vulgaris. The sequence continues at coordinate 1,624,767,322 of NC_141685.1, read as the reverse complement.
TACACCACTGTCTTCTCCCACCCACACTAGTGGACTCTGGACACAATAAGAGGAGGCCCCACCCTGCAACATATGCAACAGTAGCCCTAAATAGAGGCAGGCGGGTGCTCCGTATCCTCACCTCCCACAACATCCTTTTCCACCAACCTGCTGTACGACTGCATTGAGCGGGGACACATCAGCTGCTTAAGTGCAGGTGGTAGTGGACGACGAGGTCCCGAAACCGTGCTAATCTCTTCCCACCCCGCCAGCCCCCAAATTGCCCACCTGGATAGACCGCAGCAAGCATGTGGGCCATCTCACACCTAGTCCTCCCGCCTTCCCACCCAGCCTAAAGAAAACTGGAGGTCGCTTGCTCCACACATTTTGAAGAGAAAAGGCTTGCAGGGGGACTTTACTTTGTAACCCATAGCCCGTCAACTGGCAAGTGTCACGACCTGACGGCTCAGGCTTCTCCTGGCCTCTCACAACAGAATGCTGCAGGGTTTTCTGTAGTCTACCCTGTATTGTTGCAGGGCATAACTGAAGCAGTAGCGCTCTCTGGCTTCACTGCCTCCTACAACCGCCGATGACCAAGTTTCCACCTGTGCTCCAGAACCTCTATGGCGCCATAACTGCCTGCAGAATCACCCCTACGGCCTGCTTGCATGGAGGGCAATGAATCAGACCTAGGGACATCTGAGGAGGATGTGCTCACTGCAAGCCCAACCTTCTGTTGTTGCAGATCACTGACCGCCCTGGGAAGAGATACCTCAACTAGAGACACAGCCGAACGGACGGCCCGCGACCGTAAACACATGGACGAAGTCACAGCAAGTACATCCTATTCCGTATAGAGGTACTAGTGCTGCTTTTGAGCGTCTTGGACTGGGAAACCGAGACCCCGCAACAACTCTGGACTTGCTGACTTTCCATTGGCATTAAACACCAGCGGCCCTCTCCCCTCCATCCATACCCCTCACACTCTCCTGGGGGATACTGTCACTGCCAATTTATAGACCAGAGCCTGTGAGAGCAGGGCGGCAGGCATTGTCCCAGGCACAGACCAGTGCCAGAGACCAACTCGTACTAACAGGGAGCGAAACACCCTAGAGCGAAACACCCTAGAACTAAAACGGATGGATGCCGGTTGGCAACGCCTCAGGAAAATCCTCACAACAGCTCCTCTTGACAGAAGCTCTTAAACAGCCACATGTCATGGCTGCAGCAAAGGGGTCTACCCCCCTTTAAAATGTCACAACCCAACCCCTACCGAACACCACACAAGACAACACCATGTAACGTATCCTGCAGGAAATATCTGCAGTAGGCCGTCGATTGGAAGGCATGAATGCTAACATAGCCGCCCTGATGGAGGAAACAAAGTAAGTACGGAGGGACATTGCAGGATTCTAGGCTCGTGTAGAAGTGCTGTATCAGAGACCAGACAGTGGTGGAAGGCCATCTGGACAATGTACCGGACCAATATCGGGAGCTTCTTTTCCTCCGCAGCAACCTGATTGACCTGGAAGTGACCGCATTAGCTTCTTTGTATTCCTGGAAAGGATAGAGGGTTCTAATGGGAAAGCCTTCCTTAGTGATACCCTCCCAAAACTTACGGGTGTCACCTTTTAAACCTCCAATAGAAATGCAACTCGCTCACCGCATTGGCCTGCAACGCAAGGACCCCATGGCTTGCCCCTGGCCTATTTCCTGTTTTCTGCATCATGAACAAGCACAACTACTTTCTGTGGCTCGCTCACAAGACCCTCGCTTTCATGACGACCACAAAATACGCATGGCAGCGGACTTTTCCAGAGAGACGAATGACCGTAGTAAAGCCTTCCTCTCTCGTCGACCCCACATGTGCCAACTGGACATAAAGTACTGTCTTTTTGAGCATGTCCAGTTCCGAATCACCAAGGATGGCACCTCTGAGGACTTTTATGACCCAGAAGATCTCCGCCCCTTTCTCGATAGCCATCAGGGGTAGGACATGGACACCACCAATACATCCACGAGGCGCCTCATAACACAGTGCCTCCCCTTCCAAGCCGAGCAGATTCCGGCATAGAGGCAGGGGTACTGAAAGACTGGCTCGCACACAAGGGGATAAAGCGCAGGTCCTCCATGCAGTATCTGCTCTCACACAGGTCCAGGATAAAGACAAATCTCGATTTTCCCCCTGAAAATCACTCACAGCAGAATGACCGCAGAGAACTTTATAGCGGCCCGAGCCTGTCAATTTCAGACCTACAGCTACGAGATCGAAAGGGGGGGCATATGTCGGACTGCTGAGTATCATTCACCCAGCTTTGAACATCTTTGCACTGCCTAATGATGTATATTTCACTGTTATTGTTACTGTTGTTATAATTGCACTTCTTGTTTGCTCTGTGCTGCGCTCCTGCAACACCCACCCTCTTCCCATCCAGGAACCCCCCCCCTCTCTTTCCACTAGGAGACATCACCTGCTCCTCTGCCAGACCCAGCATCCCAAACTGGGGGCCATTGTGGCGACATCCCTCGCCGCCTCCAAAGTAGTCCCCCCTTCCCATCAACCTCTACCCAATAATAGCCTCTGCTTGATACATCTCCTCTTAAGTCATTCGAGCTCCACCCACACCAAAGAACCGTACCTTCACTCCCCTCCCTTGCCCGAGAATCCGCTACCGGCCAAGGGGCTACTCCAGGAACGCTCATTGGTGCCCCACCCAGCAACCTACAAATACAATCTTTGGCCCTGCGGCCGGCTACCCCACCTCTTATCCCCCCTATTAAACTACGAGGACTACTATGTACCATATCATCCTCTTTATTACTGGGCGATGTTGTTACTTCTGGCTAATTGATGCTCATGTTGTAACGATCCTCTTCTCTGTTTAATATAAATAAAGACAACAACAAAAAGACTTTTCTCATTTCAGATGTGTAAGCAGTGCAATTCCTCAGATGTAACTCAACAATTGACATTCCTTAAACTGCTCAAACCTTGATTTTTTTTTTCTCTACAGTAAGTCAGTCCCTGAAATTTTATTTTCACCCGAACTCCTCCACATATATTTATGTGCTCCACAAATGTACAAAATAAAAGCTTTACCAACATGTTCAGTTTTCTGATAATTGCACTACTGCCTATTTTTATAAAATGCTTCGACTAGGAAATTATGTTAATAACATTCTTAAATATAGTTGGCAGTCATGAGAGTTTAGAGATTAGAGGACAAAAGATGGAAAAATAGAATAGCAAAAGATAAATACATGCTTCTGTGAAAGGGAAACCAGGTTAGAGCAGTTACAATTGAAGCTTGGTACATTAAAGGGAAGCGATGCAATATATTGTAGTACATAAAGAAAAAGTGGGGAATGTCAGACTTGAGGGTGCAATTGTCAGGGAGGGAAATGTGGCACTAGGATCACAACACGTGCATAAGACAAATCCAGGCAGTGGAGCTTGCCTAAGTGGATGGTGAAGGGAGGAGCAAGAGCTCATAAAGGAGGTTATGTGGGCAGTAGAGACAGACCAGTTGTGCATGAAGTGGGAAGCAAAAGACCACAAACGAGAGGAAGGTAGCAGAAGAGATGACAACAGAGGAAATGATTTGTGAAGTTGTGGGGCACAAAGGGGAGAAGGATGACAATAGAGGTGTGCCATGGGGCAGGTGAAGTGTTGTACAAAAGAGAGTATGATAGGAAAAGACATAGGTCATAGAGAGGATGAAATGAAGAGCAAAGACCTCAACACATGAGGTAGCAAGTAAGGTGAACATGAGTACAGAAGAAGTGAGTGAGGGGTTGAATGTCTAGGCATGGAAGAAGTGTGCATGCTGTTAGAAAGGCATGGCTTGTCTTCTCCTGATTATTTTAGTTTGCCATTCAGTTTATTTTGAAGATTCAACCAAAATTGTTCATTTAGGAAGAAGTGTGTGCAGCCAAAGGAGATCAAAAGATCTTTTCGCACAACAACATCATGGAAGGCGATGGGCATGGTGTGCCAGAGCTGGATCAGGAGAAATACGATGCGGAGGAAAATGTCAAGATCATCTGTCTCGGAGATAGTGCTGTGGGGAAATCCAAGTAAGGAATTTCTGATTTGCCTCCCTTCAACGTCCCTCATTGTAGTGCTTGATTCTGCATCTATGGGGTTTGTCTTGCCACTGTAATTCGAGATCATCCATCATGAAAGTACGGTTCTGTCACAGTTTAGCCAACTCGTACTTGTCCAGATTATGGTGAAACTGTTTCAGTGGACACTGTACCTAATTATCAATTCAGTAACGCCCTATAGGAGAGCAAACTGGCCCCCCATTTGTGCATGCAGGTACAGAACCGTGGTGTGTTTTTAGCAATGGTCCTATCTCAGAAACTCTGCTTGTTCTTTCCAACTATATATGTTAATTGGTTCATACACACTGAATTAGTGTGACTATATCTGGGTGATTTAAGTAATGTATATAGCATACACTGTGGAATAAACTGTGCCTTTGCACATCATTGTTGCACGAACAAGGATGAGTTTGATCTACCACAGAAAATGACTTTGTGAAATGTGTTCTATAGATTGCCTGATTTCTCCTTGCCTTGGAGTGTTTGGTGTAGATCACCTTAGTTTGAGGCTTTATCCTACAGTATTAATCCTGGAAGTATACTTGCTGCTATGGGAATTAAGATAGTAGTAGCAGACACATTTAAGAAACTATTTCTGTTGCATGTTCATGCTTGACAATATTCTGTGAGCAGAAAAGGTAGGATTTTGAGGTTTTTAACTACCAATTCACAATCTAAAGTGAGTTAATTTATTAGGTTTAATATTTGTCGATTTGGCAAAACACATTTGCCGTAATACAATGCACACAAAATTTTAAATACATTTTCCACCCATCAATAAATACATATATATATATATATATATATATATATATATATATATATATATATATTAAAATAATATATTAAAATAATATATAACCATAATAGACAAAAAATGGTCTCCTATCATGTCGATACATTCTGGTTGCTAGTACAAATACAGCAATAAAGCGCATAGACAATCTATCATCTTGGCAGTGTTACCCAATTTTTAAATACATTAATGTCTCTACTGCATCTTATTTGCCTATTATGTATCCTAGTACTCGTTTCTGGCACTCTGAATTCCTGAAATCTCACTAATCAAAAGTGCCAGGTGCAGGGACTTAGCTTCTAGACAGCAACAGCACTATAATAACAAGTTAAGACAATCTGTATCCAAAACAGTATCAATCCTATTTTAAAAAAAGTCTCCGATCCAAAGTGCCAATGAAGGTGCATACCATCCGCCTCAAATCACCAACCACACTAAAACTGCTAAAAAATAAAATCTATAAGCCTGACCAAATCGAATTTTAAAGTGAATGTGTTAACCAACTACACTGAAAATAATTGTCTATCTTCTAAATATAAATTTATACTTAGCTTGCTTATACAATATCCTTAAACCCTGAACACATTTTCACAAAATACTTGCCTAGTTTATAACCTAGCATAATATTTTCATATTTCATAGTTAAACTAAACAATGCCTTAAAAGACCTTATACCCGCCTTAAAAGACCTAATACCTGCATCTCTAAAAACTCAGAGTAGCATCCTCCTTCTACCCTCTATAAATGCTGAGCAAATGACTAACAAATGACTCAATGACCATAGACCAGTATTGGAAGATGGGCAATTTCTAAAATTTCTAGCAGTGCAAGAAAAGGCACTTTTTGGAGGCCTGCCAGTCTATAAACTTGCAACTGTCGCAGCCTCAAATTCATCACCCACCGTTGAATCCCCTTTGCATTTATATCCTTTACTAGCAGCCCGTCCCGATGTCGTCCGGGTGTGAATTGCTGCCGGCCAGTAGTATATTGTTTTGTAGGATTTTGTTTTGAAAGCATTTCTTATCTGTGACAGGCCTGTGAAACGCTCTGATTCACAGTGCACTGCTGATGCACTTAAGAGTGCGCGTTCAGTAGTGTGTGCACTAGAGTTTCCCTACTTTATTTTTCCTTGCAATATTATTTAGCGCAAACTCGACAACATGGCCTGAGCACAATTTACATTACAGAAGAACACATTCATTTGTGGTAGGCACGGGGAGACAAAGCGATTTGCCTGGAATCACAGGATGTTGAGCTGATGCCGAGATTCGAACGTAGCTCCCCAGCTCCTAAGTTCGCAATTCTAGAACTTGTGGTGGGAGGTGTGTCTAAAAATGTATGTCAGTGCTGGCCATCAATGAGAGAGACCTGTGCAATTTTCAAATTGGTGGTGAAAAAATATGAGTATGTTGCTGGAGATGTGGGCCACCGTGCCACCAATGTACTTACCGGGGGAGGGTAAACACCCATTATTCCGCAACTTTCTTTCCGCATACCATCACTCCGCATACTTTCATTACGAAAGTACCATGACTCCGCAATGCCATTATACCGCATGGCATTACATTTTACATGCTTTTACCATGCATACATTTACAACGAAATTCGTTGTAAATGCATGAATGGTAAAAGCATGTTTTTTTTAATGATTGGATAAGGTAAGTATGGCTATAGGGGTATATGTTTTGGGGTACTGAGGTATATGTTTTGGGGTGTTTGGGTACTTTAAGGGTTCAGGTATAGTTTTGGGTTATGGGGTACAGGGGTACAGGGGTCGTTTTAGGGTTTAGGGATAGGTATGGGTTTTAGGGTACAGGGGTATTTTTAGGGTTCAGGGCTAGGTTTGGGTTTTGGGGTATAGGGGTATTTTTAGGGTTCAGGGGTAGGTTTGGGTTTTGGGGTACAGGGGTATTTTAAGGGTTCAGGGCTAGGTTTGGGTTGTGGGGTACAGGGGTATTTTTTAGGGTTCAGGGCTAGGTTTGGGTTTTGGGGTATAAGGTTATTTTTATGGTTCAGGGCTAGGTTTGGGTTTTGGGGTACAGGGGTATTTTTAGGGTTCAGGGCTAGGTTTGGGTTTTGGGGTACAGGGGTATTTTAAGGGTTCAGGGCTAGGTTTGGGTTTTGGGGTACATGGGTATGTTAGGGTTCCCGGGTAGGTTTGGGTTTTGGGGTACAGGGGTATTTTTAGGGTTCAGGGCTAGGTTTGGGTTTTGGGGTACAGTTAGGGTTCAGGGTTAGGTTTGGGTTTTGAGGTACAGGGGTATTTATATGGTTCAGGGCTAGGTTTGGGTTTTGGGGTAAAGGGGTATTTTTAGGGTTTAGGGATAGGTTTGGGTTTTGGGGTACAGGGTATATTTATAGGGTTAAGATGGGTTAGCGTTTAAGGGTGTTGGGGTATTTTAAGGAGTAAGGGTGGGTTATGATTATGGGGTGCACTTGACCCACATGGGCACACAAGGGCTGAAACATGTCGACCTTTTTATGGACACATTTAAGTGCGGGCGATTCCTAACAAATCCCCCTACGCGCAGAACGGATTTTAATACCTACTTTGAACCCAGAACTATTAAAAAAAAATTCTCTGGACATACAAGTTTTTTATATAAAAAAAGAGACACCCTGTTTCTGAAAATTTCTGATCACTACTGTTCTAACCAAGGGATACCTCCGGGTGGAGGAAGCATAACCACTAACCCTATGATGATGCTATCACGTCCCTAAGGGGTAAAGCGGAGAATCAAGATATACCGGTACCACAGACCTCTGTACGTAAATGAGGGTTTTTTATCGGTACGGTGCACGAAATTTGCTAAAACCCCAGTTACGCAGGACAAGTGATCCACCCCCCATTTGATATTTTGATATTGAACAAGGAAGCCGTGTGGATCACAATTTCTTCATTCTCCCTCCCTTTGATTTAATATAAGGAATTTAAGAAATGCCTGAAAACCTGGCTGTTTTAGCCACCTCTTCCCAACCTACTTGCCCAACAGTGTCGAGATGTTCCTACGGGGATGAGCCCTGCAATATACCAAGAATCAAATAACATAACAATACATGTAGCATAGAGGACCTGCTGCTTAATCGGTTATTTTTCTACCAGCAACTTCAGTAAAACACATCTGTTGGTCGCGGAATGGCCTCTCCTCCTAAAGCCAATCTGTATATAAGGGAAGTAATTGCCTCTTCTACCCACTCTTCTAAGTGTTTCAACAACGGTTTTGCATAAATCTTCCTCGGGATATCAAGCGATGTGATCATCAAATTTTGTGGCAGTCGCTTGGGTCCTTTTCTATAAATCAGAACTCTAATACTACCACACCAAGACACAAGGATTCATTTTTTTTAAACTGCCTGAATAAAAGCATAAAAGCTTGAGCTCATAGCATAGAATTTAACTGTAGTATTTGTGCAGACAGGACGTCGGGCCCCTTTTCGCTTGATTTTATTGAGCTCATTATTTGAGCTTCACCTCCCTAACAGATGGGATCTGAACTGGCCGCAAGGCAGCCACCCAAACACCCATTAACCATCCCCCATTGATTTGTCTACCTGATTACTAGTGTCTTCTGCTCTATGTAATGTATTAATATATTCACCCCAGGTTCTTTCTCTATAAGTCTAGAACCGGGTCTGGTGGCTCAGTGGACTAATGCGTCCATTGCAGGGGCCTGTGTTCGACCTCATGGTCACAGGTTCGAATCCCGGGGGTTCACTCAGCCTTTCATCCAACTGAGGTCGATAAAATGAGTACCATTGAGTTGGGTAACAATAAACATCTGTTATTCAGCGCCAAGATACCCAAGGGTGAACGTGCGCTTTACAAATACACATGTTATGTTAGCTGTGAACTTTTTGTTTGAACCCATGTATTTCCAACCAAATTCCAAGGGTTTAAATGCCTATTCTGACTCAGGGCGGTAATGCTTTCTCTCCATTTCTTATCTCTTTCAAGTCAGTTGATTCTCCTCACCTCTTTATGGAATGCCTTGTTCGCTGATTTTATTGCCATCACTCTTGTTTGGTTTACTTCTGCGGGCTTCCCTTACGGTCTTGTTTAGCTTTATCAAAATTTGATTTCCCTACATAAGAGACTCTTCACCCCCTTAGCTTATTTGAACAGAGCTTTGTTATCTTGCAACATACCATACTCGTTTAGTGTTTTCTTGGAAGGCTGGTGCCCATAATCTGTCAACAACCCTAGTATCCTTCTCTCCCTTTCTCTTTTTGCTCTAGTTGTCCAGATAATCTTTCTCTAGTTTTTACGTCGTATGGGCTGTTAGCCCATAATTATCTGTTCTATGCAACCCAGTTGAGTATTATTTCTAAGGATTTATGATTGTTATCCTCCTTGTCCCCTAGAGATAAATCCATTACCCAAGAAAAGTATCCTACGAATATGATCGCATAATCCATTAGTAAGGCACTAATTCCATTATCAAATGTACTTTGGGCAGGGTAAACACTGAAAATTCTCCCATTCATGATAGCCAGGTTAAGCTCAGTTCCCTTCCAGATGGAGTACTCTTTACGTCCCCATTACTTGAGTTGGAATGCCCAAAACTCTATCCGCTTCAACCACCTCACCATCTACCTTTGCTGACTGTGGTATTTTTATATTAAAAACCCCTACAAGTAATATTGGGACAGCTGAGTAACTGTGCTGTATGATTTCAACTAAACTTGTTAGTTCGGTCACCTTTTGACCTTGCTCCTTATTGGGTGGCAAGTACACATTTACGATAATCAGCATTTTACTACAGAGGACATAATTCTCTTAGTTGTAGCCTTTCTCTCAACCACTATAGTTCTAAAATTTGGAAATTCATTAAATATTCTATAACTTTTACTATCCTTCTGGACAGCAACTAATGTCAATAACCCGCCGCACTCCCTTGGATGAACAAGTAAGCCCTTTTCAGCATTATTATAGTAGGCAATATAGTCCTCAACTAACACTTCATTTATTTTTCATGTTTCCTGACAAGCTACAATTGTATATCTGCCTACTCAATGTAATTTTAATATGCTGTTCAATCCTTCTAAACCTTGCTACGTCCACACCAGGATACTGAGACCTTGTGTATCTCGAAGGTCTTCTTTCTGCCATTAACGGTCTGTAGTTAATGGCTGCCACCACCCAACTTCAGTCTTGGACCTCAGCCCCCCTCTACTTTTCACATAGCTTTCTTCGGAATCTGATGCAGGTATTTTCAATCTTTCAGGGCCCATCCCTAGCTAATTGCAAAAACTATGGCATATGACCATTCCAAGTCACCCTCTTTATACCAAAGGCATGGAAGGCAGTTTTGATTTTACTCGATCTGTCAGCAGCATTTTATACCATCTCACATGGTATCCTCCTAGCACGGCTAAAGAATAGTGACATCTCAAACACTATATTGACTTGGATTAGATCCTTCCTTACCAATCGTAGACAAGCAGTGGCGCTTGTAACGTTCCTTTCTTCTGAACGTTCTATTACATCAGAAGTACCACAGGGCTCATCGCTCAGCCCTCTGCTATTCAATATATACATGGCCCCTCTCATCTCTTTGTTATCCTCTTTCGATATTGAAGTACCATCATATGCTGACAACACACAATTGATTCTATCCCTGGACAAAGATTCCACTAAGGCAGAACTCAATTTTAAACTTGGCCTAACAGAGGTCATCCAGTGAATGAAGCTCCACCATCTCAGGTGCAATACAGATACAACTGAGATCCTCCTGATAGTAAATGACAATCCCTTCTAGCCAAGTGTGTGGTGGCTGGAAGACGCAACAGCCCCCCAAATTCTGTCAAAGTAGTAAAAAACCTGGGAGTGCAATTCAATACTTCACTATCCTTCCGACCTCAACCCCTGACTGTGGCAGGAACATGTTTTAACATAATCAAGACATTAAAAAAATTCTTCCACTTTATTCCTCTCTCTGCGAGGGAGACAGTTGCCTTAGCACTTATTCTATCACGACTAGACTACTCCAATAGCCTATAGCAGGAGCAAATAAACAAGTACTGAAGAGACTACAAGTGGTACAGCATGCGGCTGCTCGCCTAGTTCTAACGTAGATCCTCCAGCTCAGCAGCTCTTAAAACCCTCCATTGGCTACCTTTGCATAAGAGAATCTTATTCAAGATATTCTTAATCCTCGTTAGAGTATCCTTAAATCAAGGCCCAACGTATCTCTAAGCTAGGTTGACCCCTTACACCACTGCCAGGACACTAAGATAGCCATTGGCATACTTCTTCACACTCGTTTGCTTTAGGTATAAAACCAAGGGAGGAAAAACTGTAGCTGCATTAGGAACCAAAGCTTGGATCTCATGCCAACAAACAGAAATACAGTTCAAGAAGGCCCTGAAGACCTGGCTCTTTGGATCTTCAGATGAACTCTGCCTATCCCTCGTATAGGGTCTGCTCGTGTCTACCTTGCTTTTCTTCCGCACAGCGCTAGGATGCTCCTTTCAGAGTGACAGCTTGCGCTTTATAAATACCTACTCAATACCATGGAAAACATACTAGTGATATATCTTTTGAAGTGATCCTAGATAATGAGGGAATGTCGCTGAAAATTGACAGGAACATTGATCAATTTATAAATGAGTTGGGAGGACAATCAGCAAATATATCCTCTATTGTTAGTGGTAATAGATCTCCTTCACTGTGGTTTAACACAAGTAACTAGTGACTTTTGTTTAGCTCTGCATAGTTTAATTTACGCCTTGTACCTTCCACTGATTATCTAGATGACTTCTGTTAGTCAGTCAGGGCTAAGGACCAAAGGTGTCTTTCTTGTGTTTTTTCAACCTGTGTACCTAAATCTCAGTTTCCATTATCTTCTAAGCCCTCAACTAGTGGTGTTATGAGGCAGCTCTTAAGGTGGGTCATCTTCCGAACTCCGCCTGGGAAACATTGGTAGTTTCCTTACTCAAACCAGGCAAAATCCCCCGCCACTCCCTGATTGTGAAGCTTATTATAGACCACTATCAATGCTAAATTTGGATTTTAAAGTACTAAGTAAAATTCTGTCCACAAGGCTCCAACCACTAATGACTGACCTCCTACACCAAGATCAGGCAGGATTCATTCTGGGATGTAATATGGCTCTTAACATCAGATGACTCATGGCACTTATGACAGGAGAGGACAAAATAATGGGCGAAGATGTGGTCTTCGCAGTAGATCTAAAGAACGCTTTTGAGAGTCTGAAATGGGAGTTTTTATACAGTGTCCCGGATAAAATGGGGATTTTCCAACTGTGTAAGGTTGCCATAGACGACACCAGTGGCGAGCAACAGAATAGGCCGGATGATATCCGAGAGCTGTGCTGTCAGACGGGGACTCGGCAGTGATGTCCCCTCTCTCCACTGCTGTTCGCTCTTGCCATAGACCCTTTGGCCTCTCTCTGAAAACGATGCAGCACCCAACTAGCGGGCCCAGACTTCGAGGGATATTATTTAGCCGCTCAATTACAGTGGGTGGCGTGATGGGTGGGAGACCTCCAGTCCCAGATACGGGAGTTAGACCCGCTTACCCCAGGCTTGAAAAAGTTGTGGAAGCTGCTCCTGGGTATAGACCGAGCAACAGCTCGGAACCCTGGTGCTGTGCAACTGGCAAGGTGCTGTTGGAGACAAACTCTCTGGAAGAAGCATACCCGATTTACCCTTAACCATACTAAGGGTGCTCCCTCACGGAGCTGCTTGGGTGGGCCTCGAGGAATGGGAGTTGGCAGGCGTGACAGTACTAGGATATTTGTGCAATGGTGGGGAACTCATGCCATTCGAAGACTTTGGAGCGGGGTATGACCTGCCCCAGGAGCACTGCATATTCCATGCAGGGATCGTAGTGGTGAATCGTGTATTTTGGAGATTGGAGTCAGCTGAGCCCCCACAACACACAACTTGCAGCTACATGGGCACAGGGGGAGGCAGAATCAAGGCATTCATGTGCCTATTCGGAGCCCTGATCATTGAAAACAATGGGGTAGACCCAATAGATCAATAGGACCTGGGTAATTATATATATATATATAGAAAAAGTGGTCCTAGACACAATTCTTAAACAATACAAATGATATAAGTATTAATTATTCACAATCAACAAATAGTCAGACTTAATCTGAGAAAACAAACAAATGGAGATGTATGATTAGCTAATTCAGCTCTAAATGCAATGAACCCAACACAACAGTATCAAGACAAATTATACTGCAGTTTATTTACATATTCATAAAATTTGAACGAGAAGAAAAGAGGAAAGTTGGTGCTCAAGTGATGAGGAGAAAAAGCTATAGGCAAAGATTTAGGATAATTCAGTGCAACAAAGAAAATATTTTACATTGCACATATAAAGCCTACCCATACACAGTATATACACACTATTATACGGGGGACAGGGAGGGACTGGTATAGGCTTTAGGAAATTAAAAATGGGGGATCGTCGACGTTTCAACCCTGGCGCAATACGGGAAAATCACGACCTCTGCTGCGGGTCTTCTTCAGGACAATTGGGGGACAAGGGACGGGGAAGCACCACGAAAAAACTGTGTAGGTGTAGCAAGGCCAGATCAGTTGGGCGATACACCTCTGACAAAGAAGTTCAGTTCAGAATCAGTTGGTAGAAAACGAGCAGTCGATATTAATCGTGCCTAGTCCGGTAAAGCAGTAAACATTTAACCGGTTGCTGAAGGCGAGGAAGAAGTAGGTCTAGTGCAGGAGGACCTTAAATTAGTTCGTAGGTCCCTGTATTTCGTAATGGAAAGCCGTAAGTTTTAAGATTAGTTACTGTGGGCTCAGTCCGACACAACCCGACTCTCACATCCGGGAGAAACCACGTGGTTTTTGTTGATTGTGAATAATTAATACTTATATCATTTGTATTGTTTAAGAATTGTGTCTAGGACCACTTTTTCTATATATATTCGGAGCCCTGAGCAAGGACACAACTGCTGACCAGATTACGAGATAGATGGGCAGATTTGAATGTCCCACTGGTAGGTAAACCATGGTAGATTATACTGATAGCGATTCCTGGGAACTTGAGAAATGACCAAAAACTAGCTTCATATATTTGCACTCGTCGAAAACAACATCTTTGTGAGACGTATTGCGCAAATTATACTCAGGGTATTTAAAAACATATATATTCACTTTTCAAACATTCAGACATTCAATCTCACACAATGAGCCATGGCTCATTGTGAATAGTATGATTCCAGTGTAAATATTTAGTGATGTGTGTGTATGTGTGAGATTGAATGTCTGAATAGTGAAGATATATGTTTTTGTAGATAATGTTTCATGAAGTTATAATGTAAAGTTGTATATGTTTTGTACAGATGGTGTGCGAAAATACAAAATATTGGTGAAATTACAACCAAACTAAGGAAGAAAAAATTTTGTATAAATAAATGTGATTCATTCAAATGAAAAATCCAGTGATGCATATTGTTTAAGTCATATGCGTTAGACCAAACCAAGAAAGGAAAGATAGACACAGTATTGGCATTCTTTTGTTAATTTTGGTAAGTGGCTTGGCCGTGCTGTTGGGAGCCCAGACCCAGTGGTGGTTCATAGCTTCTGAATCAGTGGCAGCTGGCTGACGGCACTCCTGTGTGGCACGTTGTAAAGTTGCGACCGTAGGTGACAGGCCCGGAATTCCAGTTGCTTGACACGTTGGTATTTCGCTTTTTTATCTTGCCTAAGTATAATCTTAGCGTGTCCCCCAGACAGTTGCCTTGCACGCTGCCCAATTATACCTGGTGTGAGCATCGACCCAGTGTTAAGTTGGAAGCAGCGCCTGACCTCTCACCCTACTGTGTGTCTGTACGTTTTGTCTTGGAGATGCCAAGCATTGAGGTGCCACATAGGACGGCGCACTGCGTTAGCCTCACAAATGTGGAGTAATTACGAGACATGATCAGAAATCCCACGCTGGAGAATCTGAACGTGAGACACTAAGAGAGCAACTGGTGTGGGCATGAAGAGCATTTCAATGCAGGCATGTGTATGATCAGCTGCAGATTTATGCGTCTACTTTCGCTGTCTGGGGTTCCAGATCCTCCATATATCACAGAGAACCAGAGTGTTCACCCACTTTTGTAGAGACCTGGCTCTGTTATGATGGGTGTCTGAGGAAGGGCCAGTGGAATCCATTGAAGGATCAAGGACCTCATTTAAATGGCCTCCTATAAGAGTAAGACCAGGTGGATATCGTTCGCCAATTGAAGGAGTGTGGTCAGGTAGGCTTCCAAAGCCACATGCGGTGTAAATGCACAGAAGGTTCAATGGGCGGCTCTCTATCATCCCTGTTAGGGCGATATATCGACCCTGAGGATCAGTCAAATTCTGGGTCATTATCGCAGGGAGGGAGCGATGCAAGAGGATTGCCACACCCCGTGAACCTCTAGCAAACCCAGTGTGATGCACTCTGTCATAGCCTTGCTTATCTAGAAATGGACACTTTGTTCCCATAAGATGGGTCTCTTGCAACATCAGAATAGATGGGGAGGGAACTTTGGCACAGCGAAACACTGCAGAGCTCTTGATCTTATCTAACAGACCATTATCATTCCACGTCATAACACTGTAGGGAATCATGCTGGGGCACGTGATATCAGGAGCAAGAGGTCATTCGGCTCCACATGAACAATTGAATCACAAACCCTACTTAAGGATAGATATGATATGAGTGTGGGAGACCAGCTTCCAATTATGCGTTGTAAGGTCAATGCAACAACCTAAGGAAACAAGCATTGTCATAGCCAATAGGTCTCGCCTTTGGGACCTTAAAAGTGTTTAGGCAGAGCAACTGCCTTTGCCAATTTCTTTAAGCTTTGGTGTAGAGCATTGCGGCTGCTGTGCAGCATGTTGAAAAGTTTTAATTAATATTTTTTACATTTGTTACGTTAGAAATATATAACCAAGAAGACAATATGTACAATTGAACGACCCTATCCAAAAAGAATTAACATAACACAGACTTCTAGTCTTTTTCTCCTGGTCATGCTGGCAACTTCTTCCTGCCAGTTGTAATGCTGGTTTGTTATTGTTTATTTTTGTTAGGAAGGTGGGTGGGTGGAGAGGTGGGGGCATAAGCAACGGGATGATGGATTTGTTATTTTTTTTCCAGAAGTTCCTCCTGTCTGCCACATAGAGAGAAGAGCCAGGTGTCCAGCTTTTACAAAATTTAGATGAACTATTGTCCCGAAAGCATGTGTATCGCATTATGTCTGATGTTTTTGAAAGCTGCAGGAACTCTTTATAGCATCGCTCATTGGAAAGCCAAGCTTTGTCAAGGGTTCATGAACTGTTTCTGTTGCCTCTCATGCGCAATCGTGGGTGAGTGTGAGAGGTTGGCATTAAAGTGCTGCGGGAGAAGAAGGCTTGCCTGGCAGTGCGTAGACAGTGCTTTTGCGCTTTGCTCCCTCTTTGCAGTCTCCGTACACAGTCCCGACTTCTGGGTTTAGAGCGAGTGCGCATTCTTCTGGGAGCCCCATGACCCTGCAGTGAGATAGAAATAGCCAGCTTTTTCCATTGTTGCCTTAGAATCAGATTCTACCAGCAAGTAATCTTTTCAACCAGAACGTCTGAATTACTCAACAATTTATTAAAGGACTATAAGCATATGGCTTACCACTAAATATGATGTAGCCTTGTGCTTTAAGATAAATCATTATAGATTAATGCATGCTCAAAATTACACAAAAAAAGAGACGTACAGTGAGTAATGCCCCCTTGCCCACATCCATGAAACGCTGTTTATCTACATATGCTCATGGACAAAGCCTCACACACACACAAAACACACAGACATTCACACCCACATGTAAACAGATACACAAATTTCAGTTTAGTGGTCAAGTGAATGAAGCCCAACAGCATTCTAGTATGTTAAGAGCACAATGACAAACTACAACAGTAGATCAGTATGTTGCAGGTCTGTGATGGGTAAGGGTGTGTTGGTGACTGTGCATTTTCGAAATTGTTCACGGGATCACATCCACTATCAATTAGCGGCATAACTCAAAGAAACAACCAACTGACTAGGCTATAGCACGAAACTTAAATGCTGATGCCCAACTCATGAATGGTCAAGTCCAGTCAAGTTTAAATTTGTATAGCGCACTACTCACCCAGAGGGTCTCAAGGCGCTTGAGGGAGGGGGGGAACTTTACTTATCGAATATCCAAGTTTTTAGTTGTTTTCTGAAGGAGAGGTGGTTTTGTGTCAGGCGGAGGTGGGTGGGGAGAGAATTCCAGGTCTTGGCCGCTAAGTAGGAGAAGGATCTTCCCCCCCCCCCCCCATGGTGGATCTTTGGATGCGTGGAATTGCGGCGAGGGCTTGAACGATCGTAGTTGGCGGGTGGGGGTGTAAAAGGACAGGCGCGTGTTGAGGTATTCGCGTCCTAGGTCGTAGAGGGCTTTGTGTGCGTAGGTGAGGAGACGGAACGTTATTCTCTTGTTGACGGGGAGCCAGTGGAGGTCTTTCAGGTGACCCGAGATGTGAGCTTGGCGGGGGATGTCTAGGATGAGTCTGGCTGAGGCGTTTTGGATGAGTTGGAGTTGTTTCTGTAGTTTGGCTGTGGTTCCGGCGTAAAGGTTGTTTCCGTAGTCCAGTCGGCTTGTGACCAGAGCATGGGTGACCGTCTTTCTTGTTTCGGTGGGGATCCAACGGAAGATTTTTTTGAGCATGCGTAGGATGTTGAAGCATGATGATGAGACGACGTTGACTTGTCTGGTCATCGAGAGGGAGGAGTCCAGGATGAAGCCCAGGTTACGTGCATGGTCCGTTGGTATGGGTGCGGTTCCCAGGGCCGGTGGCCACCATGAGTCGTCCCAGGCGGAGGGGGATGATCCTAAGATGAGGACTTCCGTTTTGTCCGAGTTCAGTTTTAAACGGCTGTTCTTCATCCACTCGGCTACTTCTTTCATCCCTTCGTGTAGATTGGTTTTGGCGGTGTTTTGGTCTTTGGTGAGGGAGAGGATCAGCTGGGTGTCGTCTGCGTAGGAGATAGTGTTGAGGTTGTGTTGGCGCGCGATGGATGCGAGGGGACTCATGTATATGTTGAAGAGAGAGGGACTGAGTGAAGATCCTTGTGGTACGCCGCAGATGCATTCGGTGGCCTCTGATTTAAAAGGGGGAAGGCGGACTCTCTGGGTTCTTCCGGCGAGGAACGAGATGATCCAGTCCAATGCTTTTCCTTGTATTCCGACGTTGCTGAGGCGTTGTATAAGGGTGCTATGACAGACTGAGTCGAAGGCTGCGGAGAGGTCAAGTAGGATGAGGGCAACTGTTTCTCCGTTGTCCAGTAGTGTTCGAATGTCGTTTGTTGCTGCGATGATGGCGGTCTCGGTGCTGTTTGGCTCGGAAGCCGGACTGTGAAGGGTCAAGGGATTTGTTGGATTCGAGGAAGGCGGCGAGTTGACTGTTGACGGCTTTCTCAATGACTTTGGCAGGGAATGGGAGGAGCGAAATGTGGCGGTAGTTCTTGAGTTCAGTGGGGTCTGCTGTGGGTTTCTTCAAGAGTGAGTTCGGCATGTTTCCAGCTTTCCGGGAAGGTAGCGGAGTTGAGGGAGCAGTTGATGACGTCTTGGAGATGGGGTGCGATAATGGAGTCTGCTTTGTTGAAAATGTGGTGGGGACATGGGTCGGTTGGTGATCCTGAGTGGATTGGTTCCAGGCGCAAAGGGTGTTGGAGGGGGTTTTTAGTTCGGAGGTGGGTGGGGTGGACTGGTCTCCAAAGCTGTTATGCATGTCAGCGATTTTGTTGTGGAAGAATGAGGCTAGAGAGTCGCAGAGGTCTTGGGAGGGAGTGATGTCGTTGGTGCCGGCGGTGGGGTTGGTAAACTCTTTGACGATGTTGAATAGTTCCTTGCTGTTGTGGGCGTTGTTTTCGAGTCGATCCTTGAATGCTGATTTCTTGGTGGATCGGATCAGTTGGTGGTGTTTGCGGGTGGCGTTCTTGAAGGTGGCCAGGTTGTCAGTGGTTGGGTTATTTCGCCAAGCTTTCTCGAGGGTGCGACAGATCTTCTTGGATTTCTTAAGTTCATCATTAAACCAGGGGGCTTTTTTGCTGCCTTGCTTGATTTGAAGGTTTTTCAAGGGTGCTAATTTGTCAGCGCTGTGGGTGATCCATTGTGTGAGGTTGGTGGCTGCTTGGTTTGGGTCCGATGATTTTGCAGGAGGGTTTTGGTGAAGCAATGTGAAGAGCTGGTCGGTTGTAATTTTGTTCCAGTTTCTCCGGGGAATTGGTTGTGGGTGGTTGTGGGTCGTAATCTTTTTGTAGTTGAAGTGAACGCAACTGTGGTCAGTCCAATGGAGAGCTGTGGTGTGATTAAAGGAGATGTGCTTGCTGGAGGTGAAGATTGGGACGAGCGTGTGGCCGGCATAGTAGGTGGGGGTGTTAACAAGTTGTTTGAGTCCGAGATTGGCGAGGTTGTCCAGAAGGGTGGTGGTGTTGCTGTTGTTATTCTTTTCCAGGTGGAAGTTGAGGTCTCCAGTAGAATGTAGTCCTCGGAGGGGAGGGCGTGTGGGCTGATGAAGTCAGTGGTGTCTTCGCTGAATTGTGTGCGGGGTCTGGGTGGTCTATAGATGAGGGTGCCTCTGAGTGTGGTCTTAGGGTCGGTGTGAATCTGGAAGTGAAGGTGTTCGGCGGTTGTGAGGTTGTCATCGGAACTGGTCGTGATGCGGATGGTGTTCTTATGGCTGATGGCGATGCCTCCTCCTGTTTGGTTGATGCGGTCCTTTCGGATGATCTTGTAGCCGTCCGGGATGGCTATGGCGATGTCGGGCGTTGATGAGGCGTTCATCCAGGTTTCTGTAAGAAAGGCGACGTCCGGCGATGTGGTGTCGAGTAGGTTCCAAAGTTCAATGGCGTGTCTGTGGACTGAGCGTGTGTTGAGCAGGATGCATTTCAGGTGGTTAGTGTCGGAGCTCTGTTTTGGAGTTTGTGGATTTGGTGTGGGTCCTGATGCAGTCGAACTTGCAGGAGTGGCAGGTGAAGGGTCCATGGGTGTGTCCTGGTGCGGCTTCGTAGCAGTTAGTGAGTTGGCCGGGGTTAAGTGCTGAGAGGGTTGCGGCGTCGTACGTTATGCGGGTGGAGTGGATTTTGCGGGGGCCAGGGGGTCTGACGCTGGGCGCGGTCCAGGCGCGGACGGGCGTAGACGGGCTTACCTTTGGCGCGCATTGAGCGCGTCCGCTGCGCGTGAACGCTGCGCGCAAATGCATCTGTCATAAGTGGAGAGTGGAGGGGGGCGGAGCGAGGGAGGAGCAGCTGGGAGGCGGGAGCGGGGTGGAGAGACGGCCTAGGAGTCACAACAACAAAATTGCAGCACAAATAAAAAGTGAAACAGGACGAGATTGGGGCACAACCGGGATGACGCTATGATCTGGGCAGCGGTACCGGCACAATCAGGCACAAATAACCTTGCAGGCAATGCAAACAGTGCAACAATTACCAATCAACAGCAGTGAGCAGTAAGCAGTATAGTGCCACGTAACCAAGCACAAATAATGTAACAGGCTATGCGAGCAGCGCTCAATTAACAATTAGCAGCAATGAGCGGTGAGCAGTAAGCGCTACGTTACCAGGCAAGAGTATAGCGCTACGAAGCCAGGATGATCAGGGAGCGTGAGGAGCGACCGCTTCTGAGCAAGCCAGGACGGTCACAGCGCTGGATAAGATGGGTCAATCCTCTATAAGTGGGAGGGAGGAGCAGCTGGGAGGCGGGAGCGGGGTGGAGAGACGGGCTAGGAGTCACAACATCAAAATGGCAGCACAAACAAAAAGCGAAACAGGACGAGATTGGGGCACAACCGGAATGACGCTATGATCTGGGCAATGGAACCGGCACAATCAGGCACAAATAACCTTGCAGGCAATGCGAGCAGTGCAACAATTACCAATCAACAGCAGTAAGCAGTATAGCGCCACGGAACCAAGCACTTCAAGATACACCGGCCCAATGATTAAGGTAATGACTTGCTAATGCCGGTTTCACTTGAATGTTTTTGAAACTTTAAAACAAACTAGATGGCCACCCGTGCAAGGACATGTACATACAAAATAATTCTTCTCAGCTTCGCCGTGCGTTGCCTCCTCTCTCCGCATATCACTTCGATCCACACCACCTCGACCTCTTCCTCTCCCTCTTACCGCCCCATTCTGAGCCAACAATAGTGCACACTGAGATCGCCAATGCCCTTCCTGTTTACAGTAAGCGCATTGGTTTATTTCCAAAGCAACAGCTGGTCTTCTACCTCGTCCAGTTCCAGCCCCCCTCGGGACGAACCCTCTACCGCCTCTCTCTCTGCCTCGCCCCCGATGACTTGCTGTAATAACACTCGTGTCTCAAGATCCTTTGCTTTCTTTTCCGTCTTATCCTACTCCTTACTCTCATTTATCTTATGTTCGTAATACTGAGCCATACTCAGTATGACCGAAGATGTAGAAGTAGTCCAAGTACTCTCAGCGGCTTGTAGCAGCGGGGAGCCTTCTGGTAACAGATTTGTCACGAAACGATTAACAAATAATCGTATACCACCCTCCACTGACAAATCTTGCCCACTAAAGTCAATGAATACACCCTCAAATCTAGTGAAGAAATTCGAAACCCTTTCGTCCATGCTGTCAATTTGTCCCAATCTACCTTACGGGGTGGAATTAAGGAATGCATATAGGTAATAATCCGACCTGGTAAAGCCAATAATTCAGGTTTCGGTTTATCACCAGGATTTCGATCCTTATCCCAATCTGTAATCTGATCCCAGGTCCCACCCAACTCTGCGGCATGGTCCTGGTCATGCACCTGACACCACACGTCAACGGGGACTAGTAACTCAAAAAATAGCTCTATGTCAGCTAGTGTCATAACAGCTGAGGAGGCCGCTTCTGTAAGCTTTTTATAGTAAGCCGTAGGTTTTTTTCGAGGGTCGGGCAGTTGTGATTTTAGCGAAAGGACTTTGCTCCTTTTCCAAGGGGTATTAACCCATTGTTCTTGAAATTGTGCCTCCACACGAGGTCTAGTTACTACATTCTGATTGTTTCTTAATTCCGGTAGATCAGGATGGAAGATAGGATGGACTTCTTGCATAGGGTGCTGGAAGTCCCAGGTTGGAAATTTCGAGTGCATCTGTCCTCGATAATTTAATAAAACCTCAACATTCCTGTACACTTCCTCTAGTCCTAATTCAGACTTATGAGCCCGGTCCCTTATATCATACATCACTTGTGGGGCCTTCTCTCCCTGGAAACACTGCTCCCGTAGAGAAATAAGATGTATGGCCATGTGCTCTAGGGCATGCTGCTGCATGACGGGCTCATAATCTCGAAGTGTACTCCATATATCAGCTAAAGTATAAATAGGATTGCACATCCACTGGGATGACTAATTCGCAATCGTCTGTTTGTCTTCTAGTCCTACCGCTGAACGAGTAAACAACCTTCGTGCGCCAAGACCCCCCAGAGGGAGTAGAGTCAGCCAGAGTTGGGGTCGTGCTCGAGAACTGGGAAGCCCAAGAGGAAGTTGGGGGAGACAAAACAACCGTGGACACAGTAGGAGACGGCAACGCATCGGGCCATAAAGTAGCCGTTCCAAATGCTGAGGGAGATAAAACAGAGGACGTTCCCAGACGGACGGGGGAAGAGGAAACAGGCGCAGAAGCCGTTGGAGCCGGAGCTGGGGTTAAAGGGACCGCAGGATATATGCGTTGTGGAGCATGAGGGGAAGGTGGACGCACATCCAATAAATCCTCTATCTCATCCTCTGGCTCAGTCCTAGTTATGTAGCTTTTATCCACCTGTAATCTAAATTGTCTATCTGTACAATCAATTCTTTTTTCAGTTTGAGCTTTATCGCAAGCTATGGCTTTCTGTGTAATCGTCTAACCTCCTTTCATTTTACATAACTTTTTCTCCCTGAAAAGTCTACGCTTCGCTTCCTTCTGCCACATGTTTAAGGAATCAAACATTGCCTGCCGACTTCGCTTAGAAAATAATCGATCCTCTAAGAAATGTATCTTTTTCTCATCAAAGGACTCGGTTAAGGACTATTGTAGTTCCACATTGTCTTTAGTATATTTATGCCATAGCGCATTAAACCGAATGGGTGAAATACCATGTTTAACATACATATCATAACTTGGGCTGCCCTCAGGCTGGGCAGGCTGACTTGCATCCAAACATGTGCCTTTTTGGCGACAACAACATCGGAAACATAATTTACTAAAATACGACATGATTATTGTTAACAGTTAAATCTCATTCAGGAAAACAGTCTTTCAAACATGGCCATGTTCACACATTCTCAACATTTTCACTCACTCTCAGAATCAAACGCGGGCAGAACAATACATACATAGATACACCAAGAGAGAGTTTTCAAAATGACATGTCTTTTTCCAAACAAAGTAACAGAGCCCGTCGACTCCTGTTCGTGGAGAACTAATCAATTCAGATTCCAGACCAACAGATACCAAAATCAAGCAGTCCAAAGACTACCAGGAGACTGTCGGCCAGGTATAAACCACAGACTCTCCTACGGACCATCCCAAAATCTTCCTGGTTCACCCTCGGGACTATTCCGACTAAGCCTGCTGCCTTAGCATCGCTTCAGATGTGTCCCGACGGCTACCCAGGTACAACCACAGGCCTTTCCGAGAGCAGTCCGGCAAGGTGCGCACCACACAAGCCACACCAGGGCGTCCAATCGGCGTCTCTATTGTTTACAAAACCAGTCCGTGGAGCATCTACCCGTGCAGCCACAATGCTGCCCCGTCAGACCCCCAAAGTTCTCCGTGGTACACCAACCACCAAATCCAATACAGTTAACTGTTTCAAAAGCACTGCTCAAAAGCGCATTCCACAGAAAAACAATTCACTCACCTGGTGCGCGCAGGTACAATTGCGTATTCTCCACTGCCAACTCATGAAGACCAACACGGTCAGCTCCTGGGTTACTCCGGCGAAGGGTCACTAGCAGCTGGGGCTCCCTGATAGCGTGAGCGGAGTAAGTCAGAATTTTCGGTCAGTCCACCCACTCGACCAGAGCTCCCTTTTCTTTGTCCTTTTTACCCGGTTACGGGAGGACGACCCTATCGCGGAGTCCCACCAGGGTTGCCTACTGACGTACCATAAAAATAACATAAGGAGCTTTACCTACCAATAGCCCCAATACCATTACCAAATAACCAGTCAGTTGTCAGTGTAGAAAGTTCAATAGTTTATTATGCAAAATACTCTATAGAGGAGCCTCTCCAACCCTCACCCATCAGGTGCGCAGAGAAGACTGCTGACTTACAGTCAAAATCAAACATATATACTTTCAGTACAACACAGGAAGTCACGGTAAATGGAAAAAAAACACTCGGCCCCTTGGGCCCCAAGGAAGGACCATATCTGGCACACATGATTGGTTCAAAGCTTTACTATTTATTACTGGGAAGGCCAGGAGGGGTGACTCCCTTTCTTCCTGATGCCCGTGAGTGTAGGCACAGCACCTCCAGGAATGCGCTTATTGCACCCAAAACCAGATGCGACCTTGAGTCCCAGGACAGAGGGAAAACAGTTTACCTTCAGCTGCTCTCAGTAACTCAACTGAACTGGTACCAGACAACTACTGGAGAGTAACGCGTGATCACAGCTCGTTTCTGACACAGGCAGAGAAAAGATGGCGTCTGTATGATTCTCAGCCAACTCTATTAGTATACAACAAACGGACAGCATAAACCTTTTCCTACTAGCTAAAGCAGACCGGGGTTATGAAATGTGCATATTAAGCATAAGAGGATATATAGATACATCATGCTAACACAATATATAAGTTTAATACTCCTCGTGTAGGGGAAATCTAACCTTTATTCCTCACCTGTACCTAGTCCAAACCAGTCTGTGTAGTCCTGGAGCACTTTGTTTACAGGACTCATTTTTTCCTTTGGCAGGGTGTACCATGGTCCTCGGACACATCACAGGAGGTGGAGCAGGCATTATGAAAGGTAGGCACAGCCCTATTCAGGCCCAGGCTCTACTCCTCCCACCACTGAACATGCAGATAGGTCTATTCAACCTTGTGCTGCCTCATCCTGTCTCCTGGAGCTACCCCAGCAACTGTCACTCACAAACCAGATATACAATACACAAGCTAGCAGAGGCAGGTTAGAAGGTTAAGACAGAAAATACCTACTTTCTAAAAGGGGTACTATCAAAGACAGAATGTTAATACCAACTTCACTAAAAGATATATTTTATCATTTTAAGTTCAGGCATTATAAACTCGAATTTCTACCATGTTCCCTGGGCCAGTTAGCATTTTAAGATGTTATAATTAAACTGCCCATTCTGGCCTATGGGGACAGGTAGCCTTGCAATAGTGAAACACGAAATAGGCTGTAATTCACCTTCAGGTCATGCCACACACATAAGGGCATGGCCTACCTTTTACATACAGTGCACCCTGCCCTAGGGTGTCTGATATATAGAAAAGGGAAGGTTTAGGGACTGGCAAGTGGGTGCACTTGCCAAGTCGACATGGCAGTCACAGACTGCACACAGGCTCTGCAATGGCAGGCCTGAGACACACTTTACAAGCTGCTTTTGTGGGTGGCACAACCAGTGCTGCAAGCCCCCCAGCAGCATTTGATTTACATGCCCTGAGCACAAATGGTTCACTGTCCTAGGGTCTGGCAAGTAAATCAAATAACACAATCATGGAGTCACTAATCAATACATCAATTTAATGTAGGGAGCACTTGCACTGTGGCACTGAATAGCAGTGGCATAGTGCCCAAAGCATCTAAAGCAGCCAAACATATCAAAAACAGAGGAGACAATCAGTGAAAAATGGAAAGGAGACTCACGCCAGTGGTACCAGGTCTAACGGTCTCTATTGTTGAAATTGAAGAATCTCACTATCATGGGCCTACACTGCGCGTCTGGAGGAGGCTTGGGGGTGTATGTCGAGTGTGCATGCTCCACTGCGAACCAGGGAGAAAGTTTGTCCTTTGGAGTCCAGGATTTAAGTCATTCTTTAAGGAAGTAAGAAGGTGAGGCAGCCTTCACATCCTCTGGAAAACTCCATAAAATGCAAGTTGTTGCGCCTGGAGCGTTTTTCTGCTTCTTTAGCACAATGATAAAGCTCATTTGTTTGAGCAATAAGATGAACGACCTTGGCATTGAACTCCATGACCTTGTCTTCCACCGTTGATGTGTCTCTCTGCTTCATTGAGACGGACAGTAGAATTGCAAAGATCTTGGCGGAGGAGCGCTACATCCACCTGTACCTCCCCAATCTTCTTCTTGACCGCTGTTTGTGAGGAATGTAGGGCCTGAAGGATCATGTCTAGGCTGTCGTCAGATGTGGTGGCTTTATCAAGTGCCTACCTCAAGCTGTTCCAGCAGTAGTTGTAAATTGGTCAGTGTGTGGCTGGGAAGTGGGGTGGCTTTGCATTCTTGTCCTTACCCCATTGTTCTGAAGGCTGGAGCAATAAGTGTATGAAGAGGCTTGGCCCGCTTACCGTGGTTCACAGCACCATGAGCAGCTAAGCACAGGAACAGCCACCACCTCTGGGCAGAAACTGGATAATGACTAGGGAAGATGGAGCAGGCCCCTTGGAGCCAAATGGAGCAAGCATTGCAGGCAAATTATCACTTTGCCCAAGGTGCAAGAGGTATGTTGCTAAGGATCACACTGCTGCAGCAGTGTTGCTGTATATTGTTCCAAGCCTCAATGTCTGAATAGGTAGGTGGACGATAGATCCCAGGGGCAGCACACTCCACCACGAAGAGGAGAAAGAGTCATCACGTCATCGATCTAAAGCAGCCGTGTTTCACTGGTGGTGAAGGATGTAAAGAAAGGTCCACAATAGTCTGCCGGGTGGTACCCCGCGCCATCATCAACAGATCCTATTTGGGAAGCTGGAAGCCAAGATACACGGTCCCCCCCTTCCTCCCCCCCCCCCCCCCCCCCCCCCCCCCGGGCAGATCGAGGCCTGCATCCTGCAACACCACACAGTTTCAAGCCCTGTCTTGGTCAATGGAGCTGTGAATCCGGCCCCAGCTCCGAAGCAAGCCCAAACTGCTCAGCTACTGGGCAACCCGGGGTTGGAACGGCTGAAATGATCAAATAGGGCTAGGGCCTGTCCTCTTCC
Organism: Lissotriton vulgaris; assembly: GCF_964263255.1. Classification (NCBI taxonomy): domain Eukaryota; kingdom Metazoa; phylum Chordata; class Amphibia; order Caudata; family Salamandridae; genus Lissotriton; species Lissotriton vulgaris. The sequence continues at coordinate 1,624,740,291 of NC_141685.1, read as the reverse complement.
TTCTAGGCTGCCCGAGAGCCGCTTCACAGGCTGTGCAGAGTGGCAAGGGGCGAATGTCGGGTCAAGCCCTCAGGCCCTATGCCCAGTCAATGCCAGTACTAGAAGGAGCTGCACCTTGTGTCTGTCTCCAGGTAGCACAGACTCTTGGGCTGGCACATACTCACTTCACTGGGGCTGCGTCTCTCAGGGGCTGTGGTATCACCACTGAACTGTTGTTGCTCCTGCAGGGCAAGGTGGGCCTCTCACCTTGGGGGGTGTCCCCTCTGCACCCCGACTTGCCGATCTGCCAAACCGTGCAGAGGGCTAGGCATGGGCTGGAGTCACTATTTGGCGTGTCAGGGCAGCAGACCTAGCTGCAGCTCTGGGGCATGCCCTTGCCTCCCGGTGTTCAGGCAGTCTCTTATCGGGATGGGCCACAATGTTCGGTGGGGGCCAAGTCCTATCTGTCATGGGCGGTCCCCAGTTTTCCAGTGGCTGATGTGCAAGCCATAGAGGAGAGGACAAGGGAATACCGAGCTGGCCTAGCAGTTCCCTCGCTCGGCCACCACCGGAAGGAGCGGCACCCTGTGCCCGTCCATGGGTTGTGCCGGGCTGGAGCCCGTGGTCGCTCACATGCCTGGGTCGTGTCCCACAGCCGGGCCTCTTATGTGTTGCCACCGCACCTCAGTCATCGCTTTCGCAGGACACTGCAGGCCTCCCACCTCACAGCTGTTTCCGGTACTCCGATCCGTATTGCCGCTCAGATGGCTAGGCAGGGGTTGGAGCTGCCATTTTGTGTGTCACCCTGACTCCTAGTGTGGGTCTTGTCACCGGTGTTACAAGCCTCAATCACCGCCCCACTCTGGTAGTGGTAGCTGTCGGGCTAGAATGAGGACTGACCTGTGCAGAAAAGGCAAGATACTGCAGCTGATGGTGGCGGATAACTGAGGGGTCTGGAGCACTCTGAGTGTGACTGCTATCTTGATGCCTCAAGCCACGCCCCCTTATTAGGAAGTTTTAAAATTGATTCTAAAATGTTTAGAATTAAAGCCATCAAAGCTGACCCAATCCTTGGACTATTCCTTATTCACCCTGAAGCAGTCCGCTACTCCTTTCGTTAACAATTATGCATCTTCCCATATAGCATTATGTAAAGTACTGTCAGATATTGATGCATCCACTTTTTAAGGCAGTGATAATCTACCCCAGAGGTTTTCAAACTTTTTGGTGCTGAGACCCCCTTGTAAAACCTTTTTAGGCGTAAGGACCCTGTTACAGGAGGAGACGAGACAGTAGGCTAGGGATTTTGATGTGGATATCCTTTATTATGATCTATTATGATAAGTGGCCTGGACAATGGCCCTTTAGAGTCATTTTTCTCTTCCTGACTTGTTTTTACTCACATTTCCTTCACTGGCTTAGCAGTAGCGGTATGGTTCCTCTGTCGTCTGGTGCCAGGATGCCCTTGGGAAAAAGAAAGCCACAGGCGCTAGTGTTCTTGTCCATAAATGAATAAAATAGCCCTTCACTACGTCATCGCATCTGTCGTGCAAAGAAGAAGGGATAAAAAGTGATGGACACATGTGCTAGAATACACCCTATTGTTCGCAAGCAGAGGATTCTCACTTAGGATGCCACCATGAGATTCTGTATCAGAAACCAATATCCCCAGTGCATCAAGAAAGTCTTACTCCCAGGACTTCATTACTTTTCCTGCTTTTCACCCTGACAGCCCCGTGAAGCGCCCATGAGACCATACCCACCGGCTCACCCTGCTCACAGAGCTCCACAACACTTGATTGAAGCTGAGGCTCGATAACGGAGCCCTGGCTGCCTCGTCCGGCACGCCTTCCCACTGACAGTCCCGGCTGCCATTCTTCTCTCGTTCTGCCTCTCCTTTTGCGTATGACGTCTTCGGCTGTGGAATTGCTTTTCTCCCGCAGCCAACATCCTCTTCTGCTTCCAGTTCTCATCGTCTCTCACCTGTCACACCTGAACGCCGCCGATCTCCTATCGCTCAGCCGTAGATGACCTGCTTCCTCCAATCTGACCCGGAAGTGCAGCTCCAGCATCGGATGACAAAACCAGCAAGCAAGGTTTTGCAGTGCCCCATGGCTCCCTCCACAAGCCCCAGGGTTATTGTTATCACAGACCCCCTCCTGACAAAAATTTCTGGAACCTGGTACTCCTCATCATCAACCTCTAAGGACAATCCCACAGCAAATTATTTTTACGGTGGGGAAATGATATTAGACAGTGTTTAGCAAACCAAAGGTCAGTGAGCAGTGAGCGTGGAGGCATGGTCCAAGGTGTAGCTAAAAATAGAGGGCTTCATTTATGAGAATTTGTGCAGACTATGGGACCCGGGTGGATTTGAGCCCTGAATTGTGTTGGCGACTTGCTGTGTACTTTTTTTATGTTTCCTTCACAAGTTCCGGAGTGGAGATTGATAGTCCTCGTACCTATTTTGGCTATCGTTCCAGAACTCACTTCAGACGTGCATAAGGTCAGACACTTCTGGTCAGGTCAGACACTTCTGGTCTCAGCATTCTGACCTCCAATAGCCAGTTTTTTGGTACCATCCCATTAGTGCTGTTTGGAAAGAATCGTATAGCCTTGAAAAAGTCTGTAGAACGAAACACGTATCAGCGGCCCATCTGCTTGACTTCTATAACAGGACTGGATAATAAATGTTACACATAGTACAAGACGTCTTTTCTTCTCAAAAAGTGTATCTCTTACTACAACTTAGCATCATACTGTATTTCTTGCTGCAAATCGGCACTAATGTCTGGACTATCTATGTGTGCTTAGGTACTCCTTTGTATGTATTAACTAAACAAAGACTGGGCTGGCCTGTGGCTGTAGCAAGCAATACAGTACTTTTTAAAACGCGTCCCATCAGCCCAAATTAGTCACATAGTACTTTTTTCTGAAAACTGCACTAGTTTTAACATTTTGAAACCAAAAACAAATGAAAAATCAGGCTCCTAAATAAGCTGTGTAAAAATACACATACATTGCCACTCTCCTGTGACTTAAACTCATTGAATTGAGTACTTGCTGCTGTGTTATTGAAGTAATTTCTACTTGGATAAGCACCGTGCTGCACCATACATTGTATCTATTGTTTAACTGTTGAGTTCTGATCTCTTCCCTGTCACACCACTTGTGAGAAAGTGGCTCTATATATACTGGACCAAGATAAGGTACAGTGTGTATAGAGTCCACAAACCCCAGAGGTATAACAGAGGTTAAAGCCAAGTGTGACCTTACTCTCTAAAGTGGTAGCTTGGTCGAGCAGTAAGGCAGTACTAGAGGACAGTGTAAAGCATTGTTGTACACACAGAGTCAGAAAAAGGTTTTACACACTCAAAGACTGAACTCCAGGTCAATTGTTTTTATATCAAATATATAGTTGTTTTATTTTTAGAACCAACAGGTATCAAAATATACTGTACTCAATATGAGAGGTCTCAGAAGAGTACTTTGCAGAAAGGCAATACATTTTGTAAACACAATAGGTACAGGGGTTGCAGTAGGCAACACCATTTTAAACCTAATTTAGCACTGAGCTCAATGGGTTTTTCTATATAAATACAGCTGATTACTTTGTAGATTACTCTGGTAGTTCCAGAACTGGATCCTAGATTCAGTCCTGGGATCTGAGTGGAAAACCGTCTAGTAAAAACGTTTTAGTTATTGCAGTGATTTTTAAGGAATATAAAGCTATTTTAAAAGTTCACCATAGAAACTTTTCAATGAAAATCTGGCAATGTTATCCAATGGGAGAAAATTCAGGTTGCAGTTAAAGTACGATCTTGTTACTTTTGTAATCCAGTACTGGCCTCCCAGGTCCAGCACTGGGGTCTCAACTTAAAACAGGTAAGTAATTACGTTTCAATATTTGGTATGATTTTTAAAGAATATTTAAGTTTTCAAAAGTAGGCAGAAGAAATTTCATAGAAAAGCACACAATGGATTCCTATGGAGAAAATTCAAGTTACTAGTAAATCCGACTAGGATTACTTATGCGGTTCAGTACTGGGCTACACGATGCAGTACTGGCTTCTCTCCTGATCGCAGGTGAATACTTCGAAATTCGGTTGATTTTATGGGAATATTTAAAGTTTTCAAAACTTCACACTTAGAAGATTTTTCGAGTCAAACCAGTCAATGTTATCCAATTTATTATTTATTTCTGATTTTGTAAAGCGCCTGGTTACACTGTCAGTGTGTCCCCGCGCTGTCAGAAGAGTCAGTTGCTCCGACAGTCAGAAACAGGACGGGCTAATCTTTAGGAAAGAGGAATGTTTTCAGTTTCCTGCGAAAGATGAGCTCCGATGATTCCACTCTTAAGCTCGGGGGGAGAGAATTCCATTTGTGTGCCACCAGAATACGGAAGGATCTGCCTCCCATTCTGGCCTTCTTGTGTCTGGGGACAGCAAGAAGTCCTGCTCCTAATGAGCGGAGTTGACGGGTGGGCGTATAGGGGCATAGCAGGTTGTGAAGGAAGGCCGGACCCTTGCCATGTACGATCCTGTGGCCAATACACAGGGCCTTAAAGTCGATCCTTTCGTTAATCGGGAGCCAGTGCAATGTTTGTAGGGATTTTTTAGAGGAGGCTCTTCTGGGTAGCCGGAGTACCAGGCGAGCTGCAGCGTTCTGGATTGTCTGCAGTCGCCGCCGACTGGAGACGTTGGCACCTAGATACAAGGCATTTCCATAGTCCAGTCTTGACGTGACAAGAGCATGGACCAGGGTCTTCCTTGAGGATTCTGGGAGCAGGTCGATGGTTTTACGGAGTTTCCGTAGAATCGAAAAGCAAGCACCAGCTACTCGTCTGGTGTGGTAGTCGTAGCCAAGCTTAGAATCCACCCATACTCCAAGATTTTTCACCTGATCGCTGGGGGTAGGGAGTGGCCCCAAGGTCTGCGGCCACCAGGCAGATGTCCAAACTGAGGGGGGTTTTCCCACAACTAGCACCTCAGTCTTGTCACCGTTAAGACGGAGGCAGTTCATCGCCATCCATTCAGCCATCTCCTGGAGGCATGCTGAGAAGTTTGCGGCGGCTAGTTCAGAGGGTTGGGTCAGAGCGATCACCAGCTGGGTGTCGTCTGCGTATGTTACTACTTCTACCCCATATCGTTCCGCAGTAATGGCCACGGGGGTGACATATAAATTAAAAAGTGTTGGACTGAGGCTTGATCCCTGCGGCACTCCTTGACCAAGGTCAAAGGTGTCGGATCGTGCTCCTCCTTGCTGCACCAAGAAGCTGCGGTTGGTAAGAAAAGATTCCAGCCATAGCCAGGCCATGCCTGTCACTCCTCCTTTCTTCAGACACTGTAGCAACGTATGATGTGCCACAGTGTCGAAGGCTGCGCTGAGGTCCAGGAGCACCAGTGCCGCCACATGCCCTGCGTCCACGTGCTTCCTCAGTGCCTCAGTCGAAAAGAGGAGGGCTGACTCTGTGGAATGGCGGGCTCGGAAGCCCGATTGGTTAGTGTGCAGGAGGCCTCTGGACTCTATGTGTGCTGAGAGTTGTTGATTAACTAGTTTTTCTGCTAGTTTAGAAAAGAAGGGCAGCAGCGAAATGGGGCGCAGGTTACTAAGCTGGGACGCACTGATGTGGGGTTTTTTCTTAAGAGGTAGCACGACTGCCTTTTTCCATCCGTGGGGGACCTTGCCAGTGTTAAAAGAAGTAGATAATATGTGGCCAACATAAGGTGCTAGACGACTCATGGCGCTGGCCAGGAATTTGGCAGGGGCAGGATCGTGAGGGGAGCCTGATTTAATTCCTTTAGCCATGGCTATCAGGAGGTCCTCCGTCGGAACCTGGAATACTGTGAGGCAGTCTTCGATCTTTGCCTCCCAAATCGCTTCTTCCTGAGGAGGAAGACGGTTGGAGCCAGTTCTGGCATCTTCAGGGAAACTGGTGTAGATGTCGCGTACTTTTTTGTAAAAAAATTCCGCGATGGCATTGCAAGATTGAGCTGAAGTCTCAGCCTGCTCTGAAGAGGGGGGAGGTGTAGTGATCTCTTTATAGATCCTAAAGAGTTCCTTGGATGAGCAGTTAGCGTTTTCTATTTGGTCAGCGTAGAAGGTCGCTTTGGTTTTCCTGATTAGGAGATGGTAATCTTTTAGGCTAGCTTTATACACAACTCTTGCCTCTAGTGAATAGTTCTTTCTCCAGGCGCGTTCGAGCCTCTTACAAGCTGCCTTGGTTTCTCTAAGAGCTGTGCTGAACCAAGGTGCAGTTTTAGTTTGTCGCTCCGGACCCTTATTGGCCCAAGGGGCAGTGATGTCCAGGGCTTTAGTGATGTTTCTGTCCAGGGCTGTACAAGCCCTGTCAACATCTACTCCTAGGTCTATGGGAGAGCCGTTTAAAAGGAAGTGATGTTCAAAAGAGTCCATGGAAAAACGTGACCATTTCCTCTGTTGTTTGTTGTCGCTATTGTGAATTTTTTTATGTTGAATCTGGATTAGGAAATGAAAGGGGACAAGGAAGTGGTCGGTCCACAGCAGGGGAATGGGAAGGTCCTGCTTCAGATCCTCCATATTGTTGAAGATGGGGTCGAGTAGGTGCCCCTGCCGATGAGTGGGGAGGAGGGAAGCTGTTCCTAGTTGCAGGGTTTGCAGCTCTTGGCACAGTTCTTGAGCAGCTGAATTATTGAGGTCTTCGAAGTGGAGGTTAAGATCCCCAAGTACTAGGAACCTCCTGTATCTCATAGCCAATGGGGTAACGTTCTGGATGAGACTATCCGCAAAGTTTCTGCTACCTCCCGGGGGTCTGTAGATTAGTAGGCCTTTAATTACCGTATTTTTGTCTATATCGATAGAGAATGACCCAGTTTCGCTATCTGATATATTTGCAGGTTCGAGGGAGCATGTCATATTCACTCTATGGATAATGGCGATGCCACCACCCCTTCCCTTAGGTCTGTCCTGTCTACAAATTGCGTATCCCGGGGGCAGGGCCTCTCTGACTTCAGGGTCTGAGTCTTCGTCCAGCCAAGTTTCCGTGAGGCACAGTATGTCCCATTTGTTGTCTGTAATCAGGTCGTATACCTCTAGTTTGTGTTTTTTGAGGGAACGACAGTTGAGCAGTGCACCAGTGATTTTCCTACTATGCTCTGGTTGGGCGTTATCATTGGGCGTACTTGTTTTAGGATGCTTTTTAAACATGAAGCCACAGTGTTTGCAGGGATACGTCGGTCTACTTATGCTAAGATCAATGCTGTGCTCACATACCTTTAAGTATTTGTTACGAAGGCTGAGGAGCTCCTCTTTGTCGTATCGGATGTCTGGAAGGAGCGGACCAAGGGGTCTGGCCCCGTGCCCCGGTCTGCCGCGGACGGGCGCAGACGGGCTTGCCTTAGGCGCGCCTTCGGCGCGCAAACGGCGCTCCCGCTGCGCTCGTCCGCTGCGCTTCCGCCGGCAGCACATGAAATGGGCAGGGGAGGGCGTGGCCTTAAAAGTGGGCGTGGCCTGTGCGTCGCCGAAGGCGAGCTGGGGGGTCGTTGCAGCTGTCTCGTGGGACGCTGTTCGTGCTCGGTTTTTGGAGAGTGAAGCAACAGGCTTCAAGTACAAAGTAGCAGATAAAAACAATCAATTTCCACAATATTTAAAATGTGTGTGTCTCCCGGCGACTGCCTGCGGAGCACTGATGCTTCAGAAGGCGGCGCTCGGCGCGCGCGCTTTTCAATGATGTCCCAAGAGGGGGCGTGGCCTTAAAAGTGGGCGTGGCCTGTGCGTCGCCGAAGGCGAGCTGGGGGGTCGTTGCAGCTGTCTCGTGGGACGCTGTTCGTGCTCGGTTTTTGGAGAGTGAAGCAACAGGCTTCAAGTACAAAGTAGCAGATAAAAACAATCAATTTCCACAATATTTAAAATGTGTGTGTCTCCCGGCGACTGCCTGCGGAGCACTGATGCTTCAGAAGGCGGCGCTCGGCGCGCGCGCTTTTCAATGATGTCCCAAGAGGGGGCGTGGCCTTAAAAGTGGGCGTGGCCTGTGCGTCGCCGAAGGCGAGCTGGGGGGTCGTTGCAGCTGTCTCGTGGGACGCTGTTCGTGCTCGGTTTTTGGAGAGTGAAGCAACAGGCTTCAAGTACAAAGTAGCAGATAAAAACAATCAATTTCCACAATATTTAAAATGTGTGTGTCTCCCGGCGACTGCCTGCGGAGCACTGATGCTTCAGAAGGCGGCGCTCGGCGCGCGCGCTTTTCAATGATGTCCCAAGAGGGGGCGTGGCCTTAAAAGTGGGCGTGGCCTGTGCGTCGCCGAAGGCGAGCTGGGGGGTCGTTGCAGCTGTCTCGTGGGACGCTGTTCGTGCTCGGTTTTTGGAGAGTGAAGCAACAGGCAGGTAAGTAAGTTATCGGTTGCCAGGTGAGTACTCGACTGGGGAAGTTAGGGACCCAGGCATAGACTCAGTGATCCCCCAGGGTCAGGTAGGTACAGTTGGTTCGCCCTCAGCGGCACAGCGGCAGCCGGGTGCAGAGGAAGTTAGGCCCAATGTTATCCAATGAGGGGCAGGGGGCCTCCAGTTGGTTCCTGCTGGCTAGCAGGCTACGCAGCTGTGGGAGCTGGGCTCCTGGTCACTTGCTCAGGGCCAAGGGGGAAGTAGGATAGGACAAAGGTTGCACAGCCAGAGGCACTCGGGCGGCTGGGCGCAGGGTGCTTTTGAGCCATCAGGCGCTCAATGTTATTCAATAGGAAAGGTAAAAAGGTAACAAAGGCCGCAGACTTGTGGACGGTGATTCTTCAGGTGCGACCACCACTTCGAGAGGTAAGTTGGGATCTTGGGGAAGAGGTAAGTACCCCAAAGGCAGGCACAGGGGGCTGCAGGGAGCCGGGTGCAGGGGTGTCTTTTGGTGTCGGGAATCTTACACTCGGCTGGTTGCAGTTGGTGGGTCCCTGGTTCTGAGCCTGCAGGCGTCATCTAGTTCGTCTAGGAGGGTCTTTGGGCACTGGACTTCGGGTCCCAGTCGCCGGGGGGACGTACTTGTGGTCTTGGATCACTCTGGCACGGGCCGGGCTCTGCTGGTACAGAGTGGGCAGGTCTTGAGGTTCCTGGCTGGCACCAGGGGGTGGTTGTTGAAGCAGAGCCTCTGCTTATGGGAGTCCCAGTCTTTAAGAGGGTCAAGGCAGACATGTACTCCGGGTGTCCCAAGGTTGCTGTCTGCAGGAGTCGCTGAGATTAAGCAGGAGCAGGTTCCAGGATCGACAGGCCGGTAGGGCTGGGGCCAAGTCAGTGGGTGTCGTCCTGTTGTTAGCAGCTGCACGGCGGGTCTTTTTTCTTCTTGATCTTCTTTCTTCTCTTATTATCGGGTTCTGAGGAAGGAAGGTTCAGGGTGCCCCTAAATACTAAATTTAGGGGCGTTACAGGTAGGGCAAGGGCAGGGACCAATAGGTCCCTGTCCTGGGGTGCAAACACCCTCTAACCTGCTCGTCTCCTGTGGGAGGGGGGGCAGGAGCCTAGCTGTGATTGGGCAGGGCTCCCCATCTTCAAGATGGTCGGAGCCCGGGGTCGTGCTTCACCTCGCCTCTCCCACCTGAGGGGTGGGGTTGGCACAGGCTGGGACACCCCCCTTCCTGACGTAGGGTTTCCCGCCAGTCTTCCCGCCAGCGTGGGGGTTGGAACTGGTAGGGGCCAGTTGCTGAGTACAGCAAATGATCTGGGGAAGCTCAGAGGCGGCATGCCTTTGAAGCTTCCTCCTGCCCATCCTGAGGAGGAGACCTAGCACCTCGCCCAGAATGTGCATTGTTGCAGGCCCAGGAGAGCGGAGGGCTCTCCACCCAGGGGTCCAGCAACATGTGTGCTGTGTGGCAGCCTCTGCAGCCACTCAGACCAGACGTGGATTGTAGGTTAGGTTTTCAGGGGGCATCTCTAAGATACCCTCTGGTGCATTTTACATTAAATCCCACCCTGGCTTCAGTGTGGCTTTAATGTGCTGAGAAGTTTGGTACCAAACTAGTCAGTCTTCAGTTCCGCCATTATGGTGCTGTGGAGTTCGTAATGACAACCTCCCAGAACCATATACTCTTAATGGCATCACTGCACTTACAGTGCCCAGGAATGGCTCTGTGTACTGTAGGGGCACAGGGCTCATGCACCTGTGCCCACACCACTGGCATAGAGCACCCAGCTAGATGGGTGACTGAAGTATGCCAGGGCAGTGGGTTTCTGTGGGCATTGCACACAGGGATGTGTGCCATGTCGACTCTGTTTAGTTCTGTACTTAGACACTCTGCCTGCAAAGGCAGTGTGTGGGTGTCAGGGTACTGGGCCCCTACGGGTGGCACAATAAGTGCTGCAGCCCTTAGGGGTCTTCTGTGGTCACTAGGCCCTTGCTACCTAGGGTACCTTTACTAGGGGCTGATAGGTGGCCAGAGATGCCAATTGGGTTTTAGGCTCGATACAGTTTTAGGGAAGGAACACCGGCCCTGGGTACCTGGTTGGCAGGAGCCCAGGGCACACTCAGTCAGGGCACATCAGCAGTTCAGCAAAAAGTGAGGGCATACCAATGCAAGAAAGATGGCACTTTCTCACACCACCTCTCTGAGAAGACTTGGACTGATCACACTTGCGACCCTGAGATTGAAGTTTACAAAGGTGCCCATTTTGCAGAGCCATAGTACAACAGACCGTAGGACACATGAGGGAAACTACTACACCCACTATAGATGGAACCCAGTAGACCCTGACTGAGCTGTGGCCTCGCGATCGCAGTCTGACACCTCATGAATTTTAGTCACCCGTTTGCACTTGGACTGTAAACCGTTGATGGCATACCAAATCCCCAAAGCGGATTTGCATTGAATTTATAAATATGATTATGGACTTTGTGGGGAGCATACAGCAGATAGGCATTGGATTAGCATATTGTAGTTCTGGGATGACTCCAAGCCCTTTAATTATGGGACAAGAGGCTCCATTTTGCCTATGAGAATTTTGGGATGGACGTCTGCTTTGTCCTGTAAACCTTCATCCGCTGTCCTTTCAATGGGATTTACAAACCGAATCCTTTCTTGTTAATACAAAATGAGCAGGATTCTGAAAATCCTACCAAATGGTCATTTTTGTCTGTGATGGATCCGTACATTCGCTGCAGCTCAAAAGTATTGTAGAATTGAAAACTAGACACTATTTTTGCAGAGTGACTGCTTTGCATCCAGAAAACAATAAATACATCAGGTCCTTAATCTTTATATCTCTGCATTCAGAACGGTCGCCACCACCTCCTTACCAGATGAGCTTTGTAGAGGCATGTCCCATTTTAAAAATTGGGGATAATCTAAACATAATTATGGCTTCTCTTCTGCTGCCTCAAACATATTTAGAAAACAAGCATTTAAAATGCAATTGGTCTCGCAATTGCTAGATTTTGAGCTATTGTCAATGTAAATGGCAATGCCCTTGTTAAAAAAATTAAAAGGCATTGTCATTTAAATTACCAATAGTTTAAAGTTTTTAAAAAAGCAATACATATCATATTGCTGAGTGCAGTGTCCGTGAAGCGGGCACCGCACTGAGTATTAAAGTAAAAAAAATAAAAAATGAAACCGAGCGCAGAGTCCCGGAAGAGAGCGCAGCGTTCAACATCGTTTTAAAATTTTCATTTAAACTGAGCACCGTTTCCCTAATGCGGACACCGCGCTCAGCATGAAATACAAAAAAATGCAGCTGCCATTTTCCCCATCCGTGTCAATAAACCAAATAGTGCTCACCCACTTATAATGCTGTCCGTGTAACAAGCCAAGTAAAAGGTCCAGTCGTTATGGGCAGTAACAAATGCAGACAAGGCTGTACCAAGGAGGGACTAACAAGCCTATTTACAAATCAGAAACCAGCATTGAAGAATGACAGTGACACAAGCCAATGACCAATATGGGCTGAGAGTGGGCAGGGCATCCTCTGCATACTCTATTACAGCATGCCCCACAGAGCGAGCAGTGCTTGTGCACTGCCACTAGGCTCGACCTAATGAAACTTATTTGAACTCATCCCCTTAAAAGACTTCGGGTAAAAACACAGGCAAAAAAGAAAAAAGAGCACTGGTGAATCCAGTAGGTCTTGCCTTATTAAACAACTATTGCTCTGTAGGTCTTACTTACAACTGATAAATAGGGGGGTGCAAAATAGTTTAATTGTTTACTTGGGAAAGTTAGTGAAATTCTATGAAAATAATGCTTTCGACAGAAAATGGGGGGTTGCTTGTGTCCCCCCAATTTTTTTTAAGCAAGTACATACTATTCTTAAGTTTGAGTAAAAAACGGTCTCTGTTCGACATTTTATGTATGAACCAGTCACTTGGAAGACTTTTTTACATGAGATCGGCGCACATATAAAAACAATTGCCAAAATTGCGTTTGTGAAATTTCACATTATGCAAATTTCTACAGCATAATTTACATTGTACTTAGGCCTATTGAAAATGCAAACCAGAACTATCAGTTTTAGCAGTGCTTGTTTACATTGCACACTCAGTCCCTGTAATTACTGTTTTTGTACCTGCCTAAAAATACAAGATTTAAAATGGAAGCTACACAAAATAGCCACTCAGTCACATGTGACATTTAAATACTTTTGTGGCTATGAAAAGCTGCAGTATGTGCTTTCCTGATGTGGGCAATAGTATCCTAAGCTGCTACTAGAGATCACGTTTGTCAAACAGAAATCTTTTCTATAGCACACTTCAGTACCTAAGGCCTGTTACAAGAGGTTCCTTGAGTCAAACACAAATGCTTGCAGTAGCAGGCTATAGTACCTTGGAAGAGATCGACGAAACAAGGGAGATCAGAAGTGAAAGAGAGGGGGATAAGTGAGCAAGAGTAGACAAGACTAAGAGGACGGAAGGATAAAAGGGAAAGTCAAAGCAGTGAGCAAGAAGCGAAGACAGACGAGAATGATGGAACAGAAATTAAAGAGAATGAGAGAAAGGAAAGTGAGGGAAAGTGAAATATGACTGGAGAGAGAGCGCCTATGAAAGCATATTCGGAGAGGGAGAAGGAAGCAAGCAGAGACTAGCAGGGAGGGATGTGTAGGTCTACTTCTGAAGTCCATGCTTTGTATGAAGGGAATCTACTACCAAAAATGGGTGCAGGAGATACTTTTATGGAGGATGTTAAGGACATGTGCAATTTGGTCTCCACTTTAAAGTCTAAAGGTTTTTGTATGTGGTTCAATCAGACTCACTTTGAGATATGTGACAGGAGTCCTTGCAGCTGGATTGACTGACCACATTTTACTTTCTTTTTTTATAGGTTGATGGAGAGGTTCTTGATGGACGGCTTGTATCCTTTGTAAATGTTGTGCTTAAAATGTTGTTTTGTAAGAATTATCACAGTTTCCGGTAACACAATTGACCATCTCAGCTTGCTTGAAATAATCATACATTTTTCCCCATCATTTCATCCCGCTCTACAGCGGGTCTATACTAGGCTTGTCTTTAATGTAGTTCAATTCTATGTCAGGACCGGAGGCTTCAGATTATGCTATATCTTCCTTCGCTTTATTAACATAAAGAAACCACAGCAGCTTAGGAAAATATATAATAAGAACAAAAAATGCTTTAAACATAAAGCATTGACGTAATGTTCAACAAAAAAACAACAACAACTCCCAAGAGTCTCTTTGCTTGTAACAATAGCCCATAGTCCTTTGTCTCTGTCCATCATCACTATATAACCGGACTTCCCATCATCTTCCTCTCTTTCTTCGCTGCTCCCGCAGCCAGATAAGTGTTTTTCTATTTTGTCTTCTTTTACTGTGATTGATTGTCTTGTGTGCGGTCTTTGGGGACTCCTTGCATGGTTTATTCCCTTTCAGAGTCCCCGGTTGCGGGAACGTTCTATCGTTCCTACGCGGCTTTTTTCCCACTTGTGTGCGGTGTGTACATAGACCGCAAGGGGGCGGCCTGTCGTCTCGCCGACCCTCCGGCGCGCCTCCGCAGTGCGAGGAGCCACGCCGTGGGGTCTGCTTGCGCAGGGGCCGACCCTCGCGTACCCCTCTGACACCTGGTGATCCGGGTCTGTACTTTACCAATTTTGACGCCCTCTGGGGTCTGTATAGCGGTTCTGACCGCGTGAATCGCCTTCGGGCGAGATCTGTGCACCTCTTTACCCGTGTGTGGCCTAGCGCGCTTGAGGGGTACGTAGACCCGGTCCCGGCGAGGAGGGTCTGCGCGCTTGGGGGTTGGTGCAGCCCACCTGCCACGTCAGCTGGCCCAAAACGTGATCGCAGCCTCTGGGCCTGCCCACATTCGAGAACTTTCTCGGTTGCCGCCCTCTTGGGTGCCCCGCATTTGCCCCTTGGTTCCGAGATGGAAGGGGAGTACGATGAGGAGGCCTGCCCCTATCTGCAGGATGATGAGTTTTATCAGGCGGTGGACAACTCCATCAATCGTTGCGTGACGGAGGTGGTAGGGCCCATGGAGGACCGCCTTTCTGCCCGCATCGTGGAGGAGTGTGCGAAGCTGGCAGCGGCGCAGGTGCCTCCGTCCCCCGAACTCCCAGGGACGTCCGGCGGGTTGCCGCCCGCTCCGAAGAGACCCCGTGGTGAGGGACCCTCATCGGAGGCCCAAGGCGTGGACAAGGGCGCTTTCGAGCGACTTCGTGACGCCTTCCTGGCCAAGGCGACGGCGGTGCCTCCGACGCCCTTGGTGGACCCTGGCACTTCGGGCGACGTGTCTACGGCGCCTGCCTCCCCGATCTACGACTCTCCGGACACGGATGACGACGGGGAGTCGACCCGTTCTTGGCTCCCGACACCTTCAGCGAAGGAGATGCCCCGAGACGAGTCGGGCATGCTGGACCCGGACGAGATCGTCCACCCCCGATCCGCGGCCTGGGCCCCGGGGGAGACGGTGGCGAAGTTTGTCGCGGGCAGGCTGCGCAAGCCCCTGGAGAAGGAGGCGAGGGGTTGCCTGCGCGGGGAATGCCCTCGGCCTACTCTGGAAGGGAAAGTGGCCATGACACCAGAATTGGACCCCAAGATGGCCACCTTCCTGGCGAAATTCATGAAGGACCCCAGGAAGGGGATCGACCGGTCCTGGCGGGCTTGCCAGGACAAGTTGTTGGATGCGGTCGGGCCCGCCACGAAGATCCTCGATATGGCGGAGGAGGCTCGAGCGAATGGCACCGCCATTTCACCGGAGGTGCTCTCCAACTGGGCCCAGAGGGTGATCGTATTTTTGGGCAACGCCAACTGTGCCCTGTCCACGGAGAGGCGGCGTTCGCTCCTTATCAAGCTGGATCCGAAGCTGGGGGACCTGGCCTCGTCGGAGGCAGGTGCCGTGGCCCAGGGTGGCCTCTTCGGTGAGCCTTTCATCCGCGAGCTGGGAAAGTTCGTGAATACGTTCACGTCGCTGGACAAGGCCCAGTCCAGCATCAAGAGGGTGTTCCACCAGCGTTTTTCTGGAGGGGCCGGTCGCGGCAGGGGCCGCGCGATCGGCCGTGGTCAGCAGACCAACAACCGTGGACAAGGCTCCGGAAGAGGTCAGTACCAGACCTCGGCCAACTACACCAACTTCTACCCCACGAGGGGACAACGCTATGGTGGCAGAGGGTTCAAGAAGAACTCCGGGCAAGGAAATGCCCCCGGTAAGTGTACTTTGCTTGGATCAAGTTCCGATTGGGGGGCGGCTAGCAAGCTTTTACGGGGAGTGGGAATTGCTCACTGCCGATGCTTGGGTTTTGCAAACTGTCAGAGGTTTCCATATAGAGTTTCACGACCAACCGACTCAGGTGAGGCCCCCGCGCCCGATGGTTTTCTCAGAATCCGACGCGTGATTGATAGACGGGGAAGTCTCAGACTTGCTGCGCAAGGGAGCCATCCGTCTATCAACGCGCCACCCACATGGGTTCCTCCGCAACGTCTTCCTGGTAGACAAGACAGATGGGGGCAAGAGGCCTGTGATCAATCTCAAGGAGTTCAATGGGTGGTTGGTCTACCGTCACTTCAAGATGGAGGGGATCCACCTCTTTCGGGACGTGCTCCTCCCTCGGGATTGGATGGTGCGACTGGATCTCAAGGATGCCTACTTGGTCGTTCCCATCCACCCCCCTCATCGTCGTTTCCTACAATTCCTGTGGGACGGCAAGGTGTTCGAATTCACCGCCCTGCCGTTCGGTCTTTCTTCGGCCCGTGGTGCTTCACGAAGGTCCTCCACCCGGTAGTGGAGTTTCTCAGAAGTCAGGGGGTCCGTATGATAGTATACTTAGACGACATCCTCCTCATGGGGCAGTGCCCAGAGATACTGGCAGGACAGCTGCGTCAAGCTGTCGGCCTGCTTCAGAGACTGGGGTTCGTCATCAATGGCTCCAAGTCGGTTTTGGTTCCCACTCAGCGGATCACCTTTTTAGGTTTCGTGGTGGACTCGGTACAGGCGGTCTTGAGCCTACCGGGTCGGAAGGTCGCAAAGATACGACACCTGCTTCGGCAGACGATCGCGAGGGATCGTACGTCACTGCGCCATGTCGCCAAGGTGGTGGGTCTTCTATCGTCCTCCATCCAGGCGATTTTCCCAGGCCCGCTGCACTACAGGGCTCTTCAGCGCCTGAAGGCGCAGCATTTGCGCCGTGGGATGTGTTACGATCAGTGGCTCCCCCTCACGGACGAAGTGAAGGAGGAGATGTCATGGTGGCTGTCGCACATGGAGGCATGGAATGGGCGAGCGATCTTCGGGTCGGCTCCGGACTTGATCATAGAGTCAGACGCCAGCAGGTCGGGCTGGGGCGCCCGGTGCGGGGATTTTTCCACCGGCGGCGCCTGGTCGTCAGAAGAACAACAATTGCATATCAATTGTTTGGAGCTCCTTGCGGGCTCCTTCGCGGTTCGCTGTTGGACCAAAGATTCGGTGAAGGCTTGTGTCCTGCTACGGATGGACAATATTTCGGCGGTCCGGTATGTGAACCACCTAGGAGGTCCTCGGTCCCGCGCCTTGGCGGACTTAGCGAAGGACTTCTGGGATTATTGCCTGTCTCGTCACATTGCGGTGACGGCGGAGTATCTGCCAGGCCAGTGCAATCAGGTAGCGGATTGGCACTCTCGACATCTCAGGGATGCCAGCCAGTGGAAACTGGATCCGGGAGTCTTCCGGTGGCTACACTCCCTTTGGGGACCCTTCTCGGTGGACCTCTTCGCGTCCCGTCTCGACCACCAGCTGCCGCGGTTCTACAGCTGGAGGCCGGACCCTCTGGCGGAGGCCACGGACGCGTTCTTGCAGGATTGGAGTCGGGAACAGCCGTTCGCGTTTCCCCCGTTCTCCATGATCATGCGAACGGCGGCCCAAATACGCCGCCAGGGTGCGGAACTGGTGTTGGTTACACCGCTGTGGAGGTCTCAAGTATGGTTTCCGGTTCTTCTGGAACTTTCTTGGGATTTTCCAATCCTACTCCCCCTGTTTCCTCTGCTCCTGACGAGCCCGGAGCAGGAACCTCACCCTCTCGTCATGCAGAACACTCTCCGCCTCGTGGCGTGGAGGCTCTCAGGAGACGCTGGACGCTCCCGGGCCTTTCGGGGCCAGCTGCGCATTTGCTCTTCAAAGCATGGGCCGATAGTACGACGAAGCGTTACAGATCCGCTTGGCTTAAGTGGATGCGTTGGTGTTTACGAAGGGATTTGGATCCCATGGTCGCTGGCCTTGTTCCCGTGCTGAATTTCCTGGCTCATTTGGCCGACAAGGGTTTAGCGTATAGGACGATCAATGCTATCCGGTCGGCGATTTCTGCGGGCCACGATAACATCGATGGCCACCCGGTAGGGGAACACCCTTTTGTGTGCCGGCTTCTGCGAGCGGTTCGCCTCGCACTGCCGCCAGAGCCCAGGTACTCCGTCCTTTGGGACGTCAATTTGGTTCTGAATCTGTTCCTGTCGTGGCCAGCGAATTCTTATCTGTCTCTTAAGGAGCTCTCGGCGAAATTAGCCATGTTGTTATGTCTGGTCTCTTGTAGGCGCGTCTCGGACGTGCGCGCGCTGGATGTTTCTGCACGCATTTTTTCCCCGGATGGGGTTACTTTTACGGTGGGCCGACGCACTAAGACGTCGTCGCGTTCCATTTCTTATCCAGCCTTTACTGACACTCCTAAGTTGTGTGTCGTGCAATGCCTCAAAGCATATGAGGACCTGACCTTGGATCTGCGCCCTCCGGGCGAGCGTCAGCTGTTGATTGCCCTGCGGAAGCCACACAAAGCTGTCTCCTCCCCCACTATTGCTCGGTGGGTGCGTTGGGTCATGCAGGAAGCGGGCATCAATACTTCTCTCTTTGGAGCACACTCCGCCAGGGGGGCCATGGCCTCTAAGGCATTCTCGGTGGGTGCTCGTCTGGAGGACCTTATGCGAGCAGCGGACTGGTCCTCGGATTCCACCTTCAAGAGGTTTTATTTTAAGCCGGTGGTGGATTTGGCTCAGTTGGTGGTAAGTAAGCTTTAAACTAGCATAATCTGAAGCCTCCGGTCCTGACATAGAATCGAAATTTGCCTAGCTTACGTAACGGTAAGTTTCAATTCTATTAAGGACACGGAGGCGAAGATTATCCCACCCGGACTACAGTGGTGTCTCTACCCACCCGTATGACAGTAAGTAAAGCGTTTTCCTTTACGTTGTCAGTGCTGTGTTGTTCACTGAATGCTCCTCGCCTTGTTGTTGCATTTTCCTGGGCCACCTCGCTGATACTGTTCCTTTTTTGGCAGGCAACGACGGTGCTAAACAGGACCAATGAGGCTTAAGCGTGATCTGCGCGAAGAAAGAGGAGGAAGATGATGGGAAGTCCGGTTATATAGTGATGATGGACAGAGACCAAGGACTATGGGCTATTGTTACAAGCAAAGAGACTCTTGGGAGTTGTTGTTGATTTTTTGTTGAACATTACGTCAATGCTTTATGTTTAAAGCATTTTTTGTTCTTATTATATCTTTTCCTAAGCTGCTGTGGTTTCTTTGTTAATAAAGCGAAGGAAGATATAGCATAATCCTCGCCTCCGTGTCCTTAATAGAATTGAAACTTACCGTTACGTAAGCTAGGCAAATTTCGATTCACCCAGTATACCTATCATTAATACAGAAATCAGTTACTTATTTGATTTGCATCGGAGAACAGAGCGGGATACCCTGTTTATTTTCTATCTTGCATATTGAAAGAATTAACAATTTCCTTGTAGACATGAAGGAATGTTTCAATTCTATTAAGGACTCTGAGGTGAGGATTATGCTCTGCTTTCTTTATTTTCCAAAACCAGCAGACTTCAACATAAACAGAAAAAACCCTCTTTCCAAAGAAACATAAGGAAAGGACAGTCTGTAAGTCCATCCAATCAGCATTCACGCACGTCTCCAAGACCTGGGGAATGCTCGGAAACAACCTCCTTTCTTGACTGCGACCATCCATCCGTCATTGAGTTCCGTTAATCCGTTTTTGGAGTTTCCGATCCTAAAAGAGTGGAAAGGACAACCGAATGAATCAGGACTTGCGCACCACAGTGAGCACAAGGCATAACACTGTTTAAACTGAACCCCTGAGGTGCTCCCGTCAGCCAACTGCCGTCTCGAGCACTACCTCTGTAGTGCTGCGCACGTCTGTTGACCGAAGCGGCGCGCCCACTGATAAAAACTGCTCCACCACCGCGGAATTTGCGCCGGGGTTAAGCGGTTACCAATCAAAACACAGGACCAAATGAACTGTAAGCCCATGTATATCAAAATCTGGAGTACAACTGAAGTAAGAAATAAATACTTATACCATACGGAGTGCTAATCCATAGAATAGGGCGGGAAAAAAGGTGACTGAACCCTTAGGAACACCGGGTGGGTATAATCCATGCCTCCGAGTCCTTCGTAGAATTGAAACTTTCCTTGGTGTCTACTAGGAAATGTTTCATTCTATGGCAGGACCGGAGGCGAGGATTATGCTTCTTCAAAGCTTGTCCACCACCAGGGAAGCCATATCAATGACTGTTTTAAAATAGAATCTTGTAAACATCGAGTCTGATGAAAAGTCAGCGGCATTTATTTATTTTGATAATGTCTTTGAGGCGAGCCCCGAGTGAAAAGGCTTTGGAGGCCATTGCTCCTCTCACGGAGTGGACACCGAAGTGCGAAATGTCAATGCCTGCTACCCGCATGACCCATCTGATCCATCTTGCAATGGTGGGAGAAGACACTGCCTTGAAGGGTGACTTGAGAGATATCAGCAGCTGGTTAACATCATGCGATCAATATTCATCCGTCATGCGCTCATAAGCCTTGAGGCAACGCACCACGCACAACTTAGGATGTTTGTCAAAAGCCGGGTAGGAGTTTGTCAAAAGCCGGGTAGGAGATTAACTTAGAATCCGACTTAGTGTGGCGGGAAATATGGAAAGTGGCCCCTTGAGGGGTAAACAGCCGACCGTGGCGATCGAGGGCTCTCGCATCAGAAAGCCTCTGGCAGTAGATCAAGCAGAGGGGTATGACTTACTTCGCAGAGAACTCCTTGTAAGACAGATATCTAGTTAACTGCCAGGACTTAAAGAGAGAACACTTTATTAACGTCCCACAATTAAGTGTATTTAGGTAAAGGAGGCAGGGATAAGCGAATGCCTCTCATTAACGTACAGATAAAAGGGTGTTCCCCCACCGCGTTACCCTGCACCAAGTCATGACCCGCCAAGATGGCTGACCTGTAAGAATTTATGGTACAGTAAGCGAAACCCTGTGTTGCTAGGGAGGCCAGGAAATTGAAAACATGGACAACTTCGCACCCCACGGCACCAACTCACCCATCTGGACCAAGCTGAACGGTATCGTTTGTTGGTGCCATTGGTCCACACTGCTGCCAAGATGTTAAGCCACGGAGTCTCCAACGGTGAGGGAAATCCGCAAAGCCATAAGGGGCATCCGACTCTGCAGAACCAACGGGTGAGGCCCTCCCTGAGGATCTCGAAAGATCGTATGATCGCGGGGTAGAAAGATTGGAGAATCCCAAGAAAGTTCCAGTAGAACTGGAAACCATACTTACGACCTCCGATAAGGTGTGATCAACACGACCTCTGCCTGCTGGCAGCGAACCTGCGCGGTGAGGTGCATAATCAAGGCGAATGGGGAAAGGCATAACCCGTCTCATTCGACCAACCCTGAAGGAATGCGTCCGTGCCCGCAGCCAGACTGTCCGGCTTCCAACTGAAGAACTTGCGAAGCTAGTGATCCAGGCACGAGGCAAAGAGATGAACTGAAAAGGGGCCCCAAAGGGCGTGTAGTCTATGGAAGACACTGGTATCCAATTGCCAGAGGCTCACATCCGACCATTCTCTGGAGTATCAGTCCTCTACCACGTTGGACACTCTCGGAAGGTATTCTGCTGTCACAGACACACTGTTCTCCAGGCAAAAGGTCCAGAATTCCTTGGACTTCGTGCCCCCCCCCAGGTAATTTATGTAGCGGACCTCCGACACATGGTCCATCTTGAGAAGGACATGGCAGCTGATGCGGTCCTTCATCCAGCACTTGATGGCGAAGGAAGCAGCCAATAGTTCCAAGCAATTGATGTGAAGCCGCTGCTCATCTGCAGACCATTTTTCTGGAGTCCCCGCAGCGCGCCCCCAAGCCCGACCTGCTGGCGTCCGACTCTATGACTATGTCCGGAGCTGAGCCTAAAATGGCCCTCCCTTTCCAGGCCTCCATGTGGTCTAGCACCACCGCATTTTTAACCACACCTCGTCTGTGAGGGGAACGAGTTCTGAGTATTGCAAGCCCTTCTTGAGTTGAGTGGCCTTCAGCCGCTGGAGGGCTCTGTAATGTAGAGGCCCCGTGAAGATGGCTTGTATGGAGGAGGATAGTAGACCCACCACCCTAGCAACCTGCTGGAGAGAGACGGTGGAGCGGGCCAGGGTATGCCTGAGTTCCCGGCGAATTTTGGAAACCTTCCTGGAGGGAAGCTCAACGTCTTGTTGACGGAGTCTATGAGGAAACCCAGAGACATGGTTTGTTGGGCCGGTACTAAGAGGGATTTCTTCCTGTTGATGACAAAGCCCAGTCCCTGTAAAATATGCACAGCCGTCCGTAGTTGCTCCACAATCAAGGTTGGGGATTGAGCCAGCAGGAGAATATCGTCGAGGTAAATAAGGAGGCGGAAGCCAGGTATTCCACTACCGGTTTGAGCACCTTGGTGAAGCACCATGGTGCAGAGGAGAGCCTGCAGGGCAGAGTGGTGTACTCATAAGTTTGCCCTCTCCATTGAAACTGAAGGAACCTGTAATGCGAGGGGATAATCGGAACGGAGAGATTAGCGTCCTTCAGGTCGAGGCACGCCATCCAGTTGTTTGGCCGCAGGAGGTCGTGCAGCAGGTGGATTCCCTTCATTTTGAAATGGCGGTACACCAACCAGCTGTTAAACTCCTTCAGATTGATGACGGGGCGTTGACCCCCGTCTGTCTTGTCCACCAAGAAGATGTTGCTCAAGAACCTGTTGGGGTGGAGGGACGAGCACACTATCACCCCTTTGTGGGGCAGATCGTGAGCCTCTTCGTCCACCAGCGCGGTCTGGGCTGACTTGAATAACAGGGGCCGTGGCACTGATTCCTGGTGAGGGGCCCCGTAAAATTCTATGTGAAAACCACTGATGGTCTAAAGAACCCATGAGTCTGAAGTAACGGCCTCCCAATTGTGAACGAATAAAGCCAGCCTGCCCCCCACTAGCAAATGGGGTAAAGGGAGAGAGAAACCTGATTGGTTTTGGAAATGGCCTCTGCCTGCTCCTCTGGCACCTCTGCCCCTGCCCTTTCTTCGAGCCTTCTTGAAGCCTTCATTAGGGGATTGAGTGTAGAAGTGGCCGGTCGAGCTCACCTGGTCACGACCGACCCGAACAAAAACCTTTGGATGAAACACTCTCTTAATAAAGCTTTGCTGTCCAGGGTGGTAAAGGTGGAGACTAACTTCATGAGCTCTTTCACAAAAGGCTCGCCGTAGAATCCCCAGTCTGCCACAGCTCCCGCCTCCGAAGAGGCCAAGTCTTGAATATATTTTTGCAGAAAAGTGACCATTCTGGCATAGATTTAGGGAGTGAAGGCTACCCTGCCCATCAGGGCGGGCGAGGGCCTTCCGCCCGCAAACAGGCTCTTAGTTCCTTTTCTAGGGGCTTCCTCATCTGACTGATGACAAATTGCACCACTTTGTCGCTCGAGGCTCACAGAGACGAGCAAGGGTGTGCTAAATCCTCTGGGACCAGCATATCTGTAGGAGCTTCTGCTGCATTCTGGGGAGGGGGGGGGGGGCGCCAGGGCCTTGAAGGGCCCGGTTCGTCAAGGGACTCCGTAGGGGAATCATTGCCCTTGTCATCGCCACCCTCAGGGGAGAAGGGATAATCTCATTCATCGGGTCCACCTGAGTTACAGGGGGGGCGCGCCAGTAAAGCCTTTTTAAGGAGCTTGAAAGCCACCATATCCACCGCCGCCTCTGGTTTCCTCTTAGGGGGGTCGAATTTTGGTGTTCACCAGAGCCATACGAGTAGGCAACCTTCATAATGTGCCTCTCAAAGGGACCCATGGCTGCAGCGACGGCATGGTGGATGAAGACGTCCACTATGTCGCAGAAATCGTCGTCAAAAGGTAGGACCTGGAAGGACTCTTCCTTCACATAATCTCCTTCCATAGCTAGCGACCCACTCAAAGGGGCATCCGGCTGCAGATAAACAGACCTGGAGTCAGCTGTCAAGGCTTCAAGCGTGCAGGGCTCTTTGTTCGGCGAGGACCCGATGACAGGAAATTCCTGACTGGAAAGCGTTCCCGCAGAGCAACGAGTTGATACGCGCTGCACTGGCGCCCTCTGATGGCCGCCTGCGTCACCGTGAGCCCGCAAGAGAAACCGCAAAAGGAGCAATAAGGAACGCTCCTGCGGCAGACACACTGTAATCGCATACGAAACACGCACCCAAGCGCTTGTGCTACATAGTAAAGCAGTTGCCAAGTAAAACACAGACAATGCCAATCTTAAAAGGAATAGACCGATGAAAAACCATAGAGTGTAATGGAAAGCGACTTGTCTGCTGGTGAGCAGAAAAAGCAAGAGGAGGTTTCCCAGCATTCCCCGGGCCTTGGAGACGTGCATGGATGCTGATTGGATGGACTTATAGACTGTCCTTTCCTTATGTTTCATAGGAAAGAGAGTTTTTAGGTCTCGCGACCTATCAATGCGCGCAAGCGCATTGAGCGGAGCGGAATTAAAGTGCTCAAAATCCTCGTCAAACCAAGGGCTTCTTGCGCTGCGGTTTTCATTAAGTTCACGTGAATCACGTGACCAAACAAGCACCCGCATTCACGGCCGTACAGCACATCAAAGGGCTTCGCCCAGCGTGCGCTCTGCGGCTTCCCCCTTCCCCTTCTCTGCCTTCCCTCCGTCTTGTTTCAATTTTGTCTTTGTCATTTCACACCAATTTGCCATCTGCCATCCGTGAGCCTGTCGAGTTCTGCTATGGTAAACATTTCAAGATCTTCATTTCATGTGCATTTTTTCATGTTTTAGTTTTCTCCGAGGACTGTGTGCTTCTCTCGTAGGCTCTCCCGCCCCCATCCGGCTTCCCTCCAACCATTTGCCACACTCCTTGCCTCTGTCTTGCCTCCCCCCCCATTCTCCTCCCCTCGCTTGCATTCCCGCCCCCCACCAGGCTCTCCCGCCCGTTTCTCTTTTTTCTCTCTGTCTCTCGATAAACCTGTTTGCCAGGATCCTCCCCTGGGCATCGCACTCAGGACGTATGAGGTTCCCTTACTATGTTAAGTTTCATTTCCGGTTGTACTGCACAATGCTTTGTTGCCCATGTGATTACGTTGGAATTATACATTTAAACATTTCTGCCTCCCCACCCCCGAAAGCAATGATAAACACATCAGCAGAGCATGTGAAAAACAATTCTGTCACATTCCAGTTTACACAAATCTGACTAAAACAATTTTTGTGTCGTGAAATGTGATATATATGTCCATCTTTCCACCCAAATTGTGTTGAAGAATCTCTGACAGCAGCATGCTATTATGGTGCGGGGAAAAGTAAATCACAGGAATAAAACTAATTGAGCTGCAGTGCAATATTAAGTAAAAACAGATGCAGTATAAATGGCGCATTCAGTGGTAAATAGGAACTGTGCTCGCTCAGAGTCACGCGCCGGGGCCATTAAGCACTAAGGTCTTGCAGGTACCAAGCAATACCTTAGATAAATTTATCGAAAACACCCCAGCCGTAACACGGTTCCTGCTGATTGCTCATTTACCCATAATGCATGCTGCCATAGCAAAATCTGACAAACGACAGGGAAAGCTCAGGTTATTTTTTACGCTGACTGCCAAGCCCCTCACCTCAGATTATTCATTTATTAGGGCAATCACAGAGGTCTGGGTACTTAATATTGTTTTCACCAAATATGAACGACGAATGACTGCTTCATTACTGCGATAATTTACAAGACGCAGGAAAAAGAAGCGCAGCACTTCGAGACTGAGAGCTTTCACGCAGATTAAAATAGAATAATTTCGCAAGGGCAATTTTTATTTCTGGAGCAGCGCAATTTTTTTTAAGGGACATTTTTTTTTTTTGTAAAACTGTCTTTTTGCAGTAGAGAAGCTTGTGAAAGAAAAGCGGTGGGTAGGGTGTGTTCCTCTATCCCGCAACGTCATTTAAAGTCAAACCGTCAACAAAAATTCGCGTAAATCTATTACTCTCTGCCCGGCTTCTAAGAAACGTCAACTCTTGTTGTGTGTGTCTGCTAATTACGCGAGTCTTAGCAATATCATCGACCGCTTGATCCTTGCACCGTGGGCGTTTCCCAAATCTCCAGAGTCCGAGGCAGAGGAGAGCTGCAGGCTTGGCAAGGAGGCCAGAACTCAGTTCGGAATGACAACATTTTTCCTGTAAAGGATAACTTCGACCACAAACGCATCTTCCCGTCTGCCGAAAGTGAAATATTAGCTGAGCAAGCGTCACTCACTCAGCTGCACATGCCGACAATTCAACCACTAATGTGTGTGAGTCCTAGAAAATACCGTTCTGTTATTTTTCGACGTGCCCACATTAAGCTACTCTGTTTTACAATGAATGTGTGCCTTGGCTTGGATTATTTTTGAAGGTGCTTTTTTGCAAAAACAACTTTGTTTGAATACAGTCATACGCTGATTGACAGGGCTGGGAACAGTCATCGAGAAACCCTGTTTCTGTATTCTTTCCACCAAAAAATCAATATAAAGTTTTATGCATAACCTGCAAGGCATACTGTGGAAAGGCCATCGCTATCTAAAGAAGCACTGGCGTTGCCAATAGGTCTCGCAGTAGGAAAGTTGGAGCTATTGATTTTGTAAATGACAAAGCCCTTTATGTATTTAAAATGAAAACAAAAATTAAAGGCATTGTTATTTGCAATTGTAATAGCTCCAACTTTTCTACTGCAAGACCTATTGGCAACGCCAGTGCTTGTTTCTGTTTGTGTTGAAGACTGCTGTTGGAAAATGCAGAGCATAATCCTCGCCTCTAGTCCTGCCATAGAATCTAGTTAGTGGTCAATTGTTTGGGCATGTTTGGAGTCGAAGCCTAATATGGTTATATGCATCTGAAAAACCCTTAACTTCTGTACAGCCGCCCACAGCAGCTCTCAACATTTGCTCTTACGCTATACAAATATACAACCACCGTAGATGGGAAGACCGTGCTTGTAGGTAAAAGCCTTTTGTTAAAATGTACCATCCTGTAAAATGGTCCAAACCAATTAATATATTGTCATAATTT
Source organism: Lissotriton vulgaris (assembly GCF_964263255.1). Lineage (NCBI taxonomy): Eukaryota > Metazoa > Chordata > Amphibia > Caudata > Salamandridae > Lissotriton > Lissotriton vulgaris. The sequence goes on along the minus strand of NC_141685.1, from coordinate 1,624,713,580 downwards.
GCATCGCACACTCCCTATTCCCCATGATAGTCTCTGTTCCTGCAGTAAATTGGTCATTTGCATAAAAGGCCTCCCTAGAAAGTGTACCAGTGCATTCATAGTCTGACCTCTTCTCTTTTTTCACTATTATGAAGCAAATGCATAGCTATACTAACTAGCACATTCTAATCTAGGCTCTTGTTCTTTTTAGATTTCTGGGACACAGCAGGACAGGAGAGGTTCCAAAGTATGCATGCTTCATATTACCACAAGGCTCATGCCTGTATCATGGTAAGGCGTGATCAAATTATTATATTTTTAAAAAGCATAAGCAAAAAATCAGTCTCGCAGTAAACAAGCACTGGTGTGGCCAATAGGTCTCGCATTAGGAAAGTTTGAGCTATTGGTCTTGTAAATGACAATTATTTTTATTTATGTGTTGGTTTTGAAAATAGCTTAATTAATAGCTTTGCCATTTACAATGCCAATAGTTATAACTTTCGCAAATGTGGCAACTATAGCAAAGCGCTGCAAGCTGAGATGGAATTAGCCGCCAGCACCATTCGTAAACTACGGCAAGTCAGGACGAGGAGCAGGCTGTACTCGCTCACATCACAGCCACATTATCCTATTAGCGCGCGCTCCGTGTCCAGTCAAATCCCCGTCTGCAACATGATGGAGGTCCCCCCTTCGCAGCCGCCTGGTATGTTTATCCTTCCACGTTATTCACCTTTTTTCCTCTTTGGCGACTGGTTGCTGAAAAAGCAACGGGCTTTTTTTTTTACTTGATTGGGGGCACGGTGTGTGGGCTCTTGATACTTTACCTGCAATAATCCGGGTCCTGGGAGATGCGCCAAGGGCAAAAATACACTCGGGCAATAACGCCTGTTGGATTATCGCGGGCCACCTTCCTCTCTGGTAGTCTGTACACCACACACACACACGTCTGCACGGGTGACACTGCACATTGGTTTGCCCCCTTCGAATTCGGATTTTCAGAATACATTCTGGTAAAAGCAAGGTAGATTATACCACGCGCATATATTACACGCCTACCCTCTGCCAGAGCAAGCATGGTGCCAAGGGCTCCTACCTGCTGCAAGAGCAAGCACGCTACAAAGGGCCCCTACCCTCTACCAGAGCAAGCATGGTGCCAAGGGCCCCTACCCTCTACCAGAGCAAGCATCGTGCCAAGGGCTCCTACCCACTGCCAGAGCAAGCACGTTGCCAAGGGCCCCTACCCTCTACCAGAGCAAGCATGGTGCCAAGGGCCCCTACCCTCTACCAGAGCAAGCATGGTGCCAAGGGCTCCTACCCGCTGCCAGAGCAAGCACGCTGCCAAGGGCCCCTACCCTCTATTAGAGCAAGCATGGTGCCAAGGGCTCTTACCCACTGCCAGAGCAAGCATGGTGCCAAGGCTCCTACCATCTGCCAGAGCAAGCATGGTGCCAAGGGCTCCTACCCTCTACCGGTGCAGGCATGATGCCAAAGGCCCCTACCCTCTACCAGAGCAAGCATGGTGCCAAGGGCCCCTAGCCTCTACCAGAGCAAGCATAGTGCCAAGGGCTCTTACCCGCTGCCAGAGCAAGCATGGTGCCAAGGGCTCCTACCCTCTGCCAGAGCAAGCATGGTGCCAAGGGCTCCTACTCTCTGCCAGAGCAAGCATGGTGCCAAGGGCTCCTACCCTCTACCAGTGCAGGCATGATGCCAAGGACTCCTGCCCTCTTCCAGAGCCAGCATGGTGCCAATGGTCCCTACCTTCTGCCAGAGCATGCATGGTGCCAATGGGTCCTGCCCTCCACCAGAGCAAGCATGGTGCCAAGGGGTCCTGCCCTCCACCAGAGCAAGCATGGTGCCAAGGGCTCCTGCCCGCGGCCAGAGCAAGCATGGTGCCAAGGGTCCCTACCCTCTGCCAGAGCAAGCATGGTGCCAAGGGCTCTTACCTGCTGCCAGAGCAAGCATGAGCCAAGGGCTCCTGCTCTCCACCAGAGGAAGCATGGTGCCAAGGGGTCCTGCCCTCTGCCAGAGCAAGCATAGTGCCAAGGGCCTCTACCTTCTGCCAGAGCATGCATGGTGCCAAGGGCTCCTATTCTCCGCCAGAGCAAGCATGGTGCCAAGGGCCCTGTCCTCTACCAGAGAAAGCATGGTGCCAATGGGTCCTGCCCTCCACCAGAGTAAGCATGGCTACCCTCCACCAGAGCAAGCATGGTGCCAAGGGCTCCTGCCCTCTACCAGAGCAAGCACGGTGCCAAGGGTGGCGAAGGCGAAGGATAGAAACACTATGAAAACAATATGAGAGACATCACCCGCTCTGTGCCAGGCTGTGCTACATCACGTCACCGATGCCCACCAGATGCCAAGAATTGCCACCAGTGTATCAGGAGTTCACACGTCTCGTCAGGGAGGGTCCCAAACTAGCTCCCGCATGGGTCAAAGGTCACAGTCAGTGAGAGAAAAAGACACTTACTGCCATGTGAGGGGAGAGAATCACGCACACCTTCTCTGTCTCCGAATGTGACAGGGAAGGGGAGGGTGATTGGGGGAAGGGAGGGGGCAGGGAGGTTTGTAAGGGAGGGGGCACTGACCTATGAGGTGCACGAAAGGGAGCCCACCTGTAGCACAAACGGCAGAGTGGACAGAGGCCGGAGGTGGACAGGAATGGACAGAGGGGCAAGAACTGGGAGGGCGCCTGAGATGGGGAGGAAGGGGAGAATGCGAGCCAGAAGTCAGTCTCACAATGTGACACAAGAAAAAACTATCGATCCCGGCTGCCCAGCTCACAAGGTGTGTGATCCGAGGCACATGCTTTAATTCTCAGTCTCCTCATACTTCATTATCACACCCGAGACACCTTCAGGTGAGTGGGTTCAGGGTGTGTCCTGCACAAGAGCCTCGTGGGTGTGCTCTGCATAGACTGAGGCTGCTTCGTCGAAGAATCGAGCCACAAACACAGAGCGCACCCTCTTCGATCACGAATGGAAGTGTCGTCAGGGCGGGGAGGGTGAGGGGGGGCAAGAACCTTTGCGAGTTCACGTTTAAAAACGTTTAATAAATATCTCTCAAGGCGGTGATATAATCTGACCGAGTAAAATGAGGCGCTTCGGTTGTTTAATGAATGCACTTTGACCCCGGCTCGGCTCTGCCTGCTCGTCTGTTGGCTCGCCCACCTCGCCTCGTGCAAGGTGAAGACAGGAGACAGACGGGGTCAAGCCAAGTGCAAGGTGAAGACAGGAGACAGACAGGGTGAAGCCTCGTGCAAGGTAAAGAAAGACAGGAGACAAACAGGGTGAAGCCTCGTGCAACGTAAAGACCGGAGGCAGACAGGGTGAAGCCTCGTGCAAGGTGAAGACAGGAGACATACAGGGTGAAGCCAAGAGCTAGGTGAAGACAGGAGACATTCTGGTAAAAGCAAGGTAGATTATACCACGCGCATATGGAAAACAAGAGCGGCCGGGAAACTGAAAGTACGGCCGGCCAGCCATGAATAATTAGGGGAGGAGAAGCCGCAGAGCACACGCTGGGAGAAGCCCTTTGATGTGGTGGCGGCCGTGAAAAAATACAATTAGGAGGGAGGGAGGGAGGCTGATGCGTGTGCTTGTTTGGTCACGCGATTCACGTGAACTCAATGAAAACCGCACCAAAAAAACCCTTGGTTTGACGAGTATTTAGAGCACTTGAATTCTCGCCATTTTCCAATGGAAAAGGCGAGACCTAAAAAGGAGACTGGCTGGAAAGTCACAGATGGCTGAAAATGTAGAATATGGGGTCTGGATTAGCTTAGAGACTTCTTGAAGTGGGTGCTTTATAACCTCTAAATGGAGCCACAAGACTGGGCTTTACATACCCCAAATATTGGTCTATTCATCACCTGTGACTGAACCGGGAAAACAGCCAAGTTGTGGCTCTGTGAAATAGAGTGGTCTACGGACTTGTAGATAAAAACCATGTTTCTGAGGAAGTGCACTTGAGAAAGGTGATGAGGAGATTGAATTTCTCCCACAATGTTAAGCATAGAATGTGTATCATTTCTTTTTCTAGGTAGTGGGCGTTAGAAATTGTGTTTTTAGTTGGCAGAGGTATGCACCGTTCTAGTCTGGGCCACAATCCTACTCACGTTGAGCTAGATACACACTAAAAGATAACCTGTGCTCACCCTTTTGGTAGCTTGGCACAGAGCAGTCCTAGTTATCTAAAGAAGCAATGTGTAAAGTGTGCAACACACACACACACTCAGTAGCGCAATGAAAACACCACAAAAACTCTACACAGGTTTAGAAAAATAGAAATAATTTTATGAGTAAAACAAAGACCAAAAACGACAAAAATCCAATCGGCAGAACTGGAGTTATGAATTTGTAAAGAACAAACCAAAAATAGTGTTTAGAAGTCAACACCACTAAAATGTTGCTTGAGGTCGTGCTCGACCTGGATAAATCCAAGGTTTAGGCCGACTTCGATGGAGTGTAAGCCAGGTACCGGACTCAGACCTAGAGGAGTTGGCCTAACAGCTAGGGCGGTCGACCTCCAATCTGGGGAACCAGGTTCGAGTTTCTGCAAGGATTCACAACATCCTGTGATTCTGGTAAAATCACTTAATCTCCCTGTGGCTAACAAAAATGAATATTTGGCCTCATATAACGTAACTGGTGCTCTGATACTCAATACCTTCAGGTCAAGTTGGCGCTCTATAAAACTCTATTTAAAATAATAAGTCTGGTCCCAGTGACAAAGCACCTTGGATGAAGCAAGCATCGATGTTGAATACATGGTGTGAGGAGTTAAGAAGGTGCCCTGACTCCCTAAATCCCATAGATGAAGGTGAAGCGTAGACACCGATCTGCACAGTCAATGGAGACTTCGTCGACAAACCCCTTTACGATGGAGGCGCTGCATCGCTGTCAAGTTGTGCTGTCCATCGCGTTGCGCTGTCGAGGGCGTCATGTTGCTCTACCAATCAATGTCGAGCCGTGCAGTCCTTTGAGGCTTTTGACTGGGTGTGAGTGTTTGATTGATTCAGATGCTCCGTCCATCATCACCCCCTTTTGTACCGCTTTTGGCCGCCATAAGTGTGGCAGGGTATGTTCAGACGTGAGTCCCTTGCTCACTTTGCCACTGGATTCAAGCAAGCCGGGCTGAAGACGGCTGGAATGCCAGAAACCGGTCCTCGGAAGCTTGTTTCCGGTCCATGGAAGACATGGCTTGGCAGTTCGGGCTGGACTATTCCCATGAGGCACAGGGTCAGACTGATTTGCATATAGCCATGTCTGAACTGGGGTGGCAGAGTGGGCTAAAGAACGGTGATGGATTAAACCCAGATCTTTTGACTGGGTGTGAGTGTTTGATTGATTCAGATGCTCCGTACATCATCACCCCCTTTTGTACCATCCTTTGAGGAAAAGTCATCGAATGGTGCCTGCGTCAGCATTGAGGAGCAATGTTTGGGTTCCGATCGACACAGTCATCACTGCGGCTATTTTGTTGCAAAAACAGCTGCTGAACCCCCTTTTGAGGCCCAGGACTGGAATGGCACCTCAAACAAGCAAGGAAGGACTCACAGATGGCAGAGCCCAGCAGCAGTAGCAGGGCTGTAGGAAGTATTTGATTGCTTTAAGACCCCAGAACAGCAAGCAAGCCAGCAATCCCTTGGAGTTACTCTGGGTTCTCAGGGCAGAGATCAGCTGGCAGCACAGCAGGTCCAGAAAGCAGAGAAGCAGTTCCTGGCAGAGTTCTTCACAGGTCCAGCAGTGTACTGTCTTTGTAGGGTAAGAGGCCCTGTACATATACCCAGTTGTCCCTTTGAAGTGGGGTTGACTTCATAGCAGGCCCTTGAAGTGCACAGGTCCCCTTTCATCCCTGCTCTGTCTGCCTGGACATCTGTGGGGGGTAATCAGGCCTTCGTGTGGAACACAGGACATTGTTTATCCATGTGTGTCAGCTCCTCTTCCTCCTTCCTGCTCAGGAAGAGCTATCAGAATGTAGATGAATGCAGATGAGTTCTCCGTCACATCCATATTTCCTGAGTTTGTGGCTGTCTAGAGGGAATGCACAAAGTTTAGCTATCACCCATCTCCGTCTTATTGGAGACAGGATGCAAGGCAGTAAGAGCAGAGAAATGTCCACTATCTAAAAGTGATATTTCTAAAACAGTAATGTTAAATCCAGGATTACCATTAAAGAGGATTTATCATAACCATTCCAGAGATATGAAACATGATGCAGCTATTCCTCTCTAATCAGCAAATACAGCTTAAAAGTGGTGTAAGGAAGTCCCAATGTTAGCCTGTGAGGGGAGTAGTCATCCCAGTAGTAAAAAACAACTGTAGCAGTTTGTCACTACCAGGACATGTACAACTTAAAAGTACATGTCCTAACTATTAGGTACACAGCACTCTGCTCTAATGGGTGACTTGTGTGTAATATGATTGGAGTTTAAGGCTTGGCAAGTAGTTTTAAATGCCATGTTGAAGTGGCAGAAAAGTACACACACAGACCTTGTAGTGACAGGACTGATTCAGATTTGAAAGGCTACTTGTGTGGGTGGCACAATCAATGATGCAGGTCCACTAATAGCATGTGATTTATAGACCTTGGCTTTATGGTATACCACTTTACAAGGGACTTACAAGTAAACTAAATAGGCCAATTGTGTATATTCCAATGTTTCCTTGTTTAGGGGAGAAGCATGTGCACTTAAACCCGTTTTAGCATGGGTAAATTGCTCAGAGTCCCAAAGCTACAAAAAGATCAGAAAATAAGGAGAAGGAAGGCACAAGATATGGGGATGAGCTTTCAGAGAGGGCCATTTTGCCAACAGTGGGTGTGCTGCATGTGGTCCATTTTTACCCAGGTGCTTTAGTCACTTCCATTGGTCTGTTTATGAGTTGCATGAATCTTTTAATTTCCCCATCTGTTGCTAGATGGTAAGACGCTTCTGGAAACCCTTGCATGTGAATTTTGGGGTGGTATTCATTATCTGTTAAAGATAAGTGTTAATTTAAATTATATTTTAAAGTCTTGTACTATTACACTGCTTATTTGACAGGTTTCTTCAACACTGTTGTAAATTTGACAAGTTCTAGTCCTAGTGTACCCGCACATTGTGCGTTGGGATAGCATGGCAGTCATACTAATTCTTCTCTTCCCTTGGTGCTTCGGATAATTTGACCTATATTGATGGCATTTTAAGCCAAAGTTATGTCTTTATCCAAAAGTAACTATCATGGCTAGCACAGGCGTGTCCTATAGCGTTGCCTGTGTCTACATGGCTTCAATATAATTGTATTAGAAAAGGTTATTGATAAGGCTTCTGTAATTCAGTTGTTGTTGAGTTTTATCATGAACTGCATGGAACACATTTTCTTTCTATCTGTTTTAGCCACCGTCGTACAGGTTTTGCATTATACCTTTGGCATGGAGTGCAAACCGTGTTTGTGGGGAAGGTATTTCCAACAAAAATCTTCCCAGGAGTCAAGGGCACCCTCTGAACCGTGACAAAACACACAGCAACAGACACATGAAAGCCATCTACTTCCAAGTCTACGCCAGAAACTGCTCAAAGTTGTATAGCACATCTCTAGTCACAGAACACCTCTGACATTCCACATTATAGAAAAATGCCAAGAATGCTAGATTATTCACAAACTAACGATTTCGTTAAGACCATTCCAGGCCTCCCAGATAAATTTGCTGTGTGCACCACCTTACTAAAACTAAAGTACAAAAACTAAATATCCACCATCTCAACCATGCTCACCTTCAAAAAGCTGGGTAGACACGTAATCCCTTCAGTTTCTTTGCAGATCCTGCACAAGCTTAATTGATTTAAGAATGTTTTTTGCTGACCACTATGATTTACGCACTATTCTGCAACAGGTCTCTCATTTCTGGCCTTAATTATCCAAAATGAAAGCTTTTGATATATTTGCAGCTTCAGTATTTCAGGGTTGGGGTTGCTTTTGCAATGAGCCAATGACTGTTTGAGTATGATGAGAGAATCCTGCTTTCTCTGTATGTTTATGGTATTTGGCACTCACGCTTTTCAGTTTAACAGTGGTTAAATTGTCTCTAAAATTGTTGGCCACACTTCGTTAAGCGTGCATAGCTTTTTATAACTAATTATTAATTTGGGCTGGATTAATTTTTTGCACACAGGAGAAACAATGAGAGACTTGTCTGAATTGGTGCCAGCTAGATTAGTAAACATCTTTTTTTTTTTTTGCTTCAGTTTGTGTAGTTTACAATTGATGTTTTTGTTAGTAAATGTGAACTCTTTTTGAGTGGCTATATTGTGGGTAATTAAGTACAGTGTTTTTATTGAATTAAGATGACATCATGGTAGTTATCATTTTAGGAAAAGGAGTGTTGTGCACACCATTATATTTAGGACTCATTTGTATCCTGATACCAGTGTCTTAGCGCCTTTGCCTTGATTTGATTTGTATAGTTTTTTCAAGTCCCCTGACATGTTACTCAGACTTACATTCAGTCTTTGCTTGCCTGCTCCTTGTGGGTGAACCTATTCGTGTGATCCCCCACTCTTCTGCATTTATCGGTTGTCATTGGCTCTTGCATAGCTGCACATGCTTATAATTATTGTCCAGTGTCAGGCTGTGGACCAAGTCTCCCATTTTCTACCACAGGTCTACAGGCAACACAAAATCCAGTCAGCTCGGCTTATTTTCCTCAGGATGTCTGTTTTTTTTCTTTTTATAGTCTTTCCCAGGACTTGTTTTTCTACTCGCCCCCTTCTATAAGAGGCAGGCACACCCTGCTCAATTTTTAACTGAGGCCGATCCCTGGGACTTTAGGTGTAACTATGGCTAAGACATTCTCTCAATCAAAAGGCATGTACAGTGTGTGGTGTGAGCAAGATCATGTCAGAAGACCCAATAGTATATGTATTCGCCTCAGCGAGTCAAGGAATACTCTCAAAGACTGCTTCATCTGTGTGACATTCAGCGCAAACTCCATCAGCAACAGAGGATCACCTACTTGGCGCCTAAAAGGAGCAATCTCCATGTACCTCTATACTCCCACGATCCGTTCCTCTGTTCTCAACAAGAATAGTTACAGAATTTATGAAAGGTTTTTTTCTGCCAAACCCATGAAAAACAAACCAGTTTGCGAGTTAAACACTGTGAATGGAGCTGTCATTTAAAAAGCCATTCAGACTTACGTGCCAAGCCTCTCTTCAAATACTAATATGAAAGACATTATTTATTTTAGCCATAACGTCGGCAAGGCGGATTCATGAAATCTACATGCTTTCTACTAAGCCACTTTATTTAAGATTTAATTCATGGCCAAAGTACACACTTCATTCCATCTAAATTAGAACATTTATTTGCCAACCTTAATTGCCTCCGCCAATTACTTCTCTAGAAAAGGCACCACATTCTTTAGACCTGTTTCTAACGGATAACAAAGGTAACTCTCTTTCAAAACACCTTTCATTTGAAGTGCCTCTGATGGACGTATGCATAGCAGCAACTAAGGCTTTAACCCATACTTTGCCAAAGCATTATTGCCTGGAAATGAATGTAGGACACGCAGTACTGCTAAAACATCTCCTTCTCTGCTTTCTGATTTGTGTAATTTACTGCTATTTCAATCTTAATTCAGGCATTGATATCTTTAATACATTCTCAATGCCCACCCTTCCTGTTAATAAGGCTATCAGTATGTTCATAAGACAAGGCATGAATTTATAATAGTTGGTACCTCGGAGGAGGATTTGAGTTTGAGCCCCTCCACCTCATTGCCAGTTCTTGTGAAGTTGTAGCAGGGATTCCATTCTCCTACAGAACTGTGCATAGAGATTTGGAACCTCAGTGAATTAGGATGGCCCAAAACTCACCTTAGTACCCAAAATCCCCTTACCGAGCTAGCTACAGTGTCTCATTGGTCATAACAAAATAGACAATCCAGAACATGATCTTAAAATACCTCAGGTCACGTGGAACACATAGACACTCTTTCGTTACATAATCATTTCAAACCAGAACGTGGAGTAAATGAGGACGCGTGCATATTTGAAATATGTATTTACTAATGCAGGGTTCTCAAACGCAGTATCTTAGATAACACAAGCAAACATATTATAACGAGCAAAGTTATCAGCATAGTTATTAGTCCATAAAAAGCGAAAGGTGACAACATGCTAAAATGTTGAAATGAATAGGAGTTAACAACACCTAATTCTCACCCTCCCTAGCTAGCATATTATATTATATCTAAGAAGGTCTCTTTGGGCTTTAGCAGGGCGACCCCATACCTCAATCTCTCAGTGGCAGAGGATCACATCGTCTTCCACCAGCTCTCTGCATGCGAAGCACCATCAAGTGTGTTTATCTGTTCTTGTGCAGAGCAATATAAAACGCGCCTAAAGCCAGATTTGCCAGCAGCTGCATTTATGTTATGTCTAGGAAAGTGCGAAGATCAGACCTTACAATAATACTGTGTTTACTCATCCTTCAAGGCTTCAGCACTCACTGTACAGACGCCGTCTGTTAAGCAATGTTATCAGAGCAATAACATATTATTCTCGTATAAATCACAACGCTCTTCTAGGCTGAAAGCTAAAGCAACAATTATGTGTCGTGTGCAGAAGCAGCAAAAAGGTAAAATGGCGTTTAAACATTTAATTAGCTCATGCTAACTTAACACGGTATATAGGTAAGCAGTAACTATATGACATCCCCCCATGATCGGAGCACTGCTAAGATAAGGCACGGGGCACATCGAGAAGACAGAGTTCAAGAACAATAAGCCAGGTCAAATCATAAATACAGATTAAAAAAACTTATTTGTAAGTCAATGTAATTTTTTTTCATTTTAGCTCAAATCAATAGGTCTGGGAAATGAAAAATCACGCATAATTTTCAAAAAAAATATTGCAATTAAGAACGGACTAGTATCCAAAAAGTCGAAAGCTTTTAGGACAGGACTGAATATGCAAAATAAGCAGCAACAGCCTCCAGCATGAAGTCACTGTCGTCATCCGAAAACAGTTCAGCCATCCAATTTAATAGAGGGAAAGAACATAGGTGCTCTTCAAGCAACGGAGCCTCTAGCATCATCAGAGGACAACTTGGTGGGTTCTCAATAAAGCTGTGTGCCAAGAAATCTTGCGCCGCTGCGCGTATGTTCCAACGACCCATTAGTCCATGCATCGCTGCCATGGCCATAATCCCTCCGCCAAAACAAAACACCTCGTGAGCAACTATGGGACTCATCAGATGAATAAAATCGACGTCAGGAGACACCGTCTTGCAGAGACACAAATCAAGGGCCCAGTCGAAATCGCAGCTCAGGCAATAAAACACAGGCTGGACACATGTAAAATAGGAAAATCGAAACGATAATCCATATGCCGTGCTAAAGTCTCAAGCGGCAACGTGCCGTAGTATTAAAGCATCCGGTTGCGGAACAGTGCCAGGTGGGGCTGTGCGGCGTGTAATACAGGACGGGCATCCATTTTTAATAAAACAAAATATAACCAAAACGCCTGCAGCCAGCGCCAGTAAAACAGGAAATCCACCAAATAAGCTCGAGAATATGGAATGGAAAAAAGCAGGAACGACTCAAAATATCTTCTCAAATGAAGTCACAAGACCACTGCTAACCATTTAAAAAAAGTGTGCAAGGCCAGAAGTGGAGGACGCATTAAAGATTGAATGTATTAATTCGCTGAAATGCAATGGTAAGTCAGTATTCAAAAGGGCCTGCACCTCTCTGTGGGTGTTGGCGATGTGAAGGACAAATGTTTCACGAGCCGAACTCAGGGCCACTTGTTTTTGAGACAAAAGGGCTCTTATTCTACTCATTCCATTGAACTCTGCCTTCAAGGTTGGGATTCGCGGCCAGATGGAAACATCTGAATTCCCATGCGGAGGAGGATACAGAACGTTTTTCAACAAACCACACGTTCAGATACAGTTATCACATAAGCGATGCCTCAAATTAACCCACAACAATCTTCATTATTAAAAAGTAAATAACTTCCGTTCGCCAGTAAAGTGAAAGTAGGGACAATTGCGGCAACCGGTGCATCATTTAAAACACAGGCTAAATTTGAACGATCCTGATTAAAGGAACCATGTAATTGGATATGTCTACACATTAATGAGTGATCTGACGTTTTGGTGCATTCTTCACCTTTTAAATAAACCTCCTGCCCATCTTTAAGACATCTGTATGTAAAGGGGAGGGACCAGGCCTCGTGCAAAAATGCACTACCAAGGGGTTCATATCTGACTATTACAATATATCGCATACAATTTGTAAATTCAAGTTCGAGGCATGTGGGCTTCTGAATTCATATCTGTGCATAGATCGCCGCCTAGTGTTGGGTCCGGATGATCGCACATTGTTGTCCTGGAAGAGTCTTCGAAGTATCACGAGATAGGTGGCTCCTCCCCTGGACTACAGTGCGCATGGGCATCGACTCCATCCTCAGATTGTTTTTTTCCGCCATTGAGTTCCGATGCATATTGGTTCACTCAAGTCGGATTCGATATAAAGGTTTTCTTAAGGCCTTTAGTTTTTCGTCGGTATAGTCTTGCTTTCGGTGCCCAGTTCTTTCCAGCTCAGTTCCGAGCCGGATATCCAGGAAAGCCGCGTGCTTTTCGACGCTGAAGGCCCGGTCGATGCCAGAGGCCTTATCGACGTACCATCATGGAACGGAGCCCGTTCAAGAGATGTCCCGTGTGCAACTCCAAGTATCCCCACATCGACGTCCACCCGGTGTGCAACAAGTGTCTGTCGCCAGATCATGATGAAGCCAGCTGCATGGCTTGTTCCCGTTTTCGATCCAAGAAGACACTTCTGCGTCGACGCGCTGCGCGCAAGGAAGCCCAGCAGACTGCACCGGAGCCTGTGGACATCTTCGATGCCGGGGATGATGAAGTAGCAGACCGGGAGGTTCGAGAGAACCTGTCGAATCCCGCGTCGGAGGTCGACTCCAACTACGACGCTGATGTTGAGATGCTCGAAGCGGAAGAAGTCGTCGGCGAGGTAGGAGACGACGACGGGGCCTTTGGGGTCATGGAAGATAGCTCGAGCGAGGAGCTATGCACACAAACTGACATTGGAGCCGAAACGCTTCATAAGGCTCAGGTCGAGGGATCGCCACAAGGCCTTACCCAAGATCTTCCAATAAGTTCTGCGGCCCCGCCTTCGGGCTCGGCTTCGGACATATCTAAGGAGTCGCAAACTGCGAAATCGAAATCGGTATCGACGCAAGCAAAAGCACTGCTGACTACATCGAAACCAAAAGTGCGTATTGCTTTGGTCGGCTCGAAGTCCTCAGACCTGTCGGCACCGACGAAGCAGAAGAGCGTTATCGACCCGAAGAAACCGCTCAAGGGCGTCGAGACGAAGTCTAGCACGCCGAAGGCAAAGGTCAGGGCCGTCGACCTGAACAAATCGGCACCGAAGACAGTCGACACCGACAAAGGACTCGGTGATCTCAAGGTTCTCGAGCCTCCGCGTCGACAAGACAAGGCCTAAAGCGGAACAACCCCCGAGTCCACGCCTGGTGGTGCCTCGAAGGATTCCGTCGAGTTGACGCAGCCGTCCGCCTCATTCTCGAAGCAGGTGGCAGACTCACTGAAGCGCATCAAGGACAAGGACAAGGCCTCCAGTGTCGGGCCTAAAGATCCTCCACCTTCGAAACCTGCCGATAAACCTCAGAAGACGTCGACGCCCATCCACTTCACGCTGCCGCCAAAAGTGGTGCCGAAGGCTTTCGTCCCTAAAATGGCCGCTGACATGCCCAAGAAGGTGTCCACGGTGCCGAAGTCGACAACTGTGGACCCGGCCGTAAAGCATCGACAATCCTCGTTGGAAGAGCAACAGGAGCAGTTTATCGATGCCGAGACAGGCAGACTTTCTCTTTATAAACGGAAAATCACCCCGGAACAGCCAATGGAGTCCTATAAAATTCCACTGAAGAAGAAAAAGGATTCTACTTCAACACCTGTTCTTGTAGAACATGCATCTCCACATGGCCATGATGTCTCACCCACTTATTCAGATGTGGACACTGGGGAAGGTGATAATGATGAATACAGCTATCCTGTGGACACTGATCCAGATGATACAAATGAACCTTGGGCAGATGCTGCTGTCCCAGGTGATCCACACTCTACCCCAGACACTCAAGTGTATGCTGTAAAAACGTTGCCTACTGAGGATTCGGCAGCGTTTAATGCCCTCATTGAAAGGGCGGCTAAAAATCATGACGTCCAGCTCCATGCTGACCCCATTGAAGTGGACTTTCTTTTTGACACCTTTTCCACCTCAGAGAGGACTGTCAGGACTCTGCATATGTTGAAGGGTGTCTTGAAGCATGCTGGGGAAATCTTTAAAGAGCCTTCAAGAGCCAGGGTGATCAACCCCAGAATTGAAAGAAGTACAAACCGGCGCCTGGAGACCCTACTTACATCAAGGGACAGTTGTTGTTAGACCTCAGACCCCTCAATCAGTACATTCTGTCGGAGAACTTTCACATGCTGACACTGCAGCAAGTCCTACCGTTGTTCAGTCAGGGGGATTTTCTCGCAACCTTAGATCTGAAGGATGCCTATTTTCATATTCCGCTTCACCCGTCACACAAAAAATACCTCCGGTTCACCATCCAAAACAAACATTACCAGTTCAAGGTTCTACCTTTCGGAGTCACCACGGCACCCAGGATGTTTACAAAGTGCCTGGCGACGGTGGCGGCACACCTAAGGAGACAGAACATTCACGTCTACCCTTATCTGGACGACTGGCTAATCCAGGCAAAGTCGGCCCAGCAGTGTGCCGCCCACATGTCCCACACCATTCACCTTCTTCACGATCTGGGATTCTCACTGAATTACCCAAAGTCCCACCTGCAGCCCGCCCACATACGGCAGTATCTGGGTGCGACAATAAACACTCTGGCAGCCACAGCACAGCCAAATTCAGTGAGGGTCAGCAGCATTCAATCGCTGATACAGAAATTCAGATCTCAACACTCGCTTCCAGCACGAGTGTTCATGCAGTTGATGGGCATGATGGCCTCCTGCATCTTCATAGTCCCGCACGCGAGATTACATATGCGTCCGCTTCAGGAGTGCTTAGCACATCAGCGGACTCAGGCTCACGGACAGTTGAAAGACTTAGTGTTGGTAACCGGTCGTGCATACAACTCTCTGCATTGGTGGAATCCACAAAACCTTTGCAAGGGACGACCGTTCCAGGAGCCTGTGCTACAGATCATTCTGATGACGGACGCATCTCTCCAGGGATGGGGAGCTCATGTACTCCACTACACAGTTCAGGGACTATGGACACCACAGCAAAGGAAGATACTCATCAACGTTCTAGAACTGATGGCTATCTTCATGGCAATGAAAGCATTCAAGGTACATCTGTGCAACAAGGTCGTGTTGATCCGGACGGACAACATGACGGCCATGTACTACATCCAGAAGAAGGGAGGTACACACTCTCCACAGTTGTCTCATCTGGCTCAGAACATGTGGAAGTGGGCCATTCAGAGGAACATCTTCCTCATGGCGGAGCACCTCCCGGGCAAGGACAATCAAATGGTGGACCTGCTCAGCAAGTACAGCCACCAAATGCACGAGTGGGAGATACATCCATCAGTACTCCACCCGTACTTCCTAAGGTGGGGTCATCCAGAGATAGACCTGTTCGCCACAAAGGAAAACGCCAAATGCCGAAGCTTTGCCGCCAGGTTTCCACACCCACAGTCGCAGGGCAATGCGATATGGATGAACTGGTCAGGCAAATTTGCGTACGCTTTTCCCCCAGCACCTCTAATACCGGTGGTGGCACGCAAGCTGAAGCAACACTCGATGATTCTCATCCTGGTTGCTCCGACGTGGGCACGCCAACCATGGTACACCACGTTTCTGGAACTATCCGTGTAAACGCATCAAAGGCTGCGCCTCACACCCAAGCTTTTGACGCAGAGCCATGGCGACATTCAGCATCCAGATCCGCAACAGCTCAACCTGGCGATCTGGCTCCTGAGGTCTTAGAGTTTGGCTACCTCAACTTACCTCCTGCCTGTATGGACATAATCAGGGAGGCAAGAAAGCCCACCACCAGAGCATGCTGTGCGGCGAAATGGAAGCGGTTTGTCATTTATTGTGCAGATCACAACATTAACCCGCTGGACGCATCTATTCAGAACATCATTTGTTATTTCTTACATCTGTACAAATGTAATCTGGCCTATGCTTCCATTCGTATACATCTATCCGCAATGGCGGCCTATCTGCGAAACAGGCAGCACCTCTCCCTTTTCAGAGTGCCTGCCATCAAAGCCTTTCTGGAAGGACTCAAACGAGTCATTCCTCCGCGGACCCACCAGCTCCCGAATGGAACCTAAATGTGGTCCGATAAGTAATGCACCCACCCTCCCTCAAGCGCCTTGAGACCCTCTGGGTGAGTAGTGCGCTATACAAATTCCTGAACTTGAACTTGTCCTCACGAGACTGATGGGTCCCCCTTTTGAGCCACTGCATTCATGCGAGATTCAGTTCTTAACATGGAAAGTGGCTTTCCTGATAGCGATTACGTCGCTACGACGAGTTAGTGAACTCCAGGCACTAACTATCCAAGAGACATTTATTAAAATTCATTCCAACAGGGTGGTGCTTCGCACTATTCCTAAGTTCCTTCCTAAGGTGGTTTCACAGGTCCATATCAACCAGACTATAGAACTACCTGTGTTCTTCCAAAATCCTGAATCAGATGCGGAGAGAATGCTCCACACGCTTGACGTCAAAAGAGCCTTAATGTACTACATTGATAGGACCAAAGATTTTCGGAAGACGAAACAACTATTTGTCTTCTTTTCGCCACAACACAAAGGCAACCCCCTTTCCAAGGCTGGTATAGCCAGGTGGATCGTTAAGTGTATTCAGATCGGCTATCAGAAAGCCAAGCGCACTCTAACGATTCCCCCGCGGGCCCACTTCACCCGGAAGTTGGGGGCCTCCATGGCTTTCCTTGGAAATATTCCTTTAGAAGACATATGTAGAGCAGCCACATGGTCTACCACACATACGTTTACAAAACACTACTGTGTAGATGTGCACTCCAAACAGCAGGCAGCTGTAGGGCAGGCTGCTCTAAAAACACTTTTCCAAACTGCTGCAGCTGGCACAGGTGGCCGCCGTTAATGGAGGGACTGCTATGTATTCTATGCACAGATATGAATTCAGCAGCCCACATGCCTCAAACCAAATATGCTACTTACCAGTATGCATCTGTTCTTGGCATGTAGGGCTGCTGACATTCATATCGCCCGCCCTCCTTCCCGGCGCCTGTAGCGGCTGCAGCACTCACAAATACTTCTAGCATGGTCATCATTCACAAAGTTTCACTCCATCTTTGCCACAATGGCTAAAAACAATCTGAGGATGGAGTCGATGCCCATGCGCACTGTAGTCCAGGGGAGGAGCCACCTATCTCGTGATACTTCGAAGACTCTTCCAGGACAACAATGTGCGATCATCCGGACCCAACACTAGGCGGCGATCTATGCACAGATATGAATGTCAGCAGCCCTACATGCCAAGAACAGATGCATACTGGTAAGTAGCATATTCGATAAGGCAAATGGGAGTGGGATTAACACGTGGATAAGCCACGTGGCAGCAGTATCCTCAGTCACAGAAAAAGGCAAGGACTCCAGCCTTTCAATATGTAACATAGAAAAAGACGCATCTCTCATTGAAAGTAAGCGTTGCTTCTCAGTTAGATTAAACGGGGCAAAGAGGGAGGACACGTTCATGTGATTCCAAGGCACTTTTCCAGATTTAAGTGTCTGCAGGGTCCATGCAAATTGCATAATGGAACGCAATTGATTTTGACCATGGTATAACACAGATAATTCATCTTGCACCATATCAACAACAGAAGGTACAATATTATCCAAAGTATAAATGCGGGAAGAAAGCATATTAATGCTATTATCTACAACTGCAAGCACCTTTTCTAGATTAGCCTGATCAATGGCCCTAAGGCGTTTAGCTGCCTCAACCTGTGAGGTTTTCCAGATTTCTTTATAAATCGCATATATCCATCTTTTTGATCTGCCACTAGCCGGACCTTTTATGAAATCATTCAAATCCACTTCATCAGTCAACTTTGATAGATGCAGTTTAACCGATGCCAAAGTAGAATGTTTGAGCCAGGTCTGACATAATTTGCCTACCGAATAAGTGGTGACAGAATAGTCTGTTACAAAACTAGGATAACTGGGTAAAGCCATCAGCTAAACCCATAAAACGAAGTTGGCAGGCATCTGCACTTCTGTGCCACACTAGCCAACCCATAGGATACAAACTGGATATATTATATTATGAATTTTGCAAAAAAGTTTGTAACTCTCGAATAGAAAAATCAGTATTATTACTCCAACAAGAATATTCCTCCAAATCAGGTATGGCAGGAGAATTTAATTTTTTAGAAGTAGCCAATCCAAAGCATGTGGTTTGAAAAATGGTAGAATTTAAAAACAACATATGATTTGGGATGAGACATGCACGGTGCAAAGCCTCAGTGCCTTGTAACTGCCAACTTTTAGAACCCCAAACTGATTTAAGATCAATTTTTTCCTTCCATAACTCGTAGCCTTCTACAGCTAATTTGTCTAGAAAGGACTTCGAATACAATAATTTCGTATCGGTAAGTCTAACCTTGGACTTGGACTTCTGTGTCAATTTATAATAAAAAGACTCGGGATTGGACTGATTAAAGTCGGTAAAATAAGTGTACTTCTTCAAAAAAGTACTCGATCTGCCTTGTAAAGGAGCCGGGCAATGCTCCCACTGTGTATAATTTACAGCACTCCTTCTGGAACTTGTTTTATGCAGAAAATGGTTGCCAAAATGCTAAAAAGCAAAATAATTCACCATAATTAGCAGATTCTAAGTACAAATCTTCAGCATCAAAGGCAGCATAATATTTCAAGTCAGAAAACAATGCCTCTACGGCCTGAATATCCCAATCATCAGAACGTATGTTTTGTTTAACCACATCCCCCATGTTTACTCTGAGCACATTAGGAACATTAACGACTTCAGTTGGGCCATGGATTTGAAATTTAACCGCATTCCACACAGTCCCATCAAGGACAGGCCAAGCAGTGATGTTAACAAAAGTTAAGTCTCTCTTCAGTCTGCGTGCTGAATGTGAGAAGGAAAGGGGCGCCAAAGTTCCATTCAGATGCCGAATGCATGTTCTTTCCTCGACATAGTGTCCATTGACAATTCGAAAAAAATAAAACACAAAACCAATTGACATAAAAAGGTAAATTGAAAAAAAGCACCAGCCAAATATATGTCCAAGGGGGGATTAAAAAATGTTTTTTAAATAGGGTGGCATAAATCGCAAAACGTGAGGGCTTGTTTGAATAATGTGAAACAGTGTCAAATGAAAATCTGGATTCTGTTGCCAAACGTGTTTGCAAATCAGGCATAGATAAGTCAGTTGGGTAAGTGTAATCAAGTTCATTAACGTTAGTACCATGCAAAGTACTTAATAAAGGACTGGAAATTGTAGGCATCTCAATGGCCACCTCTGGCTCAGGGTTAGAAGCAGTGGCCATAACAGAATTTCTCGCAATCGAAGGACAGGAGACCGCCGGTGTCATACTATGAACAATCGGCCACTCTGTGTATCTTGACATTGTCAATTGAGATAAACCTGTTTTCCTTACGACCTGGAAGTGGTGGTAAAATGACTGTTCTTGTGCCCTTCACTCCAAGCACTGGAACCGGAGCCCGATATGAAGGACCAAATTCTTTCTTGTTGTCGATCTTCTCTCGAACCAGTTCTCCAACTTGGGGTAGCCAGCCAACTACCGGGATCTGCAACGCATCATCCGATGTGGAGGGCAAGTGTTCCTTTGCAAGACTGTCTCTCGTCTTTTGTAGATCCTGTAAAACATTGCAATGTTAATCTACGTCAAAGGCCGTGGCTTGGGCCACGCAGTGTAGACAGTCAAGGTCAGGGACATACATCTTGATACCAAAGAGCATCTCGTATGGGGTCCGCCCACCCAGAGACCTTCTAGGGACATTATTAAGAGTACGCTGCACACCATTGAGATGGGCCAGCCAGTTTCTGCCAGTGCCTATAACTCGAGCTGTCAATGATTGCTTTAAGTCACGGTTCATTCGTTCCACTACACTGTTACCCTCAGGTCTGTACAGAGACGAAAACTTGACTTGGACCCCCATCGAAATCATGGCATCCTTATACGCCTTAGAGGCGAAAGCCGGACTCTGATCCGAATGGAAGGTACCACAGGCAAAAATCCCTACAAAGGCACGCAAATCTCTTATGACAGTCTGTGAATCAGCGCTGCGATGGGGCCAGACCCACACAAAGCGTGTGCATGAATCAACTGCTTCTAAGATGTACTTATACGCAGTATCAGAAGAAAAAGGACAGCAGTAATCCAAATAACGCAACCTAGCGGTTTATTAGATATGTACAACTGTGTCTGTGGCGGACGCGCACCAGTCGAAGGCTTGATCTGCTGGCAAATGTAACATTGAAGGACATAATCGCGCGTCTGTTTGTACAGTCCCCGCCACCAGAAACGTTGTTGTAACTGTGAAACAGTGGCCGAGACGCCCGCATGCGCAGACGCCACACCTTCATGTGCCGCTGTAATCAAGGTAGTCCTGCGGTCGGAGTTAGGAATCAACCGATCCCCGGCTCCAGGAAGTTTCACATAAGGAACCTTATCGGGACTTAAGTGGTATGTGTACTTCGAAGTGAAACCCGTAGGAATTTTACCTCCCTTCTCAGTGGCAGCCACCGCCGCCAAGATGTCATCATCTGTCTTACTTTTTGACCGTGTAACTGCTGCAACTAAATATGTAGATACCGCTGATTTCGCCGCTTCATCAGCAAGCGAGTTACCCACAGCGTGAACTCCAACACGCTGGTGGCCAAGAGTATGAACTACAAACACAAGTGGCAACCGCTCTTTAAGCTCAGCCACTCGAACCCAGATCATTTTATGTTTTATCGTGCTACCTTTGGAATCGCAAAAGTCATTTTGCATCCAAAAGAACAAGTTTTCCTAAGACTGGACACAGTAGTAAGAATCACTTACGATAAAGAGTCGTCACACTAGGATTTGCGTACTCCAATGCGAGCAAAAGAGCCCGAAGCTCTGCTAATTGTGCAGTGCAGTCCCCTAGAGTCTGCGTGTGCACGACTCTGGACTTGAACTCATTGTTCACCATGGCACCGACCACAATGGCGCATGCGGAAACGTAGGCATGTTTAGAGCCATGCGCAACCTGCGCCGAACCATCAGTGTAGATGATGCAATGGAAATCCTCCAAATTACGCATAGCTATAGGAGCTGGATGAACGAATTCATACTGTGAATACTCCTGCGACCGTGACATCCGAGGACGTCAAGGAAGCAGCCCATTGTATCCACCGAGGGTGCAAAGCTTTCGAATTCGGTACACTACCTTTCGTAACTGCCTCCAAGGCAGGGCACGGGGTAACAACCAACCTGCGCTTTTCCTGTGACAGAGCACGTTCCTTGAGAATCGCCATCTGTACAGCCGTCCAAACTTTCTCCACAGTGGAAAATCGCATTTCAGCCGAAGTGTACAAGTGTGACTTGTAAGCAATAGGTACTGTGTCTCCTTCGTTAAAAGTAAGGTACGTGAAACTCACCGTCCCAGGGATGATTCTTATCACCAGGTTGGTGTGGTTGTCACTAGTCTGTAAGAATTTAGAGGCGAGCAGATCAGCCTGCAAAGATTGCAGAATAGCTGAGTGCTCAGGCAGCCAGCATGATTTGGTGAAAGTTGGTTGTATCAATGCAAACAAAGGCTTGATGCGCTGGGCATATTCCGGAATGTATGTCCTCCCGAATTTTAAAAAACCCAGTAATGTGCGCATTTCTCCAGAAAGTGAGGAGCCAAACCTCTACCTTCATCATTGAGCTCGTAGCCCAAGAACAACACCGTATATTCTGCAATGTGCGATTTTGCAAAATTGAATTTGTAACCCATGTCTGCGAAGCTACAAATTAAGTGATCAACGCGACACAGATGCTCCCAAAGTTCGTCGTCTGTGAGATAAATGTCATCCACATACGAGCATGCATCCGGGTCACCTCTCTCTAAAAGAGAGACAATGCGGGCAGTGAAAATCCCAGGACTATTTTTATAGCCCATAGGCAAACGTCGAAACTGTTTTTTGACATCGCCGCAAGTAAAGGAGGTCCACTGGGAACTTAGACCATCCAATCCATGAGCATAAAAACCGTTGGAAATGTCAAGCGTGGTCTTAAAACGCTTACGCACAAGACTATCCACTAAAGCAGAGCCGTGAGTATTCTGTACTGCACCGGTACGGCAATGCGAGTTTAAATGCTGGTAATCCAATACCAAACGATATGAACAGTCTGGCTTGGTCCCAGTAAAAAGGTTTTAGTCCCCTACTATTGCGACCCACGGTTTTATAAGCCGCCACAATAATCCTCGCTAACTGACGGGGTTTCTCGGCATCGGGAAGCGCCACCAAAGCATTGGCAACCTGAAAGTTCACTGCATCCCCCTTGACATTAGCAAGAACGAGATCGCAAACCACATCAAAGGAGCCACATAGGCGCATACCCAATTCAACCGCAGACTCCGGTCCGTGGTCATCCTGAACACGTTTAATGACCGTAGGAAGGACAGCCATTGACAGAGTGCCGTAACACCTCGCATAGACCGCCGCAAAAGTCTTACCCCAGGATTCCCAGTCACCGAGTTCAGGGGTCAAGTCTTTGGGCATACTAATCGTCATAATCCTGTGTTTTTCACCAGGAGACGTATTAGGAAATACTGCTTCCAGCTGGTCAAACTTCTTGGCAAGCCAGAAAGGAAAATCATCCTTATCCTGGGGACGCTTGCCTATCACGACGTTGACCATCACGGGACTGAGCTTCATACTGCCCTGTCCTGCCGCAAGCGCCGCACCCCCCCCGGGGGCCCACCCGGAAGGTTGCAGGTTATGTACTGCACCAAAGCTCGAATAACGCTAATGGAGACCACATGTAGTCATCTCAACTCTGCCACGTTACATGCACCGTGCAGAGGATGAGGCGTAAATCCAGCCAAAATAGGCCAACTAGCGCCTGGAATGGACAAAGGACCTAACCTCGGAGCGGTCAAATAATGGGGGAGGGCGCCACCAAACCAAACTCTATGCTGCCAAGCATCAATAGGTACTTCCAGTGCCCCGTACGGTGTATATTCATTCGGTACAGGAGAGGGAGTGTAAGTGTGGAACACACCAGAATTCACGTCCACAGCCGGAAATGTCACCCACGAATAAAAGATTTCGTATGGGTAAGCTGTCTCCGCACTCACCACCATTAACACGGCAATGCCATCAACTGGGACTTGGTAATCCTGCAAATGATTACGCACCGCAATGTGACTATGCTGCGGAATGTCCATGGCAGCCATGACGGCACAGAAACACAGAAGAACAAAGTAAACTTTGTAGCACAACTGGGTCGTAATTCAAGGAAACCGTTTAGTAAGAATCAAGCTTGAAAAGGACCTATTTCATAAATAGGTAGGTTTTTCCGACACCACCGTTTTCCGGAAACGACAGCGAATGGGTTAAGGAATGAATGATAAACTACTAAAGTGTCATGATATAAGACCACCAGAAACGTTGGGCGCCATGTAGCAGGGAGTCCATTCTCCTACAGAACTGTGCATAGAGATTTGGAACTTCAGTGAATTAGGATGGCCCAAAACTCACCTTAGTACCCAAAATCCCCTTACCGAGCTAGCTACAGTGTCTCATTGGTCATAATAAAACTCCCAATGTTTATACGAACCAGAACATGATCTTAAAATACCTCAGGTCACGTTGAACACATAGACACTCTTTCGTTATATAATCATTTCAAACCAGAACGTGGAGTAAATGAGGACGCGTGCATATTTGAAATATTTATTTACTAATGCAGGGTTCTCAAACGCAGTATCTTAGATAACACAAGCAAACATATTATAACGAGCAAAGTTATCAGCATAGTTGTTCCATAAAAAGCGAAAGGTGACAACATGCTAAAATGTTGAAATGAATAGGAGTTAACAACACCTAATTCTCACCCTCCCTAGCTAGCATATTATATTATATCTAAGAAGGTCTCTTTGGGCTTTAGCAGGGCGACCCCATACCTCAATCTCTCAGTGGCAGAGGATCACATCGTCTTCCACCAGCTCTCTGCATGCGAAGCACCATCAAGTGTGTTTATCTGTTCTTGTGCAGAGCAATATAAAACGCGCCTAAAGCCAGATTTGCCAGCAGCTGCATTTATGTTAAGTCTAGGAAAGTGCGAAGATCAGACCTTACAATAACACCGTGTTTACTCATCCTTCAAGGCTTCAGCACTCACTGTACAGACGCCGTCTGTTAAGCAATGTTATCAGAGCAATAACATATTATTCTTGTATAAATCACAACGCTCTTCTAGGCTGAAAGCTAAAGCAACAATTATGTGTCGTGTGCAGAAGCAGCAAAAAGGTCAAATGGCATTTAAACATTTAATAAGCTCATGCTAACTTAACACGGTATATAGGTAATCAGTAACTATATGACAAGATAGATTGTCTACCAGCAGTCTAAGCTGTCTTCAATGTTTTCTGCTGTATTGTGATACTGCTGAGTTAACGTGACTATAGAGGGTTCCCAACCCCGATATCAAGGAATAATTCAAACATGTGAATCTAGGCAAGCTACCAGTGCTAAAGAACTGAAGTTATAGGTAAGTTGCTTCTTGTACATATTTGATATGATTCCTGTTGCACAGTATTTTCTTATTTATTCTTCGTTCTATTTATTCAACCACTCCGGCTTCGGAACACAGTTGAAGCATTTGTCTCCAATGAGCATGTGTACATCTCTTTAGTCGTCTCTTTTAGTCGGAGGTCAACATCTTTCATGCCTGGTTTGTTAAAAAAGAATCAAATGTCATTTCGTCCGGACCGAAAAAATTCCTATCTAAACACAGTGGTTAGAATCCAGGTTGATGTCAATGATAATCCAATCGCAAATAAAGCCAAATGCAGTGTATCTTTAAAATGCTGACCCAAGTAGGGTGGGTCTAAAGCCTCCTAGGGTGAAGGCTGAGTGAACGCTCATTTAATGTCTGCGTCATCGTAGGTAATACAGGACTGCCTACCCAATCTCTACCAACTCATGGAGGCTTTAGAGCCACCCCACTTGGATTGGCATTTTCACTTAACTAGGTCACTTTAACATTCTTTTTTTTTTTTTTGTGGATTTCTGGAAAAAAATATATGTTTTAATGTAAAAAAAAAGAAATGTAAATTGATACTTGTATAGCGCACTACTCACCCGCAAGGGTCTCAAGGCGCTAGTACGAATACCGCTGTTGAACCCATCCTGGCTTTCCCTGCGAGGCGTCCACTCCTGGGCACCCCCAAGGTGGAGGCCAGGCATCCTTAGCGTTGTGGGGGCCGTTGTGGAGATTAGGCAAGCTATTGCCCAGAGTTGCAGAGTGGGACTCCATGATTGGAATAGGCACAAGGCGAGAATTATCAGGTCCGTGGACTTTTGAGCCCAAGACCCGCCGAGGCGGGGAATTGAACCCTGGTCCCGGGCTAGACCTCTGCGTCAGGGTCTGCCGCTCTAACCATGTGAAGTAAGATATTTTTTACCATACCCAACAATGACGTCACTTTAAACTTTGTAAGGTTTTTTCAACTTGAAGTAATATGTTAGAGAGGGGCTATGGGTTCCTGATGGCATAGTCTTTAGCTCAGATACAGCACTCTCCACTCTCTTTTAGCAATCTGTGATTCTGAGGGCATAATTGCAGTGGGGTTAGAGCAGCCGGGCGGTGCACAAGACAAACTGCACAGCTCGTTTCAGTCCTATTCAAGGGGTGTGACTGCAGGCTACGTGGTGAGCTCTGGTGCTAGTCCACGGTGTTGATCACACCTGTCACACAGTCAGTGAGACTTTGGTGGATGGACCTTTGCGCCCTGCTCAGGTGCTTCTAGCCCCTTTTCAACTGTAATCACCTCCTGCAGGATGGGCTCGCTCTTTCACCTTCCCTCAGCCAGGACTTCTTTGGATCCCAAGAAAAGAAAGGCTGTTCATCCTCTAGATTTGACCCTAGGTTATGTCCCCTCACCTGGAAAGCTGGCCTGCAAGGTAGACACCATGGCTGGCTGCGCAGTAGTCCCCTGGGTACTCTGTGGAACGCCTCTTCCTTGGCCACAACGAACTTTGAACTGTAATAAGTTGCTCCCACTTTTATACAGTTAACAGACAGGGGATGTGAATTCTCTGTCTGCTTTCACAGAACCTGTTTGTCAGTAAAATGTTCTTGTGTCCTTCGCAAGCTGTCCTCTAGCATGGGGTGGCATGGTGAATGATGGATTGAACGTAGATCTGGGGGTGAATGTTTGAATTGCTCTGCATTACGTCCATCATCTCTGTCTTTTGCGTCCTCTACCCTCAGCCTTTATCTTGAGTAATGCTCTTCACAACCTATCTCCAGGTTGGAACACCCACATTCGAGGCACAAAGAGATTTAAGCAGTTCCTCGCCTGACCACAACCACATCTGATAGATATCAGGAAGAGACCCTTACAGCATCTCCCCTTTAAAAGGACCCTTCACAAACTGACACTGAAATTTCAGTCCTTCTCTCAAATGACAGTTTATGGAAGACTATTCAGCAGTTTTTTGGATCAGAAAAGACTTTGTCGACTTTCAAGGGGAAGTGAGGCATCCCTCTGTATAATGAAGGGCTGACTGTAGCCATAATAGACACATGCTAACTGCTAATAAGAAACGGTGGAGCACTTCATCTGCTGGAAGATTTCACATTTGAGGACAAAGTCCTTGGTCTGTTTAGTAAGACCTGGCCACCAATAGCGCTGCTTCAGTAATGAAAGTGTAGCAGTAATCCCTGTATGTGCTTAACCCAGACCCTCATCTGCAGCTGGTATTAACCCTAATCTTTGATCAGTGTTTGGTATAGCTCTATTCCCAACTCCTGGAATGCGAGCATGCAGTCTATTCTGTGCATCTAATTTGTAGGAGTACTTTTGTGGAAAGCCTTTCGGAGGTGTGTGTCGTTGCGAGCAGCATTGACAGCCACCATGATGCCTTTGTCTAATCTCATACTAGAACAAGGGATTGCAGCAACGGCAGCAGTGCAAACTGTTGCCTTTGTGGTTTTCATCGGCCGTAGAATTCCCTGCAATGTAAATGCCAACCAGTTAATGACTCAGTGTTTGAATAACGTTACCCCGTGGCAAGCATTCTTTCAGCTTTGACACCTGTTCCCACAATATCTTGTGCTTGATTTTGCAACACTTGGAATCTTATCCATTCTGGCCTTAATAGTGAAGGTATTATGACTGGCTCATGGGGGAATGCAGTTCAGGCAGATGCGTCCTGCCGGAATTGTTTTCCCCCAAAAGCCTGATTTAAGCATGGTTCTCTGTGCTCCTCAAAAACCCGCCCGTCCAACACCATGGACTCGGACCCCCCTGCATCCACCGGATTCATTCTTTCCGGCCAGCACTATCTCAGCGCCCAGATACCATGTTCACAGCCTGAGCGAACCCGACCCGGTCAACAATACAATTGCTCAGGACTGAATCATCGCCCACAATTATGCATTTACCCTGCACTAGTGCGCTCTCTCTCTCTCACTACAGCAGTCTGTACTGCTGTGAGAGTTTTCTCAGTAGGTGCAAAACACATATCTGAAAGTGACTATTGGTTATGGTTTACTCACCTTAGAAGTAACCCCAGGCGTCAGACTGGAGCCACAGAATATTTCTGCAGCAGTACCCCTACGTGTCAGTAGGTGGCGTCGGTCGACTTCGTGGTCGCCGGACTGACGTCGCTGTACCTACTTAGACGCCGCCCCTGTTCTCTCCTGGTGTTCCCTATTGCCCTGAGTGGCTAGCAACGGAGGGTGAAGAGGACTGGGAGGGTCTGTGGACCCTCTGGCAGACCAGTTGGAAGAACCGGCCTCGAGAGATGAGTTGGGTGTGGCTAGTGTTTTGAAAACTTCTCCAGACCATGGCATGCTTCCCCCCCCTACCGTGGCTACGAAGGAGAGTGCATCATACGCAGTGGTGTTGCGTAGGGCGGCTGAGGCCTTAAACCTTGAGCTTCTTACGGTAGCGGTTAGGACTAACCTCCTGACTGAGGTGCTTCAACCGGCAGCAGCCTCTTTGGAGCCCCTGCTGCCATTCAATGAGGCCCTCACGGACATTCTTTTGGGCACTTGGTCCAAGCCCAACACAGGGGCTCCTGTGGATAAGATGATTGCCTGACGCCACAGTTTTCCTCTCCTAACACTACACCCTGAGAGCTTGGTGGTCCAAGCTTCGGCTTCTAAGGGTGCATTCCCTACCGCATCACCTGATAGGGAATCCAAGAAGCTGGACCATCTTAAGAAGAAAAAGTTTTCTTTCTCCAGCTTAGGACTGCGGTCGTTGAACACCACAAGTTTCTTGGGCCATTACTCCCATTCTGTGTGGGATACGGTCATGCAGGTGCTGCCACGCTGCCCGGAGGAAGCCTGGGCTGTGCTCTTCTGTGCAGTGGCCAAAGGGAGAGACATAACGAAGTTTGCCATACGGTGTGGGCTGGACACCACTGACTCGCTAGTCAGGACAATTTCAACTTCAGTAGCCCCAAGACGATACGCCTGGCTGAGGTCCACTGGCTTTTCGGGTGATTTCCAAGCTACACCTTTGGACATGCCCTTTGATGGCTGTCCCTTGTTTGGCCACAAAGCAGACAAAGCGCTCGATCGCTTTAAGGACTCCAGGGCTACAGCCAGGTCCTTGGGCCTCTCGCCCCGCACAGTCTGCTTTTCGCCCCCCCCTATCGTGGCTACGGAAGGGGTGCCCCACCACGTTCCCTCCAGAGCCACAGGCCTGCGCAAGCTGTCCAGATTTTGCGTGGCTGGGGACGTGGGACCCACCGTAGTGGGTCTGGGGGCCAGCGGGAGGGTCAGTCCACCAGCGCCCCTTCTGCAGCAGCCTCCAAGCCCTCCTAGTCCGACCTTTCAGGGCCACGTTCACCAGTGGGCGGCAGGATTCCCCATCACCTCCCCCACTGGCTCAACATCACTTCGGACAGGTGAGTTTTGCAGATAGTCTGAAGGGGCTACTCCTCTTTCCCCCCCCCCCCCCCCCTCTAAACTACCCCTTTATCCAAGCCACCTCAATTTCATCATTTTATCGCATGTCGGAGGATCACTTGGCCCTTCTTCAACAGGAAGTTATGGCTCTCTTGGCCAAGGGAGCCATCAAGCGAGTCCATGCCCCAGAAGTAGGTTGTGGTTGTTATTCCCACTACTTTCTGGTGCCCAAGAAGAACAAAGGCCTGCATCCTATCTTGGATCTCAAGAACGTCACCCGATTCCTCTGGAAGGAGAATTTCAAAATGTTGACACTGGCTCAGGTCCTGTCTGCCCTCGACCCTGGAGACGGGATGGTAGCATTGGACTTGCAGGGCGCTTATTTTCACATCTCAGTCCTACCGGCTCACAGGCGTTACCTACGGTTCATGGTAGGCCACAAGCACTTTCAGTTTACCATGCTACCATTTGGTCTTTCCAGCGCCCCTTGGGTGTTCACGAAAGTGATGGCGGTGGTCGCAGCCCATCTGCGCAGATCAGGGGTTCCAGTCTTCCCCTATCTCAATGACTGACTGTTGAAGGCAGGCTCATCTCCTAGTTCCAGACTATGGCCGACCTCCTGCATTCGCTGGGGTTCACCATCAACGTGCCCAAGTCACACCTGATTCCCTTTCAGAAGCTCCTTTTCATCGGAGCTGTTCTGGACACAGCACAGTTTCTGGCTTATCCTCCCGAGCAGCCAGTCCTGGATATTCGGGCTATGATTCCGATCTTTCAGCCTCTGTCCCAAGTTTCAGTCAGAATGAGCCTGAGGCTACTGGTCCTCATGACCTCCGGCATCCTGCTGGTGGGCTATGCCAAGTGGCATATGCAGGCTCTGCAACGGGACCTGAAGTTCCAGTGGGCACAGCATCAGGGGAAGCTTTCAGATTGCGTCAAGATCTCGGAGGACACTGCACATCAATTGCAGTAGTGGCTGATGAACCAGGATTTGGTCGATGGCCAGTCCTTCTCCCTTCCCCAGCAAGAGCTCACAGTGGTGACAGATGCATCCCTTTTGGGGTAGGGCAGCCACATGGGAGAGGTGGAGATCATAGGCCTCTGGTCTCCCCCAGCTCCACATCAACCTTCTGTAGCTTCGGGCGATCCGTCTTGCTCTCTTCATAGGGAGAGTAGTGCAGGTGTTCACGGACAACACCACCGCCATGTGGTACCGCAACAAACGGTTGGGTGGGGTCGTGGACCCTATTTCAGGAGGAACTTCGTCTCTGAAAGTGGCTGGAACATCAGGGCATGTCCCTGGTGGTTCAACACCTGGCAGGTTCTCTGAACGCCAGGGTGGACAAACTCAGCCGCCTTTGCATGATGGATCGCGAATGGCGTTTTCACTCGGAGATGGCGCAAGGTCTCTTTCAGCAATGGGGAGAGCCTTGGTTCGATATATTCGCTACAACGCGCAATGTCAGCAGTTCTGTGCGCTGGACTTTTCATTTGTCACCCCGAGTGGGATGGGTATGCTCAGACGTGAGTCCCATGCTCTCCGCACCACTGGAGTCAAGCTATCCTGGCTGAAGACGGCTGATAGCCAGAAACCGGTCCTAGGATGCTTGATTCCGGTCCAGGAAAGACATGGCTTGGCAGTTCGAGCTGAACTGTTCCCATGAGGCACAGGGTCAAGGCTGATTTGCATATGGCCATGTCTGAACTGGGGTGGTGTGGAGTGCAAAAAAATGATGGATTTAGGCCCAGATCTCTGTACTGGGGTGAATGTATGACATTGCTCTGCATTCTGTCCATCATTTGTTGTTTTTGGACTTTCCAAGGCGGCACTTGCTAGGCGACGCTTTTTGTTGCGGTCTTCTATGCGCCTTTCCACCTATACCACTACTACCCAGAGTGCTGAAGATGATCAAGTGCGACCTCTTGTGGCCTGGACTGGGCACGAAGAGTCTGGTATACCGAGCTCTTGCACATCGCCATCGATCCTCCGATGAGACTGACCCTTCGGCAAGATCTGTCGCAGCAGCAGGGGACGGTCCTCCACCCGAATCTGTCCAGCCTCCACTTCCTTGTGTGGAGATTGAGAAGCGACAGTTGACCGCTTTCAACCTTCTTTCCGTAGACTAACATTATCTTGATGGCCAGGCGTCCCTCCACCAAAACGGTATACGCCTGTAGATGGAACAAGTTGTGGCACGGTGTGCCGCAAATGCTGTGGATCCCCTGTCTGCCCCCTTTTCAGAGCTTCTCCTTCATTCTTCCTTTGGCCTAGCGGGGAGCTGCTCTTGGCACTCTAAAAGGATATCTTTCAACCATATTGGCCTTTCTTCGGTTTTCCTGACCAGCCTTCTCTTTTCAAGTCCCCTATTGAAAATCATTTCCTTAAGGGCAATACTCACTTGTTTCCTCCAATTCCTTTCGTAATGCCCCAGTGGGACTTGAACCTGGTTCTGACCTATCTTTCGTGCGCTCCTTTTGACCCGCTACAAAACTGTCCTCTCAGACTTCTGACACTTAAAACTGCCTTTTTGGTTGCCATCACCTCTGCTCGCAGGGTGAGTGAGCTTCAGACTCTTTCTTCCAAACCTCCTTACCTGGCTGTTCGTCCAGACAAAGTTGTCCTTCCTTCTCAAAGCGGTTCCTTCTTTCCACATAGGACAGACAACCACTTTGACCACCTTCTTCCCTCCTCATCATCCTTCTAAGGAGGAAGAGAGGCTCCACCGTCTGGATCCCAAATGTGCGCTTTCATTCTATGTGGATCACACAAAGCAATTCAGGGTAGATGACTAACTCTTTGTTGGCTATGTGGGCGCCAAGAAAGGTCCGGCCATACAAAAAAAGGACCATCTCTCTGTGAGTCGTTCTTTGCATCAGAATCTGCTATTCCTTAGTGAAAAAGGAATCTCCAGTGGGGTCGCGCGCCCATTCCACCAGTGTGACGGCAGCTACTTCTGCTTTGGGACTTGGTGTCCCCCTTAATGACATCTGCCAGGCAGCTTCGTGGGTTTCATTTCACAAGTTTACTAAAGACTACTGCCTAGAAAGCCAAGTCCGGAGAGACCGCTTCTTTGGCTGTTCAGTTCTCTCGGACTTTCTGGTCTGAACTTTGTTCGCAGACCCACCTCCGGGGTTGGTATTGCTGGGGTATCTGTTCTAAGGTGAGGAAACCATAACTAATCGTCGCTTTCAGATGAACAAGTTACTTACCTTTGGTAAGAGACCTATATTAGTTATGGAATTCTCACCTCTCCACCCTTCCTTCCTGTTCTGTGAACTGACTTCTAGGGTAAGGGACTCCCTTTCCGGGCCCTAGTTTTGTGCACTAGTGGTCATTTTCTTGCTTGACTCTGTGCTTCTGATGTGGAATGTCGTGTAAAGAACTGACGTCAGTGCGCAGGGGCGGTGTCTAAGTAGATAGTAACTTGTTCTTCAGCTTTTGTGTACAAATGTGATTTGTATTCTATATGCACTGTATCCCCTCTGTTGAATGTGATGCACATTTTTCTAGAAAACAGCTAGCCAGGCTTTTGCCTTCACTTGACAACTCATATCCTAAAAGTAAGGCATTGATATGGGCAATATTTTTTTTTGTTTAAAGTTAAGTTCGTAGCCCAAGTGAGCAAATTCCAGAATTATGCGGGCTACTCTGTCCAAGTGCTCCATTAGTTCATCATCCGTCCGGTATGTCAATTACATAGGACAATGCCTCCTTGTTAGAATTGGGGGTCTCTAGTTGGCACAGGTAGGTACTTGTGACAAATAGGGACCCTCTCCTCTAGTCAGTGTAAGGGGGATTAAACTGGTATGAGCAGTGAGGCTTTATTTCAGAGGTGTTGTAAGTTAAGCATTTGTGACCACATACAGTAACCCAGTGACAACACTACAAATGGACACCACACAAGGTTTTACATCAAAAATAGGTATATTTTATATAGGGTTACCACAAGACCAATAAACGACAAAAAGAATCCACAATACAATTAGATTTCAAGAGTTCTGGTTAAAAGGCTTAATTCAAGGTTCGGTGCGAGTCGGTAGCTCTATCCGGCTAACAAATCCAGCGGACCGCGCCGGTACTGGCCCACTCAAATGTCAACAGACTCAGTCACAGTACCTTTTACTTGAGGGTCCCGGCACGGATGTGCGAGCCGGTTCCGGTGTTCGTCGCGGTGCAGAAAGGAAACGTTGTAGGAGGTGTTGTCCCTCGATGGGGTGCAGGCAGCGGCCCGTTGACAGAGTTGGTGGATCCAAGGCTTGCGTTGCAGGGCGAGACGGTGCTTCGATGCGGTGCTTGCAGCTTGTGGTGCAGCGACGGAGCTGTTGTCGATCAGTCCGGAAAGCGGTGCAAGTCGGGCAGTGCATTGCGAAGCGTGCGAGGCGGTGCCCAACTCCGGTGCGGTCACAGGACTCGGAGTCAGCAGCAGGGACTTCTTCGGTCAGACCAATACAAGTCGGTGTAGCGAGGCGTTGCACGTGGCGGTGTCCACCAGTTGCGGTGCAGGCTACGGCTCGGTGACGGCACCAGGACGGAGTCGGTGAACGCAGAGCTGGCGTTCTTCGAGGCGGACGTTGCTTGATGCGGTGCCTACAGGACACTGGGCCGGTCGGGAGAGTCGGTCACAGCTTCCTTCCTCTGTAGCCACTGAAACAGCATTGGAGAATAAGTAGCCTTGCAATAGTGAAAAACGAAAATGTTTATAATTTACTATTAGGACATGCCACACACGTCAGGTCTTGTCTTACCTTATACTTACAATGCACCCTGCCCGTGGGCCTACCATAGGGGTGACTAATATGAAGACAAGGGAAGGTTTAGGGACTGGCAAGTGGGTGCACTTGCCCAGTCAGCATGACAGTACCATACTGCACGCAATTTCTGCAATGGCAGACCTTGGACACATTAAGCAAGGCTGCATCTGTGGGTGGCTTAACCAGTGCTGTAAGCCCACTAGCAGCATTTGGATATACACACCCTGGGCACACTCAGTGCACTGTACTAGGGTCTGACAAGTAAACCAAATAGTCAACCATGTGGAGTGGTGTGGCTCACTGGTTAGAGGCGGCAGACCCGGAAGCAGAGAATGGCCCGGGACCAGGGTTCAATTTCCGACACGGCAGGGTTGTGGACCAGGGTCAGCAGACTCGATAATTCTCGCCTCGGTGCCTACTCTAACCAGGGATCACACTCGGCAACTCTGGGCATTAGCTTGCCTCATCTCTACAACGGCCCCCCACATTCACCGGGGATGCCTGGTTTCACCTTGGAGGTACCCAGTTGGGACCATCTCACAGGGATAGCCAGGACGGGTTCCCCAGCGGTCTACAGCGCCACGACGCCTCAGGGCAGCAGTGCGCTTTACAAGACCACATACATTACATTACATTACAATCATGGAATCACTAATTAATACATTATTTACAATAGGGAGAGCATATGCACTTTAGCACTGATCAGCAGTGGTAAAGTGCCCAGAGTCATAAAATAGCCAACAGCAGGTCAGAAAAAATAAAGGAGGTGGGCAAAAAGTTCAGGGATGACTCTGCAAAAAGGGCCAAGCCCAACACTCCTCATCAAAAGTTTGAAGTAACTATCACTCCGGCTGAAAACACCCCAGGGCTATTTATACCCTTGAGGCAAACGACAAAATTACCACTCAGAACCTAGCACTGAAAATGTTGTCAAATACCTACTTTCTGGTGCTATTTTGGCAGAAAAATCCATTTGAGATATCTAGTGTTCTTTTGTATTTCTTCCGCACAGTGTCATTTGTTAGTGTAGCACTGTGTGTATTTTGTACTGCAAATGTGCAAATCTAATATTAGACGATATGAATTAGCTGGTTTCATTACAGGAAACAAGGATTTTTCATTGATGACACGCAATTTTCTATTACGCCTTGGTATTCAAGTTGTTCTCGGACTTCCCTAATATGTTTCTTAGCTTCATTTTTTATTGGGTATTGGTCTGGGGTTGTGGAGTTGATAATAATGGGATCTCATGATGAGTTGACTCCGGTATAGTGCAGGATTTAGTGCGAATGCCCACTCCTCGGCCTAAGAATGTTTTACTGACTCTGGAACTAGGTCGGAGAAAGCCGGTTAAATTACTGTTTTCCCGTTTGGGCATTCCATTATGAACACAGGTGTCCAGTCTTTTACAGCTAAAAGAATATTGTAACCATATACCCACACCTTGGCGAATGAATGTTTTACTGATTCTGGAACGAGGTCAGAGAAAGCTGGTACAGTTACCTTTTCCCCATTTATGCATTCCAATATGATCTCAAGTGGCCAGTCTATTACAGTCTAAAGAATATCGTAAACATATGACCGGCTATCCGAAAAGAGGGGCTTGATATTCCTGGGTATGTCCACCTCCTACTGGAGCGTTATTTCATATAAACGATGGGGAGCACTTTCTCTTGTATCATGTGTTTCCACAATAATATGCTCACTCAGTTCTACTGCCACCAGATAATCCATCAGGTTCCGGCGAGCTATTATGACTTCTGCTGCTCTATCCAGCATAGTCACTGCCCAGTCCCTGTTCAGAAGCAGTCATGCGTTTTTTTATAAACACATATATTTTGTTGAGGGATGCGTTTCAGTTGAGTTGGAGCTCACAACTCCTTCGATTCCTCGGGTTCTGAGGAAGATTTGCCAAGTTGGGCCCACGTTATATTGATCGCCCCGGATTGGCCAAGAAGGGTGTGGTACACAAACCTTCTTCACCACTTGTCGCACCCTCCGCTCTGTCTCCCTCTCAGTTCAGACTTCCTCTCTCAGATGGAGGGGCAAGTTCTACACCCCCATCTCCAGAGCCTGCACCTTCATGCCTGGAGATTGAACGGGGCAACTTGAATTCTTTTTCTCTCCCGCCTGACGTGGTAGACCTTATACTATCGGCCAGTTGACACTCCACCAAGTCTGTCTATTCATACAGGTGGTCTAAATTTGTTAAGTGCTGCGGAGAGAAATCTATTGATCCCTTAAAAGGCCATCTTTCTGATGTTCTTTGTTTTTCACTTCATTTGGCCCAGCAGGATTGTGCTGTGTTAAAGGATATTTGTCTGCGTTGTCGGCAGTTTTATGTTTACCTGATCAGCCTTCTTTATTTAAGTCTCCTATAGTCTCAAGATTCATTAAAGGGCTGACAAACATGTTTCCTCCCACTCCTTTTATTATGCCCCAGTGTGATTTGAATCTGGTGTTAACTTTTTTAATGGGTTCATCGTTCGAACCTATGAATAGTTGTCTGTTGAGACGTTTGACTTTTAAAACGGTCTTTCTGGTGGCTATCACTTAGGCTAGAAGGGTGAGTGAGCTCCAGGCTTTGAGTTCAAAGCCTCCTTTCCTGACCATACTTGCTGAAAGATTGGTACTCCGGACCAGGGCTGCTTTTCTGCCTAAGGTGGTGACTCCCTTCCACCTAGGTCAGTCCATTACCCTTCCTACTTTCTATCCTCCCCCCTTACCTATCCAAGGAGGAGATACTTCATCGTTTGGATCCAATGAAGGCGATTAGCTTTTATTTGGACAGAACTAAAGACGTTCATCAAGATGACCAGCTCTTTGTTGGATATGCTGGTCGCATGAAGGGCAAGGCGGTGCACAAGCACACTTTATTCAGGTGGATCATCTTGTGCATCAAGATATGCTACTGCCTGGCTGGTAAGGAGCCTCCTGTA
Organism: Lissotriton vulgaris; assembly: GCF_964263255.1. Taxonomy (NCBI): domain Eukaryota; kingdom Metazoa; phylum Chordata; class Amphibia; order Caudata; family Salamandridae; genus Lissotriton; species Lissotriton vulgaris. The sequence goes on along the minus strand of NC_141685.1, from coordinate 1,624,676,710 downwards.
TCCATTAGAGCTCATTCCACCAGGGATAAATCGTCTACTTCTGCTTTGTCTAGAGGTGTTCCTGTGTTGGACATATGTAAAGCCGCAACTTGGTCCTCCCGCTACACTTTCACGAAGCATTACTGCTTGGATTCTGAAGTGAGGAGGGATGGCCATTTTGCACGCTCTGTTTTGAAGGATGTTTTGGTATAAGATGGTGGACACCCTCCTCCGGATGAGGTACTGCTGTGGGATTCTGTTCATAAAGTGAGGAATGCACAGGCAGATGTATCCATCCGAAGAACAAGTTACTTACCTTCGGTAACGCTTTTTCTGGTGGATACAGTATCTGCCTGTGGACTCCTCACAGACCCACCCACCTCTCCGTTGTCCACCCTTTTATACCATAAAAGATGAGGTAATAGTTATTTGATGTATTTTTATGTACTCAAGACTTTGTTACCTCTATTGTTTTATTGTGTCTTGTTTGAAGTGCAAGTTTTCTTTTTAAATTATACACTTAGTGTATTTGTGTGAATTTTGTATACTATGAATGCATTGTCCATGTGGTCGGTTCGCCCGTTTTGCCTCGGTGGCACAGACAAAATGGGTGTAACTGACGTCATCACGCTGACGTGGTCTTCTTTTGGCTCCGGTGACGTCATGCGGATCCGCCTGCTGAGCCATGAGGGTGTGCCGACCGCTTCGGCGCAGAGAGCTACGAAAAATTTCTGTGGAATGCTGGCTCAGGGGATATTCATAACATGAGGAATCCACAGGTAGATACTGTATCCACCAGAAAAAGCGTTACCGAAGGTAAGTAACTTGTTCGTTTGTCCCTCTCACAGAGCACTGCTGCTTTACCAACGCTTTGATTGGTTGGGATCTCTGCTTCCATTGTTTGCTTTGCAGGTACTTGTCCATTGTAGTGACAATTCCATGAGTGTGTAGGCTTTTTTTTTAGCTGTCTCCAACCTGTACTTTCTCTTTCACTATCACCCAAGACCTCCCTGTTGTGCTCACCTGTGTGCTTCTCCCCATTGTCTCCTGTCACCTGCGCTCTCCAACCTTTGTGTTGCTTCCGCGTGTTATTTCCCTACCCTGGTCAATGTTGCTTTTGTGTCCTTTCCCTTGCCTCCCTCCTCAGATAGTTCATCCTCTGTGCTCACTGTAAAAATAGTTACTGATCCAACTCTGATTGGTAACTAAAAAGGAAAAAAATACTTGTGTCGTTTAGTAGGCATGCATATGTGTGGTGCACACTCCTTTCAAAATTACATGGGCAGCTGCATTAAAGGCTTTTTTCCACTTTTTTCACTTTATCCACACTGTACAACTGTGCAGGGTTTCCCCAAACCATTGAAAGCCAATAAGTCACAGCAGGAAGACCTATTGGCTTTACCAATATTTATTTTGGTGGTTGTTGCATTTGATCTTAAGCCTTCAACTTTTTTTTTTCAAGAAAGTTAGCCAGGCCGAATTTGTGTCCTTCCACAGTTTGTGAGTACTAAAGGTACCCAGGATTGGTAGATTCCATAGGAGGGAACCGAGAAAATGTTTTTGGAAACATAGGAAAGCAGGGATGTGCAAGAAAGTGAATGTTTGTTTCACCTAAAAATGACATTAAAAAAAAGGTTTGCTGTGCTACCATCGTCCCAGCTGTCAGGAGCAAGCAGAGTTTTCCCCATTTTTTTTTTTTTTGCATGTTCAGCCTACTTCCATTTTGATTACAAACCCATGGGTAACCCCGGGAACCTATATATTTTAAACAAACAGCATTGCAAATTCAGAAAGAAATCGTTTGTGTAGATTACTTATGGTTTTCCAAACAAAACTAGTAATTGAAAGGCAAATAAGTAGGAACCATAGCAATTGGTGACATTTCCTTCTGTAAATATTTGCCCCAATGGCTGCTTTACAAAAGTAACATACCATAACATCCATTAGACCCTTCTGGTCACAGAGCTGTAGAGTGTTTGTTGGTCATCTAAAAACACACAGCACCCAGGGCCAACAACTGAACTGCGGCGTTTAATTATTTTTCACTGTGTACTAACCATGCAACAATTCGTAGGTTAAAATCTAATTAATTAAAAATTGAGTATGAAGGAACCCTATGAATTTTTTAAATCGTCATAAGATAGTGTCGTCAAATTCTTTATTTTCAAGAAATACGTTCTTGCAGAAATACTGCACACTTTCAACCTCTTACAAAATACATTTTGAAATCATAAAATCCTAATATAAATCGACACAGCCAGCACTTAACACAACCCTAATAAACAGAAAAATAAAAAAAAAGTCACATTTTTGGGGGGAAACAGCCCTTTTATCCTAAACAGAGAGTACATCAATTTTTTAGGGAGCGTCAATTAACCTGTTACAATGCCGAACCAATTCCAGTACTTCTATAACAAAGTGCTTTGTGCAAGGTTGCATGACGTAGATCACGCAACGAGATATTCACATTTAAAAAATATTTTTTTTAATATATCTTAAGTACATCTAAGGATAACCCGGTTATACAAAACAACATATACATTGTATTAGGTTATCTTTTTAACATGCAGGGTTATATTGATCTATAACAAAAGTGCTATGATCGAGAAAGTGCAATGTGCAAAGTCACATTACATAAACAACCCAACCGACCGTTCATATTAAAAATATATTTTTACCTTTTAAAGAGCATCTTAGTAGATCTACAGCGGCAACCTTTAGTAAGCATATCATATTTAGATAAGCACAGTTAGGCATATCTGAGTAAACCAAATGAGATATCAATTACAACTTTGTGCCAGATCATTGTTACGAACAACTTAAACCTCTCTGGTCATATTAAAAGCCTATATTGTCCTGTCTCAAGGTTGAATTGATACCCCATGCATCCTCCTACAACAATCCGTCCCTTCTCAACTAATAAGAAAGTCCTCCCTACATCTCAAGAAAGGGAAAGGACACCAATCATGGGCAGGACGGAGGGGGGAAATCTTGGCATAGGATAATACAATTTTGCGCAAATTTTGTCCGATAGCAATGGCTATATCTTGATATCCTAAACCACAAGCCAGGTTTAATTCTGTATCTCTGGCCTGAATCCCATATTTGTTTAAACCAGGTCGTAGGATCTCATTCCTTTCCTCTAGGAAAAATACACAGTCCACCAATAAGTGGGTTGGCTCACTGAGGACCTTTTACCTCGCTTACATGGAGAAGTGTGGCTCAATGGTTAGAGCGGCAGACCCTGATGCAGAGGTCTAGCCCGGGACCAGTGTTCAATTCCCCGCCTCGGCGTGTCTGGGGCTCAAAATTTCACGGACCTGATAATTCTCGCCTCGGTGCCTATTCCAATCATGGAGTCCCACTCTGCAACTCTGGGCAATAGCTTGCTTAATCTCCAAAACGGCCCCCACAACGCTAAGGATGCCTGGCCTCCACCTTGGGGGTGCCCAGGAGTGGACGCCTCACAGGGAAAGCCAGGATGGGTTCCACAGCGGTATTCGTACAAGCACCTTGAGACCCTTGCGGGTGAGTAGTGCGCTATACAAGTTTCAATTTACATTTACATGGACACTGACCAAAATCCTTGGTTTATCTGCACTTTTAATCCTGGCATTCGACACCCCAGATCCACTCCCACCTTTAGGCGCAGAATTTAATTGAGCACAGTCCTATCAGGAATTCTATAAAAATACGGGAAAAAGTCCGTGCCTTCCTGAGGTAGTAGAAAGGAAGCAACTGATTTTTTTTTTTTATTTAGTTCTTTTTTATTCCTCGGGTACTGTCGATCCTCTCTCCAGCTAGTTTCCTCTGCACAGCGCCTAAGGGTGCAGTTTGTTTTGCTAATTTGATTTGTTACATGTCCAGCAAAATGCATATCCGAGACACCTAGACGCTCCATAATGACTTTAACTGTACCAGAGTCGGTTGAGATTACCACTGAAAATATGAATACAGATAATGTATCACAATGACAACCATTATTAATCTAAAAATAAATTCTCAATGCCCTTGGGTACGCCAGAGCCCTCAAAGCTTCAGTTTTCGTCTCTCTCCTTATAGCTTGAAGCTTTACATTTTTTGGTAGATCAAGCACTGTTTCCAGGATGTTACCTTTTGGCTGCATACATATAACTCGTATATCCAGTGCAAGCACTTCTGCTCCATACAGATTCTGTGAAATTATCTTACCTTGAATGACTTTACTTGGTGGCTCAAAAGTATAACTTACGTATTTACGGTGAAACCGTTTCTGCGCACTCACTTCAGTCATCAGCGTAAGCCTCAGACTGGCCACATGTATGTTTCATCTTATGTTGTCAGAGAAGGTCATCCCCAGATATTTGTGCTCCCAGACCTGCTACAACCACATGTTGCCTAGGAAACAAGAGAAAATCGTTTTCCACTTGTTAAAAAAACTGGGTTTTTGTTTTTTTCAATAATGAGCAATTGTTTATTTTCCAGGCCATAAGAACTTAATGCGTTAATTTACATTGGAGCCCAGTGGGTGTAAGTTCCATCACCATCAGGCCATCTGCGTACATAAGGCAGCTAGTGTGCTTACCCCCAGTGTTAGGTGAGAAACTCGCAGTAGCACCTAATACCTGGTGGAGGTCTGCTATAAATAAAATGAACAACAAGGGAGCTAAGACTCATCCCCTAGCGTAAGATATCTACTATCGAGATTTTTCTCGAAAGATTACCTGCTCTGTCAAGATCGACCTGTACCAAGTTAATATTATGTCATTTTACTAGGCGAGCCAATAGGGCCTCAGACATGCTCCACCGGCGGAGCGTCCTTCATAACGTGCCCCTATCCACTCTGTCAAATGCTGCCTGGGAGTCAATGAAGCAGCAGCAAAGGTCACCTACCCACTCCATTGACCTCCTTGCAATGCCCCACAGGGTGAAACAGTGGTCTGTTGTAGAATACTTTGACTTGAAAACTCCCTGTTCCACAGAGATTCATCCTGTGTCGATAGCCCGGGCAGCTAAATACTTTAATAAGGTTTGGGCAAATAACTTGGAAGTAATATCTAGTAGCAATATCAAACAGTAGTTGGCCGGTTGGTCAGTTTAACTTTTTTTGTGAATGGGCTTCACTATGGCCCCTTTCCATGATTCCTGAAGAATACCTGTAAATGTCACCCACTTGAAGAACCCCCTCTAAATTAAAGAGAACTGATAGGAAACTATCTAGACAACCGGCACTAGAAGACTTCATATTTCTACTGATTTCAGACAGTACCACTTCTGACTGGCAGTTTGCTAAAATCTTTAAATTGGGTTGGGAAATAGCACGGGGCACCAGGAAATCTTTCAAGTTACCACCACTGTAGAGAGAATAGTCAAAAGAAGAGCAACCATACGAAAAAACTCCACCTCCCCTTGGACAGAGCTCTCCAACCTCCGTCCTATCTCTCTACTGCCCCTCCTGAGTAAACTGGCCGAGAAGCATGTCAACACCCATCTGTCCAGTTTCATAGAGGCGACAGGGGGCCTGGACCACTCACAATCTGGGTTCAGGCCCAACTACAGCACCGAATCTGCACTCCTCTCCGTGACTGATAACATCAAGATGTCACAGGATAGAGGAGGCTCAATGATTCTGGTGCTGTTAGACCTGTCGGACGCCTTTGATACTGTGTCCCATAAGATCCTCGTGAGCCGTCTAAAAGGAGTAGGCATTGGAGGTCAGGCCCTCTCTTGGTTGGAGAGTTTTCTGTCCGGGCGCTCACAATCCGTCATTCTGGGACCCTATCGTTCCTCCTCAAGGGTGCTCACAAAGGGGGTGCCACAGGGCTCATGCCTAAGCCCCACATTGTTCAATGTGTACGTGGCCCCCCTCGCTGAGATTGTGAGGAAATATGGATTCACCCCGGTGTCTTACGCTGACGACACCCAACTCCTCTACCCTTTCCATTCCCTAAACTCCAATGTTAGGGATAATTTTGCTGAAGGCATGAGGGCTATCTCCAACTGGATGGCTTCCAACCGTCTCCAATGCAACGTTGGAAAGACGGAAGTAATGCTCTTTGGAAAAGCATCCATACTATGGTCCCCTGATTGGTGGCCCCTAGATCTGGGACCTGTACCCACCCCTAAACTAACAGTAAAGAATCTGGGGGTGAAGTTAGATCAAAATTTGACCCTGAAGGAACATGTGAATACAGTCGCTGGGGCATGTTTCCACACCATTGGTCTGTTAAGACGAGTCTTCCCATACTTACCAGACAACTACAGAAAGACCCTTGTGCAGACAATGGTGATAAGTAGAATTGACTACTGTAACGGGCTCCTGATACAAGCCAACGAGGATGCCATAAACCGTTTACAGGTAGTCCAAAATACAGCGGCAAGACTGATTCTGAATGCCCCCCCCAGAACCCCCTCCAAGCCTCTGCTGAGAGAACTTCATTGGTTGCCAATACGACAACGCATCAAATTTAAAATCTGTTGCATTGTCCACAAATGTTTGTTCGGGAGAGCCCCCAATTATCTGACCCAGAAGCTACCCCTTTACAAACCAGACAGAGCGCTGCGGTCAAGCAATCAACTGCTGATAAAAACTCCTCTTGTAAAAAAAACTAGACAAGGTGGCCGAGCTTTCTCTCTGGTAGGGCCCACCCTATGGAACAACCTACCTTTCTGCATCAGGCAAATTTCCAACCACTCTGCCTTCAGAAAAAAATTAAAAACCAACCTGTTCCTGGAGGAATAACTGAATTATCAGCCCATAACCTACAGCTCACTGGCATCACCCTTCCTTGGCCATCTTGCGAGCAAAAGCGCGGAGATACCCCGTACGGGGTCGATTCTTGCGCTATACAAGAAATTATATAAATAAATAAATAAATAAATAAATCATCCTCTCTTATGTGAGGCTCAAGGGAGGGTGGTGGGGTAAACATAACCGAGTTCACCTGGCACCAGAAATGCTTACTATTCTTTCCTTCAGTAGTTGCTAAGTCCCAATTTGATTTATAAAATTACTTTTTTTGTGGGCACCTAAATTACGATATGCAATTTTTGAAACCTTCATTTGAATTAAAGTGTCAATGGCACTTGTTCACAGTTCTTCCCTCATCATTATCAAACCAGGCGTTCCTCTTCGCTCTACTGCCTCCAACTGGCTTTAAACCAGCCTTTGCCAATTTGAAATGGGCTAATAACTGCTTCATCAGTCTACTGTACTAACCGATCCTATCGCCACTTATTCCATATTATAAACTTCAATATCCCAAAAGTCAAATTCAATTCATGATAAAGCCTGAAGTGAATCTTCTGTGATCAAAGCCCAGATTCTTCTATGGTAAATTACTTCAGGGTGCTCAGATATGTTTACTTGGGGAAACCAACAGATCTTTAAACTCCAGGCTGAGAGCATACTGGTTGCTAGGCCCTTAGTCAAGGACTTAAAAAATATTTTACACAGTAAAACGGGTGAATCTGGACAAACACATAATCGATGGGCATGCAAATAGTACCATGTTTAAATGTTCTACAAGCAGGAATATTATAAATTACACTGTCCATTAATATTAATCAAATTCTGCTTGACTAAGGAATGCACAACCTTCACTTCTCCTTCTGTGAAAACTTTGGGGGAAATACTATCAGGAATATTTATTGGCAACATCTTCTCATTCAAGGGGTCATCATACACTTTAAATATTGGTTTCTCATCACAATCGCCCCCTCCCCCCATCCCCACAAATAAGAAGACAACCAATCAATCAATCAATCAATCAAAGCATTTGTATAGCGCACTCTCACCCGGAGCGTATCAAGGCGCTAGGGGAGAGGGGGTCCGCTACTGCTCGAACAGCCAGGTCTTGAGCTGCTTCCTGAAGGCGAGGTGGTCCTGGGTCAGGCAGATGTGGGTCGGGAGGGAGTTCCAGGTCTTGGCGGAGAGGTAGGAGAAGGACCTTCCCCCTGTGGTGGCTCTTCGGATGCGGGGGACCGCAGCGAGGGCGTGGCTGGTCGATCGAAGCTGGCGTTTGGGAGCGTAGAAGTTGAGGCGGCTGTTGAGGTATCCTGGGCCTTGGTTGTGCAGGGCTTTGTGTGCGTGGGTGAGGAGACGGAAGGTGATACTCTTGTTGACCGGGTGCCAGTGCAGGTCTCTCAGGTGTCCGGAGATGTGGCTGCGGCGGGGGATGTCCAGGATGAGTCGTGCTGAGGCGTTCTGGATCCGCTGGAGTCTCTTCTGGAGTTTGGCGGTGGTTCCGGCGTAGAGGGAGTTGCCGTAGTCCAGTCGGCTGGTGACGAGGGCCTGGGTGATTGTCTTCCTGGTCTCGGTGGGGATCCACCGGAAGATCTTGCGTAGCATGCGTAGGATATTGAAGCACGATGAGGAGACGGCGTTGACTTGTCTGGTCATGGAGAGGGAGGAGTCCAGGATGAAGCCCAGGTTGCGTGCGTGGTCTGTTGGTTTGGGTGCGCTGCCTAGGGCGGGGGGGCCACCAGGAGTCATCCCAGGCGGAGGGTGAGGATCCCAAGATGAGGACTTCCGTCTTGTCAGAGTTCAGTTTCAGGCGGCTGTTCTTCATCCATTCGGCTACCTCTTTCATCCCTTCGTGTAGGTTGGCTCTGGTGGTGGCGGGGTCGTTGGTGAGGGAGAGGATCAGCTGGGTGTCGTCGGCGTAGGAGATGATGTTGAGGTTGTGCTGGCATGCGATGGCTGCGAGGGGACTCATGTAGACGTTGAAGAGGGTTGGGCTGAGCGAGGAGCCTTGAGGAACGCCGCAGATGACTTTGGTGGATTCTGATCTGAACGGGGGGAGGCGGACTCTCTGTGTCCTTCCGGCGAGGAAGGAGATGATCCACTCCAGTGCCTTCTCCTGGATTCCGACGTTGCTGAGGCGCTGTACTAGGGTGCGGTGGCAGACCGTGTCGAAGGCCGCGGAGAGGTCTAGGAGGATGAGGGCCGCTGTTTCTCCGTTGTCGAGCAGGGCTCTGATGTCGGATGCTGCGATCAGGGCGGTCTTGGTGCTGTGGTTGGCCCGGAAGCCAGACTGCGAGAGGTCGAGGGATCCGTTCGTCTCAAGGAAGGCGGCCAGCTGTTTGTTGACGGTCTTCTCGCTGACTTTTGCGGGAAGCGGGAGCAGCGAGATGGGTCGGTAGTTCTTGAGGTCGGTGGGGTCGGCTGATGGCTTCTTCAGTAGGGCGTTGAGTTCGGCGTGCTTCCAGCTCTCCGGGAAGGTAGCGGTGTTGAAGGAGGTGTTGAGGATGTCCCGCAGGTGGGGTGCGATGATAGCGTCAGCCTTGTTGAAGACGTGGTGGGGGCAGGGGTCGGTCGGGGATCCGGAGTGGATGGTGTTCATCGTGCGGATGGTGTCTTCGGTGCTGATCGTGGTCCAGGCGCGGAGGGTGGTGGTGGGGGGCGGTGGTTCGGTTGTGGCGTGCGTCGGTTGAGTGCTGAAGCTGTTGTGTATGTCCGCGATCTTGTTGTGGAAGTAGGAGGCGAGGGAGTTGCAGAGGTCTTGTGAGGGGGTGATGTCGTTGTTTCCGGCGTTGAGGTTGAAGAGCTCTTTAACGATGTTGAAGAGTTCCTTGCTGTTGTGTGCGTTGATGTCCAGTCATTCCTTGAATGCAGTCTTCTTGGTGGTGTGAATCAGTTGGTGGTGTTTTCGGGTGGCGAGCTTGAGGGCAGTCATGTTGTCCGGGGTGGGGTCTCTGCGCCAGGCGTTCTCAAGGGCTCTGCAGTTCTTCTTGGAGCACTTGAGTTCGTCGGTGAACCAAGGGGCTTTCTTGCTGCCGGGTCTGCTAGGCGGGGTCCTCAGAGGGGCGAGGTCGTCTGCGCAGTCGCTGATCCACTTCGTGAGGTTGGTGGCCGCTTGGCTGGGGTTCGTTGCGCTGGTGGGTGGGCTCTCGTTCAGGAAAGTTGCGAGCTGTTCGGCTGTGATCTTGTTCCAGCTTCTGCTTGCAACCTGTTGCTGGTGGTGGTGGATCGTGGTCCTTCTGAAGCTGAACCGGATAATCGCATAGCAATTTCTGCACATCATTAGCTAAGTTAAACAGTTAACACTCCGGTAGTGAGCAAGGTGGCGGAACATATGTTTTTAAATAAACTATTTGATTGGGTGCTGCATCGCAAAAGGAGTCGAGGGAAGGCTATTACCTGCGTCCTGTGTTTTGTTGCTTCTGTGCCCTGAAGGAGGCTGTGGAGAGGAGATTAAAAACCCGCACCGAACGCGAGCAGGGACTCAAAGTTCCAGGAGTCCCTGCCTGGCCAAACAAACCTGGTCCGGCGTCCTTCTGACAGCCCCGCCCACCGGCCCCACACGTGATACAAAGCTAGTTCTCATACCCGCTGCGCGGGAGCGTCCCGGGAGAAGCCCGGGACAAGGGCGGGACCGTCTGGGGCCGGCAGAAGCCGGGCTAGGCCCTGTCCCTAACAACTGTGGACCGGGAACAGACTGGAGAAAATATCTGGACCACTTTGTTGGTTAGTAACAAGAAGGGCAATTGCCTATCGTGCTAAGGGGCCAATCTGAGACTGAATCTGGGGCTATTGATTGATAATTTGGGGTGGCAGCGGGTGGCTTCAACTGACTTCCATCGCGGCTAGTGCTTTGGTATCTTTGCTTGTTCTTGTTTATTTACCTGTTACTGCCAGAGACATACAGTATATCCGTTTGTTACATCAATGGCTAGCAAGGTTCAAACAAGGTCTTCCAAGCACACTAAGTGTACACCCCCAGATCCCTCTCGAAGCAGTAATTCGCAGAGAATACCGCCCCTCATTTGTGATAAACCGACATCAATAGACAGAATGCTGCGCAAAGTGATAGGGAAAGTGGCAAATGAGATAGAGCGAACTGAGAGACGCCTCTCACTAACCCCCCAGATAGACCCAACAGCTTCGCAACTGGATGGAGACTTAGAAGTTTCAGCAACCCCACTACACGCTTCACTAGACCCCGAGATTACTGACACTTCCTGCGCACAAGGGGGGAAGGGGGGACCTCACTTGCACAGGAGACATCCACAAGGGGGGAGACACCACCACAAACAGGCAAAAAAGGAAAATCAACAGCAAAAAGACTGCGAAAGAGAACTATACCCATTGAGTTTCCGCTTGATAATTCCCACATAGAGGCAAGGGCACATGGAGGGGTCGAGTCAGACACACAAGTGCCCCCAATGTGGGTAGCTCAAACTATATCCGACCTACAGAACCATTTAGAGCAACTCATTGCTAACCAAACAAAACTAATTCTCAGTAGGCTGGACAAGGTAGTTACTCTGGTGAAAACAAAGGGGCTGGGCGGTGGCCCCAATCCCCTCCCCCATGTAACATCAAAGTGGGGGAGCCTATTATCATAAGCCCAGACACGCTACCAGCAAGTCACCTCCCAAAAGGGCAAAGTACCACTGCCATGCCCCCCCCCCCCCCCCCCCCTTTATAAGCACACAAATGCCATGCTCGGCCCAGGTTTCCACTGGTCACGCCACCACCACTAGGGAGGTCACCCGGGGAGCATCAAATGTATAGGCATTTATATAGCGCACTACTTACCCGTAGGGTCCCAAGGTGCTTCGACCGCTGCGAAACCCTTCCTGGCTTCCCTGAGAGATGGTCCCTTAATGGTTGTCTCCAGGGTGAGACCAGGCATCCCCGGCGGTCTGGTGGGGCCGTTAGTGAAGATGAGGCAAGCTAATGCCCAGAGTTGCCGAGTGTGATCGCTGATCAGAGTGGGCACCGAGGCGAGAGAATTATCGAGTCCGCTGACCCTGGTCCAGAAACCTGCCGCGCCGGGAATCGAACCCTGGTCCCGGGCCGTCCTCTGCTCTCGGGTCTGCCGCCTCTAACCAGTGAGCCACACTACTTCACTCAAGGCACCCATCAAGTCATGGTCCACAGACAATCTTCGTCTCCACCTGTGACCCGGTGTCAAGCTGACAAACCTACCCCTAGGTCACCCACTAATACACCAGTATGTCTTAATTTACCCCCTGATGCAGCCCCATATGTAATCATTCTAACAGGAGTTCCGGAGCTGTGACCAGACCAGATAGAGCCCATGGTGAGCTCAAAAATAAAACCATGTTCTGGCTGAACAAGTGTAGGCCCCTAGTAGGCAATGAACAGGGGTAAATCTTTATGGTACGCAGGGTGAACTGGGTGGGAAGTAGGCCTAAGGACTACAGCGGGGCTTGTGTACTAGTAAACCTTCGGAACCAGCGTGTCCTCAACCGGATATTTAAGTTGGGGTCCAGTCACAGATTCGAGCAATATTAGATCTATGCACTTGAGTTTTTTCTACCCTAGGGGACACCATAACATGGGGTGGGCTCAGGGCGGCCAAAGCACCAGGGAGTGGAACTGGGCCGGGCGCAGTCGCAGACCTGAATACACTGCCCTGGGGAACCAGGGAGTGATACATTTACAGAATAGATTTGATCCCTTGACGTCCTTGGAAGAACTGGATTGACTAAGGACGGACATAACCCCCCAGAATAGATACGATAGGGAAAAGAGCTCTGAACCAGACAAGGTACAACTTACTCTCTCAGCCCGGTGCGATGCATCACAGAGAGTGGTTGATCCATGGCCTATAACAATAGAGGGCCCACAAGTTAGGTCTGTAGTAGAAACAGAGACAAAGGGGTCGGATAGAAGTGTGGCATGCATCCAGCAATTGAAATCACACAGCTCAGCTGATCCTAAGGAATCCCCGGTTAATGACAGGAAAGTAAGCAAGAACCTCACCACACCCCTTTCAAGGAGGTCTGAAAGGCAGGACGGGCTAAAGCTGATATCCTGGAACATAGCAGGACTCGCAGCGAAGTTTGAGGATCAAGAATGGAGGCAATATATCACCAGGTTTCACGTTATATGTTTTCAGGAGACCTGGGTGATTGATCATAATCCTTTCTTTTTGGAGGGTTTTAAGCGTTTTCAGTGCCTGCCCAGAAGTCAGCATCAGGGAGAGCTATTGGAGGGTTGACTATATATGTGGATCTATAGATAAAAGGGGTGTGGTCTAATCTCAACTCGCCATCACATAATATGCAAGCTCTGGGTTTACACTCAAAAGGTCTAAACATTACCCTGATTAATTGGTATAACGCTGTGGGAGTTAATGGGAAGGGTAACACAATAAAAGAATTGGATACCCGCCTAAATGCCCAGTCGGCTATGGGGAAGTCGGCGGTAGCACCGTCCCTAGTTCTAGTAGGCGACTTCAATTGCCACTTGTGCCCGACCTTGAGACCTGTTAATAATGATTGGTCCCGCTGCACAGTGGAGAAAGGCCCACACTTCTCACTCCTCGGAAAGGATGGACCTAGACATGGTGTTGAAAAGCCATAATCTGGTTTACACCATAGATCTTGTAGAATTGGGTAGCGGTGGGAAGATTAATCCCACATTCAAGGGTAGAGGCTGTCACTCCTATATAGATTACATCGTGGTCTCTAGTATATTTAAAGCATGGGTCAAAGGGGCGGAAATAGAATGGAGTATATACAGTGACCATAACCCCCTCGTGTTGGATCTAAAAGGCCCGATCATTAAAAGCACGACCCGAGGGGTAGGCACTGTAGCGAGGGACACAGACCAGGGGAGGCAACTCAGATGGTCTAAAGTTGATGGGGATACCTTCTATAGATCTCTAATGGCAAAAGGGGAAGACTCATTTAATGTGTGTCTTGATCCCTCTATCGAGGGGGTTGCTGTTGTAAACGCATTTGAGGAGATGGCGCACCTGATCGATGGTTTATTAAAGACCAAGAACGTGAGATCAATTACTACCCCTAGATGGTTTGATAAAGACTGTTCACAGGCACACAAAGAGCTGAAGTGTAGCTTAAAGTCTTTACCCAGGGATAAGCCACACATTGCCCAATGCAGGCTGGCATACAAACAGGCATTAAAAAAACGGAAGTATTGCCCGCAAACGCAAGCTTGGGAGGACCTAAGGGAGGCTGCGGACAGAAGGGACCTGATAGAGTTCTGGAAAATCATAAACAAACCATGTTTCCAGGACTCTAATGCCCCAGAGATCTGTAATACAATCCTGCCAGAACAATGGCATTGCCATTTTAATAATGTATACAATCACACTGGCGAAATTAATGATGACGAGGGCCAAGGGCTAAGATGGGCCGCAAGGATTGAGTTCAATCTGACAGAAGAAGAAGGGGCCATACTAGGCCTATCAAAAAATAAAGTGCGTGGCTCAGATGACATACCCCCTGATCTCTACTTAAGCAATGTGGAGCTGTGGGCCCCTATTCTGACAAGGATCTTAAACGCGGCAGCTGAAGCCGGCTTGCCACGTTCCTGGTCCTCCGCCATAATAGTCCCAATCTTCAAAAAAGGGAATAGGGACAACCCCCAATGTTACCGCCCGATATCTCTGATCGACGTCACGGCAAAGGTGTTGGGCTTGTTGTCCTTAATCGCCTTACAGAATGGGCGGACACGCATCAGATAATCACTGACACACAATGCGGGTTCAGGGAGGGAAGATCAACAACGGACCAATGCTTGAACCTCTACCTCCTGGTTGCTAAATATACCATAGCCAGTAATGTAGCGGTTTACTTAGGATTCATGGATCTCTATGCTGCGTTCGATCATGTGACCAGAGAGAAGCTATGGGCCCTGATGATAAGCCTAGGGGTGGACCTTGATTTAGTTAACATACTTAAAGCCCTGCATTGGAATACCACCGCCTCAGTGCGTTTTAACTCAGACGGAGGTTTAACATCATCGTTTCCATGCAATAGTGGGGTTCGGCAGGGCTGTATTCTAGCTCCTTTTTTGTTCTCCCTTTACATTAATAATTTAGACAGAGAACTAGGTAAACTAGGAGTAGATTCCCCCCAAGTAGGCAGCCGTCCGGTTCCCGTCCTGCTTTACGCGGACGACGCTGTGTTGTTATCCCGGACCCCCATGGGGCTTCAGAGGCTGATCGACGGGTTTGTCTGCTTCATGAACACACTAGACCTATCCGCAAATTTGGATAAGTCTTATGTTATGCTGACAGGGGTCCGACCCGACAAGAAGTTTTCCTACAAGATAGGTACCCATAAATTAGGGCAGGTCCAGTCCTTTTCCTATTTAGGCCTATTATTTGATGGGCTGTTAAATTTCAAACTCCTTGTGGAAAAACACCGTTCAAAATTGGTTGCCTCAACCGGGGCAATAATGAATTATGGTTGCAGGCTGGGAAGGTGGTCACCTGAACAAGTCATGAACTTGTACAGATCAATCTGTTGTGCTAAAGTAGCCTACGGGGCAGAAGTTTGGGGCTTCGCAAACATCCACCAGCTACAGGCAGAGGAAAACAAATATTTTAGAAAAGTGCTTAAAATCCCACAAAGTATCCCTTCCTATATCATACACGAAGAACTCGGTGGGGCTTACATCGAAGACCAAATTAAGGTTAGGCTGCTTACGGCCTGGGTGAAGATCTGGACTAACCCGGAGACAGACTTAAGCAGACAAATCATCACAGGTTGCCTGAAAAGAGAAAAGGAATCTGTATCCCCTGGTTAAACTATGTAAAGGGCTCCCTCGAGGGTATCGGCTGTAAGAACCTTTTTAGTAACCCAGAAGTCCTTACTACTCAAGATAAACTGGGAGTTAAAAAAATGTTTGGGGAACGGGCAACTGCACGTAGGGCGGCTATTGAAGAATGTAAACCCACAGTTGCTGCCTACAGTCTATCGAAAACTGAGTATGGGATGGAACTCTATCTTGCATTTATACATAACGCACAGGATAGATTTTTTATGACCCGTTTTAGGCTCAACCTTTTACATCATATATTGGCTGATCCCCCTGGATTTACTGCAACGGTTGAGCAGAAGGGTACCTGCGGCTGTGACAATAGGTCTCCGCAGGATACCCTTCACTTTCTTTAATTATGTTCCTTTTATACATTACCTAGGCGCTAGTTCCTGGTGGGAATCTTGAAAAGAGCAAAGTTTAAACACACCAAGGTAGCTTTATTGTTCCTGCAAAAGGCTAATGATGCTTTTTTGTATTATGAATTTTATTAAGATGGCTGTCAGGACAAGGAACACGAGTGGAAGGAGCTTATTGTATTGCCCGTTAACTGATTGACCCCTGGCTAATGAATTGTATTTTAAGGCTTTTTTAACAGTTTTTATATACTTTTATGGTATCTTGTAAATGCCGAATAAAGAAATATTTGATTTGATTTGACTCCACAACATCAATTAGTATCCATGCACAGACAGTTTGCAACTTCGTCACTTTCCTCCCACAATGAACAGATACCAGGAGTAACAATCCACCTGCAGCTCTTCCTCAATACAAGGCCTTGTCATTTTGTGCTATGGGAAACAAATCCCTTAACCACTGGGCACTCTAGCAGCCAGGTTTCCTGGAGGAACAATGCAGGTTAGGTCCTAATTACCCATTTCCATGAAAGAATTAAACCCATAAGTGTTCCATACCAGGACACATCTCGGCTTTAGATGCCCTTCCTCCTACCAATTGGTCTTATCAACTCTGTTATCACTCCGAGCTGAAATCTAATGACCCTGTAGGCTTCTTGAAAGTTTCTAGCCTCTCCCTGAATCATACCACTGATAAGTAAGGCCCTCATATCCCCAGTAATTGTGGGGGTGAATGTTTGCATCTGGGTGTTGAGGCAGGTCTTTTTTGCCCCTGGTTTGGGCTCTATCATTTTGAAACGCAATAGTCACTACTTCGTGCGACCAATTTAGTTACCACCTGCTCCTACCACCTGTTGTGTCTTAACCCACGGGCCAAGTTAAGGTTACCTGGTTGCATTTTAACCCACTATGTTAAGCTACAAATGTAACTTTCTGTGGGCAGATCCCCTTCCTCCCCCGGCTGTCTGGCACTCTCCAACTCTGCCACTGCACCTTCATACAAGCTGATGCTGGCGTAGAAGCTTTAACTAGACTGTTCAGCTCCTCAGAGGCAAATAGAATACATATAAGCTCCACCCCTGCTACAATCCTGAAGCCCACCTGTAGAAAGTCTCTTAAGGAAATGTTCTTTAGTCTTTTATTATTGGCAAAAACACTTAAAAGCCTGAATATATTTAGGGATCGGCTAAGGAACCTGTGGCTTTCTCTGAAAATGGGTTTTAACAAACAGCTGTAGCGGAGTCTTAAAACTATGATCATACCTTACATGCCCTGGCTTTACTCTTCCTAGATTAACTATTACAGGACTTTAAGTTGGGAGGGAGGTCTCACAGTACTACTTCCTCTGCCCCAGAGTTTATCCTTTCTTTCAATTCTTGTGTTTTTCCTCCCCCTTAAAATCTGCCTTTACCTTCCTATGCCTGTGCTACCAAAGCTCTCCCTACGTACTAACTGTTTGCCCTTTGCACTTCACAGAATGTGCAACGTCACTTCATGCAACTTCTACCTTCTACCATTCTTTAATAAGAAATCGATACTAAACTTTGTCAGGACCCTCTTTTCAAAACCAGATGGTGGCGCTTTGAGATGAAGGTCTCACCCCCTGCTTCACAAGAAGTAGGTGACATATTTTCCTGGGGCCTGGAGGACTCTCCTATTGTCGTACGGCTTATACTGTCACAAGTAAAACTGTGCGTTTGTTGGACAACATAGCCATCAGAACTGTGCGAGATTGATTCTGCGCACACCCTCCGGATATGTTAGCTGAAGTCTGCTGACTCACAGTGCACCATCTGTACCCCTAACGTTACAGGATAACATATGGATGTGCAACTTCAGAACATGACAGCCCTGACTCCCAAAGGAAATCATGGTAACCAGTGTTCCCTCTAACGTGCGCGGCTGCGCTCGCGCGCACCTTTAAGACACCGAGCGCGCATGGTACAATGTTAAGCGCGCACACGTTCTCGCCGCCGCCATCCGCTTTTTAAAATGCGAGCGGCGAAAAACAGCAATTTTCCTGGTTGTCTGAGTCCTTTGGGAAAGTATTCCTGTTAATCACAGCGCCCGTCAGGCGCTGCAATTAACGGGAATATTTTCACACTGGCCTACAATCAGCACCCAGCGGCGCTGTATTTAGAAAAGAAATGAAGCAAGTTTGAAATCAGGACGTGTAAAGTGCACGTCGTGCTTTCAGACTTGCTTAATTTCCTTTCTAAATACCGCGCGACTGGGTGCTGATTGCGGGCCTTTGTGAAAGGATTGCTGTTAATCGCAGCGCCCGTCATGCGCTGCAATTAACAGGAATATTTTCACAATGGCTGGGAAGGGCACTGGGCGACTCGGGTGACTCGTAACATGTCATTGGTGGAACTCCGGGGGTTGCCCACTTGGGACGTCTGCGGCTTCGTCATCTACAAAGAGTAACAAGTGCCTGAGCCCTCCTGGTACCACAACTGCGTGGAGCGCTTCAGCAGCACACGCTTGCCAAAGGTTTCCAAGTCGACTTTTTTTTTATTGTTTTCCACCCACTTGGATGTTGATAATATCATATTGAGAGCTACCTCAGGAGAATCCTATGCTATATGAGAGGCAGCCGGGGAGCGGTGATGGTGTAGCCTGCTCAATTGATAAATAAATGGGCCAGGTCTAGCCACGCAGATAAAAAACAGAGTGAAGCTGTTCTTGTGACTCGCACACACGCAGCCTGCATGCCATCCCGTTTGTACACTTTCAGAATAAAGTTGCAGAGGCAATTTTAGGGAAAGAAAACACGCAGATATTGTGTATAAACAAGTGACATTAATCTGGATAGGGTGAAGTACAGTAGCATATCAGGCCGTGACAAATAAAATGGAAATATTTTGCCCCAAGTTGTGACTGTCCATGAAACAAGCATTGGCAAACTGATCATGTTTGGCTTGCTCTTGGAGTCCTAAACCAGTGTTTTAAATGGGCAGTACTGTCCGGTGCCAAGTACCTGCGCTTTTTTCATTTGAATACCGGCACGTTTCAGAAGTGCTGCAATACATTTCATTGGGGAGTACTGGCACCCCTCAGGAGCAAGTAGGTACTAAATAGTAAGTCCCTGTACTTCTATAGATACATTCAAAGCACTGTCTGCAAACTTTTATGATAAAAGGAAGGGGCTGCTGTCTTCTCTGGTGCTTCATCTTTCACGGAAGAGGCATCGAATTCAGGAAAGGAAGGCACACCTGAAGGTCTTGTCAAAAGCAAGTAAATCATCGGAGGGGGCATGGGGGTGGGGTGCTATCTATTTGATGTCACACTTCTGCTTACTTATAAGACTATGTGCAGGTTCCTGCTCCAGTATTTGAAATACTTTAAATTGTTTGTGGTAGTGGCACGCATGCATCAATCACTTTTAGATTGTTTGGCTAGGCAGGCAGACCCTCGATCAGACGGACATACACACAGACAACCAGAGCAGCGGAAAGTTTCCCAAGTACGAAGGTAGATAAGACAGACATTCCTAGGAGACAGGCGGCCACGATGCAAGCAGGCAGAAACAGAAAATGAGAGAGAAAGGGACGGACACATAGCATTAATACACAGGCACAGAGAAGCCAGCAGGGACAAAAGCCCGGAAGACAAATATAGACGACACACTTAACGATGTACTGACTGACAAACAGTTGTACACCGAGGTAACTGGATAGACAGAGATAAAAAACATACATTGGCAAATACAGAAAAAGTTGAAAGAAAAATATAAATGCAAACAGCTAGTGTATAGTTTATGTACAGGTTGAATGACAATATCTAGTTAAAAAGATAGACATGCTGCCAAAAAGACAAAGGGGAGGGAAGAATAGAGAAAATATACAGAAGGTACCCACATTGGCAGACGTAGATGTACTGAACATACATATTTGTCTGCATTCTCTCTGCAGCTAGACTGACAGACAGACAGACAGACAGAAACAGATAAATAGATAGACAGACAGATAGATATATAGATTTATTTAAATTCGAGATGTGCTGATGGATGGACTCTAGATGGACGGGTTATGGGTTTGGGAGCTGGCTGGGTTTGAGTGGGTGAATGAGCTGTATGTAAGGATGGATGAGCTTAAGGGGTAGCTGGATGGGTTTGAGTGTGTAGATACGGAGGATGTAAGTTTATGTGGATGGATGAATGAATGAATGGATGGATGGATGGATTTATTTTACTTGGATGCTAGATGAGTGACACTATGGGTTGGATGGGTGGGCTCAAGGGGTAGCTGGAAGGGTTTGCGTGTGTGGATAGCGTGTATGTAAGATATGTGGATGATGAATGGATGGATGGATTTAGTTTACTTGGATGCTAGATGATTGACACTATGGGTTGGATGGATGGATGGCTAGGGGATGGATGGGCGGATGGGACGGGGGTTTGTATACAGACATAGTCAATGGAAGAATGTATTGATGAAAAGGTAAGTGTTCAAATGCTCAGTAAATCTGTTTAGAACAATATTTAAGCAGAGCCTGTCTGCCCTGCAGAGTGCATCCAGCACAGCAGGCAGGCTTCCCTAAGCTGAATTCTTTGTGCGTACAGCAGTTCTTCATACATGAGAAGTGCAGGGAAAGTGCGTGGGTGATGTTTGCATATTTTTTGACAAGGGTCTTGCAGTTTTCCTCCCGTGAACATGTGTTTGCGTCTCGCAGCGGGAGCCGGAGCTGTCGGAGGCTGTCCCCAACTGCCTGACCGCCATGAGCCATCCGAGGAGCCCCTTTCTGGAGGCTGCAGAGAGAGAACTGAGCCGGTCGAGCTCTGAGACAGCACCGTCCTCAACCTCATTATGGACATCATACAGGACTTGAGAAACTACCATTTGGCCAAGGAAAACGGGGTGCAGTTTTACTCCAAATTCTCAGACTACAAACTGGACGACAAGGAAGCCCCTGAGTACGGGCACTATCAGGATGAGCAGAGAGTCGGGGAGTCTCCCATTTTCACTCCTCTCGTTAGTTAGCATCCGCACTATTCTGTTAGTAAGAAGGTGAAACTGGGCAGAGCCCGAGCACACTATTATGGCTGGGCTTGTTGTGTTGAGAGGTAGGCAGGGCTTGGGTCAGGTGGGTGGTCTCTTTGGACTGGGATGAAGTAAGATTGGGGCAAATCTGTTGCACTATATGCTAAAATAGAATTGTATTGAATTTACATATCCTCTAAGGAGATCTGTTGTTACCACCTAAAAATTAATATATTGTGCGGCACAGTTAGTGCAGTAAATTATATCAGAAACAAAGTGTTTGGCTACAGATATTGCACAATAACTTCTAAACTATCTATTTGTGTCCATTAGTGCCATCGAGGGTGCTCTGGTCAAAGTATTTATAAGTCACAAGGCAAAACAAGCCCCACGCGGCCATAAAAGTAACAGCTGCGAGTATTTTCATCCCACTCAAAGCCCTGGTCTACACGTGCGGTCAGGTTCTTGGCGCACATAGCCTTGGCTACAGCGCACAGAGACCTTACTCTGCCGCACACAGAGGAAAATAATTAGAGGGAACATTGATGGTAACAGATCGAGAACTTTTTTTGGTAGTTACTTAGGTATACCATCAAAAACAACGGGAGAGAAAGGGTATGGATATTCACTCTTACACCCCTTACTTTACTATCAATAAACAACAGAAGAGTGAAGATATATAACACACAGCCTCAAAATAAAGTATGAGGTAAAAGGAAAACAGGGGGATGAGACAATACAAGGTGGTTTAAGAACCCTCACTCACCAACCTAGTGGTGACATGCTTCATTACTGGGTTCCCACTGGAAAGACCTAATGTCTTTCCAGTGTGCTTCAACACCTGTTTACAGCGGAGCTGGTTCTTGTGTGTGTTGAGGGTGTATTCCGGCCAAATTCAGCTAGGTGAGTGTAGTGAAAAAGAATTAATTAAAAAGTGCAAATTCGTGACTTTCAACTACTTTATTAATAGTCCGGTTTGCACTGGTTAAAAACAAATATGAATGGACACATAGGCTTGGTCTCAGTTATTAAAGACCCCTAGTCCATAGTGAAAAAGGTTGGTCGACATGTTTCTGCTTGTTTAGAGCCCAAGTCGCTGAGCTTTCATCAAGACCATATGATGTGATCCTCCGGTGGTGTACACGCCCTAAGGTGCACCCTGCCGTGAGGAAATTGTGTGAAAAGAAAAAGAGAAAAAAGTTTATTGTCTTTTTACCAATATATATTTTTTACTTACTTAGGTATACCCAAAGAGATACACAAGAAATACACAGTACAGCATTTCAATATTTATTGAAGCATTGTGATTCTTGGGTTACATACTTGTGCTGTTATAATCAGTAGAAGGAAGCATAATCATAAATATATGCTTGTATACAAGTACTGTAATATTTTGTAATCCTACCTAGTGCTTCCTAACCTATCATGTCTAGCTGAGTGAATCTGCCAAATCTCTATAGGGTGATCTAGCCTCCTGTTACCTGTAAGTTAATGTCCTCAAGCTACCTGTCTTGGTGTATAGTTGGACACCATCCCTCGCATGAGTTAAATGGAAATCAACTGAGCTGGAGTTCCGACATGGATGGACCTCTCAGTGCCAGCGAAATGCTCCTCTGCCTAAACAAAGGCTTGATGTTATATATAGAATAACATCTTCCATATTACCATGCCGAAGCCCTAGCCAGGCAGCTATTGTTTATTCTTGTGTGATAGCTCTGTTGCCGACTGGACGAGACAAATAACATCTTTCGTGATGAACTTAGCCCTTGTACAGAATGTTCAAGGTGTTCTGATAGTGCCTACAAAGTGGTAGTGTAAGCAAAACTGAGTTCAAAGAATAATATTCTGTATGTGCATGCAAATGAATGTGTGTCAAATGTTGTCGTGCTTAGGGAGAGATGGCAACTTAAGAACATGAGCATATAAAATGGCGTTTCTTAACCGGGCCTAATGCACCCATGTGACAATCTCTGGGGCAAGCTTTTTTGACCCAGGTCCCTTTGTGGGGAATTTATTCTGATGGCCGTTTTGGTTTTATATCTTGGTTTAATTTATTGTGTCTACTCTAATCCATTGCCATACTCGCATGAGAGCAAGTGCCCAGAGCGAATGGAGAGCCATTTCTTCAACTAACGGATTTCCAGGTCTTCATGGGTTCCTCTATTAAGTTGTGAACACGTTTGGCAGGTAGAGTGATCACTTCATGGTTGTATGCTTTCATTATTTGCAGTTCTGTTTTGTGTGACTTACCCTCTTCATTTAGAGTGACTACTCGCTATTTTGATAGTGGTCTTCTTTCTTGCCTATCTCTTGGGCATGTTAACCCGCTGTTTGCTGGTGGTCTAGTTTCTGACAGTCTTGGTTAATCTCCACTTTCAGATTCACATTCCCTGGCTTCTGCATGGTTCTCTCCTTGGAGAAACATAGTGATTGTTAGGGTGGGTATTCCATTTCAGGGGGTTGTGTGTGTTTTGTTGCCCCACAACTGTGGAATCCGCTTGTACTTGTTTGCTTTCTTGGGACAGACACCAGAGTACTAGTAGTCGTGCCCTAAGAGATCTGGAATATGAGTAGGTGTTTCACCTCACAAATGAATGGGCCAGCAATGTGATGTTGAAGTTTCTATCTTTCATCAATAATGCATTTCTATTCCATGCAAGATTTATTGTGTTTGCAATCCTGT
This sequence comes from Lissotriton vulgaris, assembly GCF_964263255.1. NCBI lineage: Eukaryota > Metazoa > Chordata > Amphibia > Caudata > Salamandridae > Lissotriton > Lissotriton vulgaris. Next base: position 1,624,653,187 of record NC_141685.1, on the reverse strand, counting down.
CTTTTCTGGTCTGTGAATTTAACCATTCAGTGGTTCACTGGCCTTTACTCCTACTTGCAGAAAGAACTGGTTTGTGATTTACAATGATCATATTGCAAATAGTTTGATGTTTATCACCAGTAGCTCATCCGTTTGAAAGAAGACCTATGGTTTTGTGTTATCAGCCCTAATAAAGGAGGATATTTGTCTGCTTGGGCACAGTAAGGGGTTGTGCTTTCATGTCCTGCTACAGCTGGTCTACCCTTGCATTGCTGGATTCTGCCCCATCCTCCTGCAGGGATCTTTTCATGGCGCTCTATCTAACCCTTACAGTGTTTTGCATACAGACGCTCTAGGAACTTGTCCAGGTTATAGCTCCAGTTTAATTTTAAATGATAGATCGCCTACATCGTTGAGCTTTAAAAGGCCATAGCAATACAATTCTTACAAACATTATTTTAAAATCAAATTTTAGCCAAGTTGTTCATTTCTCGTACCTTATTTTGCTTGCATCCTACGATAATAGTCTGGATCTGTCAGCCAAGTATGGTGTACTACATGTTTCTAAGTAAGGTGGCTCCTATGGAGACAAAGGTTTGTTAGTAAGGTGGCTGTTCTGGAGGCAGAGGTTTCTTAGTAAGGTGGTTCTTACTCTGTTCTACAAAGAGATTAGTTGAGATAGGATTCCATAGCCTTCTACTAGAGGTAAGCTTTTCTGTATACAATTTTAATAAGGTTAGTTTGGATTTTTTTTATTGATTCCTTCTATACAATGTGACGTGGCACCAGTATGATGGATAGCGTGATCATGCCCAACAATTGCTTATGCAAGCAAACAATGAATGTTAATTTTCCTTCAATGCCATTGTTGATCTTCACATTTTATGTTTTGTTGTCAGGTCTTTGATGTGCAACGGAAGGTCACGTATAAGAACCTGAACAACTGGTACAAAGAGCTCCGGGAGTACCGACCTGAAATTCCCTGCATTGTTGTTGCCAATAAAATTGATGGTAAGTGATCTTTCTCCCCCCCCCCCAACTAATTATTAACTAATTACTTAAAATCTGCGTTAATAAAAAAATCCTGTGATCCTTGACAATGGAATGGAATGGAAAGAGAATTTATATAGCGAGATGGCTACCCAAGGGCGTCCCAGCGCTGCAGAGGAAAAGTGGGTTGAGCAGAAGAGGCTGGATTTTGAGGAGCTGAGGGAAGATTTAGATCGAAGTTTTATTGAAAAGCCAGGTTTTGAGAAGTTTTCGGAAGGTGAGTAGATTGAATTCTGATCTGATTGGGAGGGGGAGAGAATTCCAAGTCTTGGCTAGATTGTAAGAGAGCGAACGGCCTCCACATCTGGTTCTTCTGATGCGTGGTACTGAGGTGAGGTGGGAGGTCGCATATCTGAGGGGGCGGGTGGGATGATAGGCTTTCACCAAGGGGCGATTGATGGAAGGGCCTGTTCCCCAGTAAGAGCGATGTGCAATGCACATGCTCTTGAATTCGATTCTGGCTCTCACAGGGAGCCAGTGGAGGTCCTTCAATCTGGCTTTGACTGAGGTTCGACGAGGGATGTCCAGAAGGATTCTTGCCGCGCAGTTTTGAATGATATGAAGTTTGGTCAGTGTGGACTGTGGGGCCCCAAGATATAGGGCGTTGCCGCAGTCGAGACGCGAAAGAATTAGTCCTTGGACCATGATCCGTCTTGAATGGAACGGGAGGAGAGGGAGAATCTTTCGAAGTAGTCTCATCAGCCCGAAGCAGGTGGCGGCGAGCTTGGTTGCTTGGTGGTTGAAGGTGAGAGTTTGGTCAAGCCAGATGCCTAGACTCTTGATTTGCTCCTTGGGTTGCGGGGGGCTACCTAAACAGAGGGGCCAGATGGAATCAGTGGATTTCATTGTTATTTCCAAGGAGCATTACCTCTGTTTTATCCCCGTTAAGTTTTAAACAGGAGCCTGACATCCAGGCGGCAACAGCTTCCAAGCATTTGTGTAGGCTGTGGTGGGAATTGAGGGGGGGGGGGGGGGGGTCCAGCGCTACCACTAGCTGTGTGTCGTCCGCATAGGTGACAATTTTCACACCGAAGGGGCAGACAACATCAGCTAGAGGACAGAGGTAAACATTAAAAAGGGTAGGACAGGGAGGAACCCTGAGGCACTCCGCAATTAAGAGGTTTACTGGAGGAGGTGAAATCCCTCTCAAATACCTGGAAGGATCTGTCTGTGAGGAAGGATCTCATTCAGGTGAGTGCTGTTCCTGACACCCCTATCATACCAAGGCGGTGGAGTAGAATGCTATGATTTACAGTGTCGAAGGCGGCACTCAGGTAGAGTAGGACAATGGCCGTAGACCCGCCACCGTCCATAATCCTTCTTGCCTCCTCCGTCACTGCAATCAGGGCAGACTCCGTTCCGTGACGAGGCCTAGAGCCCATCTGGGTGGGGTCCAGTATGTTGTTAGATTCCAGGAAGTCGGTCAAAACAGAATCGCCGTGCTTCTCAAGAAGTTTGCTGAGCCAAGGTAGGAGGGAGATGGGTCGGTAGTTAGAAGGATTGGATTGATCGAGGCTGGGTTTCTTTAATAAAGCTTTGACCATAGCTCATTTCCATAGGGGCGGGACGATGCCAGTCTGGAGGGAGGAGTTGAGCAGGTCTTGGATGGTGGGTGATATCTGACTGGTTATCGGGGTGAGAACCCTAGGGGGAGCTGGATCGGTGGGTGATCCAGATTTGACCTGTCCCATGATTTTTTCTAGGTTGATTAGGTCTAGTGACGGATAGCTTTTGAGAACATTAAGTGGGACTGTCGTGGGGCCTATGTCGGCGGCATCTCTGGGCGAGGTGGCAGAGTGAGGGAAAGAGGAGTTGATGACTTCTATTTTATGGTGAAAGAACTCTGCTATTTCCTCACAATGGGTCTGGGTATTGCTGTGATCCTTTGAGGTCTCGGGAAGTTGCAGGAGGGATTTAGCTATCCGGTAGATCTCCTTGGGTTTAGATGCTGCCTTATCGATCTTTTGTTCGTAGTATTTGGCCTGTGATAGTTGGATATCTGCTTTGTATTTTTTAATAGCTGCTCTATAGCTCGCTTTGTCTGCTGGGAGGTAATCGAGGCGCCATTTCCTCTCGATTCGTTTGCAGGCACGTTTGGCCACCCGTAGATCAGTCGTGTACCATGGGGCTGTTGGATTGCCCCGCTTGGGATGGATACTTTTTAGTGGGAGTACTAGGTCTAAGGAGCTGGTAATCCATCTGTTGTAATTCTCGTTGCCCTGGATGGGATTAGATGTGTTAATGGGTTTGGTCCGCTGTAAGGAATCCTGCCACTCTGGTAGGGGGATTTTTGGCCAGTTGCGTGACTGTTGAATCGAATGGAATAAGAAAGTGATCGGACCAGGGAAGGGGGGAAAAGGGTTTCCACGTGAAGGTTGGGGCAGTTGCTGAAGATTGGGTCTAAGAGATGGCCTTTTAGATGAGTGGGGCCAAGGACATGTTGATGTAGATCGAGGGCATTTAGGCTGGAGGATAGTTCTCTGGCGATGGGGTCGTTCGGGTCATCCAGATGGATGTTGAGGTCGCCCAGGATTGTAAAGTTAGCCGAGCTGAGTGCAAGGTTTGCAGCTATCGGGCCAAGATTGGAAAGAAACTGACCTTGTGACCCTGGCGGGCGGTATATGAGTATACCAGAAAAGGTATGTGTGGGGCTGAGTTTGATAAAGAAAGGAAGACATTCACTGTCTGGAAGATGCACAGGGGTGCTGGTGACTTCGTAATCTGCTTTATGGATTACTGCTAGGCCACCGCCAATTCCTTTTTTACGGTCAAGGCGGAGTATTTGGTACCCAGGTGGGAGTGCTTGTACCAAATCGGGTTCTGAGTGTTCCTGTAGCCACGTCTCTGTGACGAAGAGGATGTCTGGGCTTATTTCCTCTAACATTAAGGCGATTTCCGTGGAGTGTTTGGGGAGTGAGCAGCAATTGAGCAGGAGCATAGAGTTTGTTGTGGGTTTCATTGGCGGATGAGGTGAAAAAAGAAAGCCACACTGGTTGCAGGCAGGGATGTTTTATAGATGGGTCCCATGCGTGTAGGCAGGGTGACCCAGCTGCCTGGTTTAGTTGACGAAGGGATTGGGAATTGTAGGTGATGATCTGGCTTGATGGCTGAGCAGGGGGAATGGCCTCTGGCCTCGGTCGGTCGCGGACGGGCGCAGACGGGCTTACCTTTGGCGCGCCTTCGGCGCACAAACGTCGCACCAGCTGCACTCGTCCGCTGCACATCCGGAATATACATATGACTTATACTGATGTACGGTGGCGACCAGGGGGGCGTGGCCTCTGAAAGGGGCGTGGCCTCCGGGCTTGGCGTAATAGTGCTGAGGAGTGTAGGGGTTGAGGTGCCGCGTCCGCGCTAGATCCGCTGCCTTGGACAACTCGCTGCCAGTGAGGGTGAGTAGTTAAAAACACAAGTATCAAGTGACAATACGTTTTTTTAAATTTAGCTCGCTCCCGGCTTCCGCCTCAAGTGCTCAACGCAATGATTTATACTTAATGAATAATTAAAATGAATTTCAGGATCTCAAGACCCTTTTAAAATAAATAACGTTGTTTTTAAATATATTTTTAACAGCCTATGTGCAAGTTATAATGACAGAATTACTAGTTTTAAAACTTAGGGGTAGCATTCTATTCTCTGAACTCCTTTTGAAAGGGTCAAGCTAGAGAATGGGGCACAAATGGAGCCAGACAGATAGCACCTTTCCATAGCTTGAATTTGGTATCCACTTTTAAGGTAGTCAGCAGCTTCACTGTTCCATCACCTTTATTGAAAGTCACTTCCGTTTATTTCTGGCAACATCCTTCACACCACTGCTCGAACCACTCTGTGCATTAACAGGTCGGTCTGAACCACGGATGCGTCTTTACAATGCATTCCTTTGTATCGCAAACCGTTACAACTACTTGTCTTAAGGAAAGCGTCTTGAATTGATGTTGGACTTTAAGTCCAGCGCTTTCCCTACTGTTGCACAGACAGGAGTTGGAATAGTAAATTATGATATTCCAACTTGAGCGCTTTCCCTAAGGCAAGTCGTTGTAATGACTTGCTTGGTAACTGAATGCATTTAAAAGATGCATTTGTTGTACATAACGCGTTAAGGCAGGTGTTTAATGCCTATCTGGTTCCTACATACAACCATTTATTTCTGGATCCTGTGAATGAATACCTGATTGCTGGGCTCTGCCATGTACATCTTTTAATGTCAGATTTTTTGGGGTTATTTACATTGTTTTGGCATTTACTTAGACAATTTGTTTGCACCAATTTGGCTACCCAGAGTGACCATCACCTTCTATGCAAACAATTTGAAATGCATTTACATGGATTGCATACCTTCATGTAAAACATATGGGCATTTTGAAAAAGAGTGTTAAAACCACGAATAGCAACCATTTATGCTTATTTCTGTTATATCTGCAGTCTTTTAGTATTATTTACATTCCCAGAAACTGTGTTCATTTTGGGTCTCTACAGTCACCTTCCCCTTTCATTTAGGGAAGCACAGAGTTCCAGACTTCAAAGCTACAACTAAAAGGGATACATTAAGACGTAAAAGGAGTAGGCAGGTGTCCACAATAGAGTGAACCAAGGCTGCTAGTGAGATGGACCGGCATAAGAAAGTTTGAAAGAGCCCTCTAGTCCTCTGAGCTCTGGGAGGGTGTAGCCAAGGCTGCTAGTCAGATGGGTGGGCCAAAGATTGTTTGAAAGAGCCCTCAAGTGGGTGGCGTGGCCAAGCCAGCCAAGATGGTGGACGCACCTCCTTAGTGCTCCATGCCGCTGCCCAGTAAATAATGCGGTAACAGTGCCTACAGCCGATGGTTTATCTACCCATGAAGCCCTGCCGACAATAAGAACTTGCTGGCTCCTGGCGGACCCTCGGTGGGTGCTAAACGGCATGATATCACCGTAAAACGGCTCCGGACCAGGCGCCCATGCCTGCTGACAAAATGGCGCTGTCCCCTGCCGACTCCTGACACAACTATGATGGCCCTCTGAACAGGGAAGCGGTACCTTGTGGAGAAGTGTGGCTCACTGGTTAGAGGAGGCAGACCTGGAAGCAGAGGTCAGCCCGGGATCAGGGTTCAATTCCCGGCTTGGCGGGGTCTTGAGTCCTAAACTGTCCATGGACTCGACAATTCTCGCTCCGGTGCCTACTCGATTCACGGGTTCACACTCTGCAACTCTGGGTAATAGCTTGCTTAATCTCCACAACGGCCCCTCGCGGCGGGATGCCTGGCTTTCTCCTTGCGGATACCCTGCCGGGGTTATCTCACAGGGGAATACCAGGACGGGTTCCCTAAGCAAGCGCTTAGAAACCGCTTGGTGATTTGCGCTATATAAATTCCTGTACCCCATTGGCGAAAGAGCACTGCCGATGCATGGTGGACACTCGGATCAGGCATAAATGACACTGCATGAGCGCCAGAGCCGCAAAACAGCACCTGACTGGGAGCCAGAGTCCTCACGTAAGATGGCGGCGCCCAGGCTCGATCCCCGCACCTGAAGCACTGATCGTCTGTGCGGGCTGGATCCTACATCGGCAGCACCCAGGAGAGTCATCGGACCACGCCACGACCGTCCCGCGACGGAGGACGAAGTAGACTGCACCCAGCTGCGATCACCAATCCAAGATGGCGGCGCCCACCGGCCTCGGAGTCGGACAGTAACCCCTGCCGTGGCCTGCACCCCTGCCTACACGGATCTTTGTGTAGGGATGTCCTCTGAGCGCCCGGGAGACCTTTGGGATTGACACCATCTGCCAGCGTGACCCAGAGCCGGAATCCACCCCCTGCTGCAGTTCCGCCCGAGACGGCGCATGTTTGGCGGGTAAGCTTGTGCGGCGTGAGTGACGGTGCGACGGTGACGGTGCGACCCCTCCCCCCCCCCCCCCCCCCTGCTAGCTGACACCTGCAGGTTGTGCCCAGAACGTGTGGCCGGGACACCAGCTTCCTGAGCGGAGGGGAGGAGGCACTTACTCTGTGGCGCCCCCCATTCCACCACTCCCACACCGCACCAGAGGCTGTACTCGGTGGAGGGACGCGTGGCACTCATCTAGGAGGTACAGTATAACCACAAGGAGCCCCCAACTCAGGGACCTTGGCTTTAGCTGCCCCTCTACATATGGTTACCAGCCGCGACACGAGCCAATAATCGCACTTATCTGAGGAGGAGCACGGGGCATTCTGCAGCAGGAGACATGTGAAGGAACTGGGTAGGGCAGCACAGACTGCATTTCCAAACGGCGGAGTGGGTGAGTCTCTAACATCCGAGATTGTTCACAAGAGCTGTGGTAGCAGGCAGGCGGAGACTGCACCCCCCCACGAACCATGGGGCAACGACTCACCGCCACGGTCTCGGCCCCGAAACCTAGAGGATCGCCCTCGCCGAACCCTTCAGGAACAACCCCATTGGAAGACTCCACGCAATCGCAGGCCATGTCGGCCAAACTGGACAAAGTCCTGGCGGCAATAGAACTGTGTAACTATGGAGAATAAGTTTGGGGAACTCGCCACAGACATCAACCTACTCCGGGATGATCACAGGAAGCTCGCGGATCGGGTCACACAGAGGGAGCGGACGCTGCGGGAGTTGGAACCACAGTTGCAGACGCAGCAGGAGGCTGTGAAGGAGCTGCAGGTTAGAGTGCAGGCCCTGGAGCGCAAGACAGATGATTTGGAGGGTCGCTCCAGACGTACCAATATACGTATCCTTAATCTGCCGGAGGGAGTGGAAGGGTTGGACCCCGTACAGTACATGGAGACATGGATCGGCACATTACCCGTGCGCAAGATCTCTCACCCTTCTTCTCCATTGACGGGCGCATAGGGTCCCAACCGGAAGACCTCGCCCGAGTGCCCAACCCCGACCATTCCTCCTGAAATTGCTTCACTATCGTGACAGGGATACAATACTACGGGCAGCCAGACACGCAAAGACGCTCAAAGTGGAGAAAAAACAGATGATGCTATTCCCGGACTACTCGCAAGCAGTACAACGAGAACGCGCCACGTTCCTAGCAGTGAAACGCACCGATAACATTCAATATGCATTGCTGTTCCCGGCTCGCCTGAAGATCATCTACAAAGAGTCCACACATTTCTTCGATACCTCAGCGGAAGCAGGAGACTGGCCGCACCAACCTCACAGAACCACCAATCCCGTAGAGGGCGACGACGGCAACCTAAACGAGTGGCCCTGACACAGCTCCACCGGCCCTCGGTTCCCACCACTAGAAACTCCCCTGGCCTGGAACAGATAATTGCGTAACGTAGGAGGGCTCTGCAGGCGGCAGCGGAGGCCAAGCACACGGGCGGAGATAGAGGTCCACACATCTTCTCATCTGATGAAGAACTCAGCAAAACACATACCTCCCTTGAGGGTTCCTTAACGCCACCCCTGGTGACCCCGCAAACGGCAGACACTCTGATATGACGGATTGCGACTGAACGACTGGCTTCGAACAGAACGCCTCAGGTTGGCAGGGCTTCTGCAGTACCACTGGTCAGTCATGAGCTGCGACCACGGCGACAGGCATCATCCCCTTTTTTGCAGCTTGACATGGGCGGCGACGGCACCGATCACCGGTGGTGATGCGCTAACACCCCCCACTGTAACAAACTAGAGACACTGCAAGATGCACAGTTTGGACGAATTGTCTTGTACAATAGGCCCTGTTAGTTGGGACGGTACCCCGAATACAGTTACAATGTTTCCCTTGTTACCCTACTTTCCTATGTTCCTCGGGGGGACACTGACGAGGATGAAGCAAACGATGGGGCGGGTGAGGACACGGATGGGAAGAACAGAGAAGATAACTAACGACACTCATGACTGCGAGGGTTCCTAACACCGACTTTACTCTGCTTACACTAAATGTACGGGGTATGCACACGGCAAGTAAGCGATACGCAGTGTACGCCTACATAAAAAGACAACAGGCACACATAGCTCTCCTACAGGAGACCCACCTGACAGCGGCGGAGGTTGCGCGTCTTCAAAGAAAGTGGAGGGGTACGTTATGCGCCACAGGGTACTCAGCGTTCGCTAGAGGAGCGCTAGTATGGATTAGGCCAGGCACCCCCTTTCAGGAGCAAGTGCATTACGCAGACAAAGAAGGCCGATTTGCGATGATAGGGGGTCTGCTGGATGGACAATCAGTGCTGATAGGTAGCATATACGTCCCGAATGTAGAGCAGGCCACCTTCTGGGACCGTCTCACGGGAACACTATCCCAACACATACTTCTCCCATGGATCCTAGGCGGGGACTGCAACTGCGTCTTGGACACTAGTCTAGATAGGTCCCAGAGGTCAAGCAAGCGATTGGAGAGTTGGCCCGTAACAAAGCCCCGGGTGTGGACGGCTTTCCTCTTGAATATTATAGCACATTCTCGGTCCAATTGGTCCCACATATGGTTACCATGCACAACGAGTCCCTCAACAGGGGTGAGCTGCCAGGATCCTTGAGTGAGTCTGTGATAGTTACATTCCTGAAGCCACATAGAGACCCCACTGCCCCCTCTTCTTACAGACCCATTACACTGCTTTATGCAGACTGCAAGGTATTGGGCAAAATACTGGCTGATAGAGTGGCTCAAATATTGCCCCCGCTGGTCCACCCAGATCAGTGCAGCTTTGTGCCGTGGCGCAACACATCGCAGAACAGACGCCGATTATTCCATATACAGGACACCACGGGAGGCCGGTTCCCCAATGCTGCTTGCCTAATATTAGACTTTGAAAAGGCGTTTGACACCCTGCTGTGGCCCTATTTATTCGCAGTCCTCCAGAAACTCAACATGGGACCGAGACTACTTGCATACATTAGACTCCTCTATACCAACCTTACCACCGAGTCAGACTGGGCAAATACTTCTCCCCGGGGTTTGCTGTGGAACGAGGGACCAGACAGGGGTGCCCGCTGTCTCCCCTTCTTTTTGCCCTGGCGCTGGAGCCCCTAGCGATACGCCTGAGACTAGAGGGTGCGAACTGGGGAATCCCGCTTGCAGACACAACACACTGTCTTGTTGTACGCAGATGACCTCCTCATATACATTCGTGACGCCACCCGAGACTTAACGAGTATCTGGGAAACGCTGGGAGATTTCACGAAGGCCTCAGGTCTAAAGGTGAATTGGGACAAATCCACTCTCTACCCGCTAAGTCCCCATTTAGCCCCATTCAAGGTACGGATTGGATCACAATCACTTACATGGAATGGAGACGCCCCTAGATATCTGGGAGTCTGCCTGTACCATACCCCGGAAGATCTGTTTGAAGGGAACCACCGTAAGACGTTAGCGGGGCTTAGAACCGCGGTGGGGTTTGGGAAAACATTACCACTTGCTCCAATAGGACGAGTGGCCATCGCGAAAATGATCATGGTCCCCCGCCTGCTATATCATTTCACTAATCTCCCGGTGATCCCACTGCGCTCCTTTTTTCAAAGAATTAGATCGCCTTCTCACAGAGTTGATCTGGGGAGGCGGCAGGCACAGAGTAGCATTAACAACACTCTATCTGCCCACGACAGAGGGAGGTCTGGGTGCCCCGGCCTTTGAGGCATACTTTTTGGCAGCACAATTACATTGGCTCTCGTATTCGACTGCGGGGAGGCACATGGGCGAATCGGTCACTGCGGAGGGCCCCACGCCATCGCCAGCACTGCATAGACTGTTGCTTCCTGGAACCAAACCGGTACGCTCCCGGCCGCACCTGGTTTCCATAGCTCGCACCTGCATGATGAGATTGCACCGTCTGTCGAAGGACACGCCCCTCTATTCCCCCCTACTGCCACTAGTGGGTTTCCCCAGAGGGGACGCATACTACACGGAGGGCTCCCTACGCACCTGGACGGAACTAGCGGTTACAGAAATGGAGTCCATGTTTGAAAACGGGTACCTTAAGACATTTGCTCAAATGATGGAGCAGTACGACCTCCCACCCAGGTAGTTCCTGCTTCATAGACAGCTTGTAGACAGCAGTAGACGGTTTTGGAATCCCGACGTAGAGGAGCCCCCAGCACATCCAGTGATTCATACTATCTTACACATGGGGGTGGGTTGTCATCTAGTCACTTGGCTCTACAAAGCGGTACGTACACTGGTCCTCCCGACATTACAGCCGCTACGCCAGAAATGGGAGACAGACATAGGAAGGGTGGTACACGACAAGGAATGGGACACTGCCTTAGAATACCCCAAGAAGGTCTCCAGAAATGCACGATTTCGAAATATACAATTTAATATCCTTCACAGGGCGTACCTCGCACCATATCGTCTTCAACAATTCTACCCTGACACGCAATTTACATGCCCCCGCTGCCACGCTCCTGCGGCAGACTTTAGACACATGTTCTGGGACTGCCCCACCATACAAGGGTACTGGGATAGAGTGTACCGAACACTGAGGGACACGACCCAGGTCACAAATATGACGACATGGGAGGCTTGTGCTCTGGGGATATTCCGCAGGAAAAAAACTGAGAAGATACAATACTGTTTTATGTCCCTAGCAATCCTGTTGGCGAAAAGGGGGATAGCCATCCACTGGAGATCCCCAACGGGCCCACCAGAGGCAGCCTGGATAGGCGCAGTAAAAAAGTGGGGGAAGGCAGAGGAAGAAACACTTCGGGAGGAAGAACTGAAAGCGACCCGTAAACGCCCTATTTCCTTAGAATGGGGGCAGTTGCTACACACATTCACATACAAGACTGACCCCCCCAAGCCCCCACCTGATGGGCAACCCCAAACTCAGCCATCCTCTTCGGCCCCACTCACTGCGAGACACATCTGAGGGCCACCAGACACCCAGGAGCATGCCTGTTCGGGAGCTGACCCTAGACTACCCCCTAGTTCACACCACGTTCGTATCAGTATTTGTGTAGCTACTCCCCTCCTCACGTTCCGGCGCAGCACCTATGCCCCGTCGAGCTCCTATGCCTATCCGAACAACAGAAATCCGACAGAACCATAGTCATAACCCCCGCCCCCTCACCCCCCCCCCCCCCGACACCCCACTTCCCCTGTTGCTGATTCCCCACAGTTGAGAATCGTTGAATAATAGATCGGCAGACAGCCCGGGCGCAGTTATATAATGAACACACACATAGCATTGATAGTTCCAAAGAGAATCTGGGATACACCTGCATCACTGGCCCCACCTAACATGCCTGTAGTGATACCTCACACCCGACTGCGATTTACTATCGGAAAAGGACTGACTATGCGGTGAGAAATACATGCATCGCCGTTTACTGGCGTGTGACACACTGACACCTCTCCAATACATCATGATGTCTCTACGATGAGTCACATACTGAGCACACAAGGCTTTGACACATGGAAAGAGAAAACCTGTGGTCACGAGACATGCAATTTTACCTATCTGATGTAAGACTGTGGTAATGTATTGAGATTATTGTCTGTTCTTCTTTTTGTTATGTGATGATTCAGACCCAATAAACAAATTTAAACAAAAAAAGAAAGAGCCCTCAAGTCGCCTGAGTTGGGGGAGGGTGTAAAGGTACATGGGATAGCACAAGTGGTGGTCTTCCAGTCATCCATGACTAAAAGGGCTCGTAAACCGTTTTCCCTTGGAAGACAGAACTTCAGTCTGACTCTTTAGGTTTAACATGCATTGTTCTAGTTGAGGCAACCAGTGCCTGGAGGATGCGAGTGGGAGGGGATAGGAACTGGGTGCATCCTTTGTGAAAGGATGTTAGTTATGCCAAACTCTTTTAAGGAAAACCTTCAAGCAGCAAGAGGGAATCAATTTCCAAGTGAGACAGGAAGATGACAGAAATTAAATGAGATCAGATGCGCAGAGTCAAAGCGACCTGTTAAATCGATACCTTCTCCTGTTGGCCAACTTTCTCCACCTGAAGTCACTCAAAGGGGTTGGTACAGAAACATTAAGTTCAAAGTCATGAAGAGGTATACTTCAGAAAAGCTCACTATCACGATTTTAGAGCAAGTTGGCAATCATCACAACATTGATAAAGATTTTGCAGTCAATGCACTGGGACACATTCAGTGTCAAGACACACAAGTGACCACATTATAACCACTGAATCATCATGTTCAGATGAATGCTCTGTGCTAAATAAAAAGGTTCTCCTCATCATCCCAGATATTGTCATCAACAGTTTTTTTTCAAAAGCTGTTTATCAATCTGCAGTTGCCTCACATCTAAGATTACACTGGACCATGATTCCCATCCTTAGGAGATCATGGATACCCAAGGTTCCAAAGCATAACAGGCAGTACAAGAGACCACACTCAAATAAGTGCATACATGGAGATGGAAGTACACACCTCAGTAGCCACTTACAAAGGAGATAGCATACTCCACCACAGGACTATATTGCTCTAGGCAATATATTGCTTAATATCACAGACTGCTGACAGTGACTCTGTCATGGGCGTTGCCCTTTGACTACATCACTACTTTCATGATGTTTCAAGTGACAGAGACCAGTTCAACATCCTCGAGGAAACTCTCCAAAACAAATCATAAGTACTTAATAAACCTTCAACCCATGCTCTAGCCAAACATCTTGTGATGCTGGTTCCAAAACTCATCAACTAACAATTAAGAAGTTACTTATGTATGTGACCACCAAAGAAGCAACATGTAGTGTAAAGGTGCTACTGGATCCTGCACATGGGTGGTACTCTTTGATGTTAAAGATTATTATCCAAGAGCCCAAGATGCAGAACTGTTAGTAGGATTTAAATATGAACACTTATTCCCATTTGTAATCAGCATTACCGTAGACCAGTATTTCCCAAACTGTGGGTCGTGACCCATGGGCACTCGCTGATCGTTAGTAGGTTGAGAAAGTCCAAGCGATTTTTAAAGATGTATTATGTATTTATCTTATCAAATTTGCTGCTTTTCAATGACAGAGGCCAAATATCAGGCTATGTCTTCTGACAAATTGCTGATTATTTTTTTTTTTAACATGGAGATCTTGCTGGGGTACAGAGAGTGTGAAAGCAAAAGCTGTTGGTTGTCATTTTTTATAACATAACAAAATGTAAATACCTGTAAATAAATTGTACACATTAAGCAGTTCAGAAAAAAATGAAACCCTTTTTGTTTGTAATTCTGAAGTGTGACTGAAACAAAGATTTTTAATAGGATCAAAACAAATCAAGACACTTTTGCATGGAGGTACACAAATGATAAATATTCACTGAAACCCAATTTCCACTCATTATCATTTGTGTGCAGCATATGAATAAAACTGTATGTCTGCAAATTTAGTGGCCATTGTAATGGAAATAAGCTGTCTGCAAATTACAGTACGCTATCACACAATGCTTTAGTGGCATTCAAAAGTCGCCTTCCTCATGTCTATTAAAGCTAGATGAGTCGCAAAAGTTTGTCCTTCTTAAAAAGTGGCTTGTGCCTCTAAAAAGTTTGGCAAACACTGACTTTGACATAATGAGCAGTAATACTGCCCTTGATGAGGCTGATCAGGGGTCTAAGATTAGTGACTAACCGAGTCCCTTCCAAGCTTTTACTGTTCATTTAGGCTCTTCGCCTTTATACATAATCAGAGTCTGATATGATGGTGACGCTAGGCTTTTAGATAGGAATGACACAGTGAGGACAAACAAGGTTATATATCTTATTTTAATCGGTATATTTGTGATATACTTAAAAAGTTTATCAAAGTTTTAATTTAACACACATATTGAATGGACCACTACTACGCAATGCAACCATACCAAAATTATTGATCATAGACCCTTAAGATTTGCTCATGCTTTGAAGGCAATGTTACAATATTGTCTACCATTAAACGTTCGGGTCAGCTGTGACAAGACCATGGTTATATACCTGGAACATAGTAACAATTACCTTGATATTGTCAAAGATTTTGGCTACTTGGGTGTTGCCTTTGATTAGCATTGAGCCCTCGAATAGAAAAAATAATTCATAAGGCTTTATTGGCTTTGGTTGCCCTTAAATGATTTGGGGTGGTAGATCTTTGTTTAGTTCCATACTTCACATATCACTCAGTCAAAATATCTTTATTCGGCTGACTTACAGCCATAAAAGAATGCATCATAAAGGAAAACATTTAAAACATAATTTAAAAATGTGATACAGACTATAGGTAAAATACTTCAAGACAGTAGTAATTCATAATCGGAATATAGTAAAAACGATTCAATGATTTGATATTTCTACAGAATAGCAGCATAAACTAAAACCGTGTGTTATAAACGGAGCAAGAAAACTCTGTCCCGTAGGCCATAATGTCCAGAAATAAATCATTCAAACAGGACAAAAAAGATCATTTCGCAACAGCATCATGCAAATGAACAGAGGCTGAAATATATCATAAATTAATAAACAGATAAACTCATTTAAAAGCTGAAGATGATATAAAGCTGGCCGGCACTTCCTAATATTTAAAAACTTTAGAAGAAGAATGATAAAATCACGCCTTGGCTTAATATGGAGTTAACAAAAGAAAAAAAATGAATTGTGCTCTGTTTAGACTTTGAGTCACAAGGGCACAGATCCAGTTTAGCATCACAATAGGCTTTACGGGAATAAGAGACCAAAAAAGTGCTAGATGGCAAACCTGTATCTGATCAGATAAAACAATTTAGTGTGACTAAAGTAAAAATAAAGATAAGGCTCCACACCTGGAGAACGTACTAGGAGCGAATCTTCTGACACTCTTTTTTACCATCTCTAGATGCTTACTGGATAGCTTTAAACAAGTCAGGAGATCGTTGTTCGATTTAGTTTTTTGGCTCTTAACAATAGTAGCTGGATTATAAAAAAAAAAAAGGCCGCCAGCCCCAAGGTCTCTAACTGTTTTTTTATGTAGCTAAGCCAGGGTATCTTCAACATGTGATCAAGCTTAAAACAGTCTAAAATAAGGCGTGGTAAAGAGCTTGCTTCTCCTTCGCCCAAATTGAGTGACAGAGTAAAATTGGTGCAATTTAGACGCGAAAAGACACAGGGGTCAAAATAAGTTTGCTGTGACAGATAATGGCGGGAAGACTATTGGGAACTGTCAACAAACATCTCATAAAGTTGTTCTCAACCGTTTGAAGGCACACTGGGTTAGAAGAACCCCATACTCCATTCCCATACAAAGTAACAGAACACGAGCGAACCTTAGAGATATTAATTATTGTATTATTTGGTCTTGAGCCTAGCTTCTTCGTGAATCTAAATATCGCCTCCAGATTTTGATTAAAACTACTGACCCTTGTTTCAATTAGTTGGTGCCATGTGCTCTTCTGATCAAACGGGTTTCCCAGGTACGAGAAAGTTGGGATATAGGTTAACTTTTCCTTGTTAATGAAACATGATTTGAAAATGGTGGGGGATTTACCAACCACCATAGTGAAATATTTCTCTGTTAGTCCTGAAACCCAGTTCGTTCAAAAAATCGTTAAACCTGGTCACTAACTTTTTTAGGCCCACACTGATTCTAGACATTAGGACACAGTCATCTGCATAAAGTAATGCTGGGAGATTTCTGGTGCCCATCTTGGGGGCATCCACTTTCCCATGGTTAATATAGCTTTCTAAATCATTGATATACAGACAAAATAAAAAGTGGGCAGGGACACAGCCTTGACAAGCCCCACGATTCATTTTGATGGGAGCAGAGAGTTCCCCGCCTGCGCCGTACCTGATCCACCCGGTCACATCGTGATGCATTTTTGCTAAGAATGAGACTAGGGATGGTTCAATGCCCAGATCCAGCATTTTTCCCATAATCTCCCTGTCTGCGCCGAATCAAAAGCTGATGTAAGGTCCATAAACCTGAGATAGAGATCCGGGCTTGGCTATCGTGTACTTGCTAATGACCAGGTGCAGATTAAGACATTCTTTGATGGTTCCCAGGCCCCTCCTAAAGCCATATTGTACATCTGAGAACTTCCCGCTTTCGGTTACCCAGGCCAAACTTCAGATATATCTGACTAAGATTGTGTCATCCTTGTTGTATGAGAACGCAATGGGCTAGTAACATGCCTCTGGTTTGTCTGTTTGGACTAAAGTTACAGTGCTTCAGCGATCAGTCTCTTTTATTTGATGTTATACATAGAACTATTTTGACATCAGATCCATGGATACACTTGGTATCTTTTGAATCCACTTGCATTTTGGGTTTTCTGATAGAATAGGGCTTAATGTGGCTAAGCAAGTACACACTTGAACAGATAATTATTTTATTTATAGGTTTCATATAGCACTAGCTAGACCGAAAGGCATCAGAGCGATTTACAGAGTCAAGAGAAAGGCAATAATCCAATCACTGAGATTGTGTACAACAATCTTCGTTTCAAGTACACACAAAGTATATACACAGGAAAAATAGTTGGGAAGGGCGGGTGGAATACGCAAAATATATACACGGAAAATCGCTTGGCCGATAATGAAACTTGTTGTGCATCTAGTAACTAAAAGCAAATTATTTCCTATAACATTTATTTTCCTCTCAACATCATGCCACACCCATCCTCACAAGTTTTCATAAGACACCAACATAATGTACCTTTGTAAAACACAGTCTCTTTTGGGTTTCTTACCACTGAAATAACAGATGTTTGCTGTCAGTGGTACTCCTTTTATTGATCTCAGAAAAATGAAAGCTGAATGGACCTGCTGGGATTCAAACTTGCACTAGTTCAGTGAGCCACCAGACGTGGCGTATCGACAAAGAGCCACATTAGTCTTCTTACTCTTCGTTTGCTTTACATTGTCTTATGTGGCCACCAGCCAGGGGCGTAGTTTGATCATTAAGATTGTCGCGAAATCTTAAGCTCCCCCCCCAATCACGCTAGCATTTAAGGTTAAACTAGATTATACGACCAGCAGGTTGCATTAGGGTGCCTAAGGGGCAGTAGACAGGGAGAGGAATGCGGATTGGTAGTGAGAGAAAACACAATATTTTGCAAAATAACCAACATTTCTAAGGGATTTCAGAACAAAGGGAGAGGGCATATGTGTGCGTTTTGGTCTGTGTGCATGTAAAAATTCCTGGCGAAATCTACTGACACCTCTTCATACCCGACTGTTAGCACCTGTACCCAACTATTTATCAGGAACTACATTTATGGGAGTGGGGGATGGTAAGAGCTCAAACACCCCCCAAAGCTACGGCCTTGCCACCAGCTACCCCAAAACTGATCTCTTTATTTCTCTAGAGTGTTCATACGTCCTATAAAATTGTACACCTGAGTAAACCATCAGTGATATAACTTACTAGATGTTGCTCACTATGTCAAAGAAAAAATCATGCATTATATACTCTTCATTTGGTAATGAGTCACTAGTAAATCTCGAAATTTGTAGGCACCCACAAGTTAGTTTTCACTAGCCTGCTGACTTGGATACGCTCCAAAACTCTTCACAAAAGGCAATAATGTTATATTTTTTAGTTATATTCATTAATTACCATAGTGGACACAGGTTCAGTGTCAACGCATTTGAATACATTGGTGCAGACAGTAAGATTTCATCAACAATCCTGATCAACACGTTCGACCTCCAATATTACACAGCTGCATCTTTTTTCTCAAGTAGTGTGCACCTGAGGTCTAGTCCCTGTGTCCTATTAACAATCCTGGTGATATAGGCTGGTGATACAGATGGGAAAAACAAGGGTGTGAAGGTGTGAAAGAGGGAGAGAGGGAAGACTGGATGCTGGCCTCCAGTGGAGATAAACTTGCAAGCCCACTTGCATTTGTTTTATCTGTGTACAAAATTGTTACCTCCATATAGTATTCATTCATTACGATGGGAGTTTCGTCGGAGACTTGTGGGTGGGAGTTAAGATACCTCTGCAATGGTTCCCAGATGCCCCTGGGTCGAGCCTGTGAAGGCATACTGTTAAAAGGGGTTCAAAGACAACCAGTAACCAAAGACCCTTTTATGTTGCCTGGCGGTATCGCCTCTATGACCCACCAATATTAATCAATGAAGAAGCAGGCGCTGGAGACTGGAAGGCAGGAAACGAGGATTTTATTCTCTCCGGAGGAGAACACATCAATTCAGACAGCAAGTATCGTCACGAGGTGCTCTAACCACATCTCTGAGGCCTGGCCTCTTATACTAGGGTTTATGACCTTTATTGCACGTAACACATTCTCGCAACACTTTGATATTTGAAAGAACATCCTCGGAATCTCCCCTTCAGGCCCGTTCCCACATACATTTATAGTTGAATTCCCCACCCCGGTCACAACAGGTGATGATTGTCGCGCAGCAGGGCATTCCGCCGATTCACGGAATGCGTGGAGTTGATCGGATCTCATAGGGTGGGGGCTTTGATCGGCTCGAGGGTCTTTTGATGGGGAGGGGAAGCTTCCTACTGTACGGGGTAATAAACAGTATCCGCAGGGCCAGGTGGCGGCCTGGGAACAAGGAAGACAAACGGGGACACAGGGAAAGGGGGTTTGCATCAAAAGGATCTGAGACCATGAAAGGGATGAGGGGAGGTGTCGCGCTGGGAACAGGATGGGATTCTGTGGTGAAGCTGCGCTGAAGAGGGGTTTATGACCCAAGGCATGAGAGAGCGGGGGTTGTCAGCGTGCAGGGGATGCTTGCGAGGTTAGGAGAGAGAGAGAGACGCGCTGGCTATCAGCGAGGGGCAGGGAGGCCATGGTGCTCAAAATGGCTGCCGCTTACGCGCACGAATGGGCTCGAAAGGGGCAAGATGGCGCCGATAATGTTGACGTTTGCAGTCTAATCTTTAACAGTCCTCCCTTTTCAACATATCTTAGCCAACTTGCTTACTCAATGTCAATCTTCATCAAATTCCTAACCTCGGCATAATATATTGCTCTCATATGTTCGTTTCCAAAGTCCACAGTCTTAGGGCAAATACAATTTACGCATAATGTACACAGAGGTGGCAGACATTGAATTCCTAAGCATAAGCCGCATATTACAACTACAGGAATCAGGATAATGGTGAATAGTCTCCAGCCCCAGTTCTTAACGGTGCTCCAGAACCAACCACCAAGCGACCATTCTTCTTGTTCTTGGTGGACTTCTGAAGAGAGTCTATGAAGATGTTCGATGGCTTTGTACACTGAGGGTGAGTTGTCCGGTATGTACGTACAGCAGCTGGACCCAATAATGCGGCATGCTCCACCACGATCCGCAAGAACCACATCTAGGACAAGGCGGTTCTGGAGGGCCACCAAGCGGACGGCTTGAAGTTCAGCGGTGTTGTTAGCAAGGATACCAGCCGTGATGTTCATTGTTGTCTCAACTGCTTGAGTCAGATGTCGGATTGCACGGCTGTTTGCCATCGGGCCCCAGAGGGGGACAAGTCCCTTCATAGCATCGAGGAACTGCGCTCCTGTTGAGTCGGCTTGTTCAATGTCCTTGGCTCGTTTTTGTCTGTGATGATTTGCTGGTGCCACATAAGTCGGAGGAAGGATGAAGGAAATGAAACAAGTGCCCCCCCAGCCTTTGGGGAGCCAGGTGTAAGCCTTCGTGCCGCAGACGAAATACGTGTTTGGAGATGCCACAAAGGAAGGTGGGTCGGTGGAGTCCAGAGTTCTGGAAAACCGGCAAGCACTGTGGCCTACCAGTTGAGTCCCAAGCCCGTCCATGCACATGTGGCCGGTGACGTTGATGACTGACAGGGCCACAGTCAGAGTGGCAGCCGTTCGTTTTCGCAGGTAGGAGAAGGTGGTTCTGGTTGGATTATTGAACACTTGCATTTCAATTTGTTCTTTAGCAGGGATGTCCAAGTGGATTGTGTTGTTGGTGGTCTGCGGGCAGAAGTGTGTCTTTGTTCTGTTCCGCCAGACCCCGTGGTAGAAATGCGTTACGGTTTTGCTGGAGGTGGCATTGTCCTTAAAGCTTTCTTGCAGAAGCATCAGCCAAGCAAGACAGGAGCCGTGAACTGAGAAAGGTGAAGGGATGAATGGTATCGAGTGTCCAGTGGCGTGGGGTAGCAACCCACAGATCCAACAGTTGGTGGCATTGGTGGCAAGGTTGTGCTGGTGAAGTAGTTGTACGAAAGAGTTATTCCAAAATTCCTCTCGCCTCTCTCTGAGTTGGGGAGAGAGCGAAATCAGATAATGTTCCTTCATGGTGGTAGGCTGAGCAGTGGTCAGGAATGTTTCGTGAGCAGTTGCATTTTCTTCCACGATCCAGAGTGTGGTCATGAGGAGAAAGCAGAAAAGGATTGTGATGAAGAGTGCAATTGTCTTTGAGCTGTGGAGTCTGCCTGCTTTTGGGTTTCTGTGGTGGGTATTTCCTGTTGCCTCCATCATCTTCTTATGTGGCGCTTCCATCATCTTCTTATCTGGCGCTTCCATCATCTTCAAGGTGCTCGGTAGCGGGCAGAACCACAGACTTTGTTTTGCTTCTCTCCGGGTAACCCTTGGTAGTGTTTAGGTCACCGTTCTGAGATTTAACTCAGTCCGTGGTCTACTTAGCCGAAGCTCCCTCCTTTCGACGCAGGAAATACCCTTCTTTCGATGGCACAGTGGGATCAGAGAATTTTGAAAGTTCAAGTGTTTCGGTATCAGGATAGCAGGTTAGTGACGGTCGGTCCTTGTTCAGGAGCTCTTCTTGGTTGTCGATGTTTTCGGTCGAGGTCAGGGTCGAGGAGACCTTCTTACAGTGGTGTGCATGCAGGCAGTTGCGTTTTCCCTCCACTCGAAGTGCTGTTCGGGTGGTGATGAGGACTTGCCAGGGGCCCGTCCACCGGGGTTCCAGACTCTTGGCACGCTGGAAGTTCCGGATCAGGACGAAATCCCCAGGCTGGATGGTGTGTCCGGGACCCCTGGAAGTGTCAGGGATGGCATGCAGCACCTGTTGATGGATAACAGACAGTGTTTTAGTCAACTGGCATAAGTAATCAGACATTAGGACGTCCGGGACGTCATGAATGGAAGTTGGTTTCGGTGCAGACCAGACATTCATAGGCCGGCCGAATACAACCTCGTATGGTGTCAAGTGGTGTTTGGTAGGGGTGGAACGCATTGAGAGCAATGCCAGGGGGAGTGCGTCTGGCCATTTCAGTCCTGTGGTAGCCACTATTTTGGCCAATTTTAGTTTCAGTGTGGCGTTATGTCGTTCAACTAGTCCAGCAGATTGGGGGTGGAAGACTGCGTGGAACTTTTGTTTTACACCCAACCCCTTCAAAATGAGTTGGATAACTTCGGCTACGAAGTGGGGGCCATTGTCGCTCCACAAAATTCGACAAAGGCCGTAACGGGGGAAAAACTCCTTTAACAGTACTTTTGCTGTGGCCATAGCAGTGTTGTCACGGGTTGGGTATGCTTCCACCCATTTGCTAAATGCGCATACCACAACAAGTACATATTTCAGGCCTTGACATCTGTCTAGTTGGATGTAGTCCATCTGCAGGACTTCAAACGGGTGATTTGGGACCCCAAACCCTCCCCGGGGTACTACAGTTCCTTTCCCGGGGTTGTGTTGCAGGCATATCAAGCATTGTTGGACCAGACGCTTGGCGGACTCTGTGATCTTATCATTGTGCCAAACTCTGGAGACAAGTTCAATCATGGGGGCTGATCCTATGTGGGCAGGGGAGTGTGCCATAGTCAGTATGGGAATCAGATACGAGTCAGGTAGCAACCATTTGTTTGTGTCTTTTGTCCGCCAGCAGCCTTCGTCATCTTTCAATCCCACCCGTGTCCATTCAGTCAGTTCGTGTTGTGTGCTAGCCATTTGAATGTCTCTAATAGTGTCCCTAGCGTCAGACCATTTTTCTGCTTGTGACCTGGTCACGTACATGCGTGTTGTCGTCCTATTTTCAGCTGTCGTTCGGGCAGTGATGTCGGCTAGTGCATTTCCCTGTCCAATAATGTCTGTCACCTTTTTGTGTGCCTGGCATTTGATGACTGCAAGCTTTTTAGGGAGAAGGACG
Source organism: Lissotriton vulgaris (assembly GCF_964263255.1). Lineage (NCBI taxonomy): Eukaryota > Metazoa > Chordata > Amphibia > Caudata > Salamandridae > Lissotriton > Lissotriton vulgaris. The sequence goes on along the minus strand of NC_141685.1, from coordinate 1,624,630,255 downwards.
GCTTCGATCAAGGCGGAGACTAGATCCCCGTGCAAAATGGGGGTGCCGTGTGAGGTCAAGAATCCCCTCTCCCTCCAAAGGAGCCCATAATGGTGAACCACCCCGAAGGCATACTGGCTGTCGGTGTAAATGTTTGCTGTGGTTCCTGCTGCTAGAATACAGGCTCGTGTCAGGGCAATCAGTTCCGCTGCCTGGGCAGATCGTTGCGTTATGCGGGCTGTCTCGACTATAGTTCGAGCCGTGGTGACTGCATAGGCAGCTGAAGTGGTGCCATCGGGGAGTTTGATGCAAGAACCGTCCACCCACAGCTCTCCGTCGGGGTCGGGAAAGGCCGTGTCTTTGAGGTCAACCCTACTTCTGGTCTGTTCGTCTGTGAGGGTCACACAGTCGTGTACAGGGTGCGCATTGGGATCGTTTTCTGGTAAGGGCAGCAGGGTTGCTGGGTTCAGTGTGGTGCATCTCTTCAGAGTGATGTGGGGTGCGAGCAGAGTCAGTTCGTATCCAGTCAGTCGTGCACTCGTCAGGTGTTGCGTTTTGGTTTGGTTTAGGAGGGTGTCAACTGCATGGGGTACCAGTACTGTGAGGGAATTCGAGAGCACGATCCCCTCACTCTGTCGGATAGAGATCGCAGCAGCAGCTACAGCTCGAAGGCAAGCAGGCAGGGCTCTGGCTACAGGATCAAGGGTGGCTGAGAAGTAAGCGCATGGTCGTTGCTTTGAGCCGATGGACTGGGTCAGGACAGATAAAGCGCACCCCTCCCTTTCGTGAGTGTAAAGGGAGAAGGGCTTTGTGTAATCGGGGGTACCCAACACAGGGGCCGAGCAAAGGGCATCCCGTAGTTGCATGAAGGAAGCCTGACACTCAGGGGTCCAAGGGAGTGGGAAAGGGATATCCTTAGCTAGCAGTGAAAGCAGTGGTTTTACTACGAGGCTAAAGTTGGGTAACCACTGTCGGCAGAAGGAGGTGAGGCCTAGTAGGGAGCGGACCTGTTTCTGGGTCCTAGGGATGGGGGTGTCGAGAATGGTTTGGATCCGGTCAGGAGTCGGTTTCCTTCCGTCTTTGGACAAAAGGTGGCCTAGGTAAGTGACCTGGGGTTGGCAGAATTGCAACTTCTTCTTAGAGACCTTGTGGCCATTTTCTGCAAGGAAGTGCAGGAGTTGAATGGTGGCTGTGACAGCTAGTGGAGTGGTGTCGGCTGCCAAAAGGATGTCATCGACATATTGCACTAACACCACTCCATCGGGTAACTGGACTTGATCCAGTTGTCTCTTGAGGGCCTGGCTGTAGATGCTAGGGCTTTCTGTGTAACCCTGGGGTGCTCGGCAGAACCTATATGAGCGGGCTTTTAGGGTGAAACCGAAGAGATATCGGCTGTCTGGGTGGATGGGGATGGAAAAGAATGCGTTTTTGAGGTCAATGACAGTGAAGGTGGTGGCAGTGGAGGGAATCAAAGTCAGGATGGTGGTAATGTCCGAGACCACAGGGTACTGGGGTACCACCACTTTGTTGATCTCTCGAAGGTCAATGATGAAGCGGTATGCTTTCTCATCTCCTTCTCCCTGTTTCTTAATGATGGGCAAGATTGGGCTGTTGCAAACGTTGCTAACCACTTCCTCTACCACTCCTGCGTCTATCAGTGATTGGATGATTTCTACCAATGCCTTCTCGCCCTCCGGCGATATCCGATATTGTGGAAGTTTTGGGAGTGTTGCATCTGGTCGAACAGTAATGTGCACTGGGTCGATCATCATGCGACCTACATCCGAATCCGTTTTGGCCCACAGATACGGAGGCAGAGTGTCAAGCAGGGAAGTGTCAGCGTCGGTGATGGAAAACATGTGTCTGGGGGGGCAATGTCTAAGCAGAACGGGATTGTCGTAAAGGAAAACTCGGACTCCATCTTGGGAACATCTAATCGTTGCTCGGAAGTGTTTCAATAAGTCGAGTCCCATAATTGCGTCAGGGCTATTGGAGGAAAGCAAAAACGTGGTGTCAGTGGTGTTGTTTTCTAAGTCAAAGAGGATCGGGGCGGACAAAGGGTTAGTGGAGGGCGTTCCATCGAAACCTGTCGATGTTATTAGTGAGCCAGACAAGGGTGCCCTTGGAATCAGTCGTTTAGATAATGCACTACGTGTTGCGCCAGTGTCTACCAGGAATGGTGACTTTGTACCCAAGACCTTAGCAGTGACATAAGGGCCTTGCTGGTCAACATGGAGCTCGACTGGATCCCTCCCTTGCCCTAGGCAGTCCTATGCAAAGTCATGAACATCATCGTAGTCAGATTGCTGGCATTGGTTCTGTCGGGGTCGGTCAAATGTGTTTGGCCTACCTGATCTATCATTAGTTGCGTTGTTTGGGGGCCCTCGCTGTGGTCCCCTATTTCTTGGTCCACTTGCTGTATCCCTAGGATCTCTATTTCTGATGAGTTCCAAAAGAACTGGGCACTGAGATTTCCAGTGGCCCGTTCCTTTACAGAAAGCACACTGGTCCTCTCTAATGTCTGTACGTCCAATGTGGGGAGTCGAAGTACGGTCCTTGGGAGGTGCAGTTTTAGGGGCGTTCATCTGATGGTTTCTCCGGTATTGGTCTCGTCCCATAGTCACCCCTTGCAGTTGAGCCATCATCACCCTCTCCTTTAAGTCTTTCTTCTTTCTCTCTGTTGTTCTATCGTTTTCGTTTTTCTGATGTTCATAATATTGGGCCATCTGGAGGATAGCCATAGGTTTGGAGGCTGCCCAACTACTTTCGCTGGCCTGCAGTTTCTGCGAGACCTCCGGTGATAAACCCTTAACGTAATTCTGGACAAACAGATGGTGTCCGGTTGCAGTGGTCAAGTCCTGGCCGCTGTAATCGGAGAACACCGTTTCAAACCGGGAGAAGTATTCCGATACATCCTCCTGAGGTTTCTGGCGACAGGCCGTTACTATCGACCAGTCCACTTTCTTTTCTGGGATCAGGGTTTTTAATTTCTGTACGATTTTATCCGGGAGGTCTAAAATGGCTTTCAAAGGCTTTTGTCCGGGTTCTCGTTGTCTGTCTATGCCATCGAGTTGTGACCAGTTATGTCCAAACAGCTCAGAGTGGTCGACTTTCCGGATTTGCTTCCACACATCAGCTGGTAGACATAACCCGAAAAACAAGTCGATGTCAGCCAGAGTCATGATCGTCGATCCTAGGGCTGTACCCAACTCAGTATAGAAGGCAGTGGGGTTTTTACGTAGGTCAGGCAGAGATTTCCGGAAGGTCAGAATCTCTTGCCGGTCCCATGGTTGGTAGACCCAATTGTACACTACCCTTCCCTTCGCATCTTTGTTGTTTGCGTCATCGTGAGTCCCTTCACCTCGTGGAGGAACCCAGTAAGGGGCAGCCTCTCGTATCGGCATCATGGTGTTAGATCGTTCAGTTTGTGGTTCGGTGGCTACGGATGTTGTGGATTCGATTTTCGGCTTTTGTTCAGTGAGGTGGCGGAAAACCTCAAGCGTACGCGTAAGGAGGTCCGTCACATCACTCTCACTCTCATCCCCGATATCCCGATATCGACCTTCCGGTACAGAGTCGTTAGGCTCTGGGGACCTTTTTCTTGATATCGGTCCTCGTATGCGTTTAAGACGTGGTAACACAGTTGTACAGTAAAGTGTCGTCTGTGACTCCCTGTATAAGAATTAAACACATCCGTGACGGACTCTTCATCTTCCCTCTTCTCTACCAGTATCTTTGCTATCTTGTCGACCCCTGCTCGCTCATTTTTGCTTAGTCTGTATGTTCTTGCAGGACCAACCCTTCGGGCCTCTGGGTCGCCCAACGTTGTCGTTTGCGTAGCATCTAATACAAGGAGTTCAGCTGGCACAGAGGCCATGGGGGCTGAAGCCGTGGTGCTACTCTCGCTTGTACCTGGGGGTAGTGGGTGCTGTGCTAAGGGTTGGGAAGGGGCATATGGAGGGGGCATGTGGATGATCGGAGGACCTAGCAGCAGATCATCGTTGGTTCGCTGTTTCGAGTGTAATTCAGGGTAGAGCGTGGAGGGTGTTCTAACCAGACACTGGCTTGACGTTTCTATTTCTAGTTTCTGTTTGGTATCCTCTCTTTCTTTTATCTCTTTCTCTAGCTTCTGGGCCGCTAGGTGGGCTGCTTTCCGCAGCTCTTTTCCCAACCTACTCTCAGTTCTCTTTTTACGTTGTTCGGCTTCTTTTCGCCACATGCCGAAGCTGTCAAGCATAGTGGGCGTCGTCTTGTTTTTACCAAGGGCTGTTTCTAGTGCGTTTATTTTATCGTCTTCAAAGGATCCTATCAGTGGCCACTGACTTTCTCGATCCTTTTTCGTATATTTATGCCACAGCTGGCTATAGGCTATAGCGATTAATCCATGCTTCATGAACATGTCCTTATTAGGGGTGCCTTCCAGCGGAGCCGGATGGTTCATCTCTAATAAGCGGTCCGGGCTAAACAGGCTACTAACCAGTGGGGAGAAGACAGGCATGACGGATCACAATGGGGATAATAGTCAGCACTACCTATCTTATCACTGCGTGCAAAGACTAGACAGAATATTTCTATTCTACGTTGTTTGCAGGCAGTGAATACCTCATGAACCAATCTTGAGCAATCAATGTTAGGTCAAAAATAAAAAATCAATATGGTCAATGGGGAGAATAAGTAGGCTCGCAAAGGTCCGCGTCACCTACCCTTTCACTATCTGCAAAGAGGGGACCTACTCTTCCCTGTTTGCAGACAGAGAATCTCCAGAAAACAATCTATAACAGTTAATCAATGGGGGAGGGGCAATTGTTCAGTGGGGGAGAAAGATAGGTCCGACGGATGCGTACCTATCCTTCACTGTTTATAAAGGGAGAGCCTGTTGTTTCTCCGTTTGCAGACAGTGAATCTCCAAATAAATTAACAAAAAGTAATACTAGTATTTTCTCATCAATTATCAATCACTTTCGCAATTCGTCGTGTTTACACGACCTTACCCGGACCGCATGGACAGTTTCTTGTCTTCCGAATCCAGCGCCCGATCGTCCTCTTCTCTTCGTACTCTTTGTGGCACTCCTGATGGTTCCCAGTCAGGACCGCAGATCACTCGAGAGAGGTCTGTTCGGAACCAGTGAAGTTCGGATGATCGGCTGTCAGACGAGGGTCTATCGGACAGGGTACCTTCCGATCGTTGCAGTCGTTCACTCTGTCGTCAGGACCTCTCCCACTGGATCCACGAGTCGCTGATGGGCGCCAATTGTTAAAAGGGGTTCAAAGACAACCAGTAACCAAAGACCCTTTTATGTTGCCCGGCGGTATCGCCTCTATGACCCACCAATATTAATCAATGAAGAAGCAGGCGCTGGAGACTGGAAGGCAGGAAACGAGGATTTTATTCTCTCCGGAGGAGAACACATCAATTCAGACAGCAAGTATCGTCACGAGGTGCTCTAACCACATCTCTGAGGCCTGGCCTCTTATACTAGGGTTTATGACCTTTATTGCACGTAACACATTCTCGCAACACTTTGATATTTGAAAGAACATCCTCGGAATCTCCCCTTCAGGCCCGTTCCCACATACATTTATAGTTGAATTCCCCACCCCGGTCACAACAGGTGATGATTGTCGCGCAGCAGGGCATTCCGCCGATTCACGGAATGCGTGGAGTTGATCGGATCTCATAGGGTGGGGGCTTTGATCGGCTCGAGGGTCTTTTGATGGGGAGGGGAAGCTTCCTACTGTACGGGGTAATAAACAGTATCCGCAGGGCCAGGTGGCGGCCTGGGAACAAGGAAGACAAACGGGGACACAGGGAAAGGGGGTTTGCATCAAAAGGATCTGAGACCATTAAAGGGATGAGGGGAGGTGTCGCGCTGGGAACAGGATGGGATTCTGTGGTGAAGCTGCGCTGAAGAGGGGTTTATGACCCAAGGCATGAGAGAGCGGGGGTTGTCAGCGTGCGGGGGATGCTTGCGAGGTTAGGAGAGAGAGAGAGACGCGCTGGCTATCAGCGAGGGGCAGGGATGCCATGGTGCTCAAAATGGCTGCCGCTTACGCGCACGAATGGGCTCGAAAGGGGCAAGATGGCGCCAATAATGTTGACGTTTGCAGTCTAATCTTTAACAATACGTTCCCAGTACTTAGTCAATTGTCCCTGACAGAACACCGCATCTCTAAGACCATTAGCAACACGGAGCCTTCGACGTCTGCCCCAGCACATTGCTATCCGCCGCTTGGCAAAAAGGAAAAGCCCCCAACTTTATATGCGGTGCCGGCACAGGGCACACATATCCCAGCAGCGCTCTCAGGGGCGAGCGCTCCAACTCCTATTCAAGCATCTCCTTCAGCACTCCAAAGATATTCTCCCAATAGCATGCAATTTCTGGGCAGGTCTAGGCCAGGTGCAAAAAGTTTGCTTCCAGGGCCCGGCATCTTGCAGACCTCGCATCCTCATCCAAGCCCACTTTATGTAGCCATACAGGAGTCCTGTGGACTCTGTGAAGAAACTTGAAAGGAATTGGCTTTAATCAATAGTTAGGTGACAGATGTCTGGCCTGCGCGCAACGGTATGACCACTGCTCATCCTTCATAGGGTAACCCAGTAGCTCCTCCCTACCTTGATGTGCCACTGGGACACACATTGGCACCTCACGCAGCATACCCGCATACAAACGAGTTATGAGTTCACGTGGTGATGGGTTGTTTAAAAAATCCTCTAGGACCTGGAACATAGGGGGTACCGTCGGGAATGAGGCATGCTGGGCACGCATCTCCGCACTGATCTGAAAGTATGTAATTTTGTTGCGCAGTCCCCTGTCCTCACCCTTCAGCACACTATCAGGCAGTGCAAATACCCACACCCCCCTCCTCCCACCCACGGGGAACTCCTCACCCATTGTGTGGAGACAGAGCTTATCAACTATGACATGCTCCCATGTCCTCCAGAAATGGCAGATCTGGCAGAGGGAGCTTACATGTCCTCCAGATGTGCCCTGCTTCTCAGCACCCGTCTGGCCCACACCATGCATCCTACCGTGTCCACCGCAGCCCGGGGCCTGGTCAGTGATATATACAGGGCCATATGCAGCGGCGTGGGGGCTACTTGATTGTGCTCCCGTGCCATGTGTGCTATGAATTGGGTCGGAAAAAGCCTGTAAAATCCCAACTGTGCTTGGACTCCGTTATAGTAGAGCTCCATGTCTGGGGCTCCAAGCCACCCTGTTTGAAGGGCAGTGTTAAGTCTCCTATAATACTCTGGGCTGTTTTCTCGCCCAGGCAAGTGAAATCAAGTTGGAGAGCAATCAGCGGCTGAATGCCATCGTGAAAGGGAGCTGAAGATTAGTGAATAAATACAGAAACTTAGGAAGAACAATCATTTTAACTATTACCAGACGTCCTGCCGGGTGTAGCGGCAGAGGAGTCAACCGTCCCACCCGGCTTTCAAGCCAGCCCATGAGTTTCCTGTAATTATGTGGCCATAGTTCCTGGCTGAGCCAGATTTCCAAGATTTCTCACTGGGCTCTCAGCCCAACCCAGTGGGTACTCCGACTGAAACCATTTGTGGCTGCTGTCAGTGGGTAAATAGTTGATTTGCCCCAATTGATGGTTACCCCATAAAGGCTGCCAAATCGCATAATTTCCCTGATTAGGGGGGGTCTAAGTTTTCTGTTGGGCATTTGACATGTAGAGTCACATCATCAGCATACAGAAATACCAGAACTGTCCTAGGAACAAATGCCATGCCTCGGTGTGCATGGTGCTGTCTCAGATGGGCTGCCAGCAGCTCCATGTCGATGGCAAAAAGAAGAGGGGACAGTGGGCATCCGTGTCTGGTTCCACAAGACACAGGGAAGGAGGGAACCATTCCATTCATTCGAAGCCTTACTGTCGGGGAGGAGTACAGTAGGGCAATCAGTTTCAGGAGTTTAGGGCTGACTCCCGATCGAGCCAGCAGGGCAAACATATACGGCCATTCCAAGGTATCAAAAGCCTTGGTGTCATCGAGGAACACTGCCGCTGCTGGAATCGAGGGGTCTATCTCTTGCATAGTTGCGAAGAAGGTACGCCAGCTGTGCAAAGTGGCTCTCCCAGGAACGAAGCCGCACTGGTCGGGACGCAGCCCCAGACGCAAGAGCTGGAGTAGCCGTGTCACAATGATTGATCATGGACAGCGGATTGCCTTGTGAAACACCTAGAGAGTCGCCAGCTGAATGCCCTGCTAGGAGCCCCCAGCAGGGCAAACCCAAGCAGTATCTGGGAGTAGTCAGATAAGGTTCTTGCTAGGTGGGAGATCTAGGAGACCCTTGCCAGAATTTCCTTCTAAATCAACCAGAAGTCTATCCTGGACTACTTAGGGCCAGCCAAGGAAACACATGTGCCCTCCTCACAATGAGCGTGTTGGTGGCGCCATATGTCAGTCAGGCCATAGTCCTTCATGATAGTTTGTAGATGTGTTGCATGCCATATGTTTCTCCCCGATCCATCATGCACGCAGGCGTGCACAGCTACTCTCAATCAAGTGCAATTCTTGCAGGAAACAGACGTCTGCCCTTTGATAGATGAGGTAAGCCGCCACCAGCCTCGCTTTTGGTTTGTCGTTTAATCCCGCAGAAATTCCAGGTGATAACATTCAGTGTGGTCATATTCACCTCAGGAACTACCATAACCCCCACAATGATCTAGCTTGCTCTCAGTAGGCATATTGCTCAACAGCACATGACACGGGGAGATCAGCAAAGAAGGGAAGAAGGGAAGAAAAGATAATGAGGGGAAAACAATGTTGTGAAAAACAAACACACCCAAAATACCACCACCGCCCCCCCCCCCCCCTCACCCCTCCACTACAGCCACCCAACTTTGCTGGATTACAACCCCCTACCCCCAAAAAGGCCACCCTATGCCAGTGAAGGGAAACAGTGTAGGAATCATCCCTGCGAGGGAGTCATTTGAGGCCTGGCTATTTCCAGCTGGTGGAAGCTGGGTGGCTGGATAAACAGAGCGAAGCTGGGGAAGATCCCGGCATCCGTTACAGCAGACCTAACTGATCAGTGCATGTCAAATCAGAACAAATAAGCCAGAAAGGATGAGCCAAGCTCCTTTGTAAAGAGAAAGGAGTTACTCGACTAGTTCGGTTCACTGGCAGGAATTCTCTAGGTCAGCCGTGTTCATGATGTCCATCGTTTTAACTGAGGTAGTCCTCCACTCTCGCCTTTTTGTCTGAGGCTGGTGACGGTTTAGCTGGACGAAGGCCCCGTACAAATTTGGCCGCCGATTTAGGATTAGGGAAATTCAAGGTTTTCCCTGGATGGAAAATGCATAGTTTTGCTTGAAAGAGAAGGTAGTACTTGATATCCTGTTTCTGGAGCATCCGCTTAATCGGTACAAACTCTCTTCTTGCCGTCTGCACTGCGAGACTGAAATCGGATAGAACAATATAGCATTTCCTTGGAACATTTTCTTGTTGGTGTCTGGCTTTTCTTAACACAGTGTCCCTGTCCCTGTCGCTGTAATTTATCAAGCGGGCGATTATCGGCCTGGCTAGGGCTCCTGGTAGAGGGCTCGGGCCAAGCTCCCTGTGAGCCCTTTTCACTATGCAGACATCTGACAGTGAATCCCTGTAAAGGAACCTCAGCATTTCCTCAATTTAGTCCTCAACACGAGTCATTGCAGTGGAATTTCATCATAGGTGGATACCTTGTCCTTTAGTCTGTCCAGCCTGTCGGCCATAGTCAGTTTTCTGATCAATGGTCGTGAGAGACTGCTTGAGCTCCTTAAACATTTCACGAATATCCGGCTCTGGCATGGCACCCCCAGTTCCTAGGTCCTCCGTGCACTCCTAGGGGGCAGAATTCCCCACCCACTAGCCTGGCTGCCGCAGAGCCAGCTGACTCCGGGAGATATGATGACTGCAAGGCGGTCCCCCTCCTGTGTGACTTTGCTCGCACTCCTGCAAGCCGGAGGGTCCTGTGTGTGTCACCAGTATTTGAAATTTGAAATTTTGAAATTTGAACTTTGTTTAGTTAATTAAAACCATAACAATTTCGTTAGCAGCGCACAACCAAATAAAAAAGAAAACTTTTTTAAGATATTCGTTAAAACAAAAGACTGTCAGATAAAAAATTTAGTATAGACGATAATAAAAACTAGAAGATTTTCCTCAAATTATTCAAAAAAAGTAATTAAAACAAAAATGAGGCGCGAGGATTAACCATTAGCAATTTAAAAACTTCCAACAGTTTTAAGGCGATTTTCGAATCCCTGCAAGAACTTTACCAGCTTGCAGTGTATTAGAGGGGCGGTTGAGTCCAAACCTCCAATAATGGCAGATCTACATGTCCGTAACCTGTTAATCCGAAAGGTATGCTTTAGAAAGTATAACCGTTCCTTACTCAACATCTTGCAATGACAGATGATATGAATTAGATCTTCTTTGGGTCTACCACACAGGCGGCAGATGACAGCTTCATGCTGCTTCCAGGCAGGAGCCTCAGCTAAGGTTGGAAATTTACCAAATCTCAGTGCCATCAGCTTTTTCTTAATAAAGATAGAAAAGGTTTATTCCAAGTAAAGTGCTAGGGTAAGTGCCTTATAAGCGTTTATCACGGCCCAAGAGTGGGAACGGTGGGAGAAAATGTCTTTGTCTGTAACCAAAGAGTGAAATTTTGGCACTTTATTTAGAACATGTTTTAATGCGGCAAATGGAAAAATTTTGTCCCAAAGATTTACGGAGCATGTTACCTCCAATGCATGCGATAAAAATTGATTTGCTTTTGAGTTTTTATGTGTTTTCAGCTCCTGCCAAAGAAAAGTATTAAGATTATTGACAGTTGCTTTTTTCATAATCTGGTACCACACCTTGATATACGAATATAATCTTCCCAATGTTTCGTTTTTTTAAGCCAAATTCGAGGCACATTTGCGCAGGTGAAGCCATGTTGGGTAGTCGAAGTACCTTTTTATAAATTTTAGTTATTAAGCTGTTTAATAGGTCTGCATCCTTTCCGTACATTGCTACACTTGCATATGTTAGCGTGGGAAGAACCTTATTCGCCATCACAATTAATAGTGGTTTTAATAATGGTCTTTCCAGTTTCTTTGACAGAGTGCTTAGCCCGAATATTAAAGCTCCCGCTCTTTGCGTCAGTATTTTTTCTGGTCCATTAAGTTGAGCTTATCGTCGATATAGTAGCCCAGATATTTATAATTAGAGACTCTGTGTGTCACCAGTATGCTGGGCCTGATCCCCAGGCCAATCTGTGATTCTGTCCACCAAGCTTTCCGCTACTTTGGTCAAAATTCTGCATCTACCGCACAGCCCGCAGGCCCTGGTCTCGCTATAGAAGCTCAGCAGGCCCGGCGCTAGGCATGGGCAGCGTGGGCAGCTGCCCAGGGCCTCGCACTCAGCTCACCAGCATGGGGCCACGCACTGGTGATGCGTCCTGTCGGTTCCCTGGCGATCCATTTCAAAGAATGGTGTCACCTTTCTTTGAAATGGAGGGGCTCCCCTCCCTGGGCCTCTCAGGGATGGTATCTGGATACATAAGAGAGGGAGACGCTCCTTACAATTGAAAGGAGACCCATTCACAGACACTGTGGGAGGCCCATTGTCCAACATTATGGCGCCCCCATAGTTTTAACTTTTAGCCCACAAGCAATTCTCACACCTATCGGACTGAAGGTGTGAGAAATGCTTGTGGGCTCAAAGTAAAAACTGTGGGGGGCGACAAAATGCTGGACAATAGGCCTCCCACAGTGTCTGTGAATGGTCTCCTTGCAAGGGGCCACTTATCTACATTAGAGGGCCTCGCACATTCCTTTTTAGCCCAGGGCCTCGCAAATCCTCAAACCGGCCCTGAAGCCCAGGACACTTGCAGTGCCAACTGGTGGGATCTGACCTCCCTCACCACCTCACTCCGTTCATCCCCTACTTCGCTCTGACTTCACAGGGTTGGCCTCGCAACGCTCACTGTCCAGCCCTTCCCCCGTCGTTCTTCTCACCTGATATGCTGAGGGACTGCTCGCTGCTGCGACTTCTAATGGGGTTCTTGTCCACTCCTACCAGGGCGCTCCTCGTGGATGAGCGTTGCGGGTCCGTCGGCTTACCTCACTGGCCTACAGCCTCTGGGCCTCTCTCTGTGCCACTCGGCCTGTCTCTAATGCCCCTCAGAGGCACGCGGACATCTGCTCAGCTACTGCAAAGTAACGGGGCTGCAGTTCTTCCCTCTCCGCGTCTCTCTCCAACAGCCAGTGCCTCCATTGGGGCTCTCTTCTCTCTGACACGTCTCAGGTCTGCTCAGCCGCTGCTCCTCCTCAGGGTCGGATTGGCAAGGCGGGCATTCGGGAAACGGCCGAAGGGCCGTTGTCTCAGTGCCCTCTGTGGGCCGGTTTTTTTCTCCCCTTTTTCAGTTCACAGAGAGTGCTCTCTGCTATCTGCTCTCTGTGAACTTGGGAAGGGGAGAAAAAAAAACGGCCCACAGAGCGCACGGAAACAGAGACAGAAATGAAAGCGCTTCACTGTGTGCCATGCAGTGATTATTAGCTGTGGCCTCACTTCACCCCCTGCCCCTGAAAAGCAATCACGCCAAGAGTGGGCTGGGGAGCGGTGATTGTCTGCGAAAATCGGCCTCCCTGGGGGCCAGGTGTTGCTCAGGCCTTGAGCCATTTCCACCTCGGCCCCCCTGGGGCCCACACAGCCGAGAAACGGTGTTAATCTTAACACCTCGCCCACAGCCCCTCAGATTCAGGGCACAGTGGGCGAGGAAGAATGGGTCTGGCTGTGGGGACCAGGTGATGTTTTGAACTCCCACCATCTTCACCTCAGCCTTCCCCTGTCTACCATTGTGCTCCCCTGCCAAGACATTGCCCTGGGGCCTGGAGGGCTGGGGAGGGTTGATTAATTTACTAATTGCAGGGGCCATACTGCTGTTCATGTGCTCTTGAGCTAAGTAGGTTAGTAATAGCAGGGGCTTCCCTTCTTTTCAGGTGCTCCTGCACTGAAGTTCTTGAATAATTTTGTGACAGAAAGGGGCCTTGCTGTTTTTTTAGTTGCTCAGCATGTAGGCCATTGTCACCTTGGGCCTGTGTCCTGCGCAAGAACAGTATCCTCCCACTTTCATTCCTTATCTTTGCATAGGCATAGGTGGCCTAACGCCAGAGTTGCAGAGATGGGGATTCAAGTTTGAATCCCAGGGTCTGCTCAACAGCCTGTGATTCTGGGCAGATCACTTCCTCGCCCAGGCCCTTAAATAAAAAATCAGATCATGTGTACTGTAATTGGTACTCATGAATAGAACTCAAATAGCCTTTGTCTTGGGCTGAATTTACACTACATAAAACTGTCAAATGGTAAGAAAATTATAAAAAATAACCATTTGTTCATGCTTTATGATTCTGCAAAGGGACCATGATAATTAAAGAGGACACTTTATAAAAACATGTCCATATTTTTAACACAGCTTTTCCGATACAAAATTTCCATTTCATTCCCCTTAGTGCTTCACTGTCTGGTTGTCTTATGCTGTGGAGGCTGCGCTCTGACCCCTAAGTCATTCGGCACCTCTTGCTGAGTGCACCATTCTACTTCTATGTTCTTTTTGTTATCCTGGGAGAGTCTAAGCTTGCCCTAAGATAACATTTCATAGTATTCATAATGCACAATGTGATACCAACAACTTGGCATTAATACTGGTTTCGTATCTTAATCAGATCATGTGATCCTAGGCAATTGTTTTATTTCACTTTCCGACCTCTTTCTTCATCACATATGAAGAACTCGAAATACATGACATCAGTATGGGTGCTGTACAAAACCTTCTCCTGTGTGAATGAATGACACAAACAGGATGTTTTATGTTGTCTAGGCAAAGAAGAGGAACAGAGGAAAAGAAAAGGGGGTGCTGAAAAATTACGAGAGAAGAAAAGAAGACGGCTTGAAGAAGAAGTGAAAGAAAACAAGAACATTTTCAACATGTTTACAACGCAGACCAAAAAGCTGTATCACAATGCCTGTACTACAGCAGCGGGTCCTCTCTCTTTAGGTGCAAATGTTTTGGCCATTACTTTGACAGAAGACTCCACTTGCAAGCAAATGATAGAAGAACATGATTGTGAAAGAATGGCAGATATGTCAGAGGAAGCAGGAGTCCTGTCTATTGATGCAACTAAAGGTGTCACTGGCGAGCAGGACTTACAAATCAGCACTTCTGCAATACTTGGAACAAATGTGGAGGAAGCAACCGAATCTACTGCAAAGGCCACTCCAGCAGACGAAGAAACCAAATCCACTGTGTCAGGGAGATCTGCATCCATCTTATTACATTTGCCAGAAGCTGGGATCCAAGATAAGACGGATACTCAAGGAAAGGACCAGACACAGTTAGTTGACCTTTACTTTCAACGGCCAACGCATGACCAGCTTTCTGCATTCTTTCACTATCACCCAATCCAATCTTCCAAAAGTCAACAGTTCAATGGGCAGTTGGCATTCATGAGGAAAGATGGGAGTACGCGACACTGGTTAAGCTTTTCAAAAATCCAAAAGCTTTCTTTCGCACAGTTTGCTTGGCATTTAGCAAATGTGAAGAAAGTGGGCCTTTTATTCGAGGGGTGAAAAACTTTAGGCACGTGTACATGCGCATTACAGAGCATGAGGCATCCCAATTCCACAAAAGATGCACTGATTCGTATATGATGACAATTTCTGGAGTTGACATAACCACTCTCCTCTTCTCTCGGCAGACAACTCGTGCAGTACAAGTCAGAAAGAGGAGAGAAATATTGGAGCGTGTGGTTGAAGTTATTAAACTGATTGGTAAAAGGGGGCTTAGCTATCGGGGGAAATCAGAGTCTGTGTCTGAGTTGGATAATGATTTAATGGATCATGGGAACTTTCTGGAGCTCATCCTTCTGCTGTCAAAATATGACCAACCTCTTAAACAACACATTGAGTCTCTCAGAAAGGTGGTCGTGGTGCATCTGTGACATTCATGTCAAAGACCACAATTGGTTATGTAATAGAAACAATTTCCAAACTGATAAAAAGACACATTGCTAAAGAAATAAACGATGCAGGTATGTACTCAATCCAGATAGACTCAACTCAAGATATAAGTATTACTGACCAGTGTTCCATTATCATCCGATATGTCACAGACACTGTACATGAACGCCTAATAGCAGTCAGAAATTGCACTTTGTCAACTGGAAAAGGATTGTTCGAGTTGGTACAAACTGCAATTCAACAAAATGGTCTTGACATAGCTAAGTGCATTGGAAATTCGACTGATGGTGCTTCCAACATGCAAGGCCAGTACAATGGACTCAGTACTTGGCTAAGCAAAGAATCTCCAAATCACATACACGTCTGGTGTTATGCACATGTGTTAAACCTTGTCCTTATTGAGGTGACCCAAGCATTTACAGCGTCCACCTCTCTCTTTGGACTGCTACACTCTTGTGCAGTCTTTCTCCGGGAGTCATATAAGCGGATGGATGTGTGGCGTGAGCTGGCAAAGGATAGCCGGACAGTCCAGATCATTGGAGAAACAAGATGGTGGGCAAAAGATGCTGCTCTCAAGAAAGTTTTTGGCTCTTTCAATAACCCTGCCAATGCTATGTTTATTGATTTGGTCAAAGTCCTTCATAAGATTTCATCTGACAATCTTAGATTTATTCCAAATGTACGGTGCCAAGCCTTACAATTTGCTGAGGGACTATGTAAATTTCAAACAGTCCTAACAGCCCAATTGTATCTTCGCATTTTTGCTTCAACCACACCACTGTCTAAGTATCTCCAAACAAGTGGACTGGATATCCTGCAAGCACAGAGAATGGTGTCAGACACTGTAAAACTCCTTGCCACAGATTCCCGCAATTTTGATGCTGTGTACTCTGCTGCCACAACATTTTCAGAGTGGGCCAACAAAGGTTTAGCAGAAAGGAACTGTGACCAAGAAGTACAAACAACACTTCCAGAAGGGAGATTGTCCTTTAAAAAGATGCCTGGGATGAGCACAAAGGATGAGCCTATAACCCTAGCTAAAGATCGATTTCGTATTGGGGTGCATAATCCAGTAATGGACCAAGTTATTCAAAGTCTGACCACTCGTTTCAAGACACACTTCACTTTGGCAGCAGATATAGCATGCCTAGACCCAAAGAACTTCAATCAGACTCTCCCAGGTAATGCTCTTGTGAGACTTTGCTCCTTGTTGCAAAACATAGATAGCTCAATAAATGTGCAGACTTTGCAGGAAGAACTTCAGGATTTTGCTGCTAAATGGTCAAATTTAAAAAGGACACTACCTGAAGAGTACGACAGAGAAGACCAGATTAATGAAGACAAACCACTTCAAGTAGAAGAATTTGACAAAAAACCTGAGGCTGGGCCAACAAAGTGCAATATTTGCCGTGACTGTGCTGTCTGTTGTTACTCTATCTTGAAAAAATACCTTCTTTTCAGCAGTGCCTATCGGCATTTGTATTTGGCATACAAATATGTCTTGACCTTATCCTGTACACAAGTAGCCTGTGAGAGAAGTTTTTCCAAACTGAAGTGCATCAAAACCCGCCTAAGAAACCAAATTGGTCAGGAAAACCTTGAAGCCTTTATGCTCATGTCAGTTGAATGGAATGTGCTGTCTCAGTTGAAAACTGATGACATTATTGACTTTGTTGCAAAAAAAAGTGCATTGCTGCAGGATCTTTTGATTGAGTAATCCTCAGTCTCCCCATGGCCCAGACTTTAAGGCAGCAACAGATATGAATAAAACTGTGTTTTTTGTATATAGACATCACCTGCTGACTGTGAAATAAATGTATGACCAGATTGTACAGATACGTTTTTTCAGCATTCTTTACACCCCAGACTGCCTTTTCCTCGTTTGTGAATTCTTACTTTTGTTATTACATGTTCTATTCCCAGAGATTCCAGTCTTACCCTTTCTCCTTGACTTTGTACTAGATTTCTGGTTTATGTGATGATTAGAGTCTAGGACATAGCTGGTTAGGAAAGAGTATCCAACGACATTGTGCAGGGCGTTAAGACTGCAAGTAAGTATTCAGTTATCTGAACTGCAGTGCTCCTAGTCTTTACCAATGTTACTTGCTCTGTAAGCTTTAAAAGGCTTAATTTACTAAATATTTGTCTACAAATTAGACCTCAAAGAGTAACCAAATGGTGTTTCATGAAAGGGCATGCCCCTCGAATGTGGGCCACGCCCCTTAAATATAGGCCACGCCCCTTAAACGTAGACCACGCCCCTTAAATGTAGGCCACGCCCCCTTAATGTGGGCCACTTTTTCGTCAGTGCCCGGGCCAAATTGTGATCCCAATCCGACCCTGCTCCTCCTGTCTTATCTCCCTGCACTATGGCATGCCATGCTTCGCTGGGGTTGTGGCTGTTAGTCAGGCCAGGAGTGGAGCCGCAATCAGAGTCCTGCGCTTTACTGGGCTGCCATTATGACCTCGGCCCAGCGCGCTCGTCCATTTCGCCCAGTGTAGCAATGTATTTCGCTTCCCGGGTCAGCCGGTTCTTGCCTCAGTAGTTACGAGGCACTCATCCTCTGTTTTTTAATGCCAGTGTCTGCTCATACTGCTGGATTTTGATGGATTGCTCGTCCAGCCTGCAGAGCCTCAGAGTGGTGGCCATCTTGCTGCCGGGCTCACTAGCGCCCCCACAAAAGTCAATAATAGGTAGCTATATTTCACGAGCTTTTCTTGCTTGCAGTCCATGAGGCAAATTTTATAAAGTGCCCCGGGCCCAGCGAGCGTGTGCACCCCCTTTTTTTATGCCCTGACTGTAATTTGTTAGTATAGAAGGGGGCCACAGACTGCCTCTATAATGCTACTCACACCTTCCTCAAATTATACGCCAGCCCAATCATAAGGGTGTTCCTTCATTCGCCTGGAAACATGGCCCCCTTCATATGATAGAACACTTTGCCTTTGCACCATATTACAGGCATGGGGGCAATTGTACAGAACTTCTCAGGAGGAGAACTGATTTTGCCCCATATAGAGGTGTACAGTCAGTGTGCCCCTTAGAAGGGGGTTCAGAGTCCACAACCTCCCGCTATCTTCTCACAAGCAAATGTGATAACACTGTGCACCCTCCGGTGAGATCCCTGCGCCTCTTAAGTGAATTACACCTGCCTCAAGTTATAGACAGACCCACAGTCTGTCTTTGACTAATGACCAAGTTGTCCTCAGCACAGCCACAAACTGTCAGTTTTTAGCTGTGCAGAAAAGTTTTTTTCCCCTCCTTTGTGTTCCTTTTGCTATGCTGCCACACTGTCCCAGTCTGTGATAAGTATATCTAACTAAGGGTGCACCTCAAAGCAAACGGGGACATAGCGCATAATAAATAATTGGAGCCCAGGTCAGAGTCGTAGTTCAGGGCATCAAGTTTCAGGTGTCAATTTTAGAAAACAGCCTGGGAATTGTATATACAATTTAGACATGGGAACCTTCCACTAATGAGCCACACTAGCAAATGGGCCACAGAGAACATGGGAGATTTTCCAGCGTGCAATTACAGGGTAGAGTCTGAAATCCATGTATTGTTTTTCTGCCCTGCATACCACCTGCCTCGCAAACGCTTGTTAATTTAACTATGTAGAAATCTAGGGTTTGGGCATTGCTTAGAGGCCTACCGAGTCTTGTAATACGATACCCACCCTCCAATCGTATTCGCTGTATCACGCTTTTTAAACACTATGTGGTCCATGCGACAAGGCTTTCTAAAGTAACATTCTGGGATGTTTTACATAATGTAAACCGTAAAAGGTCACAACAGGGTTCAGCAAATAGGGAACCCTGCCTCAGCCTTCCGTTTTAATCATTGTTTTTAATTGTGAATATTTTAGTCTGTCATTAACCTAATGGTAGCATTTTAATGGATTTTAAGAGAAGCGGATGATGCCGTTTTATAATCTTCGTGACTGTAGATATATGATTGCGTGTGTGCACACCTTCTATTTTTTTAATGTCTACTGTGTTTTTGAAATGATGCACTTTTATGGTCCCAGTGGCTGAAATAAAGTTATTGACTGACTGAGAAATAATCAACCCGCTCCCTCATACTGAACTTCGAGTTTAGCTTGCCACTGTCCTAGTGAATGCTTCCCTAAATTACTGGGACATATTGTACACAGAGTTCCCTAGCAAAGGTTCTGACAATCTGCAAGAGGTAGTAAATCATGCAAGGATGGAAGCAGTTTGACTGAACCTACAGATATGTGGCTTGATAAAATCTGCTTTTACAGCGTTTCTGTTGTTCCCATTAAAGGCAATAGCCAAGTTCTTGGTCTCTGTGCTTTATAAAAGGCCTGCTGAAGCAAAGGTCTAGGCCTCTTGCAGATCTTGACACCACACTAAAGGCTAGCAAAACACCTAGGTTCGCCCATTGCCCAGCTGAACAACCAAAGGACTTAAAGGAGATAAAGACACATAGCCTCTAGAGTGAATTGAACCAGGACTCAAGAGAAGAACCACATGTTGGGACATTTCTGAATATCAGGCTGGCCATACACCTTAAACCTAATATCTCTAGGTATCGGATGTCTGTTCTTGCAATGCATCCTGATAGTTTGTAACGTCCCTTGTGCCTTTCTTTGCATAAACTGCAAAACAGTTCATGCTCAAGTACAGAAAGGAGAAGAGGGGTGCATAAAAAATCCTCTCTTGCTGTCCCTTTTGCACTCTCCTCCACTCTATCCCTCTGCACTGTAGTTCCATTAATGCTATCCAATATTAGCAAGCACTTACAATCGGATATAATCTCAATTACAAGTAAATATTCACAACTGGACTTAACCAATAGCATCACAGAGATAAATAACCATTGATTGAATAATGGAACAATGCATGCCTGAACAATGATTGCCTGAACATCTAATGCCTGAATCATGGGGTCTTAACCACGACTGCGTCTTTACCACTCAATTTCGTGGTAAAGACATGATTGGTAAAGTGGCGTGTGCTAAAAATCATAGCCCTCAACCCAGCCCTAAAAACTGGCTCTTTTCCCCCACCCGCACCATAAAATTAACCCCATACCCTAAAAACTACCCGACCCCCTCCCTGAGGGGGAACAACCATTACAATGCAGTTTTACCACGCGTTGCCATTACATCGCATGCTTTACAACGCATGCGATGTTACAACGTGTAGTAATAACCACGCATACAATTACATCGCATGCGATTTTACAATGCGTGCGATGTAATGGCTATCCACGTTGTTGTGTGGAAACGGATGCTGTCTCCTCACCACAATGAGCACCTCTGATGACGCAGGAAGCGGGAACCGGGAGCAGAGACTGCGACTCTGGAACCACAAGGAAAGAGGTAGGGCTGATTGTACATGGGGCGGGGGTTTTAGGCTTTAGGGTAGTGTAGGGGTGGGAGTAGTGTGGGTAGTGTTGTAGTGTTTTAGGGTTAGGGGTGATGTAGGGGTGGGAGTAGTGTAGGTAGTGTTGTAGTGTCGTAGTGTTTTAGGGTTAGGGGTGGGAGTAGTGTGGGTAGTGGTGTAGTGTCCTAGTGTTTTAGGGTTTAGGGTAGTGTAGGGGTGGGAGTGGTGTGGGTAGTGTTGTAGTGTCTTAGGGTATAGGGTAGTGTAGGGGTGGGAGTAGTATGGGTAGTGTTGTAGTGTTTTAGGGTTAGGGGTATTGTAGGGGTGGGAGTAGTGTGGTTAGTGGTGTAATGTTGTAGAGTTTTAGGGTTTAGGGTAGTGTAGGGGTGGGAGTAGTGTGTTGTGTAGGGTTTTTGTTGTTACTTACCTTGCAAACTTTAACCACAGTATAGCTTTACCACACATTCCTTTGCTTTGTAATGGCCTGCATGGTAACGGCATATTCGTGGTAAAAGTATGCGATGTAATGATGTGTCGTTGTCATTGACATCGAGTAGTAATACCCACATTGTAATGGCACACGTGGTATTAGTATGCGATGTAATGACATACATCCCTCCCTGAGCCCTAAAAACTGTCCCCTACATCCGTAAAGTATCCTGACCCCTCCCCACCCTGAATCCTAAAACTGCCCCACCCCCTAAAAACTGCCCCTACACCTGAGCCCTAAAGACTGTCCCCACACCCTAAAAACTCCCCGACCGAGCCTCTCCCTGAGGTCTAAAACTGCCCAGCCATGAACACTATCCCTTCTCCCACTCCGCCCTGAGACCTAAAACCTGTCTCCTACACCTGTAAACTACCCCAACCCCCGAGTCCTAAAAACTACCCCCACCTCTCCAAGGCCTGGCCCCACCCCCTGTTACCTCATGTGTCCTCTCCTGATCCTTCCTCTTCCTGTCTTCCTGTGCTGCCCATGCCCCCCCCACACACACACACACACACATGTTTTGGGCCTTTTCCTGTTGGTGCCACTAGGCCTACCCACACAAGTGAGGTACCATTTTTATCGGGACACTTGGGGAACGCTGGGTGGTAGGACATTTGGGGATCCTCACAGATTTCGGTACTTTCCACCACAGAAATGTGAGGAAAAGGTGTTAGTTTATTTCAAAGTTTGAGGTTTGCAAGGGATTCTGGATAACAGAATCTGGTGAGAGCCAGACAAGTCAGCCCATCCTGGATTCCCCTGGGTATCTAGTTTTAAAAAATGTATAGGTGTGCTAGGTTTCCCTAGGTGCTGACAGAGCTACGGTTAAAAATCAACAGCTAGGCACTTTGCAAAAAAAAAAAAGTCCGTTTTCACTGTGAATATGTGGTGTATCCACTTAGCGTTTTGGCCGTTTCCTGTCGCAGGTACTAGGCGTACTCACACAAGTGAGGTACCATTTTTCTCAGAAGACTTTGGAGAATGCTGGGTGGGTGGAATTTTGTGGATCCACGCAGATTCCAGCGCTTTCAACCACAGAAATGTGAAGAACATTTGTTTTTTGACTAAGTTTGAGGTTTGTAAGGGATTCTGGGTAACAGAACCTGGTGAGAGGCACACCATTCACCCCATCCTGGATTCCCTTTGGTGGCTAGTTTTCAAAATGTACAAGTTTGCTAGGTTTTCCTGTGTGCCGGCTGCTCTAGGGCCTAAAATCCACAGGTAGGCACATTGCTAAAAACAAGTCTGTGCCAAGTGGGCTTTCTGCCGTTGCGGGCGGGGGGGGGGGGGGGGGGGGGGCGAGATTCGGGTGGGGAGGGCAGAAAGACTGGAATTTCTGCAGAGTGGGGTCATTGGAATGCCCATAATGGACATCCCCCACCCCTAATTCAAATTTGCAAAAAAAAAAATCCCTGGCGTCTAGTGGGCTTTTTGCCCCACCGGGGGGGCAGAAAGACTTTAATTTTTGCAGGGGTGGGGGCATAGGCATGTCCGTTTTGGGCAGCCCCCACCCCTAATTGTAATTGCGCCCAAAAAATCTCTGGTTTCTAGTGGGCTTTCTGCCCCCCCCCTGGGGGGCAGATTGGGGGCTGCTGCCCCCATCTGTGGCTGGGCGAGGCAGAAAGGCTGTAACGTTTGTGGCCGTGGGGGCATTGGCATGCCCATTTTGGGCAGCCCCCTCCCTAATTCAAATGGCCCAAAAAAAATCTCTGGTGTCTAGTGGGCTTTTTGCCCCCCTCCCCCCGTGGGGGGGGGGGTTGGAGGGAGCAAATCCCCTTTCCCATGGGTCCACTCCACCCTCCCTGTTGTCTAGTGGGTGGATCCCTGCTTGGAGATCGCCCACATGGGGTATCCAATGATACCTCCCCCGTCTTTCTACGTGCTCAGGCACATAGAAAGTGAAACTGAAATTAGCCTAAAGGCTCATTTCAGTTTTGGTTTCTATGAAATTACGTCACTGCAACGCACTGATCATCTTTTCACGGAAAGCGGGGGCCGAGGCATTTGGGAAGAAAAACAAATCCCTCTGGTGCCTCACAACCACTGCGGCGCAGATACTAGTGACCATTAAGTGTTAAATTTAAAGTCCTGTTGATGTATATAGTAAGTGGATATATCAAAAGGCAACTTTGGATGCTTTAAAATTTGGGAGCACAGTTCATCTAGAGTCAAAACTTTGACTCACTTTCCTGTGGTTTGCATTTCTGAAAGAATTTATTGGGGTTTGGCGCTTTATGAACATTTATTTTTGCTTGTACTGCACTAATTTGAGCTTCACCGTACATTTTGTCATCCCATTAGTTGTTTAAAATGTTCCTTTTCAGTTTGGCCATATACTGAAACTTTACACTGTAAGTATCTTAGTGAGCTGTTACAATTGAAAGTCTTTTGTTTATCACATTTTTGTCACTTTAAGAATATGGTGTGAAAGTAATTATAAGGTATTAAAACAAAATTGAAGAGTATTCTCATCATTCACAATGTCTCTTTTGTCTTCAACAGTTGATTTGAAAGTCACTCAAAAAAGTTTCAACTTTGCGAAAAAGTTCAATCTGCCGTTTTATTTTGTGTCTGCTGCTGATGGTACCAACGTAGTGAAGGTGAGAAAAGCTATCAAACTGTTGTCATATTGCATTACAGCAAAGGCTATGCTAAACACAATAAAACTTTTCTCTTTGGAAAAATTAGTAAGCGAGTTATAAATACATTTACGGCACAATATGGCACATGAACAAGAATTAAGACTGTCATAAGAAAGGTCCTCTACCCACATGAAAACATATTTTCCCAACTTCAACAATAAATGTGAGGGAAAAGTAGCAGAAAGGAATACTTGAGCAGAACAATTTGTGTAATCTTTAAACAATGAAAACCCCAGTAACACACAACACTTCAATGAAGAAACAGTCCTTAGTAAGCACAATAATATTCCTCTGTAATCATATTTATAATTGTTCTTGATCAATAAAAAGTTTGATCAGTTCACAAAGTGAAATATTTCAATATTTATTTAAGTGCATAGGCGCGTTTAGAAGACAATGATTTAATCATTCATAGGTATGAAAACTCTTTCGCAATGCAGAACAAAATGTATATCACATTACACATTTAGACTCAACACATACCACTCATACCTTAAGCAAAAGACACACAATTGATGGACCGAATGCAGAACAAATCATAACATTCACCCCCAGTCAAGAGATCTGGGTTAAATCCATCATTCTTTTGCTCACCATGCCACCCCAGTTTAGACCTAGCCATATGCAAATCAGTCTTGACCCTGTGCCTCATGGGAACGGTCCAGCCTGAACTGCCAAGCCAGGCCCTCCCTGGACCGGAAACAAGCATCCTAGGACCGGTTTCGGGGTTTCACCCCTCTTCAGCCAGGATAGCTTGATTCCAGTGGCGCAGTGAGCCCAAGACCCATGTCTGGGCATACCTGGCACACTTAGGGCGAGAAAGCAAAAGACACACAATTGATGGAGGGAATGCAGAACAATTAAAAACATTCCCCCAGTCAAGAAATCTGGGTTAAATCCATCATTCTTTTGCTCACCATGCCACCCCTGTTTAGACATGGCCTTATGCAAATCACAATCTCAGCCATTCTAACCATGATAAATAGTTGGATTTATGAATTATGTTTTGTGCATGTACAAAAACTATATAGAGAAACAGAAGTCGTAATGGATCAGTAAACATATATATGTGGCCCATAGACATATTGAAGTAAAAATTATCTTTGCACTATTTTGAGTTCACATCCAGTGTTAAGGACAGGGGCGTTTTGTAATGGCTGACCATATGAGAGTTTTACATTTGCATTGTGTTTGAGGATGTGATGTTAAGGTATAAGTGGTATGTGTGGAGTCAGAATGTGTAATGTGATATATTTTGTTCTGTGGGGTTGAGACATGTTTTCATACATATGAATGATTATATAAATCAATCAAGCTTTATTCGGTGTGTACAAACAACCTTAAAAGCAATTTTAATAATAAAATACATTACAGTGAAAAGCATGAATCACATTAAGGAAAATTTACTACTAAATTGCATAATACAACATTTTTATCAGTTGCAAAAAAAAGCAACCCTTTCCGTATATTTATTGCCTTTAAAATGAACATAGCAACATTAAAACAGACCCCAAAAGCATTAAAATCAGCACAATGTTTCATAGCCACCTTGTGCGTTCTCACGTTTTGTTTTAAAAATAGTGGTTTTAAATAATAACACCTAAAATTAAAGTAGAAATGGCAAAAAAGCATAAAGTGGATTATGCTTTACTTGGACTGTCCGTCACGGGGGCAAAATTTCATTGTACGAAAAGCAACTAAATGATGAACAATTCCAAGTCCAAGTCTGGTTCATACAAAACGATGTGATAGGTTTATAACCCGCATTAACTAACTTTAGAAACCCTTCTCAGACTGGATTGTTTGATAAAATATAATGGTCCATTTTTTCCTCCTGCCAAAATCATTCGAGGTTTTATGGTTTATAAAATTATCCTTTGTTGAAAGTTTAGTTAAATCAGTCACCTGTGCAGGATTAGACTGGATTGGCAGATTAAAGAGCATGCCATATGTATTACTAATATATCTAAACCAAGGAATATGCATTGCCTTATCCAAGGACAGGCAATCCGTAATAATTGACTTTGTGAAGTTAGTCTCATCCTTAGCCCAAATACACCTCCATAACAACAGTGGTCGCAGTGAAATCGTATCTGCTAGATACTCTAATCCTAACTCCCGGTGTATTATCTCGGTGGAGGGGCAGTGCTTTACTGCAATAATAACCCCACACTCCGGCTCCATAAATACCGGAAGCAACAGCTCTGGCCTTATAAAGAGCTAACGTGTCTCTAATTGGTCAGTTACCCAATTTTGTCGCAAACCTAAAAATCCCATGTGCACTTCTGTTCATCTTAGATCGAACATTAGTGATTTCATGTGACAATGTCACACTACCGGAAAAAGTTATTCCCAGGTAGCAAAACATGTCAACAGTAACTATCGGGGTGTTATCAATATAAAAAGTTTTTAATTTCTTCAATTTCGGCCCACATATCATGGTATATGTCTTCGATTTATTAAATACCAGTTTTCAATAAAATCATCAAAGCTGTTGTTTAGTCGCTGTAAGCCCACCGGGGTCCTAGATAATAATAATACAGCATCATCTGCATAAAGTAAAGTAACACTAGGGTGGGACTCCCAGAGATTTACAGGGCATCTGATTGTACCGCTTGTAGTATCTTATCCACATAATTGATCAACAGTGAGAAAAGTAGCTGGACAAGGACGCAGCCCTGGCGTATTCCTCCTTTCACATCAAAATTCGGTGTGCATTCCCACCCCCCAGGTCCAAATCGCACTGTACTTGATAGAATCTCATAAAGCCTTGCGAGAAAACATATTATAGGTTTGGGTGCACCAAGGGTAAGGAAGGACGGCCAGAGGATAGTATGGTCAACAAGATCAAAAGCGCTGAGATCAGCGAAACATAATTACAATCTCCATTCTTTAGCGCAGGTGTATTTACCTATTAACAAGAACAGGTTTATACATTGTTCTATTGTCCCCACATCTTTTCTAAAACCAAATTGCGCCGGGGAAGTATTGCGTTATCATTTGCCCACTCTTCTAGTCTTATTAGAAGGACTTTACTCGTCACTTTTGCAGATGAGTCTAGTATTGATATTGGACAGTCATTTTTTTGGTTCTGATTAAATCATTGTCTTGTAAATTTGCCTTCCTATAGAGCGTGTTCTTGGAGCTGGGTTTCTATTCCTTTTTTGTGTCCATGGACCAACTGCAGCCTAAAATTCACATCTAAAACTCTTACAAAGTCCCTGTATGGCTTCTGCCTGCTTGCTTTCAATCTTGGACGCATTTGAAAACCTCCATTTGCTTCCATGGACTACAAGTTTCATAATGTACTGCCAAGTATTCACTTAGATCGGCATCCACTGATCATTGCTTTCAGTGGTGGTGGTACTGAAGTTCTTCAGCACTGGATTCTGTACTCCAGTACTTGTGAAAGATTGGGATTGCACTCACCTGTGAATAGTCTTGTGCTGGCCAATCATGTGAATTCTTCCTTGGCTTGCTGCTGCCTGGAACTGGTTATAAGCTGCCATTTGTTGAAGCTCTTTGTTCATGCATTGAAGTTTTCTCCTTTGTGTATCGGACCTCTTTTTGCCTGTTCCCCTGTCCAGTTCCTGCCCGTCTTCAGCCAAAGCCTGTGTCCTGTTTTTGTGCAGCTTTCTGCTGATTACTCTCAGCTCTGCATTGATTTTGCTTTTACTCACTTCTTATCTTTTTCTTCTACAGTCAGGTGCAGCCCCTGTGCAGCTCCCTTTCTAATTGTTCCTGTTTTTTTGCTTCTGTTCCTGTTCATTTCCTTGTTTATTCCTTTGTTTCATAGCTCTTGTAATCTCTCCTTAGTGTTCTGAATTTTGCTTCTTACTTATGTTCCCTTTCTCAGCATTCTCTTGCAGTTTCTAGGTCAATTGAAGTTTCAGTCTCTTACATGTTACCGTTCTTAGAATCCGCGTGCTTGACGTGCTCATTTGTTCTCCAGTTTTTCCTTGTATGCCCATTTCCAGACTGTTTGTGTCAGCTATTAGATTCCTTTCTAGTGCTTGCTCTGTGTTCTCCACTCTTGGGCACTTATATCTGATAAATGTGCTATCGTGTACTTACCTGGGTGTAATTGTTTCCTTTGTGCAGGAGTTGGCTCCTGGTTTCCAGGAGGTACTTCCTGACCCATCCTTTGCCTTGTGTTAAATTGAGTCTTTAGTGCCTTACCCATAAAAGTGTGACATTTCTATTTTCCTAGGAACCACCACTGTGTCTCCTGCTGGAGCCATAGGGGTGTGTCTCAGGCATGCAAATACAAGCCTTGTTTTTGTTTTAGGGTCCAGATACAGAATCACTTCCGCTGCCTTCTTTGTATGGGATTTGGGGGGGTGACTATCAGTAGGAGTAATCTGCAAAGAAACATTGACATTCCCTGTTACCGTGGGAAGTTGTGAGTCTTATATGTGTACAACCCTAATTGTAATTCAGTGTGTTTGTCCATTATTGGTTCTGTTCCATGTGCTTTACCCCGTTTGTGTCAATTCTTTCCTGGTTTATGCCTTTTGCCTGCTCTTCTGCGTCCGTACACTATTTCTGTAGGTAGGTTTTTTTTTACTCTGAGGGGTGCTCCACCTGGAGTCCATGACAAAGTAGTCAGTTGAGTCAACACTAGAAGAGATTGGCTTCACGCTGGGGCAGACACAAATCACGCAAGTAGCCACTCTTTATGTTTGAATGAGTGTCTGAGTTCCTCAGTTTTTGGACTTCTTGTCCTAGATCCTGCAGTCATCCTTTTAGGTTGTCCAACATTGGCATACGTTCATGACTTCTTTCTAGTCGTCAGGGATATTGCAGTTAAAGTAATCCCCAGAAGCCTTTCCAGCTACTGTCAACAACCATGTCATTTCTTTTTCATTTAGTTTAGCACGTTTTTCTTTGATTGCCTGTTTCTCAGAGGGTAGGAATTCTGGGCTTACATGTGTTCAGAGATCAGGCTGTTTCTGGACTGCTACATTAAAGAGGCCACTCAGTGTAGAGAACAAAAACACTCATGTCCACATGCACAAAGGTTTGAAATATCAAGTTCCTAATTGTGATTTCCTGTGAATAGCAATTAGGAAATCACAATTTCAAATGTATGAAACTCTTTAGAGTTTTATTTGGGTTTACCAGTGGGTCGAAAATAGACCTACCTCATAAATATTAATGAGGTAAGTCTGTAAGACTTGGATTGCGACCCATTGGGAATCGCTAAAATCACAGGGATGGAGGCCTGCTCGGTTCAGTAGACCACCATGTCTTGATTGCTTTTAAATAAGCAATTTTGTTTTTGAGACTCAGCCTGTTTTCTGGAAAACTGGATGGGTTTCAAAAACAAAAATGAAAAGTTTTCTTTTCATTTAATAAGAGTAGGCACTAGTCCCTGTGACCATTGCATGCTCCTTAAAAATGTTTTTATAAACGTTCACAAAGGGGGAGGGGTCCCTTGGGAGTCCTTTCCCATTTTGCAAATGTGTTACCTCCATATTGAATCTGATGGTAAAATGCAAACGTTTTGCGACCGCATTTTGGTCGCAAATCATTCATACATACCACTGACGATTCGGTATTTGGAAGGGCCGCCCTCAACATGTCTCTTCCTGATTCTGAATCCAAAACCCAAATTGTGATTCGGTTACAGGCTACCAATCACTATTTGGGTTTGGTACATGTGAAAATGCATGTGGCCCTCAGTCCTGCTTCTCTAATAATCGTCAACTATAGGCATTCTAAATTATTGCTTTGCTGATGATGTATGATGTCTGCTTGGGTTTTGAGAGGTATTATGACACTCACCAAATGGCCCCATTAATAGTTTCTATTTCTTTATTATCTGTGATACTTTAAAATCTTTACTTTGTTGCCTGTACACAAGCTTTTATGTTAAAAAACGAAAGCAAGATGTAAACAACCTCAGCAGGTAAACATAACTTTTAACAGCAGTATGCCACAGCATACCACAGCTTTTTCCTATGAGTATTCTATGCTTGCAAATGGGTATTTTTCAACATCTGTGCACCTTAAAATCCTAGTTTTAGACTTAGCCTTGAGCACGGGCTGGGCATAATCACTGTGTTTGAGTTACTAATGGCCTGTGAAAATAACCAATACTCTGGAAACCAATACTCAAAGCACAGCATGGTTCAGGATAGACCTGCTCGGTCATGCATTCAAAATGAACATAGGGCCTCACAGGCAGATCCAGTTTGAAATATAAAAGTCTTTGCGCAATATTACTAAAATATTTTTCAAGAAGATCTCTTCAACTCACAGTGGGAAAAGCATTATATATATTTTGTTATTTTAGCCAACTTTAACCACCCTATTTTTGTGGAGGCAGCACAGATTGGCTTTGGCCAACTGGCGTCTTTATTTGGGATAAACAACGCTGTCTGCTTTATACAGTTAACAAAACGCCATGGGATAACTGGATACTAAAATATGTTTATAATTCATTTCCTGACTTGCTTACTCTAGTTTTAATATTGTCATCGAGAATGAACTTATCTGTTGAATAATCCAAGTACCATAGTTACACACTTGCATAGTCCTCTTTCTGAAAAAGGATAATGAAACCAAGACCTGTTTTTCCTATCCACCCAATTTGTTGCTAAATGCAGACGGGAATATCCTTGCAAAAGTTCTGGCTAATCCCATTAATTCTGATACCTGAGCTGGTTTCAGTATGACAGCATGAGTTTGTTGTTGGACTATGCATTGTGGATCATAATACCTTAGGATGTGGTCTAATGGCTAGAGCTGTCGACCTTGGAGCTGGTGAACCGGGTTCGAGCCTCGGCAAGGACGCTCAACATCCTGTGATTTTGGGCAAATCACTTACTCTCCCCGTGCCTACCAAAAATGAATGTGTCTGTCTGCAACGCAAGTGGTGCTCATGTAAAGCGCCCTGATACCTTTGGGTCGAGTTTGCGCTATATAAAACTCCCCAAAAATACAAATACTTAGTTACTCTATTTGACATTCCTTTTGCTTCCATTCTACCTTTGGGTGTTGAAAAAGAGTTTGATCATGTTTCATCAAATTTTCTCTGGAATATTCTGGATCGTTACCGATTTCCTACTAACTTTATAGAGATTATGAAAACACTTTTCTCTCATCCAGTGGCTGCATGTTATCTGTATAAGTCTCTTTCCTTTGGTTTTTATGCACATTGTACAACACTTTAGGGATGTCCGTTCTCACCTGCACGTTTAGCTTTACAGACAACACTGTTTACTCCTGCCATTAAAGAATCTACTACCATTCAGCTGTTTATCAGCATAATTCTATCCAAATTTTGGTTTATGCAGATGATATTGGGGTGGTTATTAACTGTGTGATTCTAACTCTGCTCACTCTACGGTTAACTAATCCATACTAATATAATAAAGAGAGAGCCCAAACCTTTGAGGTGGGTAATCTCAAGAACCACAGCACCAATCACAACACCCAATACAGCTTTGGAAAGGGCAGTTGTAGCAGAAGGATATAGGCTATGCAGACGCCCACCATATACATTTAAAAGGTAAAAGAACTGTGCCAGCTAAGTAGTCCCTTGTGGGTGTGTCTGCGTTGTGCTGTGATTGTGTGCTGGGGCGTGACAAACGCTGGGGCGTGTGGTACGTTCCGCCCTTCATGCCATGTCTCATATTGTGTGCTAATCCCACCCTGCTCCCTTTAAATACCCCTGCACCCCATAATCATAGCCCACCCTTACTCCTTAAAATACCCCAACGCCCTTAAACACTGACCCATCTTAACCCTATAAATATACCCTGTACCCCAAAGCCCAAACCTATCCCTAAAGCCTAAAAATACCCCTGTAACCCAAAACCCAAACCTAGCCCTGATTCCTATAAATACCCCTGTACCGCAAAACCCAAACCTACCCCTGAACCCTAAAAATACCCCTGTACCCCAAAACCCAAACCTACCCCTAAACCCTAAAATACCCCTGTACCGCAAAACCCAAACCTAGCCCTGAACCCTTAAAATACCCCTGTACCCCAAAACCCAAACCTACCCCTGAACCCTAAAAATACATCTGTACCTCAAAAGTCAAACCTAGCCCTGAACCCTAAAAATAACCCTGTAACCCAAAACCCAAACCTACCCCTGAATCCTAAAATACCCCTGTACCCCAAAACCCAAACCTAGCCTTGAACCCTAAAAATACCCCTGTACCCCAAAACCCATACCTATCCCTAAACCCTAAAACTACCCCTGTACCCCATAACCCAAAACTATATCTGAACCCTTAAAATACCCAAACACCCCAAAACATATACCTCAGTACCCCAAAACATATACCCCTATACCCATACGTACCTTATCCAAACATTTAAAAAAAAAAACATGCTTTTACCATTCATGCATTTACAACGAATTTCGTTGTAAATGTATGTGTGGTAAAAGCATATAAAATGTAATGCCATGCGTTCTAATGGCATTGCGGAGTTATGGTACTTTCGTAATGAAAAGAGTGAAGGTATGCGGAAAGAAAGTTGCGGAACAATGGGTGTTTACCCTCCCTGGTAAGTACATTGGTGGCACGCGGCCCACATCTCCAGCAACATACTCATGTTTTATCACCACCTATTTGAAAAATGCACATCTCTCTCATTGATGGCCAGCACCGACATACGCTTTTAGACACACATCCCGCCACAAGTTCTTAAATTGCGAACTTTAGAGCTAGGGAGCTATGTTTGAATCTCGGCATTAGCTCAACATCTTGTGATTCGAGGCAAATCGCTTTGTCTCCCCGTGCCTACCACAAATGAATGTATTCTTCTGTAATGTAAATTGTGCTCATGCCATGTTGTCGAGTTCGGGCTATATAATATTGCAAGGCAAAATAAAGTAGGGAAGCTCGAGTTCACACACTACTGAATGCACACTCTTAAGTGCATCAGCAGTGCACTGTGAATCGGAGCGTTTCACAGGCCTGTCACAGATAAGAAATGCTATCAAAACTAAATCCTACAAAACAATATACTACTGGCCGGCAGCAATTCAAACCCGGACAGCGTCGGAATGGGCTGCTAGTTGGTTATAAACATCCATGTGAAATGACCGAGGTTTTACTTTCTAATATTCCATCTGGAAAGCTCCATGTTAATATACTTATTGAATATTTAGGAGTTAAAATTCTTAGTCAATTTGACGATATATGAGATGCCAATTGTGAACATTTACATGTTAAGAACAAACAGCTACTAAAGAAGTGGCTGAATTTTCTGTTCTGGCTAGTGTGGCTAGTCAATCTAATAGGAATATACTTAGTGGATTTATCTATCTCATGGGATCTGACTTTCACAATTCTCTCCTCTTTTTAAAAAAAAATAACCCAGAATAACTTGCAGAGCATTTTTACGTCTTTAGTCTGGGAAACCAGGAATCCTCACATGGCCTACAAACAAATGTATACCTTCTGTCTCCTTGGTCATGTGAATCTTCTAGGCTTCCGGTGGTACTACCGGACATCACTGGGAAGTTATATCTACCACACACTAAGTCCCAACAGCTGCCTCCAGCACATTTGACCATCCCACCCTCATACACACCCTGGTGTCCCAATGGTATTCACCACCAGCGTCCTTCACTGGTTCTCCTCCTGCCCTTCCAACTGACACTGGGTTGTTCCCATGGGCATCTACAAGTCACATATGATCCCTATCACCTGTGGAGTCCCCCAGGGTTCCTTACTGTTGCCTGGTATCACAACAGAGCTAAATCGGCCTATAACAAAGTCAATCCAAGTTGGGTATTCCGAGATTTTCCAATTGAGATCCAATTGGAAGAGGAAGCCTCACCCAATGTTTGTGGCATGCTTCATCATTGGCGACCTCACCACACCCTAGTAAGATAAAACTATCAGGGCGGACTCAACCTCAATTGTGAGTGAGTTCTTTGATAAAACTCACTGGATAAGAAGGGATCCAGATCATTTAAAAAAACCTGAAGGCAAAGCCATGTTCTTTTCCAGGAGAATCCTCATCAAAGTCATAACCAACCCTCCCGTTTACCCGGACTAATCTTTCATTTAGCATTTCATAAATTTCTTCAGTTCTTAATGTAACCGTAAAAAATTACTGACCTAACGGTCACCTTTGTGGGATGATGGGATACAGGAGGTCCTAGGGGTCTTAAAGGCACGGTGCCAGGTTTTACTTGTTATGCTTTCAATGCAGCCTATTTGCTGACAACGCCTTTGTATTCCCTTGCAGTTTTCTCTTCAATAAAGGCTGTGTTTGCACTTAATGCTCTTTTTCTGATTTACATAAATGCTGGAGACTGGGGAAAGGTTCATTAAAGGAAAACTCAATGTAAATTATGCATTTTTAGTCTTTAATATAGGCTGAATATATATATATTCACCCACCACATTGACCTTGCATGATATGACATCACCAGCTGAGACTGAGGAATGCAATGATAAAACTCAAGAAAACGATAAAAATGAAGAAAAATGTGGAAACGAAAAAAAAAATGAAAAACATGAATTAAAAATTTCAAAAAACAATGATGTTGAAAATACTGTGATTAACTTGACAAAACTGGATTTAAATGCTCCTGAAAACCAGCTTCTTTCTCTGGGACTTTCTTTTTGTCCTAAAAATGGGTTCAAATATGTACAAACGAGAATTGACACTTTAAAATTTATCAGAAAATTGAAACTTCTAAAATTCCACACTATCAATAAAAAGAGCGATCTAGCTACCACTATTTTGAAAGAATCTCAGGTGAGCAAGAATTTTTCTATAGCGGATACTACAGCTTTGAAAATTGCCCACTCGCTTGTCAACGATGACACAGATTCCATAGCCAATACTTAGGAAGTTTTTAGGTCTATGGGAATCAGCAGTGGCAGTGCTGGCAACAGTCCTTTTTGCCCTAAGTCAATATTTGTCCCTGTTATGCCTAGGGATGCTATCGGCATTTTGAATGATCGTGTTATTGATGATTTAAACAAACTAAATCGAACTGTTGCTAAAAAAGACAAACATAGAAGCTATAGAGATAAACAGTACTCTTTGTTGATTCGGAAAATCAATTCCCATGGTAATATCATTGTTAACAAAGCAGATAAAGGCAGCAACGTCGTCTTGTGGCCACGTGATATGTATGTAAAGGAAGCTGAGAGACAATTAAGTGACCCAGCCTGCTACAGAAAAGCCTCATTCAATGAATTGAATAAAGTGAAGCAATTAGTGCATACGAACTTGGCACAATGGAAAAGGGAAGGTTTGATAATTATAAAAGAGTTTGAGTTCCTTAAGAAGGATTTTCCTATCACTCCTACATTATACTTATACATAAAGGTACTACACTATACCTGGGCGCCCTATTATTTCTGCCCAAAATGGACTTCTGGAACCTTTATCCAAATATGAGGATTATTTTCTTCATGATTTTATGGAGGCTCTTCCTACTTACTTGAGAGACACTGGTGATTTCCTTACTAAATTGAGAGACATTGTTTGGAAACCTAATTACATGTTTTTAGTAATGGATATTACTTCCCTTTACACCTCTATAAATCATAGTGATGGTTTAATAGCTATTGAATATTTTCTGTCAGAAAGGGACATTAAGTATTTTGAACACAGCAAAATGCTCATTACTATGATTGATTTGTGTCTCAAGAACAATTTCTTTTTGTTTAACAATGAAGTCTACCAGCAATTGCGGGGTGTTGCGATGGGGGCATGCTTCTCACCTAGCTACGCGTGTTTACACGTGGGCTGGTGGGAGAGGCATGTTCTTGGTGGGCTCCGTGATTGTTTGGGGGACAGTGAGACTGGCATTGTTAAAATGTGGCGTTTTATTGATGACTTATTTATAATCTGGCAAGGTTGTAAATCTTCTGCTGAGGAATTTGTTAACAACATCTATAGCAATTCTTTGAACCTTGAATTCACAGCTAACATCAATAATGTGAGTGTAGACTTCTTGGATGTAGAGGTCTACATTAAGGACAACAATATCATGACTTGGATGCATAGAAAATCCACGGCTGGAAATTCTATCTTACATGCCCATAGTAATCATCCTCGCCATCTTATTAAGAGTATTCCTTATGGGGAATTTTTAAGAATTAAACGCATATGCAATAATGAGATTGATCTTGCAATATGTCTTCATGGTTCTTTTCAGAGATTTTTACGTAGAGGATATGACAAAAACACTCTTACCAGCTCCCTTAAAAAGGTGATGTCAAACCAGACAGGTCTTATTTCCTAATCTAAGGCCATTATAACAGACACTCTTGAGTCGGTGCCTACTAAGACTGATAAAACTACTGTTCAGTTAATCACCACCTTCAACAATCAAGAAAGGAAGATCAGACAAATAATGAAATCTAATTGGCCCGTTTTAAAAACAGACATCACATTAGCTCCACTTTTGGAGGACATGCCTAGTATTACTTTCCGTCGAGCACCCTCTATGAGGGATGCTCTGGTAAGAACCAGTCCAGAGGTCAGTACTAAACCTAATTGGCTCTCCAACAGAACTGGGTTTCGGAAATGTAGCTCTTGCAGGGCTTGTAAATTTGGAGTCAACACTATGGAATATGTTGAGGTGCTGACTAATGCTGTCATTAAGATCAACAGTCTTTACACCTGTAAAACTGACCATGCGGTTTATGTTTTAAAATGTACTTGTGAGCTGCAATATGTTGGCAGCACCAAATTACAAGTATATAACCGCATTTTACAGCATCTTCGGGCCATAGTCAATTCTGACCCTAATTACCCTGTGGCACGTCATTTTAAATTGGTCCACAATAACAATCTAAATGATTTACAATATTTTGTTATTGACGCTGTCCCCTTATCTAAAAGAGGAGGAGATAGAGAAAAGAAGTTAAGACAGTTGAAAAGCCATAATATAGTTCTGCTTAACAGTAAGATTCCTAATGGCTTAAACATGGGAGAAGATCTTCACAATTGTTTGTAAATATTCCTGTTTACTCCATTATTTGCACAGTATCTTAATGGTTTTTACCTTTTTATATGGTTTTACCTATTTTTATATTGTGCTGTGGATGCACCATTGTTAAACTTATGTGGCTTATCTGTGGATTACTCTATGCAATTGTACATGATTTATGAAATTCTTCTTTATGATGCAGTGTTATCCTTCTCTGATCAAGTTTCTGGATATATTTGTTATATCCTGTTAATCTATTTCCAAAGATTGCAGTAATTTTGCACATTCCCTTTTTTATTCCCTACTTTTATGTATATATCTGCTGGTGACTTGCACTTTATTGCACTGTTGCACTTTATCACTTGTTGAATAATTTTGTGTTTTGCTGCAGATAATTTGCTAGTTTTAGGAATTATCTTGCTCTGGTCCATTTCATGGATTTTAACTATTGCACTATTTTTGCACAACTTTAGTATGTGGTTTTTAACGTTTTTACTGGCTTCTCTCCGATGGACCTCCTGGGACTTGATATATTATTCAACAATTTTTATTGTTACCTTTATTGGCTGACTATGAATTCAGGCAGTTGCCCTATATTTGTTTTTTGTTCATTAATTTTATCTATGTATAATTGGAAATAATTGAGGAATTATTATGGTTTTAAACCTTGTCCTTTATTATGAAATTTCTCCAATATCGCGATATGATGAACTTAGTATCATGAAAAACTATGTTTATAAGTGAACCTTGACTAGTTTAAGATTTTTGCCAGCCATTTCAGTTACAAGCAGTATTTTTTCTATGTCCTTGATGCTATGGGAAGGGCCATATGTAGTACTACCACTATTTAACCACATGTATCTCTGGGTTTGTCATGTGATAAAGTCCGGGTTCCCCGGACGAAACGCGTCATGTTGCCGTTCCCATCGATGGAATTAAAGCACTTTATTTCACCAAGAAACCCTCGTTGTGGTCTGTACCTGGTTTGTGTTCGAGCTGTCTTTTGGTTGCTGGCACTACAGGATTGTGGAGTCATATATATATATATATATATATATATATATATATATATATATATATATTTCAAAAATACTGGCCCTGCACCTCCAACTCTGGCGAACAGAAACCACGGCAAATCCCAAAGATTTCAGGCAAAGATGTTTTTTATTTCACCACAGCACAACGGTCTGACGCGTATCTGTCTATCTATATCTATCTATCTCTCCCAGTAATCCATCCACCTCAGAGGAGAAAATGGCACGTACACATGATTGGCATGTATGAGGCTAGTTTATTATATTTAGGTCTCCCTCGACCCCGCAGTAAAAGAGACTCGTTTTGCCTGCGCAGCAGGCTTTATCAATCTACTTTGGCGCCATAAAATAAGCAATATATATATAGCCCTCCCCTTTGGTACAGGCACTGATCAACATAGAGAACAGACTACATAGGGTAATTCATGACTGAAAAAAACATTCAGTACGTTTTTCAAAAGTAAAGGGCATAGTGCAACAAATAAAAAAAAGCGGCATAATACACAACCCACTCTATTATTGATCAAAATAAATGCCATCAATATGTTCTCAGCCTGGAAGGTGAGCATATAAAAATAGCCTTCCTAAAGTAAATTGGAAGATGATCGTAATAAGACACCAAAGCTCTCAAAGTTATGCAGCCCAA
Organism: Lissotriton vulgaris; assembly: GCF_964263255.1. Classification (NCBI taxonomy): domain Eukaryota; kingdom Metazoa; phylum Chordata; class Amphibia; order Caudata; family Salamandridae; genus Lissotriton; species Lissotriton vulgaris. Next base: position 1,624,592,190 of record NC_141685.1, on the reverse strand, counting down.
CAGTTAATCATAAATAAATATTAGACTATCTTTAAAAGACATGCTCGTATATGCACACAAGGAGGTCGAAATCCACATATTGCTATGTTAAAAGAAGCACATTTCCCAAACTATGCAAATGCGGCAAACATGGCAGGAAATCAAGAAATGGTTACAGATTGCATATACCATCTGGAACTCGTTAAAGAGATGGCAGTCTTGTGATAACCTCCCGGGGCTCAGCTAGCACCAAATGAATGCACTGATGACATAAATGTCGACCTCCGGACAGTCTCTACTGGCTGCTTGCAGCACAAGATCCAGAATCCCCTTCGACGGTTTAGTTAATCAAAAATCCATGCAGGAATTACTGCAATAGTTCCAGTTGAAATAAACTTTGAACCAGTTCCATGCTTGAAATGTCAGTTCCATTGTAATGTCGCCACCTTTATGACTGAACGGAAATGTGGGAAAAAGATTTCCAAACTTCCAGTGCAAAGAGCACGCTACTGTGCGGGAATCTTGGACACATATGGGGGACCGGAGGAGACTGAAATGAATATAATTAGCTTTGCTGTTCGCATCCACGGTGCCCAGTCACCAGAGTGCCACGGTATATGGTTTAAGACTTTTCTTGAAGCAAAGCGCAGATCTGCGAGCTGGCAGTTGAAAAAACGCCCGCTTCGCCCTACGAGCCTCCGCCTCCGTCATCCTAAATCTGCTGCCGGGTGCAATCTCTGGGGGCTCTGCTGCAGTAGCACTACCATGCTGATCCAGAAGGTTGCGGTCAAGAACAGAGCCACAAACGACTGGTGCTACGCGAACAACGCTAACCGCCAGCGCTGTAATTTTAATCCCAGTAATCCATCCACCTCCGAGGAGAAAATGGCACGTACACATGATTATGATATATATATATATATATATATATATATATATATTACCTACTGGCGATAGCCAGTAGGTATATATAGTTAGGATTTTTTCTCTATGGGACTTTTGAAAATTCTATGTCTAATAACTTTGGCGTTTGTGGACGGAATCGGCTGAAATTTTCAGGAAAATGGCACATTTTGTTTCTGAGCAGCCCCTGAAAATTTGGGGGGGTTTCGTCAAGGGGGGGCTGAGAAAAAAGGGGGGTCCCAAAACGCGTTTTTCCCATTCATTTTTCCATAGGGCGGTTGGACTCACTTTTAGCTCGAACGGCTGAATGGATTTGCACGAAACTTGGCAAAATTGTAGGGACTGTTAGCCCGATGTGCCTTTGCTAGGTCTCAATATATGTGCTCCAGTAGTTTTTGAGAAATTAACGTTCAAACCAAGATATATATCTGTAACAGCGCTCTGGGCAGCGATCCGGTCCGCTTACTTTTCGCTTATCGGAACTTTGCGCGCAGAAAGCTGATTGGCTCTCCGGTGTCTGTCAACATTCTAAACAGTCCGGAGCGGCCGCCATCTTGTCTCTCGGTAGGATCGAGAGAGAAGAAGAGGTGGAAAACGAAAGGGGAATTTAATGAAAGGGGGCAAGGTATCCCCCTCTTGACCCCCTAGGAATGTTGTTGGGGTTATTAAAGGGTCCCGTGGGGAAAATAAAAAAAAAATGATTTTTCACGGTAGAAGCGCGGCCGCGAACTGGTAGCGAAACGGGAATTCGCCATTTTGTGCTTCGTTAATTAAATTACTAGTTATAAGTGGGTGCGGGAGACGTATCCTAATCCCCTATGTTTCCTGAGGGTGGCTGAGGAGGCTGATATATGTTGATACATCTCTTCCAGCGGCTGTGCGTGAGCTTTTTTTTTTTTTTGCTGCGTGACAGTCCGGAGCGGCCGCCATCTTGTCTCTCGGTAGGATCGAGAGAGAAGAAAAGGTGAAAAACTAAGGGGGAATTTAATGAAAGGGGGCAAGGTATCCCCCTCTTGACCCCCTAGGAATGTTGTTGGGGTTATTAAAGGGTCCCGTGGGGAAAATAAAAAAAAAATGATTTTTCACGGTAGAAGCGCTTCACGGGCCGCGAACTGGGCCGCAAACTGGTAGCGAAACGGGAATTCGCCATTTTGTGCTTCGTTAATTAAAGTACTAGGTATAAGGGGGTGCGGGAGACGTATCCTAATCCCCTATGTTTCCTGAGGGTGGCTGAGGAGGCTGATATATGTTGATACATCTCTTCCAGCGGCTGCACCATCTTGCCTTTTTTCGAATGCCACAATTTTGTCGTGCACGGCAGCCATTTTAGATGCCAGGCTGGTCCCAGGCTATCACCTACCCCTGCGGATGTAGTTTATGGCCCCAGCTGTAGAGAATTCAGACATGCCAATCCTCCTGATTCAGGCGTGTGAGTACTGATTTCAGTGCTAGTCTCCCGCCTCCCGATTTCTGCAAGCAAAAACCCGGGGGCATATTACGAACAACTAGCGATAATTTTTGTCTCTAACTTGTTTAGAGACAAAAATTATCGCCGCACATCGGCGATTTTTATCGCAGATAAACCTTGCTATTATCGCTGAAAAGTCAGCGATATTCATGTATTATCGACCTAATGCTCTTAGCCATGTTATCCACCTCCCATTGGATAACATGGCTAAGAACTGCTCAGGGCAGGTGTTAGATTTTGGAGAATTCGCCCGATTCAAGGCCCCATTCACCCGTTTTAAAAAAAATAGATAACACTCCAACAAAGTAAGGTTATAAAACTTTATTAACTACTAACTTTAACGAACGGAACAAAAACTAAAAACATTTAAACATTTCTCAACACAAAAAGCAACAATGGTTAGAAGCTGTCTTTTGTGCGAATAGTCCCAAGGCAGCACAACGTGCAGAGTTCTGGACGGCACCCAGGTGATGTCGCCTGGGTGCCGCACTGGTTTAGGGATCCTACAATGCAGCACAGAAAAACAGCGTGGGGCGTCCCGGGTGGTGCGGGGGGAGGCCTCGTCAGTAGCGGTCTGTGTCCAGTGTCACATGGCTGACACAACATGTACGACAGGCACCCAGGTGATGTCCAGTAAACTGCCGCACTGGTTTTGGTATCCTACAATGCTGCTCCGAAAATTGGCGTGCGGCGGCCCGGGGGGGGGGGCGTGGGGGAGCCGGCGTGAACGGGCCTCCCCAGGTGGCGGCCATCTAGCTGAGTTGCGCTCGCTCTTGCGGCCACAGCGTCTCGCTCACCATGTTGTTGAGTTGCTCCCACTCTTGCAGTGCAGCGATAGGCGGCTGCCACATGGCTCTTAAAATGGCGGACAGCTCCTCGGTTTTAGGCCTGGTCCACTGAAATAGCCCTGGGACACTTTGGAACTCGGACGCTTGCCTGCTAGGGCTTGGGCTCCATTCTCGAAAAGCGTCCCCTCAGCCGTGAAGATTGTATAAAAGTCTTGGGGGCCCCCGACTCCCGCAGGCTTCCGGTGGGGAGCGGCTGCCATGATTGCTCGCGGAATGACCACGACGGAGCCACGAGATGGTGGTGCTCTCATGCTGACGCCAGCTTCAGTCTGAATGATCCAGAAACAAGGTGGGGCTTTCATCGTTTGGGAAAAAAAAATGTTCTAAACCAATGAAAAGTGTTATTTTTAGGTCATATGACCAAGCCTTCCATCTTTAGGAAACCAAAAGTAAAATGAACCAATGAAAAGTTTTATAAACCAGTCACATGACCTGTTATGCGGCATAGGGCTACAAAAAGCGTAGAAAATCCGTTGGCACGTGAGGCGGCGTCAGTAGCGGACCGATGTGCGAATAGGCCGAAGGCAGCACAACGGGCCGAGATCCGGATGGTACCGAGGTGGTGTCCAGCAAATTGCCGCACTGGTGTGGCCATCCTACAATGCTGCGCCGAAAGACGGCGTGTCCAGCTGAATTGCGGTCACTGTTGCGGTACAGTGACTCGAACGCTCCGAGATCCGGATGGCACCGAGGTGGTGTCCAGCAAATTGCCGCACTGGTGTGGCCATCCTACAATGCTGCGCCGAAAGACGGCGTGTCCAGCTGAATTGCGGTCACTGTTGCGGTACAGTGACTCGAACGCGCCGAGATCCGGATGGCGCCGAGGTGGTGTCCAGCAAATTGCCGTACTGGTGTGGCCATCCTACAATGCTGCGCCGAAAGACGGCGTGTTCAGCTGAGTTCCGGTCACTCTTCCGGCACAGTGACTCGAACGCGCCGAGATCCGGATGGCACCGAGGTGGTGTCCAGCAAGTGGCTGCACTGGTGTGGCCATCCTACAATGCTGCGCCGAAAGTCGGCGTGGGGTGCCCCGTTGGCTTATGAGGTGATGTCAGTAGTGGACTGATGTGTGAATAGGTCGGAACCAGCACAAGGCGCCAAGATCCGAATGGCAAGTCCTGGATGTTGAGTGCCTCAGTTGAGATTTCTGAGCAGTGCTTGTAGGACTGTCTGAAGCTTATTTGCACCTGCTGCAGCTTCACTATTGCCCTGGTGTGGCCAAAGGTGGCACATGACATAGGCGGCCGGCTCCCGAGGTCCGGCGGAACTTTTTTCCTTTTCCTTTCTGCTTCTTTTCCTACAATGCGTTTCATCTGAAGACACGACCAGGTCCCTGAATGTGTGCAGGGGGACGCTATTGATTGAATGAAAATGGCGGCTTGACACAAAGCTGACTCAAGCGTTACTGTTGGTGCTATATAGACAAAAATTGGTTTTCAGTTTGTACATTCTTCAGGTTTTTTTTTTCCATCCAAGTCTGATTGAGAGTTTGTAGAAAAATGGCTTCAGATTTTCCACATACTACTCTTCAACATTCTTCCTAAATGTAACAATGTGAAACTCACTAGGAGAATGGCTGTTTCTGTTTCTTTTCAAAATGCTGCCACCAATATTTTCTGAATGGAAGACACCATCTTGTAGCATAAAGGGCCGAAAGGGGTTCTGGTCTGGCCGATGGTTGGTGGAGACATTTTGACTATATCTTGGACCTGCCCGGCCTTGCCCAAAATGGCGCCGGTATAAATGGGACTCGTAACTCCTTGCCCGCAAATGTATATCTAGAAAATGTTATTGTAAGTGGCCCTGTCGTATTTTAATTACAAAATGTACGTCCACCGATTCCGCAACTGTTAGACACCTTTGTTCTTGCAACCTAATGGTCCGCTCGTTACGTTCTTCTACAGTGTAAATGTCTCCTCATCATATACGATTTCAGTTTGCTCCGTGGCCGGCCCACGTGGTTATAGGCCTGTATTTGTATACTGACATTTTCACAATAAAGGTTTTTAAAACAAAACACGGTAGTAGTATTTACATTTGTAAAGTTTTTACTTTTAGTGACTGTTTTCGAATCAGTAAAAGGCAAGTGAAATAAAGCAGTCCAATTACATGACGGATAAAAGGTATAATATGTAGGAACGCAGTAAAGATAAATGGTCAAGGGCAGTTGTGTTTTTCATGTCTGCAACATAAAGTGATCGATAAGAATCTGATAATCAGGCGTATCGGCGACTAAGACAGCAGGCCGAATCTCTTTTACTCAACGGCTCCGTCATGGAAGGAAGAAACGCCCTTTTTCTCGAAAAAGGAATATATTTTACTTGCAAGACAGTTGTAAATTTTCCGGGAAAGTACATTAGCCTGGAATATTATAACATATGTTTGAAAAAAAAATATTGTTCGAAAATAATAAAAAGCGTAATTTTTAGGTCATATGACCAAGCTTTTCATCATTAAATTAACAAAAGTAAAATGAACCAATGAAAAGTTTTATTAACAAGTCACATGACCTGTTATGCTTACGTTACGCGCTGCGCGCCGCGCCTCGGATCACTTCCGGGTGCGCTAACGCGGCGTGTCATAAAACGCATTACGCGACAACGTAGGTCAAGAATATAGTCTAAATGTCTCCACCAACCAGCGTTCAGAACACAACCCCTTTCAGCAGTCCAAAAAGTTCTGTTAAATGACAACAGAGGGGACAGGCAACAAGAACCATCAGTCAAAGAGGGGAGGGCAAGTTCTTCTCTTCCGGTTCATGTTGGGGCGCTACCGGAACTGATCGAATTGGTAGTCTATAGTGTTTCTGGATGTTTCAGACTAAAGCTGGCGTCAGCATGAGACCACTACCATCTCGTAGCTCCGTCGTGGCCATTCCACGAGCAATCATGGCAGCCGCTCCCCACCAGAAGCCTGCGGGAGTCGGAGGCCCCCAAGACTTTTGTAGAATCTTCACGGCTGAGGGGACGCTTTTCGAGAATGGGACCCAAGCCCTAGCAGACAAGCGTCCGAGTTCCAAGGTGTCCCAGGGCCATTTTAGTGGACCAGGCCCAAAACCGAAGAGCCGGCCGCCATTTTGAGAGTCCTGTGGCAGCCGCCTATCGCTGCACCGCAAGAGCGGGCGCATCTCAACTACATGGTGAGCGAGACGCTGTAGTCGCAAGAGCGGGCGGTAAACAGCTGAATGGCGGAAGAGGCACAGTGTAGCAAAAGCGGGCGGAATGGCAACTAAAACGATAAAGGGGCGCCCCACTACAGCTTGTCTTCAGGTCAAACGGATTGTGGGACAAGGTCCAGAATTGAAGAGTCATCAAAAGGCAAAAAGTTCCGCCGGACCCCGGGAGCCGGCCGCCTATGTCGGGGGCGATCTCAGGCTACACCAGTGCTATAAGACTTGGGGAGGGTGTCGGAGCCAAGCGTCTTCTTCGAGTCCATGGCCATCACACCGCCCCTCAGGGGCCTCCGTCAAGCTGTTTAGGAAGGTAACATATCACATTGTTTTCTAATGCAGTCAGGTCCACAAACGACACTCACTTACTTTGAGAATAGTGAAGCTGCAGTAGGTGGAAATAAGCTTCAGACAGTGTTACAAGCACTGCTCAGAACTCTTAACTATGGCACCCAACATCCAGAACTTATGCTATTTGAGAATGGTAGTGACATCGAAGCATCTCAGGGACCTAAACCATTAACGTACTTTCACGTATGAAAATCTTACTTGGGGAGGGGGCAGGAGCGAAGCGCCCCCTCCCAGTCAGCGCCACCACACCGTATGTTGAAAATCTGAAGCCATCGTTCTACAAAGTCAACCAAACTTGGATTGAAAAATCTAGAAAAATGTACAAACTGAAAACCAGTTTTGGTCTGCATAGCATCAGTAGCAACGCTTGAGTCAGCTTTGTGTCAAGCCGCCATTTTGATTCAACAAAGCACAGGCATTGAAAAAGGCTGAAATTCAGAACTCTAAACTATGGCACCCAACATCCAGGAGCTTGCCATCCGGATCTTGGAGCCTTGTGCTGTTTTCGTTCTATTCACACATCGGTCCACTACTGACATCATCTTATAAACCAACGTTATGTAAATAGTTTTTTAATAAAATGTTTTACCCTGTTTCTTTGCTGGTGTGTTGTCTACATTTTTAATATTTGCATAGGGTTTGTCGTTATTTTGTGCGGGATGGGTGATGGAGCCGAGCTGTCTTGCAGCCCTCATGGTGTGGAGCTCAGTTCATCTCACTATTTTCGTATTTCTCATGAAGGGTTGTTCCTAATATTTCTATTTTAGCGAGGTCAAAAAGAGATCCAATTAGTGGCCTACTGATTTTGCTCGATTACTTTTATTTTTTAACACGATTTTTCACTATCTGCAAAGACTAAACAGAGTATTGCGCCTTTGTGCTTGTTTGTAAATAGAGAATGATCCAAAGAGAACCAATTCTAAAACAGTAAATGCTTGGACAACAATCAATCAAATGGAGAGACAAGGAGGCACGACGGATTACAACGGGGGTAAAGGCCTGCGTTAACTACCCTTCAGTATCTACAAAGAGAGAGTACTACTAAGGGAAAAGAGGGGAGGGGGGGGGGGGTGCAGCGTTCAAAGCACATCAGCGTGCATAAATACGAAAATGTTTTTATCTATCACGTACTTGACATTTTAAAGCTTTTCATATTTGCTATTAAAAAACCAATGAAATTCACAGAAAAAACCATAGGTTATAGTGGATATATAGTTAGGAATTTGCATTTACAAAACCTTGAAAATTCAATGAAAAAACCATAGGTTATAGGCCATATATAGTTAGGAATTCGCATTTACAAAACCTTATTTTACTCGCATAAAACCATTGAAATTCCATATATAGTTAGAAGCGCTAACTATATATCGCGCACCCGCAATCCACTGCTGATGATGTCACATATTACATCATTCATGACATGGTCAGTGACATCACTGATGACATCACTGATGACATCACTGATGACATCACTGATGACAACTCAAATGACATCACTGATGACATCTCAAATGACATCACTGATGACATCACTGATGACAACTCAAATGACATCACTGATGACATCTCATTTGTCATCACTGATCACATCACTCATGTGATAATACAATGAACCTCTTCAGACTCTAATATAACCTTACATACACTCAGTATAAACAGACACTCACAGACTGTCACTCATCCATGGAGTTACTCACACACCTAGTCAGTCATGCAAAGAATCAATCACACCTCCATTTCCTCAACTATAAAGTTATACACATCTTACTTATTCAAACATATAATAACACATATTTATTCTCTTATATAATCCCTGATACAAGCTCACAGTGATCGATACAGCCACTCACACATTCACTGGCTCTTATGTTCAGTTATTTATATATCTCAACTCTCACATGTATTGTGTTTTACATACGTACTTACTTGCACATGTAGCAATGAGAAATCCATTCACTCACCAACACACCCATGCACAGTCAACCGCCCATATAGCTGTTTCCACATGCACTCTTGAACTCATACTCCTAGTGAATCAACTGCTTACACATCTATGCAAAGAGTCACGCACCTCCCAGCCACCCACACACACACTCAGCCTCCCATTCAAATACTTGGACAACCAATGAATAACCCATACAGTTACTCATATAGCTACTGATCAATACATGCAGCAGCTTACACAACAACAAACATACTGATGCACAAATTAAGACAGTTTAGTCACTAACCCATGCACTCAGTGAGACACATTTAATCACTCACTCATACAGTCAGTCATGCACCTACTAAATCCTTCATCCAGACACTTATACATCCACTCATTCTTCAATATGTGAAACATATTTTAACTTTACAGAAACATACAGTCACTGGATGTTGTCATCAGTGATGTCATCAGTGATGTCATTTGAGATGTCATCAGTGATGTCATCAGTGATGTCACTGACCATGTCATGAATGATGTAATATGTGACATCATCAGCAGTGGATTGCGGGTGCGCGATATATAGTTAGCGCTTCTAACTATATATGGAATTTCAATGGTTTTATGCGAGTAAAATAAGGTTTTGTAAATGCGAATTCCTAACTATATATGGCCTATAACCTATGGTTTTTTCATTGAATATATATATATATATATATATATATGTCTATTAAAGTACTGTGTACATTTGCCCATGATATATAATGTTAAATAAGTGCTCCGTGGGTGAGAATATTCTGTGCTTATGACTTTGATGAGGATTCCCCTGGAAGACAGCTAGGATTGCAGCTAAGTAACTTATCCTTGTCACCATGATTCAAGGGTACCTCTCGTGTGTGTGTGTGTGTGTGTGTGTGTGTGTGTGTGTGTGTGTGTGTGTATATATATATATATATATATATATATATATATATATATAGTTAGGAATTAGCATTTAAAAAACCTTGCAAATTCTCTGAAAAAAACATAGGTTTCGGGCCTTATATCATCATCATTGATGTCATTATTGATGTCATTTGAGATGTCTTCAGTAATGTCACTGACCATGTCATGAATGATGTAATATGTGACATCATCAGCAGTGGACTGCGGGTGCGCGAAATATAGTTAGTACAACTAACTATATAGGAGCAATTTCAATGTTTTTTTTAAATGCTAATTCCTAACTATATAAGGCCTGAAACCTATGGTTTTTTCAGTGAATTTCAAAGGTTTTTTATATGCTAATTCCTAACTATTGAGGCCTGAAAACTATGGTTTTTTCAGTGAATTTGCAAGGTTTTTTAAATGCTAATTCCTAACTATACAAGGCCTGAAACCTATGGTTTTTTCAGTGAATTTGCAAGGTTTTTAAATGCTGATTCCTACCTATATCGGGCGTGAAACCTATGTTTTTTTTTTCAATAATTTTCAAAGTTTTTCTAAATGCTAATTCTATTAGCGAATATCATTTAAATATGTTAATATCCTTGTGGGACCACCTGAGCAGCCCTAGGGGTAGAGGGTGTTTCTACCCTGCCCCCTTTTTGCATTCTACACGTTTGTTTGTGCCTCAGTGTACCGAGCACAAGATGGCTGCCCAAACTTCCTGGTTTGGAGTGTTCACAGCCAATCAATGCAGCCCCTGCTCGTAAAGGTCTGCGCTTTCCTGATTGGCTGGCAGTCGTCTGTCAACACCAAGAAGTGTTGGCCACCATCTTGTTTCTCAGGAGAACTGAGGCACAAGAGAGCCCAAAACAAGAGTGGAAAACGCAAAAATTGGGCAGGGTAGAGACCCCCTCACCCCCTAGCCCTTCTCAGGGGTCCCAGAAGTACACGTTTTTGCAACTTTGTTTTTTTGCTGGCCCTTGGGGTTCTTCTGGAACCCCCTGAGAAGGGCTAGATGTCCTATGGAAAATTGCATGGTACACTCAGGGTACGCGTACGGCTAAAGGCACATGTATGCGTACATGTAAACGCGCCCTAAGCGTACTCCCCGAAATAAAAAAAAAAAATAGTAGCTTTTTTGCCCTTTGGGGTCCTCCTAGGCCCCCCTGAAAAAACCTAGGGGGTAAGGGGGTCTCTACCCTGCCCCCTTTTAAAGTTTTACCCTTTTGTTTTTCACCTCCTGTGTCTCGGTTCTACCGAGATACAAGATGGCGGACTCTCCGGACCGTTTGGAATGTTCACAGACTCCCGAGAGCCAATCAGCTTTCCGCTCGCGCACTTCCGTGGCACGCCGGGTGTGCTTACCGGTACACGAACCCAAAGCGCTCAAAGCGCGCATATAGATATATATTTTTTTTAAGTTAATTTTCATAAAAACCACTAGAGCGATTTTCACCAAATATGGAATAGGCCCTACTGCTTGTAATTCCGTTCAGCGGTTTGGGCTGTAGCCGCGACTAAACGTCCTATGGAAATTAACATGGGGAAAACATGTTTTGGGACCCCCCTTTTTTCTCAGCCCCCCTTGACGAATCCCCCCAAACTTTCAGGGAAGGAGCGGAGCGTAACAGGCCATCTCCTTTGAGAAAATCGCGGAGATTCATCAACCGACGCCAAAGTTATTCCCAATAGAATGTTGTGGATTTCCTATGGAAACTAGGTCCTAACTATTTATACCTATTGGCGACCACCAGTAGGGTATATATATATATATATATATATATATATATATATATATATATATATATATATATTTATATATATATTCCTGACGTCGAATGGTCTGGATCATACGGCGCTCACAGAGATCAACAAGTTATTTAAGTGCAGAGTGTACACATAAGCTCCACCTACACAGGCATAGAAAGAGAAGACATACTCCTAATTAACAAAATGTTTTGTCATCCTACCTTTAAATAATACCTAAAGGTAGAATATACCTATTAAATCACAATACAAAGAGTGGAAAATATCATTTATATATATATATATATATAAATATTAGGAGGATGGAGTATAGGCATACTGACCCCACCATCCTTTATAAGCCAACATGCATTTGCCCTACCAATTGCCAATACTAGTCAGGGGCATTCTTCAGGGCAAAAAGGGATTCGTATCACTATGCACCACACTAATTCAGTGAGTGTAAAGAGGTCAAGGTAAGACCTACCTTGACACCGGGGTTATGTTTTTTCTAAAGGATTATTAAACATACAAAACATTTTCAAGAAGTAACTGGCACTCAAATAAAAGGTTGCATACAGATTACTAGCTAACAAAACTGTGTAAAATGAATGGGACAGTGCCCTACAGATAGAACACACATGTGTGAGGTGGACACATGCACAAACCTGATTGTAGATATCTTACCCTATCTTTACGGATACCACGCTTCAAGGTCTGGGAGGAGATGGTACCCTCTGTAATCACACATTCCAGATATTTGGAATCGTTTTGTCATTTATTTAAAACCTTTGTGGGAATATAGGTGTAAGACTCACGTGTGCTATCTCTATAAACTCCTAGAACTAGGAATACTTAAATATAGTTCACTGAAACATGCTCACCGATCAGAGGGGCCAACATACCCATAGAAATTATGCCAGTAGAGATTAATAATTCAAGGAAAACAACTGTCATAATGATCATACAGCTAGTCATGAAAGATGTTTGTTGTATCTGCAGAACCGTGAGATGCGTGATAATACTAGAAACATTTGTATGGTTGTGCCTAAAAATATCTATTTAGTAAGTGTGGGGTTTTCTAATCTTTGAATGTATTGCACCCCACTAGGAATGCATTGGTGGCAGTGGGATGCCCCCATAATAAAACGTAGTATGAAAAAAAGGCGTACCAAGCTTTGTGCCCAGTAGTACCGCCGTACCCTACCAGCTACTTGTGTGCCGATGTGGTAGCCGGCATACCTGTTACTTTGCACCTAGAGGTATCATTAGTCAGTTGGCAGTATTTAAATCTGTAGCTGTATCGCTTCTCACTGGGAATTAGTTGATTGTAGTGAGGACCTATCATCATATCACCCCATATAGCCTTATTGCCTTGTTAAGCCAAAGATATAGTATGTTAAGTTTGCTCCCCTCTCTTCTTGTAAAGGAGGAGCATATTACCTCCTAGAAGTTCCAAACCAGTCACTTACTTTGTCAAGTGGCATACTATACTGTGGCCAAGTAGTGCTCCTGTCCCCAGCCGCTCGTGTGCCAATGTAGATGGCGGACGAGTCCCACAAGGCCAATCAGAAGGGCCCCAACAGACCCCAGGAATCCCTCAGGGCGAGTGCGTACCCCCACTGAACCGGTAAAGGCAGCCCCCAGATGAGACCAAAAATGCTGCCCAGCAAGGGAGAAGAATGGGTTAGGTGCCAACTGGGTAGCCTTGCCTCCCGCAAGCATTGTCACAGAGGCTGCCCCGGCAGGGTTCGTCAGCCTTGCGGTCCCCGGTGCCCCTGTAGGGTCCACTGATGGCTTCAGGCACCACGCCCAATGGTGAGACACATGGCAGTCCGTCGGAAAAGGTCAGATGCCTCCGGGAAGGGTGCCGTAGGCCCTCCTGCAGGCTGTGACAGTGAGGAGCTCCGGAGTCAGATGGCCATCATTGTTGGTGGCCAAGCTCTGCCTGAGGCATCCTCTCTCAAAAAAATTAGCATCTCAATTGGAAAACCTCCGATACCCAACTCAGAATAACTTTGTTGTAGACCAATTTAGCTCTGTACCACTAGCCATCGCACTCTTTTGTGATATGGGTTAATAAACTATGGAGACTATGCCTTGGCTGATCTCCACCTCTCCTTTTGTGTTTTGATCATACAGTCTTCTATCATTTTCAACCTGTACATCAGTGTTCTCCAAAGTCTGGCCTTGAGGGCCGGATCCATGCAAGATTTTTAAGATATCTACATTTCTAAACAGGGATATGCTAAAAATCTGGCATTGATCCGGCCCTCCTGGACCGACTTTAGAGAACCCTGATTTACATTGAGCTTCTTGGTGCTCTACTCACAGATAACTGCATCAAGAATCACCAATATGTCGATGATGCACAACCCCACTTGAAAATCTCCTTTACTTCAAATATCTGACATTTCAAACACTGCCTGCACATGCACACAGAGACGTGGGTGTCCAACTCCCACCTAAAGTTGAACCCAACCAAGATAGAATTCCTGTTATTTGCCAAGAATAACAAACAAGAAATTTTACACACCAGACTCAATGACATGAACCTAGATGACTTCAAACACCAACTTTCATTGAACGCCTAGTCAGTTGAATTCACTTTGGTCAGCAGCATCACCCTGAAAGAACACATTGCCCAAAAGCAAAGACAGCCTGGTACCAGCTCTCTGTTATAAAGAAAGTGAAACTGTTTCTTACAAAAAGTGACTTCAGAGCTGCTGTTCAGGCCCCCTTACTCTTGCATCTGGAAGGTCAGAACACATGGCTTCATGGCCTCCCAGACCTCACACTGGCACCCCTTAAAGGTATCCCACAAACTACTCCAATTTCTAAACCAGGGCATGAAGAAACATGATCACATCACACCCATCCTGATGAAACTTTATTGGCTCCCCTTGCTGTCCTGTGCCATCTTCAAGGTCTGCTGCATCTACAAAGCTATCCCAACCAGCAACCCACTTATCTTGCAGGCAAGCTCACCATCTCTGGTGGTTCTTTAGACCCCCTCAGCCAGGACACCATCAGACTGCAGAATAAGAAGTGTAAAAAAGAAAACTCAAGAAAGCAGGCCCTGCTGTCTAGGCACCCAGGATCCATAACAACATCCCTGTATCCATTCGTCTGCCAAGAAATAGTCATGCTATGTTTCGGCATCTGTCCGAGCTTCCAGGAAGATCAGACAGACGCCGAGACATGGGGTCTTTCTTATCCTGATGGCTTTGACACGGATTCTGTGTCATGAAAGGTTTTGACCTCATTAATAAGTAGCGTGACTATTTCTTGGCAGACAAATCCGTCTTTCATAGACCCCATATTGGTATAATTTTGCTCACTGATTATCATTCAGTTGATTAAACCTACGGTCGAATTCTGATAGACACACGCAGCTAGCTTTACGTTTCTTGTCATTGGACTTGGAATTATCCGTGCTTTTTATCAGCTGAGAACCTTGTATCTTTATTGTGTTTGCGATTGCTTCTTCACCTATCAAGATCCGGACCGGGTTGGAATTATCACCGGTCAAGGGATCATTCAATTCATCTATTACGACTTGGCCCTGAAGAGTCAGAGTTGACTATTCTCTGACGAAACACGTGTCGGCTGGTCTCTATGCAAACCAGCATTAAAAGCAACAAGAAAAGACGTGGCGATTTCTTGTCTATTTGTACATTACATGAACATACTTTGTGTTTTGATCTTGTGTGCACAGGTCCTTGGCTATTACTGTCTGGGTTTGGAGTTCCAAACACTAGTTTAGTGGTTATTAGGGTCACCCCTTTCCTGTTAGCACCATATTACCCAGTTCTATGACGACTTGACAGCCGGTTACCCTGTGGAGCGCAAGTGTTTCCCTTTATACAAAAAAACCTTTTTTGTGGATACAACAGTTTATTCTTTCAACCGTTATGATACCAGATCCGAGAAACTAGCTGGCAAAATCACTCTAGGGGATGCATAAGTTCCTTCCTGTAACACTACTAATCTATGTGTGTTTTCCATCACAGCTACGATGGCTACTGTTGACTTTACTAGTATTCTTCAAATTATACAGGTCAAAAGTAAGGCTGCTGGGCTAACCCAAATCCGTTAACATTTTTCCTGATTCATTTCGATATTCATTTATATGAAAGGGATTTGCAGTAACTAATTTTAATTTTAAACAACCCCTTCCAGTTTGCTGTCTTATATCCCTTTCTTATATATATATATATATATATTGGTGCTGTTATTATTTTGGAAATTGTAGGTTGTCCAAAGTTTTAAAACTTGTTGGTTCCATTTGTGAGAACACATATCCAACATGTTTCTTGTTGCAAGCTTTTTTTTTTAAATAATTCACATATTTAGCCTTTTTTTCCAGTTTTGAAATAGTAAAACGAAAACTACAATATCTTAGTATCATTTATTAAAACGATCTTGTGCCAAGAAAAGTAATTACTTTTGTCTCCCAGTTAATTAAAAGTTACTATATTTTAAATATTTGTGTAAAAGCTGTGAATAATTCTTAGCTCTGAAGGCCAAAAGCAGAATCAGTATATGAGAAGTTAAATATCTTGAATCTCATTCCCTTATTCACTTTATCAACAGATTTTTTCGGATGCAATTAAAATGGCTGTTTCATACAAGCAAAATTCAAGTGATTTCATGGACGAGGTTATGAGAGAGTTAGAGGTACGTTTTGTTACTCGAATTACACCTGGATTAATTTCCTTATTCGGATATAGTTTGTAGTCTGTGCTATTGTCCACGAGGACACCGACTGCAAACATTAACAAAATATTTGCCAGAATTCTTCATCACATGTTTTTATGAATGTTTAAAAGGCTTGGAAATTAAAAAGCTCACAATTTAAAATGTTCCTTACACAGAACTTTGAATTGGAGAAGAAAGTGTCTGAAGACGCATCCGATAAGGAGGACACTAATGACGAAGAGCCACCATCTAGCTGAGCAGGAGTGTAGTGCCTCCATAAACTTTGCCTCTAGGAGTAGCCTAACAGATCCCATCTGTACAATTAGACTGACCTTTTCAGATCAAAATCATCACCTAGGAACAACCCGGTCTCCTCCTGGAGAAGAAAATCATACCTCAAGTACTCTGCTTTATCTTTGCAACTCCTTAACTCTGCCTGATTCACTCCATAAATACCTTATTGGTCCTAACTAAATTCTCTGCCACGTGAGCTGCATAGTATACATTACTCGTCTTAGTATCTGGAGCCCTGTGAAATGACTTCAACTCTACAGCTAAACGCCGACCACAGTCCAGCATCTCCATTTTCAAGCAGTTCATGTGAAATGCAAGTCTTCTATCAAGCGAACCACACATGTTGATGATATGCACACTCGTCGGTACAGCGAAGAATCCCAATCTTTACTGCCAAGCATCTCCAATTCTATGGCTAAGCCAACAATCATCAAGACAAAAGGTTTGTGCTGTGTATAGAAAATGCAGGTGACTATTTTTCGATAGGTAAACATTTCTTTCTGCATAGCTAAACAAAAGTTCTATTCTATCCTCCGCCAGGTACCTCCTTCTTTACTGCTAAGCACCACAATTTATCCACATGACAAGCACCACAATTTGTCCACAGGATACCCTGATTTCAACAACTTGGCACAGCATCCCTATGGCCAAGCCTTTCAGTCTGTGCCTGTATCTAGCCGCCTAAGTCAAGCCATTTCTTCCGTACAGCTATGTATCTTATGAAATAAGTTAAAGCCTTGTGCCCATTCATTTAAGTGGAACTTCGCCTTTTCCCGCTCACCTGCAATTCTCATTCTGCACGCAAACTGGAAAACTAGAGAGTTGCACAGTATTCCATTTCTGCTGCGGTGTCCTCACAGTGGAAGTGTGCATTCCCTTTCTGGATCAACATTCTGCACACAGACTTGTCCTGACTCGGAGAAGCAAATAAACTAGAATATCTGCTTTATACTTTGCACCCAAATGAGACTTGTTTTGAATTCCTAACTGGCATTACGAGAAGAGGGACGAAAGGTTTTTTTAATGGAAAAGCAACAGATCTAAACATGCTCGAATTTTACCCATTCCCATGGACCATGTATTGCAGTACTTGTTGCTGCATATGTTCGAGCCTCACCTTAAAAGACTTGACTTCTTAACAGTGCAGTTTTGTAGTGCAAATTATTGTAAACATGTTTTTATTTAATGAAATGGCACTTGATTGTAAATACGTTTATGTGTACTCTCATGTAAACCTCAGTGTTGTCTCTGGAATGTCTTACTGTGGTTCAAATCCTGACGAGATAAGTAGGCTATCCTCGTAATGGGACCAATTTTCGGAGCTGTGCGAAGGATATATACTGTATAGTAATATGCTGGAACGCAGCGCGGGCAAGTGCAGTCTTACAGCAAAGAATGCTCAGTGACTTGATGCCCATTTTGAAATAGATAAAGAATGCTCCCAATGCAAAAGCCAGTGCTGGATGTCTTTAGAGCAAAAAGTGTGTTTATCTAGTGAGAGTGCGATGAGAAGAGCCTATTCGTTTCTAGCTCTCTGTAGTGTAAATGGTATCACTCTCTTTGTTATGTGCTGGAGTCATTGTGTGCAGTGTAGTGCAGCAAGCAGCACACAGAGATAAAGACTGACTTTGATTTTTTTGCCGAATGACTTCCAGAGTACCAGAACCTGTTTTCAAGCCTTCTCACCTGTTTTCTACTTCACAAGTGTATGGTGTGTGGGGCAAGAGTGTACTTCAGCCTCACCTAAAGTGACAAACTAAGTAACTTAACATTAACATTTCGTCCAACAGCCGTTAGGAGATGTGAAGTCAAGCCAATGAACAACCATTGAATTTGAGCATACTTTAGGGATTACTGATACGCCTGGTACTTCTTTGCCTGAAATGAAGATCCATTCCCAATTTTTTTAGATGCGGGAACCCATGAATGGCATTTTGCGTTTTCTGGGAAGGGCCCCTTTCTCAATGTAAATAATACTATTCTGATGGATAATTCTGCCTGCAGATTCCTCAATTCTTGAACCTCTCCAGTTGCCAGACTGGATTCAGAATCTTGGCAACTGCTCTCCTGTGCCGGTAAGTGGTGCCACAACTCTATCTCAGACATAACGTCTCAGTTTCAAGAGGCCTCACCTAGGCGCATAGACAACAGTTCCTTATTTGTCCACGCCCTAGTATGTGGATCTGGAGTTTCTCCCAGAACATTTTATTCTTTTTATAACAAGAATTAGTATAAGTGTAGTGTTGAAGGCTATATCTCCACCAAAGTTGTCAAGCTGCAAATGTTGTCACTCTTGTGGCAAGCAGATGTTGTTCTCTGATTAGCAGGATGTCGGCTAATGTTTCAGACCATGGTACTACTACAAGTCACGCAGCAAATGTTGTATGCATGCCAACCCTCTAAAGGAACGAAAGGCAAAACTTCATGGCCCAAGTCCGAGATGCGGGTTGTGGTAAGCAGCATCTGTCCTCTGTAATAGCCCAAGACAAGTCCCACTTTGACCGAAAAGTCCTCCAGGTTTGTACCGAGCATAGGCACAGTCATGGTGGCACCCATTGTAAACTGGGATAGTGGTTTGTGATCGAGGAGTGAACGAGATCGAAATTGTACATTTTTTTTTTAATCTTGAAATGGAGGAGAGATGAGATATATCAGCTATTCTGTTGGCAGGGCTCCCTTTCCAATCTAGTCTCGAGCTCCTCAATCTTCATTACAAAAAAATCTGCCAGGCTACCAGATCATAAGAGATGTGTGTCGTGGTGAAGGACAGAGGGTGCAGGAAAGTGAATATGAGTGTTGACAGCTCATGAATGAAGGAAAAACTTCTGTCACCATATTTTGGGGTCTGGCTATCCTTACGTGGACATACTATGCTCGTAATTTTGTATTGCTCATATCTTTTGTAGAAAGACATTTTGCCTCCACACCATAACTTCCCTGCCACAAATCTGTTCTTTTACTGTAGAGTTATTGGCTGCTGTGCCAGGTGTGTACCATACAACTGTAGATATATTTCTCCAGAAGATTGGCTACACAAACAATCTAGTCATTGAATCTGACACTGCTGACCGTCATGGAAACTGACAGCATGGGTAGCCATACAAAAAGCTCGCTACCATTCTAAGGTGACACATGTTGAGCCTAATTGTACTCCACCTTGCACCCTAAAAGACATGCTCATAGACTTCCCATTCAATCACATCATCCAAATACAAGCACATGGACCTTCCACATATTCCAGACACACAAGCAAAAGAGTTCTGTTAAGGGAGACCACCACCTTTACAAGGGGGATGCCATTTTTTCACGTTCTTGAAGTGAACAGTTAGGTAGTGGGGCTGTCCCTTCAGGATAGATCATTCTGGAGCTACTGCATTAATACCAAAGTAGTGGGTAGAGAAGACTGTAGCTGCTTTCTGAAAAAGTGGTGTGCTTTGAGTGCCCCCCTCAACCTTAGGAGAACCTCTTTGTAGTCTCACAATTTTATGAAGAAAATTCACCCAGTGACCTCAATTTTCATGTCATCTGATAGTGGGTATGTAGGAAGCTGGCTCTGTAAATACTATACCAAAGTAGGATAGTGTGCACAGAGTCCAGTGGATCCCAAGAGGCATAGCAGAGGCTAAATTAGATAATCACTTACAGCTCTATTTATGGTAGTGTGGTCGAGCAGTTAGGCTAATCAGGAGGGTGTTAAGCATTTATTGTATTCACTCATACAAGAACTGATGGCGCACAGTCAGAGACCGAATCCAGATCAATTTGTTAAGTATATAAAATGTATACCTAAGTTTTAGCAGGACTTGGCATTGGTAGGTAAAAATATACTATCAAATGCAAGGCTGTGTGCAGGAATGGGAGCATTATTATCTCTTACCCCATTCAAGAAGTCCACCAATCCACTAACATACAGACAGAATAGAGTAGGGGCCAATACACAGCCCTGGCACACTCCCCTAGTCACCGTAAAAGATTCTGAAAGCTCGCGCAATTTCACATATCTGACCTGCGCAAAACTTTCCTCATGCAGCCTCCTAATGATATGGCAAAGGTAGGTAGGGACCCCCATACTGCTTATTACAGACCAGAGTTTGCCCCTGCGACTAAAGCAAAAGCAGACTTTAGGTCCACAAAAGTAAGGCATAAACTACCACCCTCCAACACTGCTGTTTTCCAATAAAGTAGTTGGAGACGGAACACATGATCAATGGTGGAGGTTCGTTTCCTGAAGCCTGCTTGTAATATACTTTTTTTTTTTTTTTTTTTTTTTTGTCGTAAGACATTTATTATGTACAAATGAAAAAGAAGATGCACACTGCGTCTCGCCAACAACCCGGAGGCAGGCCGCTATCAGGCAGGTTATACAAAGATTACATAGAAATATCTCAGAGGCCATTATCCGGCCGGGTTGATCATTCAGAGGTAGACTTTAGATACAATAAAATCTTCAGTGTTTACAGTGCATCTCTAGCGAGTAAACGGTCTTACTTTTCTTACAGTGCTGTTGACAATTGAAAGATAGCGAAACTCAATGAAGCCGCCCCTGAGTAAGCAGCAGTCAACCACCCGCCGCAGCAGCCTATAAATAGGATGTGTCTGTCAGCACCATTTTTCTCCCAACAGGACCCCCCAACAAGCTAAACCATAAACTCCAAACATAGGTGCAAGTACGTGGAAACAGCATCCATACATCACTCCAGTCCACAAAGGGGTCGTGCGGGCCAGCCACAGGTTGTCCAGATAGAGGGCCAGCCATGTATGGGGCGGGCTCGGCGTGTCATCTTGGCTGTGTACGAATAAGCGAAGGACGTATGGGGTGGGGGGAAGGGGGGGGAGGGGTAGTGAATTGTCCACAAGAGGACCGGTGGGACGGGGGGGGGGGCAGGGGACTCTATCCGGGTCAGTGGAGGCAGTAAACACATAACTTGCGTCTGGGCAGTTCCTGTCAATGTATGCGCGGGACAACGGGACCCCAATCATTAAACTACGCAGCGCGTACCTTTAGCCCATGTCGTCTGAAATACTCGTGGCACGTGAGGTACCTGGGGAGTCAGGGGCCGTGCGTTCAGCGGTCCACTGTACAAACGGGCCCCATATGTCAGTGGGTCTGGAAGCGGTGGGCATGGTCTCCCAATAGTGCGTCAGTTGTGTGTGGCCGTAAGTCACATCTCTGATCCAGCTCTCGAGTGTGGGGAGGGCCGGCCTGCCCCAGTGTAGAGCGATCTGCCGTTTGGCATACAACAGAAGTAACGCATGCAGTTTCCTGTCGCAGGGCTCAGTATTCTTAACATACCCCAGCAATCCCAGCAGTGGAGACGGTGAGTCACTCCTTTGTGTGATTTGATTGATGGCATTGAAGATCTCTGACCAGTATGCCCTCAGCTTGGGGCAGCCCCAAGCCACATGAATAAAGGTTGCATCGTCACCTCCACATTTCCAGCAAGAGGCATCCTCACGGATACCCATTCGGCGTAATAGTGTCGGAGTGCGGTAGTATCTGTGTAGGAATTTGAAGTGGACAAGCCGCAGTCTGTAACTTGGGGATAGAGCGGTGAGTTGCGCGCAGCAATATTCCCATGCGTCATCCGGAAGCAGGTCTCCCAGGTCCTCAGCCCAAGCTGTCTTGGCCTTGGCTACTGTCACCGGGGCTTGTTCCTGCATGCAGTTATATAATCTGGACACCAGCTTCTTAAGGGAAGGTCGTGAGAGCAAGTTTTGGAGGGCGGCTAGTGCGCAAGGCTCTTCCGGGAAGCACGGTCCTATCTTCTTGCAAGATTCCCTAAGAGAATGATATAGTAATTTGTCAGCAAACGAGCAGGGCTGGTCATCCCCATCCGCAGGCATCTCGAAAAATGAGCCATCCGGATATAGGTCAGCGAAGGTGAGAAGTCGATTCCCACGGATAGTGAGGACGTCACCTCTTGCCGTCAAACAAGGCAGCATCGGGTTGCCCCTCAGAGGAACCGCCGGCGCATAAAGCAGGGAGAGACCAGCCCGTTTCTGTAGCTCTCGCCAGGACCAGCGAACCATTTCCACTGTGTCCACCTCACGCGACGGGCACGTAACCTCCCCATATAGCGCCACTCGTAATGGTGAGGGGGCGACCACAGCCAGTTCCACCGCCACATGCGGCTGGTAGGGGGTGGGGTAGGCCCAGAAATGCAGGAACTGAGCTTGCGCACAGAGTGAATAGAGCTTCAAGTCCGGGGCTCCCAGGCCTCCCTGTCGGAGCGGAAGCGTGAGTAGATCCCAGGAGACTCTGGCTTGGCCGCCGGCCCACACCAGTTTCAGCAGCAGTGAGCGGACCCGGGCGTGGAAGTGCGTTGTCATAGGTAGTGGTACGTTGACGAACAAGTACAAGAACTTGGGCAGGACCACCATTTTGGCCAGTGCAATTCTAGCGACCAGGGACAGCGGTAGTCTATTCCAGACTTCGACCTTTCCTTCCAGCCAGTCCACCGCCCTACCAAAATTCAGCGACCACAACTCCTGCACATCTCGGCTGATCCAGATGCCCAAATACTTGACAGCTTCCGTCTCCCACCTGAGGGGGTAGTCAGGGGCAGGTCTAATAGTGCTCTCCGTCAGGGGGAAGGCCACTGACTTCGACCAATTTATGGATATCCCTGCCAAACCCTCAAATCTCACAAATTCCCGGAGTAGTGGGCTCAGGTTGTCCTTAGGGTTCAGGACGTACAGGGTGACATCGTCCGCGTACAGCGAGATCAGTAAGCTCCTAGCACTGAATCCGATGCCCCTGGCAGTGTGGTGCTGCCGAACTCGAGCCGCAAGTGGCTCCAGTGCAATCGCAAAGAGGAGCGGGGACAGAGGGCAGCCCTGCCTAGTACCCCTTGAGACATCGAATGGCTTGGAGACGAGACCATTAACGCTCACTCGGGCTCTGGGTTTCGTGTAGATGAGCTTGATAAGGGTCATGAAGTTTGGGCTGAATCCCATCCGCCTTAGGACACTGAAGAGGTAGGGCCATTCTAAGGAGTCGAAGGCTTTGGTGGCGTCCAAAAACACCACCGCTGCCTGTACCGACGGGTGCAGGTAGTGAAGGACCGAAAAGATCGTTCTGAGATTATGTGATGTTGCTCGGCCAGGGATGAATCCCGATTGATCTGGGAGCGCTATCATCGGCAACATCGGTTGTAATCTATCGGCAATTACCTTCGCATATATCTTGGCATCCACGTTTATAAGGGACAGGGGCCTGTAAGAGTCCAGCTGTTGCTCATCTTTGTCTGGCTTGAGGAGCGTGACAATGAGAGCCTCACGCATGGAGTCCGGGAGGGAATTCGACTCGAGAGCCTCGACAAACACAGAGTGTAGTCTTGGCGCTAGCTCAGCCACGTAGGTTTTATAAAAGGAGGTGGTCAGGCCATCCGGGCCGGGAGCCTTATTGGCCGGCATGCTTTTGATCACTTGGGCGATATCTTGCACAGTGACGGTGAGGTCCATGTATTGTCTGTGGTTGTTGTTGAACCACACGAGTGCTATGGAGTCAAGGAAGTCTCGCAGTGCCGCCGGCACCGTGGGCTGTCTTGAGGTGTACAGGGTAGCATAGAAGTCCGCGAAGGCGCCTAACACCGCCTCCTGGCCTACTATCAGACGTCCGGTGTTATCATAGATAGTGTGTATGTAGTTCGACTGTGTGCGAGGAGCAATCAGTCTGGCAAGAGTCCTGCTTGGCCTATCTCCTTCCCCATACCTGCGCGCCTCTGCCTGCTTCCCTAGAAACCGCACCTCTCGCTCCGCCTCCTCATTAAATGCCAACAGTTTAGTTTTCAGAGCGCCAGCAGTCGCCAACGATGGGTCGGAGCTAAAAGCAACATCTAGGTCCTTCAGTTCCCCCTCAAGTTTAGTTAGCGCGTCTCTTATGGTGCGCAGGACCCCTGCTTTTCGTGCAATACATTGACCCCTTATAACGGCTTTAAATGCATCCCACACAAAGGCTTCAGAAGTGGCAGACCCAGCATTCTCAGCAAAGTAATTAGTGATATCCTCTCTTATCTCCTCTACAAACACAGGGTCCGTGAGCGCGTGTGGGGGAAGGCGCCATTGGAACGCCCTATGTGCAGCGTCCGGGGGATGCAATACCAACATACACGGAGCATGGTCTGATAGTGATCTAGCCATAATGTCAACATGTGACACCCATGTCGCAACCTCAGGAGACACCAACCAGAAATCTAGTCGCGACCAAGCAGCCTTATGATAGGTGTAGCAGGTCCCCACTTTCGCATCCGGATTCCGAACTCGCCACACATCTGAAAGTAGACCCTCACTCATGATGTCAGAGATCGCTTGACGCGCTCTAGCGTGCTGCGGTCTGCTCACCCCTCTGCGATCCGTGTCATCATTCAACACAACATTGAAATCCCCCCCCAACACAACCGTCTGGCAATCCAGCAACACAATTTTCGCCCACACATTTCTAAAAAAGTCAGGATCATCCACATTCGGGCCATAGATTGCAGCTAGAACAATGGGTCGCCCCTGTAAAGCCCCATGGAGCAGGACGTATCTCCCCTCTGCATCCCTCACATGGGAGTACTCCCGCCAATCCAACCCTCTGCGAATGAGTATAGCTACACCCCTCGCATAATTTGAGTAAATGGAAGAATAAACGTGCGCCCATCTTGAATTTTTCAATCTAGCTGAGGGGGTGACATTCAGATGTGTTTCTTGTAGGAAGCAAACATCTACATTGTGTCTTGACAACACGCCATGCAGCAAACGGGCCTTTTTGAAGTCCCCGAGGCCCCTAATGTTCCAAGTCCAGAGTTTGATACCTCCCATTAAAGCATTTGACAGCCCCGAACCCCCATCCCATAACCCCGCCTCCGGAAGTTATCCTGGCACCTAGAACCCATATCCGCAGACCCAGCGCATAGAAACATAGGCATGTGTGGTAGTACAGTGCACCTAATACGAACAAAAACTCGCAACATATGAAAACCCCCCCTCCACCCCCTTCCCTCAGCAACCCCCCAATCAGGTCGTGACATATCCCAGTAACATGTACGCAATGCGTGGAAATACCCCAACAGCAACAACAAAGGGAGGCACCCCATGAGGCGTGGTGCGCTCGGCTAACACCCCCGTATATGCGGGGTGGCTACTATCAAATTTTAGTGTTCCTGGGTTCTGGCAGCACCCCCACCTCGTAGTCCTCAAGGTCCGCAGCCAACCAGTGTCCCAGTTGGAGCGCGGAGACGGCAGCACAAGCTGGTACACAATGGCGTCTCAGTAACTTACCCCCAAATAGTCAGTTCGGGAGGAGCAAACCTGTGCGAGAATTCAATCCGGCTTTCAACTGTGACACAAAGGGGAAATCCGCAGCCCTGCCGGGTGAGCATGTCAGGGCCCTCAGTCGTTGTCACTCAGGTGCTCCGAAGCTTCCTCGAGTCTTGGCGATTTTCTCCTGGCCCCAGCGCAGATGTGTTTAGCGAATTTGAGGGCTGATTTGGCGTCAGTGAAGAAGTGAGAGGTGTTTTCGTGGTGGACCTTCAGCTTTGCCGGGTATAGGAGAGAGTAGGGCACGCCGGCTTGCAGTAGAACTTTCTTCGCTGGTAAGAATTCCTTCCGAGCCGCTTGCACCAGAGGGGTGAAATCTGGGTAGAAGGAAATGTGATTTCCCTGATGCGTGATCGTACCCTTCTCCCTCGCCAAACGTAGAATGACGTCCCTATCTTGGTAGTTAAGTAGTTTAGCCAGGATCGGACGCGGTGGGGCTCCCACCGGGGGTTTCTTCCCCAGGGACCTGTGTGCCCTCTCCACCGTGAACACCGGGGACAAGTCCGGGTCGAACAGGTCATGCAGGAGGCTCGACACAAACGACTCCATCTTTCCCGTGTTTGTAGTCTCTGGAATGCCCGTAATGCGGATGTTGGATCTTCTGGAGCGCGCTTCCAAATCGTCCGACTTGGCGCGCAAATTGTCGAGTTCCCGCTCCAGCGTCGTGATGTGCCGCTTAGCCTGTTGCTGGAATTCGCAACATTCGGTTTGCCTATTTTCGAGACAGTCCAGTCTCTTCTCGTGGGTGTCCACTTTAGCTTTCACGGTTTCGAGTTGCGCCGTCATGGTATCAAGTTTTGCATCTATGCTCTTCAGGCTGGTCCGCACCTCCATGATCAGGGCCCCAAAATCTATGTCCGGGGCAGCACCCTGCGATGACGATGCGCCAACATCCGGCTCCATCGTCGCGTTCTTTGGTGGCTTTCTACTGTCAAAAGTCAGCTTAGGCTGTTTGGCGTCAGGCTTCCCCATCTCAGCAGTCTAGAAATAGCCACCGGCCACGCAATGGGGTAGCACCCCCCTGTGCCACCGCTAGCAATTGATCTGAATGAATGTGGCTGTCCAGGCGGTGCCAGTGCGCGCCAGGCGTGACTATACACACGCGTCAAGTAGGGCCAGCCGCGTTAATGACCTCTGTAAGTGCCCAGTGAGCTCAGCAAGTGTCAGCGGTAGCTAGGGCCTTCTCTGGATTCAAAGTGGCGGGCTCCCGCAGTGCAATGAGGGGTCCGCTCTCACCACTAGAAAAGCTCAGCACTGGAGCTCCGGGGGTGCAGGGCTGCAAGGCGCCTCTCCGTGCGTGCAATTGTGTGTCCCGCCAAGCTGAAGATCAGCGGGAGGTCTCGGCGCTGCTGTGGAACGGCAGAATCAACAGGGCTCCCCGTCCCACCTTGGCGCCCTCTCACCTCCTCTCCGGTCGTCGCCTTGATGTGGCTGGCGCAGGCCCACTTCTCCTAACTCCGCCGGGCTCGACACTGGCCAGCGCCACCTTCGGCTGCTGAAGGATCACCGCACCGCGGCGCGGCTGTTCTGCCAAGCCGCGCCGGTCTCCGCTATCTCTCCGCAGCCTCCCGCCAGGGTAACTCTCCGTCGGCAGCAGCAGGGGTTATCAGCGAGGCACCCACGGCGAGAATCGCTCAAGCAGCGTGGGCCTCCACAGCCGCGGCACACAGTGTCTCGCGGCGTCCAGCGAGAAGCACTTCCGGCGCGGGTCAGGACCAGCCCGCCAGTCGGCAAAATAGTAGTTCGTCCCCGCTTCGAGGGGGAACCTTCCCCGCGCTCCCAACTCGGGTCGGAGGATCACCAGGGTGCAGGTAGCAGAACCCGGGAGGTGTGGGGTTCCGCAGTCGCCAGGAACAGGATTATACAAGGATTATTCGTAGTAGCCGGCGGAGCTCACTCAAAGAGCGGCCATCTCGCTGCTCCTGCTTGTAATATACTTAAGGTACTATGGTCCTCCATCCACTCCGGTAGCCACTTCAGTATTATCCTGGTGAAAACCTTTTGCATTCCATCTGTTAAACTGATTGGTCTGTGGCTCTCTGGTTGCATGCGGAACCTTTCTTGTACACAGGTACTATTTGTGCACCAGCACAGGATTTAAGGATGGCATTCCCACCAATATAACATTAAAAATAACCTGCAGAGTATGGGCCCCAGACATCTGGTTCTGTAATATACAAGTCACCTGGTATTTTGTCAATGATGGGTGCCTTGTGAGGAGCTACTTTGGCTATAGCACTACAAACTTTTATGGCAGTGATGGGGGGAAGTCCTACAAATCATCCTGGTGTGAACCACTTATATACTGGCCAGTTAAATTGTTCAAACCTTTCGCCTGTCTCTCCAGCCATCATATAATGGATGAAAGTGCCCATTCCAAGCTTTGCGACGCAATATTGAGCTCATTGTTGGTTCTTCCTTCCCTATTCGCAAAGGTAACTATATTCCAGAAAGCCCTCGAGTCTTTGTGCTTGAGGTACCGGAGGAGAGAATCCCATTTAGTCTGGTCCCTGTCTATTTTAGTAAATCTAATAGCATTTCTGTACGTGACTCGAGCACTTTGGATCCAGCTCTTGTCTTTAGATTTTATTTCTGCCAATAAGTCAGGTTTGGCATTTCTACATTGGCCATTAGACCATGAGAAGATAGTTTGCTTGTACCCATGGGACCGTACCTCCACAAATAAGAAGTCCTTCTAAGAGACTGTTAACCCGGAGTGAATTTCAGCTACTCCCTCTATCTGGGTACTTTTTCCTGTTGTCTCAGTGCATTTGCACAAATCTTCCATGGCGCTACCCACTATCTCATATGGCACTAATGGAATTAAGAGATTGCTTCACCATGGCCAATGAATTTGTCACCTAGATGACGACAAGCACAATCTGGCATTGAGTGGGTCCCAACACTGCTCCCCCCATTTGCATCTTGTAATGACCGATCTAGTGGCAAAACATTATGATCGCTATTTTGTCGAGATAAGACAACAAAATCTAAAACCGAGGGCCCCAGTTTGCCATTGACAAGAGCATAATCGATTAAAGACTGGGACCCTACATGATTGAACGTAGGATCTCCTTGCCTATCTGACTGGGTTAGACCATTACAAGCTCGTATTGAATGGTTCAATGTAAGAGCATTTGTTTGTCGGGCTAGGGAAGACCATTTCTTGATAGGGGGAATGTTAATGCTGGTGTGGCCCACAACAGATCTTCATCCTCTAGGGTGTCACTCTGTCTAATGCCCAAGGACTCAAAATGGCTGTTAAAATCACCCCTAATGACCTTGTAAGCAGACCCCATAATAGAGGATAAATGGACAAGAATCTCCATTACTCACCGGTCTGGAGTAAACATTAACTAATGCTATGACTACTGCAGGAAAGAATTTAAAAAAAACACATTATATCAAGCAACCCCGTCTGAACCTCCCTAGCCGTAAAGCCCAGGTGAGTTGCGATCCATATAGTTAATGCCCCCACGCCAGAGGGTCTACCCCTACCACTAGACACTGCAGTCTTGGAAAAAAGCCACAAAGCTAAGGCAAAGTATTTCCTCTGTGGACCAGGTTTCCTTGAATAACACCAGATCATATTGTTTTTTAAATAGCCCCCATTCACTAAAGTCCACCTTTTTTCTGAGTTCGTCAAAATTCCAGGAAGCTACCTTAATGGTATTGGTTGGTGCTTTGGTGACTAATGTGGTCCCTTCGCTGTCATCCGTCTGTATGTGCTCCTGAGGCTGACCGCCTGGGTTACTGAAACTATCAACATACCTCCTGTTAACTATCCTCTGTTTCGCCCTATCACCATTGTCCATCCCATGGAGAAAAGTCCAGCCGGTGGCAGTGGCTGACCCTATCTGCTAGCGCTGTGTGTCACAAGACCTGCACTGCGAAGCGCTGATCATATAGCGTTTTTAAACTTGGCGTTTTACTGCTAATTTTATCTTTCAGTGTATTTCTTGTGTAAAAATCATTGTGTACTATTTTAAACAATTGTTGCCTCACCTGTAGGCTAACGTAATTACTGCTTGGGATTTCACTCTTAAAACTCCCGCCCCGGTCCGCCGCGTCCATCTTGGGAGTTTGTAGCGGAGGGTGGAGGAGGAGCCCAGCACTCCGGGCTCAGGGCTGCAAGGTCAGCGTTCTAGCTGCGCTGTACGCGTGAGTGATTAAAAACCCTGCTTTGGCACACCCGCGTGGTGGAGAAGAGTCCAGCCGGTGGCAGTGGCTGACCCTATCTGCTAGCGCTGTGTGTCACAAGACCTGCACTGCGAAGCGCTGATCATATAGCGTTTTTAAACTTGGCGTTTTACTGCTAATTTTATCTTTCAGTGTATTTCTTGTGTAAAAATCATTGTGTACTATTTTAAACAATTGTTGCCTCACCTGTAGGCTAACGTAATTACTGCTTGGGATTTCACTCTTAAAACTCCCGCCCCGGTCCGCCGCGTCCATCTTGGGCGTTTGTAGCGGAGGGTGGAGGAGGAGCCCAGCACTCCGGGCTCAGGGCTGCAAGGTCAGCGTTCTAGGTGCCCCTACCTCGACTATAAAATGTGCGTAGGGCCGCGACCGCGCAGCGGATGTGTGCAGCGGGCGCGCCGAAGTCGAGCCAAAGTCAAGCCCGTCTGCGCCCGTCCGCGGCCGGACGGGGCGCGGGGCCAGGAATCTTAGCCATACAATTCCTTCAATAATACGGTATGATAGGCAGGAACTGTTAGATCTGTGTTCTAAGGTCACCCTCCCTTGTAAGTACACTATGGAGGCGCTATCTCTGCATTGCTGTCCTCCATGCTCTTTCACGCCAGATTTGCCACCTACGAAGGTTCTGCCCAATAGGCAGATTAAGGCTGGACTGATAAACTGCCGGTCGCTCAGCAAACACAGTATTCAAATATATCACCTTCTTGAGGATGAAGGTTTCGATATTCTGTTTTTAACTGAGACCTGGCTAGGAGAATTTTCTGACCCTGACATTATAGAGGCTATGCCCCCTGGATACTCCCTCTTCAGACTAGATAGGAAGGAAGGTAGAGGAGGAGGAATTGCCATTGCAACCAGAACCCCCATAGAATGCTCCCTATCTCCCCTTTCAATAGATCACTGTGAAGCAGGATCGTTTACTATTGTCATAGGACCTCAACTCTCCCTCTCGGGCATTCTTGTGTACAGACCCCCTGGTAGACTGTATGATTTCACCAATAGCCTGATAGAAGCCACAGCACACCTAGCAATAAGGAAAAGTAGATTGTTGGTACTTGGTGACATGAATATACACTTTGATGATCCCCTCGATACAGAGGCTAAGAACATCAGGTCAGAACTTCAATCCCTACAGCTCGATCTTATAAACCATGATCCCACCCACAGACTGGGCCACCTCCTAGATCCTATCTTTGGGAATGGCTCCGGAGTACTAGTCACATGCCCTATTCCGGTACCCTGGTCCGATCACTCTATTATTCCATTTTTCATTCAGATATCTGAGTCTGATCCTAAAAAAGAGTGTGATCGCCGTTACCTGCGGCGAAATTGGAAAAACTTCTCCCATGATATTTTTAACAAGCTACTCGAAACAGGAGGTCCTCTGGGAGGCACCGACTGTGAAACAGCCTATAGTCATCTGCAGAATCACATCTTAAAGGCCCTAGATAAGACTGCTCCTATTCGTAAAATGAAAAATCTCAATAATGTGAGGAAAACTACCCCGTGGTACACGCCTGAACACCAGGCTACTAAATCTGCCTGTAAAAAATTAGAACGTGAATGGCGTATCAATTTCTGCCCCAATATTAAAATACAATACAAAAATGCGCAAAAAGCATATAATAAAAAAATTCGCACCTCCAAAGCCTTGCACTACAAAACTCGCATTGGGGAGGCAGGAAACTCCTCTAAAGAACTTTTTCAAATCTTTAAAGAAATCTCGGTGCTCTCTAATGACAAACCGGACTCTGGACCTCCTTCCTTTAGAGGCCAGACTCACCCTGACCCAAGCACTAGTCACCTCCCGTATTGATTACGGTAATGTGCTACTTTTAGGGACAACAGAAAAGAATATCAGAAGGCTGCAGGTCCTTCAAAATACGGCAGCACGGCTAGTCCTCAGGCTACCCAAAAGAGCAGCCTCTAAACGTTCCTTGGCTGCTCTCCATTGGCTCCCCATAAAAAAGAGGATCCTTTTTAAAGCACTCCTTATATGCTATAGGATAAACTCTCAGAAAGCCCCTGAATACCTGAAGGATCTAGCCATCCCCTATGAACCCAATAGAGCACTTCGCTCTTTGGGAACTGGCCTTCTTAAAGTCCCCCGGATAAAAAAGGCCAGAATGGGAGGACGTTCCTTCCGAGTCATGGCAGCCAACAACTGGAACTCCCTCCCAATAAACATCAGACTAGCTGAGACGGAAACAATATTCAGGAAACTCTTAAAAACCTACCTGTATACCCTCTAGGTCCCCTAGGTCCACCCCTCCTTCTTGCTGCTCTCTCCACAGCGCGGGGACACGCCGGGATGGCGTCACCAGGCGCTTTATAAAACCCTTTATTATTAATATTATTATTATTATACCTCCTCACTGCATGTGAGAATGAGATCTGACCAAGTCTGCCTTAGAGTCCAGCCAAACACTTGCCTCAGGTCTTGTTCCGCTACCCTGTAAAGGGACTCTCCATTTAAACCTATCAAGTTCCGGTATGGGTTGAGGGAATGGGAGCCAATGACTCAATGGGCACTAACAAGATGAGTCTTTTTTCTATGTCTCTGGAGCCATAGTCTGCTTGGACCCAATGTGTCAATCAGTCCAATCTGTGCCTCATATCTACTGTATACATGTATAGTGTAGGGGGGGCCCTACATCTGAGTAGGTTGTAGGACAGGCTTGAAGTTGGAATGTGCCAGGAATGTCGATTTTGCAAGCCTGGGGGTGGCCTATAGAAAAAAACAAGTGGAAGGACCATCACAGCTGAATTTTGGGACTGTGTAGATAAATCCATACTGGCAAATTGTAGACCAGATTTGTGTCCCTGAAATTGATGACGGTGCAGTTCCCAGGCTTAGCTTTGGCACCTTTCCGAATCCAACTGACTGCGTGTTAATCACCTGCTCTTTCAAGCAGGAAAGGCCTATGCCTTGAGAGCAAATACAAACCTTTATTTTTTTTAATTCCTCATGTGATCGTGTCTGAATAATTTTTAGTTCCGGAGCAGCCCCTGCTAGAACTACAACATAGGGCCAAGAAGCTGGGGGCAAATCAATGATTGAAGGTTTCAAGGCAACCCCCATTGGAACATGATGGTACTCCGCCTCTGCTCTTCTGGAGGCAGTTCCTAGTAGCAGATGTGTCCTGGGACATGTACCAATTGTCCTCATCTGAGCCCCTTCTCCAGTTGTGCTGGAGATCCTTTCAATGACGTTTGCAAGACATGGTCCTGGAAGCTTGGCAGGGCCAGCTTTTACAACTTGGTCAGTTTTGCATCCAAAGTTCCTGTACCTGTTGTACTCCCCCATAATTCTTGTTCGCCACTCCGCATTGTTGGCTCAGTTTATTGAGTTGCATAATGAGGGGACTCAGCTCTTCGCTCATGATGGTTTTAACCTGCTCTAGAATATCCCTTGTAAGACTTGCTATCCAAGGGGGTTGAGCCTCATCTCTCCTATTGTGTACGCTTGAAGTGTTGGTAACTTCCATGGGTTCGCCTGCACTTTTGGAGGCTTTTGGTGCATGGCGTGGAAGCTGTTTTCTTTTTAATAGCCCTGTCGGCGGTACTTCCCTCAATTCGAGAACTATTAGAGTCCCCTTGCAAGCCATCTATATGGAACAGGCCGCTTGATCCTTGTCGAGGAGCATGTCAGGACTGCGTAGAGAGGTATGCTGGTGACTGTGTTCCACCCAGGGGGTCGATAGATAGACATCCGTCTCTCAGTTAATTCAATCTCTGTTGCCACCACACCAATTGCTCTCTGCAGCTTCTTGTCAAGTGATTTTAGGGAACTTGAGAGGTGACACAGAGGTGATTGAGTGCGGGGGTCGTTTTCAGTTGCAGAGACACAGGCTGTCCAAGTCCGCGAGGGACGGTGGCACAGCAGTGAGAGTTGCAGACTTCGGAACTGGGGTTCTGTGTTCAAGCCCCAGTCTCCGTTCAACATCCTGAGTACTGGTTTAAAAAAAAAAATAATAATAATTTAGGGCTCTCCTGTACGGCCCCAGTTATGCAGCTCAATGGTTTAATGCGCCATCTGCGCTTAACATGCGGCTCATGGGTTCAGAATCTGAATTGTCGAATAAGACACCTGAAAACAGTGGGGAACCATGCAACAGCGCGACGTGGAAAGAATGCTGACTTTGGTGCAGGAAACCAGGGTTCGAGCCTTGGGGTCGCGCCCACAGGCTGATAAATAGGGAAAATCACTTAATCCCCTCGTGCCTGAATGTGTAAGCAACCGATGCTCATGTAAAACGCTCCAAGACCTTAGGGTCGAGTTTGCTCTATATAAATAGGCATTAGCCAGTTTGTTTCACTGCGCACACACACATTCGAGGGGGATAATCAACCACGCGAGTGCAGCAGCAGGCAGGGTTGGGGTGAGCTTAGGCGGCGGCTGGCGGGGCCTGTGTGAGCCCGCGAAGGGGCCAGCAGGGGCGCTTACAGACCAAGTAACAGAAGGCACACGTGGATAGCGCATTGCATACTATCTGGCACAACACGCAAGGCCTTTCGTGATGCTTTCTCAATCGGTACAACAGATTGTACTGGAACCTTCAGGTTTCAAGAAGATGAAATGGTCTATATTTTAAGGGAATGTGGCACGTAGGTTGCACCTCCCCTATTGCGTCCTCCCCTCCCCCCTGGCAAAATGATCAAGGCACTAATGCAAGCGTGGGATAGCAACCCATGTTGGATGGTGTTTGCCTGGCAATGCACTGCATTACATATGGGATCAGACTTCGAGGGTCTTTCTCGGAAAAAGTATGCGAGCGCAAGCAGGGCAAGACAAGCGGGAGGGGCCAATTGGCAATACCTCATGTTGCTGAGGAAGGTGTTTTTAGGCAGTGCACCATCAACTCCCCCATCCCACGGCAAGCCCAGGGGCGGGACACGGAGGTCTTGTGCGCACACCACCCGAATTTATATGTCAACACTGTTACTGTGGTGCTGCCTTGCGGTGTATGCTGTTGGGAAATGTCCAGGATGCTGCAAATACGACTAACTTTACTGTCTTTACCCCTCAGGCGGCAAGAGCAGGTCCTCAGCCAAAGGCAAGACAAGCCGCAGGACATGGCAGCAGATTCGCAGAGGTATCCCGGGTTGACGAGCATCGTTGGGTGTGCACTTTGGGGAGAGGGGTACCATGAGTTACCAGGGGTATGGTGATGAACTAATTCATGGGTGATCTTGAAAGGGAGGACGAATCGGGCGACACCTCTTAGGGGTCATAACCATTGTTATTCTATCGCCACGGTTTTATAGACTTATCCCTAGGTACGCAAGACCAAGCAGGAGGAGTGACGGAGGCCATCGGCCTGCACAATCGTCTGAAGCAGTGAATTCTAATTGTTCGTCGTTCCAGGCAGGTGACTAGCCGCTAGCTGATGGTCGCTCGGTGCAGGAACAAGGCACAGCGGATTCTTGGAGGTAAACAAAAACACGCCCCCCCCTATTCGCCGTCAGCAAGCTTTCCCAATTTCCCCTGCCGAGGGTCCACGCCAGGAGGCATTAAATTGCATAGCAGTGGTTGTACGCACAGCAATGAGACCCCCCCCCCCCTTGTCTCCCGGACCGGGATGACCCAAGGGGGCGACTAAGAAGTGATTTAATGATTGTCCATTTTTCCCACTAAGATTCATCGACGGTTCGTGCATCACAATCAGGAGGTCGATGAGGAACACGCTAACGCCAGAATCAGTGAGTTGAGGCTGGGCTCAGCAGTGGTGGTGGAACCAGGAAAGGTGTGATACTAAGCAGCTTTGTAGGTTCGCACTAATCGTTGTTCTTTTAGGGAGGGGGAACAGACAATTGCTTGACAGTCACTCCAGCCAGGAGCAAGTCGCAGCAGAAGAGTTCGAGGTAAACAAAGAACACAGAACGCCCCCTCTCCTTTTCCACCGCCACCGTTACCCCACCCCGACCTTTCTCGTTTTCCGACCTCCATGTCATCCCTTCCCCCTGGAATCGCATTGCCTCCGGGGAGTGACCAGTAGGGCAGGTAAGTGCCTAACCTTTGTTTTTGTTTGCAGCATAGAGAAGCCACCCTACCCCTCCCCACACACTTTTCACTTGCCGACAAACAAGGACATTGCTCCCCTCTCACAAGGTCAACCATTAACAGATGTCCGAAACCGACATAAACGCTGGTCACGCTAGGACAAGACAGGAAACAAAGAATTAAGTAAGTACTGCCGATCACAAGGGGGAGGGGCTCGGGAAGGACATGAATGTGTGGAACCCGCAGGTCATCGGTAAGGTGCAAGGGGTAATATATTCATGATCCGTTATCTCTGCAGGACCCAAGTGAGGTTTCTACACTACGAGGCATGGATAGCCAGGGATCCCCTCTCCTCCTGTTTTCCCAACTCACCACAGTGGAAGAGTCTCAGCCCGGAACGTCGCAGGAAGCTATCTGGGCAGACTTTTGGGACATGGCAAAGGCTAGAGGAGTCTCCTGGGCCAAAGAGATGCTTGACACCTGGGAACAAGCAGACTCTGGTGTAGTGGAGGATGTGCCTGCTGCAGCTACAGCAGTGCCAGTTGAGGCTGCGCAGGGGAGGTCGAAGCATGCCCGCCGGCCGATTAACAAGGAATTTCCTCCTGAGCCACCAGTCCAGAAGGCCAGGGTGATTTCCCCCGCACGAGCAGCGGTACCTGCGCTCACTCCAACTGGCCCGCCACCACCAATCACAGTTAGCGACACAAACTCAGAAAAATTTGGTAAGATGATGGACTCTATGTTGAGCATCTTAGATGACTTTAAATCACGCTTTGCGGACACAGTACATACTCCTACGCCTGTGGCCGAGGCTCCCAGTGGGGGGAGTGCACGATCCATTGTGCAAGTGTGTGGAGAAGTGGCTGGCAATGCGGGTGCTCCGGAATTACCGGGCTCAGCAGCCAAGGGTGCAACAACAGGGTGTCAACAGGGATGCACAGCGCAAACGACTATAGAGCGCAATCATAGGGAGGCCCCAGCTGGGTGAGGCAAAACATCCTCAAGCGTGCTACCATTGGCTGCACCTACCTAACAGCGATCAGCAGCCCCCCCCTCCTCCACCAGTCCCGGTCTGACAGGCACAACTGCCCCCCCATCTGGTTAATCCTTAGACGCTCCCAATCCGGCAGCACCGGCAGAGGCAGGCAAAGTAGACACAGGGTCTGCGGTGCCGCTCGTCACAGTAGCCGCGCTAAAATCAGGTCGCTGCTCTCTGGCTTGGGAGGTACCGCTGGTGGCTAAGGAGGGTATCTGGAGGCGGGAATTTGTGGACATCTTTACCCTGCTCATGCACTGGGTCGAGGGTCAAGACACTAGGAAAATGGGGGGGGGAGAGACGAAGACAAGAAGGTCAAATACCGTACTTGGCCAGAGAAATCAATTAAGAACTGGGGGATGCCTTCGAAATATTGGCAGCAGTGGTGTCTGAGAAATTTCCAGAGCAGGCCCCCGCTATGTGGCAGTATTCTCACGTAATCCATGACGAGGACGAAAAAACAGGGGGCATCAGGTGGTACAAC
The DNA here is from genome assembly GCF_964263255.1 of Lissotriton vulgaris. NCBI lineage: Eukaryota > Metazoa > Chordata > Amphibia > Caudata > Salamandridae > Lissotriton > Lissotriton vulgaris. The sequence goes on along the minus strand of NC_141685.1, from coordinate 1,624,554,850 downwards.
TACGATCGCGAATTCCGAAAGAGAACGGCAATGTGTTCAGACTTGAGCTGGGACCAAAAGGAAATCCAGCTCTGTGTGGAGCACATGGGGAGGTTTACAGCAGACGTCAGTCCTTTCGTGGAGGCCGGGGAGGCGGCTTTCAGGGAAGGGGGGTGCAAACAATTCAATTCAAATTCTTGTAGACTGTACAACACAGGGTCCTGCTCATGGGGAAAGGCCTGCAAGTTTGGGCACATTTGCAGCAAGTGTGGCGCCGGTCACCCAGCAGCGTCATGCGGCAATAAGCCAGCTGCCAGCAAGCCAGACAAGTAATAAGTCGAATAGCGTGGTCCCCTCCCATCCCCCCCTACCTCCGCCAGTCCATCACGGCACCAATGCCCAGTTCCCCCCTCACCTTCAGCCACGACTCCTTTTGAAGTTTCCTCAAGAAAGGGCCCATCGCCTATTTGCATTGACACCCTCATCCTCATGCTCAGGGCGTACCTCAACACAAAGGACAGCAGGATTCTGGCTGAGTGTTTCATGGATATTTTTAAGATCCCATACCAGGGGGCACTAGTGTGCAGGGATGCAGACAACCGGAGGTCAGCCAGGGAACTTCTGCAAGTGATGCATGATAAGATCATGAAGGAGAAGGTTTTGGGTAGGGTAGCAGGGCCATTTGACACCCCCCCCCCCCCCTGGATAACTTCCTGGTCTCTCTGCTAGGGGTGGTCCCCAAAAAACAACCCGGGTCTTTCCGCCTCATTCATCACTTGTCCTACCCAGAAGGCAATTCAGTTAATCACTGGCTAGAGGACGGTACATGCTCCGTGTTTTACTGTTCTTTTGACATGGTTGTTGACATGGTCAGGAGAGCAGGGAAGGGGGCATGGCTGGCCACGGCGGACATAGAGTCAGCCTTCCGCCTGCTTCCAGTACACCCCGAGAGTCACCATCTTCTGGGCTTCAAGTGACAGAGCAAATTTTATTTTGATAAGTGCATGCCGATGGGTTGCGTGGTTTCCTGCGCTTACTTTGAGGCGTTTAGCAGTTTCTTACAGTGGGCACTCACCTGGTAATACAACATAGTTGGCGTCACGCACTACCTGGATGACTTCCTCTTCATAGGGAAAGCAGGGACCCAGGGTTGCAGCACAGCACTACATAACTTTCAGGAGCTCGCAGGGCGCTTGAGGGTGCGTTTGGCGCCGGGGAAAACCCGAGGGTCTGTCGCAGGTCCTCACTTTTCTGGGCATCGAGATGGACACAGTCAAGGGCGTGTCCAGGCTCCCGGCTGAGAAGGTGCAGGCATTGCGGCTGGATAACCAGGCACTCCTAGGCAAGGAAAAAGCGCCTCTAGGTGTCATTCAGAGCCTTTCGGGGAAGCTGAATTTTGCAGCCAGGATTGTACCAGAGGGCAGAGTCTTCGTGAGGAGACTAGCAAGGGACACAGCCAACGTGCATAGAAAGCATCACATGGTGAGATTATTAAAGGGTTTAAAAGAGGACCTTCTCATGTGGCATGAGTTTCTACTGAGCTTTAATGGCATAGTCATCTGGAGATCCCCCTGGGCTGGTAGCCCAGAGATTTGCCTCTTCACGGATGCTTCAGGCGGGGAGGGCTTTGGCGCTATAATGGACTGCGAGTGGTGTGCGCAAAAGTGGCCCAATGCGTGGCGAAAGAAGAACATAACTGCAACTATAACGGTACTAGAACTGTTCCCCATCGTCATCGAACTTCATCCATGGCCAGAAGCACTATCAGCCAGGAGGGTGGGATTCTGGTCTGACAACTTGGCGATGGTACAAGCCATCAATGGGCAGACAGCCAAATGCCCTCTGGTATTGTGCCTGTTAAGGGAGCTGTTCAGGGTCTGCATGCGCAGTAATGTCGAATTTAGGGCACAACACATTGAGGGGGTCAAGAATGCAGCAGCTGACGCTCTCTCTCGATTTCAGTGGCTCCGTTTCCGAGAGGCCTGGCCGAGAGCGACGATGACCCCCTTTCCTGCGCAGCTTTGGCGTCTTCTACAATGGAGCAAGAACTAAGAGCGATGGGCGAACGTTCTCTTGCACCAGGGACCAGGAAAAGATACAGGAATCCTCTTGCCACTTCCCAGAAGATGTCTCTGACTCTGGGCCAAGCAGCGCATCCTTTAGAGCAGTGGGTGCAGGGCTTCGTACTATGGGCTAAAAAACAGGCAAAGAGTCTTTCATGGGTGCAGGGTCATTTGGCTGAAGTAACCCATGACGCCAAGTTGCGTGGAGAGCAGGATCCCACTAACTCTTTTTTGATCAGGGCGGCTTTGAAAGGGTGGTCCAGGGAAGAAGTTAGAGGCCCAGATACCAGGGCTCCCATTGAGTTTCACACACTCCAGGCCATGCTGGACGTTATAGAACAGGTTACCCTCTCAAAGATTGAGACTCTTTGTGGCGGCTTTCTGTCTCGCATTCGTCGGGGCATTCCGAAATAGCGAACTTGTGGCTAGGGCAAAAACAGACCAGTCGGGAGATGCATTATGCAGCCAGGATGTGAAAGTGTCAGACAGGCTGGTGATTCACCTCAGAAGATCTAAAACGGACCAAGCTGGGAAGGGGAAGGATATAGTACTAATGCCACTGGGGGACTACAGATACTGCCCCGCCGCCAGAGTCAAAGATTACTTGGCGGTCCACCCCAATGTCCCGGGTTACTTGCTTATGCATGGGGATCAGGTGCCTTTCTCTAAATTTCAAGCAGACAAGGTCATGGGTTCTTGCCTCAGGCATGCAGGCCTTGCCCGCCCTGACATTAAGTTGTCAAGTCACTCATTTAGGATTGGGGCGGCCACTGCAGCATTTAAGGTGGGCATGGGGCAGGAAAGCTTCAAGAAAGTGGGACGTTGGGAATCCCGCTGCTTTAAGCGCTACATTCGTCCTTGAATGGGACGGGTAATACGTGTTGAACTGGCGCTCCGCTCACGGCTACAATGGGCAATTGTAAGTACGTTGTGTGCAGTGTAATTCAGTTACTTAGCCAGGCATCATGTGTATAATAAGTGTGCAGTGAAGCTGAACAGCATAACATGTAGTGCATTTTACAAGCACAAAAATCTATTAAAGATGTGTGTGTGAAAATGGCATCTGTTTATTTTACCAGGATTCCAAGTGGGGGTGATCGGCCACTCGTTCGTCGCCAGACTGGTCCAGTGGGCCGCACACAGGAAGTGGATGCAAAAGTTCCCACACACCAAATTTGTCTGGTGGGGTTTCCCCGGCATGAGATGGGTCAGCCTATTGAACAGACTAGAACAGGGCATGGCTGGGCGGGAAGGTTTTCCCAACTTCTCGATCATCCACTTGGGAGGCAACGATCTCACTACAATGGACAGGGGCGCTCTCCTACATGGAAGGGAGACTAACTTAGGTGAGATCAGCAAGCGCATGGGTCAATGCGAGCTTTTTTGGTCTGAAATAGTACCACGCTCGTCTTGGCACAGGGCCAAGTCTAATGATGCTGTAGAGCATTAACGCAAAAGAGTTAACAGCGCAATGCGCAAGTTCACAGAGGTTTTGGTTTTATCAGACATGAGCTGATACAAATGAAGGTGAGAGGCTATTTCAATGCCGATAAGGTTCACTTGTCACAGGTTGGAATGGACCTGATCCTCTTGGACATACAAGAGACACTCAATCAATCAATCAAGACATTTATAGAGCTTACTGCTCGAACAGCCAGGTCTTGAGCTTCTTCCTGATGGAGAGGTGGTCTTGGGTCAGGCGCAGGTCGGCAGGGAGGGAGTTCCAGGTCTTGGCTGCCAGGTAGGAGAAGGACCTTCCTCCTGTGGTTGCGTGGGACGGCGGCGAGGGCGCGGCTGGCAGATCGGTGGCGTTTGGGAGCGTAGAAGTTGATTCGGTTGTTGAGGTAGCTCGGGCCTTGATCGTGTAGGGCTTTGTGTGCGTGGGTGAGGAGCAGGAAGGTGATTCTTTTGTTGACGGGGAGCCAGTGCAGGTCTCTCAGGTGTCCGGAGATGTGGCTGTTCCGTGGGATGTCGAGGATGAGTCTGGCTGAGGCGTTCTGGATCCGCTGGAGTCTCTTCTGGAGCTTGGCGGTGGTTCCGGCGTAGAGTGTGTTGCCGTGGTCCAGTCGGCTGGTGACGAGGGCCTGGGTGACGGTCTTCCTGGTCTCCGTGGGGATCCACCAGAAGATCTTCCGAAGCATGCGCAGGATGTTGAAGCACGACGAGGAGACGGCGTTGACTTGCCTGGTCATGGAGAGGGAGGAGTCCAGGATGAAGCCCAGGTTGCGTGCGTGGTTCGTTGGCTTGGGTGCGGTGCCCAGGGCGGGGGGCCACCAGGAGTCGTCCCAGGCGGAGGGCGAGGAGCCCAGGATGAGGACCTCCGTCTTGTCTGAGTTCAGTTTCAGGCGGCTCGTCGTCATCCACTCGGCTACCTCTTTCATCCCTTCGTGCAGGTTGGCTCTGGCGGCGGCGGGGTCGTTGGTCAGGGAGAGGATCAGCTGGGTGTCGTCGGCGTAGGAGATTATGTTGAGGTTGTGTTGGCGTGCGATGGCCGCGAGGGGGCTCATGTAGACGTTGAAGAGTGTCGGGCTCAGCGAGGATCCTTGAGGGGACGCCGCCGATGACTTTGGTGGCCTCTGATTGGAATTACACTGGAAGGAGCCGGTTGCAGGGCGATCTGGAAGCAGACTGGGTACAGAAGGATACCTCTGCAAGTGCACAATAGGGGTGCCAGAGCCAAATCATAGGAGCCTCAGGGGAGGGTCCTGAAAAAATGACGGCGCCCCGTTAGACCTTTAGGGCGGTTGTGGGCCTGAACAACCAGAGGCTTGCCTTGCTACGCTCTGCCCTGAAAGGGTCGTGAGCAATAAGGGACCAATTTGTCACGTGATCCAGTAAGGGGATCACCCCGATAAGGGTAGCACTGATTGGGTTTCCACAGGGCTAGGCTTATCAGGCGGGCAGGGTAGCATAGGTTAGTACGGCTACCTGCCCTTGGATCGCCTGTAAGATAACCCACCATAATTTGGAGACTTTTGTATGGAATAAACCTGCAGCCATATTTTCTCCAAACAAAAAGTTGTGTTGTTTATTTATTCATGCATGCCTTTTCTACTTTGGTGCGGGTGGGAACCTTGTGCCGATAATGGAACTATGCGGCTGCCCGCAGCCCCCGCAGGGGGCCACCTCGGAGTGCGGCCAACCCTTAGTGCCATTTAGGCGCTTCCCCACCCCCACTCGTTTCTTAGGGACTCCAAGTGGAATCCCCTTACAGGGAGCGCTGGACACGTCATGTACGGCGCGTCGGGGGATGGAGAGGCGTATTTAGGCCTCCCCCCACCATCGTTGTTCCTCTTTGCTGCCGACACGCCGTCTCCCACCCTACCACGTACCCGGCATGGGACAGGCAAGAGACGTTTGAGGATTTTGTAATGTTTTCTTTGTCGTTGTAGGCGGAGTTACAGGGCGACCTGGAAGCAGTCTGGGTACCGAAGGATATCTCAGCAAGTGTACAATAGGGGTGCCAAAGCCAAATCACAGGAGCCTCAGTGGAAGGTCCTGGAACAATGACGTTGGCGCCCCGTTAGTCCTTTATGGCGGTTATGGGCCTGAACAACCGGGGGCTAGCCTTGCTACGCTCCACCCTGAAAGGGGCGTGAGTAATAACAGACCAATGTGTCACGTGATCCAGTAAGGGGATCACCCCGATAAGGGTAGCACTGACTGGGTTTCCACAGTGCTTGGCTCATCAGGCGGGCAGGGTAGCATAGGTTAGTACGGCTACCTGCCCTTGGATCGCCTGTAAGATAAGCCACCATAATATGCATACTTTTGTATGGAATAAACCTGTAGCCATATTTTCAGTTGTGTTTTGTAATCATTCATGCATGCCTTTTCTACTTTGGTGCGGGTGGGGACCTTGCGCCGATAATGGAACTAAGCTGGCAGCGGCTTCCCTGCCACTGTGCATGCTCTGGCTTGCAGTCTGTGCCCCCACTCTGAGGAAAATTACCCATGCAGCGGGACCCCCAGCCTGTTTTTTTAATGAGCGCCTCTGCACCAACTGCTGGTATCTGTGGCTTTCCTGCTGCTGTGAATGCTGGGGCTTGCAGTCTGCCTCAATTCTGGTGAAAATTTCCCTTGCTGCAGGACCCCCGGCCTGTTTTTAATAAGTGCCTCCGGGCGTGAACTGTTGGCTGTTTGCTGGGGCTTCGCTTATTTATGTTATTCCCTCCGTTTTCACAAGATTGCCTCATGATTCTTTTCAATGTGATTACCTAATTGTGGTAGGCAATTTAGGTAGCATTTTGTTAAACCTTTAGTGCCTTAAATCCCATCACCCCTCATGATTGTGACCAGGGAACAAGTCCTACAAAAATAAGTCGGAGACTAACCTTGTTAGGCAGTATGCAAGTGACATCACAGCGCGTGGCATAGCGGCGCATGACATCACGCGCACGACATCGCGGTGCACAACACCACGGCGCACGACATCACAGCACATGACATCACAGCGCATGAAATCACACAGAGGGGTACTTGCAACAGCGTATCCCCTCCATGGACAAAAGACAGGACGGCTGTGCCATGTTTGCTCTCTCTTGCGGAGAAGTGTGGCTCAGGGGTTAGAGGCGGCAGACCCGGAAGCTGAGATCGGCCCTGGACCTGGGTTCAATTCCCCACCTCGGCGGGTCTTGGGCTAAAAATTCCACGGACTCGATAAATCTCGCTCCGGTGCCTTCTCGACTCATGGGTTCACACTCTGCGACTCTGGGCAATAGCTTGCTTAATCTCCACAACGGCCCCTCGCGGCGGGATGCCTGGCTTTCACCTTGTGGATACCCTGCCGGGGTTATCTCACAGGGAAATACCAGGACGGGTTCCCTAAGCAAGCGCCGGGAAACCCACTGCGGGTAGCTGTGCGCTATATAAGCTCAAATACATTTACATTTACTGTCATTTACACCTGTCAAGAAGATGTCGATTATCGTCGCTTAAATGGCTCCCAGGGTCCGAAAGTAAGAATGGAGAAAGCCTAAAATGAAAAGACAGATTCACCTTTGTGAAACTCAAGCCTGATGAGCTGTACTTTGCAATAGCAGGCTTAGCATGTAATGAGTTACCAGCTGTACAGTTGCTTACACAAAATGGTGGAACTGCCTGGTCTCCTTGACACATGAAACTGGACAAGCATTTTCACTGTGTGCCAGCTCGCTACTCCCACAATAATTGGGATATTACACCCCTCGGTATCCTAAAATCACTTCTAATCACTGAGCACCTTTCCAAGAGTGAACGATGCAGAAAATTTGGACTATCCAGTATGAAACCTGGGTGGGTGGCAATTAGAGCAAATATGTGGTTCATCTGCACTCTTTTGGAATTAAACTAAGCATTATTAAGCAGCCACAAAACTGCTCAGGTGCAATTCCTACAGTGCTTTTTGGACAATTTACTGTTTTTCACAGCCAAACTGGCCTGTTACATTTGATAGCAAGAATAGGCAAGTCAGTAAAAAATATCAAGGGCAACCAAATGTATTCAAACGAGAGATTATTTTCTTATTCTTTAAATAACAAGATAATTTTATTAATATCTTGAGTGTCAACGGGTCTGTAATTCGTGCTCATATTCGGTAATATATATGGCAATTGATTGTAATTTTTGGGGGGTAATTTACAAGATGCAACAGAAGAAGGACAAGTATTAAGAATACCATCGGATAAATGTCCATGCCTAAATGACACAGAAGCACGGCTCCATCTCAGTCATTAAGATGTGAGGGAGATATTTTGCCTTGTTAGAATTGGGGGTCTCTGATTGGCGCAAGCATGCACTTGTGACAAGCAGGAACCCTCTCCTCTAAGTCAGGGCGAAGGATGACCCCTTAGAATTACCATTGCTCACCCTCTAGGTGCGTGGCGTGAGCAGCCTAGGCTATTCTTCAGGCGTTATTCAGTTAAGCATTTGTAATCACACACACAGTAAAATGTACCAATCCCCCCACAAATGGACTCCAGGCTGGAAGTATATATCAAAATACGATTCTTTATGTAAAAATATATATATCTTAGATCAGGATTATTCACAAGACCAATAACGTTTTTGTATCGCCACAGATTGTAAATAGGCAAGCTTCTCTTTTAGTTCCAAGTTCAAAACGGTGGGTTTACTTGTTAAACCACTTCTTATAGTTCTCTTTGTGTTATATCAATGTAAATGAAGTCTTTCCCAAGCTGGGTGGGTTTCGGAACCACCCCGGGCCTTCGGCGGGCTTGGCAGCGCCTCCCTTGCTCTTCGCTGGGAAATTGATTGGGCCCCTACCGCGGCTCACGCATCAGGCGTGAGCACGCCTGCGCCGGGACCGGCTCTTCCCCTCGGCTCGGGGACAGAGTCAGTTGCGGGCCGGCTCGGCGGGGCGGAAAGTCTCTTGAAGATAGCGCGACAGGCAAGGGGAGCTCGGGGTCCCTAACGGGGAGTGCAGACGGAGCGCACAGCTCTCACTCACCCGTGGGGCTCCGAAGACGCACAGACTTCTTCCTTCGGCTCCTAGGCAAGGAGCGGCTTGATGACGGGGAAATAACAAGTTGCGGGCCCCGAGCCCGGTGATGAGTTATGAACACTTCTTCTTGGGGGTGGGCCGAGTCGGCACAGGCAGCGCGACTCGGTCTGGATAGCGCTTTGGGGTCCCTTCGAAAAGCAGAGGATCTCCGGGGGTAACACGCAGCACGGGGGCCCTCAGTACCGACGGTACTGCGAGGGGGGCTCCCTTCTCAGTGCGGCGCAGCCTCCCCTTTGGGGGCAGAGCCAAGCGGGGCGGCCGGGTGCAAAGGAATGCACAGAGGGCCGTCCAGGCTATAGACAGCTCGCGTCCCCGGGATTCCAGCGGGAGGGGCTGAAATCGCGTTCAGGCGCTCCGTTAAGACAGGCAGGGGTAGAGGAGCGGCCGGCCTTAGCCCTGGGGCAGAGAGCGACTCAAGGGCAAGAGGGCAGGCTGGCTCCCGAGTACCACGGCCCTAGGAGGGGGTGAGAGGGGGCAGACTTCACCTCCGGCGGGAGGAAATACTCGGCCTCAGGCAGGGGACAAGCCAAAGCACAGGAGAACCCACTGGTCCTGGGGTTCAGTTCAGGGGGCAAGCTCAATCAAGCCCTTGGAGAATGTTTCTTAGCACAAAGCAGCAAAGTCTGTTGAAAGTCTTCTTCTTCTCCTTTCTCAGCAAGGCAAGCAGCAGGCCAGTCCTTTCAGCATCTTCTTCTCCTTCTAGTCGGGCAGAGGTTCTTCCTGGGGAAACAGGATTCTGATTTCTTAGGAGCAGGGCTCCTACTTTTATACCACATTTCCTTTGTTCTTGCAAGCCAGGGGGGCCTCTGCATAACTTCATTCAGTTTCTGAGTACTTTGTGGGTGTGTTCCAGCGTCTTCTTTCAGTGTGAGGGGCAGGCACATCAGACGCTCCACAGGAGGTGGAGCCAGCATTGTGTGGACAGGGGCAGCCAGGAGTACCTTGATGACAGTGCTTCATCCTTCCTGGGCCAGGTGCCGGCTGAGTCATCAGTCGCTCCCCAGGGGGTGGAGCCAGCATTGTGGTGGCAGAGCACAGCCTGATTGAGTCCAGGGGCACTCCTACCTCCCACTAAGGTGTAATCCTTTCATTCACCACCTGTCATCCCCCAGCCCTGTCACTCACACATCCCAGACAGTCAGATACACATACTAGCAGAGGCGGGCTGAAAGGGTTAGGCAAGCAAAGGCTAACTTTCTAAAAGTAGCATTTGCAAACACAGGATATTAAAATAAACCTTACTAAAAGATGTATTTTATTATTCTGAGTTCAGGCATACTAAACATGACTCTCTACCATGTTCCCTGAGCCTGCTGGGATTATAGTGTGTAATAATTCCAGCAGCCCATCTGGCCTAAAGGGAGCAGGTAGCCTTACAATAGTGAAAAACGAAATTGGCTGCAATTCACTATTAGGACATGCCACACACATCAGGGCTTGTCCTACCTTACACTTACAATGCAGCCTGCCCTAGGGCCTACCATAGGGGTGACTAATATGAAGTTAAGGGAAGGTTTAGAGGCTGGCAAGTGTGTGCACTTGCCCAGCCAGCATGACAGTTCCAGACTGCACACAGGTTCTGCAATGGTAGACCCTAGACACATTTTTACAAAAGCTGCTTCTGTGGGTGGCGCAACCAGCGCTGCAGGCCCTCTAGCAGTATTGGCATTTACCAGCCCTGGCACTCCTGGTGCACTTTACTGGGGACTGACAGTAAATCCAATGAACCAATCAGGAACATCAATCACAGTTACATTTTACATAGGGAGCACTTGCACTGCGGCACGGATTGGCCGTGGCGCAGTGCCCTGAGCGGCGGACACCAGCAAAAACAGCAAAAACATCTGAGGCACATCAGCAAAAAGTGGAAGGGAAACTCACGCCAAGGTGCCAGGTCTAACACGTGTCCCCTCCAGCTGAAATGTGGGGAGAACTACCCTTCCCCAGGGAGTTCCTCATCACTAAGGCGAAAAAACCTGGACAGACCGTCAGCATTGGCGTGATCTGTGCCAGAGCGATGTTCCACCGTAAAGTCCATACCCTGTAGGGAGATGGACCACCTCAACAGTTTTGGGTTCTCACCCCTCATTTGCATCAACCATCTGAGGGGCCTGTGGTCTGCCTGAACCCGGAAGTGAGACCCAAACAAGTAGGGTCTTAGCTTCTTCAGTGCCCAGACCACAGCAAATGCTTCTCGCTCTATTGCACTCCACCTACGTTCCCGGGGGAGTAACCTCCTACTGATGAAGGCCACAGGGTGGTCCCAGCCCTCCTCGGTCATCTGTGAGAGAACAGCCCCTACACCATGCTCTGAAGCGTCTGTTTGCACTAGAAATTCCTTGGAGAAATCAGGGGCCAGGAGCACGGGCGCCGTGCACATGGCAGTCTTCAGGGTGTCAAAAGCCTTCTGACAGGTGTCAGTCCAAATCACATTCCTGGGCTGCTTCTTAGAAGTCAGCTCTGTCAAGGGGGTCACAATAGTGCCATAGCCCTTGACAAACCTCCTGTAGTACCCAGTGAGCCCCAGGAAGGCTCTCACTGCAGTCTGGGTCTTGGGGGGGCTCCCAAGCCAGGATGGTCTCAATTTTGGGTTGCAAGGGTGCCACCTTGCCACTCCCCACTTGGTGTCCCAAGTACACCACTGAACCCTGCCCAATCTGGCACTTGCTTGCCTTGATTGTGAGGCCTGCTTTGCGCAGCGCCATCAACACTTCCCAGAGGTGTCGCAGGTGTTCGGGCCAGGTACCACTGAACACCGCGATGTCATCCAGGTAGGCGGCACTGAACTCATCCAGCCCAACCAACAGATGGTTGACCAACCTCTGAAAGGTGGCAGGGGCATTCTTCATTCCAAATGGCATAACCCGGAACTGGAAATGCCCATCTGGTGTAGAGAATGCGGACCTCTCTTTTGCCCCATCGGTCAAGGCGATCTGCCAGTACCCAGACGTTAAATCAAACGTGCTGAGGAACCGGGCAGCCCCTAGCCGATCAATGAGCTCATCAGCTCTGGGGATAGGGTGCGCGTCAGTCTTGGTGACTGAATTGAGTCCTCTGTAGTCCACACAGAACCAGAGTTCAGGTGTGGCTCCCAGCGCAGCAGCCTTTGGGACCAAGACCACGGGGCTGGACCAAGGACTGCTGGAGGACTCAACCACCCGAAGAGCAAGCATCTTGGAGACCTCCTCCTTGATTCAGGCTGTGACCCTGTCAGTTACTCTGTAGGCCTTATGCCTCGCAGGCAAGCTGTCTCCTGTGTCCACATCATGGACGCACCAATCTGTGACACCAGGAACCAGGGAGAACAGATCTGGAAACTGCCCCAGCAAGTGGCGGCAGTCTTCCTGTTGTTCAGGCGTCAGGATGGGTGAGAGGTTAACTCCATCCACTGACCCATCTTTCTCTTAGGCTACCAAGAGGTCAGGAAGAGGCTCAGTCTCCTCCTCCATTCCATCATCAGTTACCAACAACATGCCCACTTCGGACCTCTCCAAGTGGGGCTTAAGGCGGTTAACATGTAGGACCCTCAAAGGGTTCCTGGGAGACTGCATGTCCACCAAGTAGGTTACTGGACTCTTGCGCTCCACAACCTCAAATGGACCTGTCCACTTATCCTGAAGTGCACAAGGCTCCACTGGGGCCAAGACCCACACCTTTTGTCCAGGCTGAAGCTCTACCAGAGTGGCATTCTGGTCGTACCACCGCTTCTTCTCTTCCTGGCTGGCTTCCAGATTTGCCTCAGCAAGTTGTCTGAAGCGCCTGGTCTGGTTTCTGAAGGCCAGCATGTAACTGTATACATTCTGGGGAGGTTTCCTGGGAGATTGCTCCCAGCCTTCCTTTACCAAACTCAGAGGTCCTCTCACTGGGTGACCATACAGCAGTTCAAAGGGGCTGAACCCTAGGGACTTCTGTGGTACCTCATGGTATGCAAAGAGAAGGCATGGCAAGAGGACGTCCCACTTACGCCTCATTAGACCTTCTAGGCCCATGATCATGCCTTTCAGGGTTCGGTTGAATCTCTCAACCAACCCATTTCCTTGTGGATGGTAAGGGGTGGTGAACTTGTAGGTTACACCACACTCTTGCCAAAGGGACTTCATATATTTGGATATGAAGTTGGTCCCCCTGTCACTCACCACCTCTAGAGGGAATCCCACTCGTGAGAAAATTCCCATCAGTGCACGTCCCACCACGGGGGCCGTCACTGTCCTCAGAGGGATGGCTTCAGGGTACCGGGTGGCGTGGTCCACCAAGACCAGGATGAACCTGTTGCCCATGGCTGTCTTGGGGTCCAGAGGCCCAACAATGTCGATACCCACTCGTTGGAATGGAGTACTGACCACTTGGAAGGGTTGCAGAGGAGCCTTGTGCTTCCCTCCACTCTTACCACTTGCCTGGCAAGTCTGACAGGATCTACAATGAGCATCTGAGCTCTTGTGCATTTGGGGCCAGTAAAAGTGGGTGACAAGCCTGTCATAGGTCTTGTCTATCCCCAAATGTCCTGCTAAAGGCACATCATGAGCCAGCCCCAGTAGGAAGGCTCTAAACTTCTGGGGTACCACCAGCACACGGGCTGACCCTGGTTCAGCAGCCTTAGGCTCTGAATACAGGAGGTCATTCTCCCAGTACACATAATGTGTTTTGGCCTGAACACCATTGGCCTGGTCTGCAGCCTGCTGCCGCATACCCACGAGAGAAGGGCATTCTTTCTGCTCCCTGCAGAATTCCTCCCTGGAGGGGCCTCCTTCTTGCTGCCAATGGGTCAGCTCAGGCAGGTCCCACAGTTCAGCAATCTGTTCCCCAGTAGGCTCCAGGGCATCCCCTTCAGGGTCTGCTTCCACCTGGACCGTGGGAACAACAGGGGCCGGTTTCCCGTGCCCCCTGCGCCTTCTCTCTAAGGCCGGTTCCTGGGCCTCTCCTTCAGGCCCCAGGATCTCATGAGCACCCCTACTGGCTGCCATTGACCGGGTGGTCACGCACGCCAAGTCAGGCAGACCCACCATCCTCAGGTGAGTCGTCTTCTCCACCTTTTCTCAAGGGGAGTGCTCCAAGTCATTCCCTAGCAAACGGTCTACAGGCATGGTTTTCCTCACACAGACCTGCAGAGTACCAGAGACCACCCCCCCCCCCCCCCCCCCACTCGAAGGGAACTTGAGCCATCGGACACTGACTCTCTGAATTATAAGCGTTGATAACCCTACAGTAGGCATGGGGTACAACCTGCTCTTGAGACACCAAGTGCTGCCTCACTGCAGTCACACTGGCTCCTGTATCTCTAAGAGCCTCTGTTTTCTTTCCATTGATGGTCACCACCTGCCCATATTTCTTAGTGTTAGAGGGCAGGTAGTTCTCAGGGACCATCTCACTGTCTCCTAGCGAGACTAGGGTCATTTGGACAGGATCTCCACCCCCGGGACCACTACTTCTTCTCCCAAGTGAACACTAGTCACTTGCCGGGGTGGAGCACCAGTGGGTGCTGGTTTACCAAACAGGGGACATTGGGGTCAGTGGAAATATGACTTGGGTCACCACATTTGTAACAATTGAAGGGCCCCTTTGGAACAGGCCTACCTGTCGGGCCCCATTCTGCTTAGGGGGTGGCGGAGGCTGAGAACCTCGCTGCTGGTTCCCTTGGGGATTACTTTGGGGGCCTCGCTGGAACCCTCTTTGTTTACCCCTGTCCCCCCCACTCTTCTGCTGGGGACCCTGCCCACCCTTGGCGGAGTCACCCACTGGACCCTTGTGGACCCAGGTGCTGAGCCAGCGGTCCGCCTCCTCAGCAAGCTTCCTCGGGTTGGACAGCTTGCTATCAATCAGGTGCTGGCGTAGCTCAGGAAAACAGTGATCAGACAAGTGCTCCCATGCAATTAAATCAAAAAGCCCCTGAAAATCATTTACCTTGCTACCAGTCACCCAACCATCCAGTGCTCTGCAAAAAGCAGTCACATACTCCACATATGTACTCCCAGTACGCTTTACACTCTCCCTGAACTTCTGTCTGTACATTTCAGGGGTAAGCCCATACCTGGTCATTAAGGCCTCTTTCATGCGGGGATAGGACTGCTGTTCTTCAGTGGGCAAATCTAGCAGGGAGTCCCGCCCTTCGCTAAGGAACCTCCCCTACAACCCCGCTCCCTAATCCTTGTCAGGGACCCGGTGGGAGGACATGGCTACCTCATATGCCCTAAACCACTGTCCTATGTCATCCCCCTTAAAGAACTCCTTAACTACATCTTTGGGTATGTACACCCTGGACTCTACCTGCACCGGCGTTGTGCTGCCACCAGAAGTAGTTGTTCTCAAACCTCTCAGCTCCAACTCCATCACTCTTAGGTCATGGTCCAGCTGGCGTTGCTGCGCCTCCATGGCCAATCTTTGCTTATCCATCTCCATTTGTCCAGCTAACTTTGCCATCTCCATTGCATGGGCCCTGTCTGCTGCCCTGTCTACCAGCTCCTCTGGGGACAGGCCTCTGCTGGGCTCCAAAATGCCATCTGGTGGTATGATATCCGCTGCATTCCGTGGCTCTCTTGACTCCTTCCAGGCTCTCAGCGCCTTGATGTATTGGCCTTTCTTTTTGCACCCAGTGTAGGCAACTCTGAACTTTACACTGTAACCTTTCAGCTGCTCCACTGTGTATCCCTCAAGTCCTCTGGGCTCCCAATCCACATCTTCAATTCCAGAAATCACAGAGGGTGCTCTTCCAGCAGGGAGTGAGCCAGGCATGGCTTCACCAATGACAGATGTCTCAACAAAATTTAAAAAATGGAAACCTGTGGCTGCGTTATCGGTCTGCTCTCACTATGTGGTGATCAGCAATTTACTGTGTCAACTACAAATGCAAATTCGCAAATCCTCACCGCTGCGTCCAATGTTAGAATTGGGGGTCTCTGGTTGGCGCAAGCATGCACTTGTGACAAGCAGGGACCCTCTCCTTTAAGTCAGGGCGAAGGATTACCCCTTAGAATTACCCTTGCTCACCCTCTAGGTGCGTGGCGTGAGCAGCCTAGGCTATTCTTCAGGCGTTATTCAGTTAAGCATTTGTAATCACACACACAGTAAAATGTACCAATCCCCCCACAAATGGACTCAAGGCTGGAAGTATATATCAAAATACGATTCTTTATGTAAAAATATATATATCTTAGATCAGGCTTATTCACAAGACCAATAACGTTTTTGTATCACCACAGATTGTAAATAGGCAAGCTTCTCTTTTAGTTCCAAGTTCAAAACGGTGGGTTTACTTGTTAAACCACTTCTAATAGTTCTCTTTGTGTTATCTCACTGTAAATGAAGTCTTTCCCAAGCTGGGTGGGTTTCGGAACCACCCCGGGCCTTCGGCGGGCTTGGCAGCGCCTCCCTTGCTCTTTGCGGGGAAATTGATTGGGCCCCTACTGCGGCTCACGCATCGGGCGTGAGCACGCCTGCGCCGGGACCGGCTCTTCCCCTCGGCTCGGGGACAGAGTCAGTTGCGGGCCGGCTCGGCGGGGCGGAAAGCCTCTTGAAGATAGCGCGACAGGCAAGGGGAGCTCGGGGTCCCTAACGGGGAGTGCAGACGAAGCGCACAGCTCTCACTCACCCGTGGGGACTCCGAAGACGCACAGACTTCTTCCTTCGGCTCCTAGGCAAGGAGCGGCTTGATGACGGGGAAATAACAAGTTGCGGGCCCCGAGCCCGGTGATGAGTTATGAACACTTCTTCTTGGGGGTGGGCCGAGTCGGCACAGGCAGCGCGACTCGGTCCGGATAGCGCTTTGGGGTCCCTTCGAAAAGCGGAGGATCTCCGGGGGTGACACGCAGCACGGGGGCCCTCAGTACCGACGGTACTGCAAGGGGGGCTCCCTTCTCAGTGCGGCGCGGCCTCTCCTGGGGGCAGAGCCAAGCGGGGCGGCCGGGTGCAAAGGAATGCACAGAGGGCCGTCCAGGCTATAGACAGCTCGCGTCCCCGGGATTCCGGCGGGAGGGGCTGACATCGCGCTCAGGCGCTCCGTTAAGACAGGCAGGGGTAGAGGAGCAGCCGGCCTTAGCCCTGGGGCAGAGAGCGACTCCGAGTGGAGCGAGGCTCTCAAGGGCAAGAGGGCAGGCTGGCTCCCGAGTACCACGGCCCTAGGAGGGGGCGAGAGGGGGCAGACTTCACCTCCGGCGGGAGGAAATACTCGGCCTCAGGCAGGGGACGAGCCAAAGCACAGGAGAACCCACTGGTCCTGGGGTTCAGTTCAGGGGGAAAGCTCAATAAAGCCCTTGGAGAATGTTTCTTAGCACAAAGCAGCAAAGTCTGTTTAAAGTCTTCTTCCTCTCCTTTCTCAGCAAGGCAAGCAGCAGGCCAGTCCTTTCAGCGTCGTCTTCTCCTTCTAGTCAGGCACAGGTTCTTCGTAGGGAAACAGGATTCTGATTTCTTAGGAGCAGGGCTCCTACTTTTATACCACATTTCCTTTGTTCTTGCAGGCCAGGGGGACCTCTGCATAACTTCATTCAGTTTCTGAGTACTTTGTGGGTGTGTTCCGGCTTCTTCTTTCAGTGTGAGGGGCAGGCACATCAGACGCTCCACAGGAGGTGGAGCCAGCATTGTGTGGACAGGGGCAGCCAGGAGTACCTTGATGACAGTGCTTCATCCTTCCTGGGCCAGGTGCCGGCTGAGTCATCAGTCGCTCCCCAGGGGGTGGAGCCAGCATTGTGGTGGCAGAGCACAGCCGGATTAAGAGTCCAGGGGCACTCCTACCTCCCACTAAGGTGTAATCCTTTCATTTACCACCTGTCATCCCCCAGCCCTGTCACTCACACATCCCAGACAGTCAGATACACATACTAGCAGAGGCGGGCTGAAAGGGTTAGGCAAGCAAAGGCTAACTTTCTAAAAGTAGCATTTGCAAACACAGGATTTTAAAATAAACCTTACTAAAATATGTATTTTATTATTCTGAGTTCAGGCATACTAAACATGACTCTCTACCATGTTCCCTGAGCCTGCTGGGATTATAGTGTGTAATAATTCCAGCAGCCCATCTGGCCTAAAGGGAGCAGGTAGCCTTACAATAGTGAAAAACAAAATTGGCTGTAATTCACTATTAGGACATGCCACACACATCAGGGCTTGTCCTACCGTACACTTACAATGCACCCTGCCCTAGGTCCTACCATAGGGGTGACTAATATGAAGTTACAGGAAGGTTTAGAGGCTGGCAAGTGTGTGCACTTGCCCAGCCAGCATGACAGTACCAGACTGCACGCAGGTTCTGCAATGGCAGACCCTAGACACATTTTTACAAAGGTTGCTTCTGTGGGTGGCGCAACCAGCGCTGCAGGCCCACTAGCAGTATTGGCATTTACCAGCCCTGGCCCTCCTGGTGCACTTTACAGGGGACTGACAGTAAATCCAATGAACCAATCAGGAACATCAATCACAGTTACATTTTACATAGGGAGCACTTGCACTGCGGCACGGATTGGCCGTGGCGCAGTGCCCTGAGCGGCGTACACCAGCAAAAACATCTGAGGCACATCATCAAAAAGTGGAAGGGAAACTCACGCCAAGGTGCCAGGTCTAACATGCCTGTTGATGTTGCGGAGTCCCCATTGCAGTGAAGATACAGTCTGTTCCTGCCTATATTTAGCAAAAGACACACAATTGATGGCTGGAATGCAGACCAAATTAAAACATTCACCCCTAGTCAAGAGAGCTGTGTTAAATCCATCATTATTTTGCTCACCATGCCACCCCAGTTAAGACCTGGCCAAATGCAAATCAGTTTTGAACCTGTGCCTCATGAGAACAGTCCTGCCCGAACTGCCAAGCCCAGTCCTCCCTGGACCAGAAACAAGCATCCTAGGACAGGTTTCAGGGTTTCACCCCTCATCAGCAGGATAGCTTGATTCCAGTGGCACAGTGAGCCCGGGACCCACGTCAGGCATACCCGGCGCACTTAGGGCGAGAAAGCTAAAGACACAATTGATGGACGGAGAGCAGAACAAATCAAAACATTCACCCACAGTCAAGAGATCTGGCTTAAATCCATCATTAATTTGCTCACCATGCCACCCCAGTTTAGGCCCAGGCACCTGCATATATTTAGGCAGCCCTCAAAACATCCATAGAGAATTCACACACTATAAAAAAACAGGATTTGGAATTGTTTAGTGTTCACTTCCCTCTGATCGTTATTGTTTGTGCTTAAGAGGCTGATTATGGTTGGGACGTTGCTTTCCAACCCTTGCATAAACCCTTTTGTGCAGGGGTCGGAATTAGGAGTTGGGTTATATTTAACACATCCAATTATTATGGAATCATTTGGATAATTATAGTATGCGTTAAATCATGCAACGTTGTTAAACTTTTAGCAGGTCAATCCTGTGAAATTTCGCAGGGAAAAGCATGTGGTAGTTAATGTATCATATAGATTTTGGTGCATTGAACACCAAAATCCACATATTCCCTAGAAATTTGTAATAGATGTTGTTTATTGACCCAATGAATAACGTACCCTGTGGTATTGTCATTTATTAGGTGCAATAAATAGCACCTATATTCATAGTAACGTCCTTAGAATCTTGTGTTATCTATCCTAACTATCTCTACATGAAGATGCAAGTTGGCAGATTGTTCAAGGTAATAGACCAACATATGGAAACTAGTATTCCAGTTCTTGATCTTTCAATACATGTACTAAGTATATTTTGGAGAGGCCGGCATCCTTTGCATTGACTGGTGTACCTTATATTCTGACTCGAATTCTACTGACATTCAAGTCATTTCTTAAAATAAAGGCTTGTGGATAGCATCTAAACATGCTTTAGGAGCCTTCCTATAACTTTGTTGATGGCTTCTTTTATACATGGTTCAAAATGTCCTAGTCTGAAACCTAATCAATTTAATAACATCTGACTTAGGGTAAAGACATGTTACTGCTAACACAGGGTCTTTTTGTATTCATTAATATACATCAACCCCCTTATTGTTGTGCTGAGTGTAGAGAGGGCAAAGGTAATACGACACACCCTGCAAGATGGCCAACCCTCCCGTTCTGGAAGAAGCCTTGTGGTATTTATCACGCACTGCCGTTGACCATAAGTGGCCTTGTAGAGACTCCTGGAGCTCGGCATACTAAATTAAAGAATATTTATTAGATCCCGCTTATGTAATAGCTTTCAAATGTGAATGTATCTACATACTTCATACTGCTTTTTCCTGAGAGACTCTGAGGGCCATGTCAACTACATTGATTTGGGAGATAATTGCACCAGTGTTGCTTGGGATATTGAGGATTCCCTCACCCGAGAACCTCAGGTGCAGTAACACAAGACTGGCAATAATGTGGTAGAGCAGTGGCCCCCATGGAAATAACGTTCTACTTAAATAATAATTAGGCCCATAAAGTGTCGTTCTAAAGCACTCCGGCGCCTTTTCAGGGATTTTGAAGCTGACTAGTATTGTTGTGCACAGTAAGCATTGCTGTATAGGAAGGCCACTGCTTTCACAAACCGAGAGGGTTTCCACAGGTGCAGCTCCCAACCCCAAACCATAAAAAGTGATGATGTCAACAAGGTGGGAAAGACGTGGAAGAGGGGGTTGAACCTACATAGTAAATCACAGCTCCTATTCCTGTTTGACTCGGAACATTGCCGCCTGGCAGTGATTATTGTGCAAAGAGTGGGGCTTACAGACCCATTAACTACACCGCTCCCACCAAGCCTCTGACCACAAGCAGGGGAGCATCTTTGAAGGAAGATGCGAGAGGAAACATTATGGCATTACCCTCAGAATCATGATTCTTCAATCTCCTGCTATTCTGGCTAGCCTTATGGCGCCCTATAGACCTTCCCATCAGCTGCGCTCCATCGCCAAGCATCTAGCGGTTGTTCCCCAGTTTAAGGGAGTACGGGCCAGAGGACGCTCCTTCCGCGTTTGTGCTCCTAAGCTTTGGAACTTCGTCCTTGCACATATTAGAAACATTCAAAATCATTCTCTCTTCCATAAAACCATCAAGATTCGCCTCTTCCCCGCATAATTGCCTCCTTTTTGTTATTGGCTTGCTTATGGCAGTGACATTTTAGCGCTGGGACGCCCTATTGATGGGGCAGCTGCGCGCTTTATAAAACCCCTTAACATAACAGAACATAACCCTGCTGCTTCAGGTCTTACTGTTTCACAAGCCCCAACTGGAACAACATAGCTGGAGGAGCCACTGCTTCTCATCACAGAAAATGCACTGATGGAATGCTAGACCTGCAGGATATCAGCCAAGACCCATCCTGCAAAATACTAAAGAAAACAGATTGGTTTCTGAACGTCAACAAAAAAGGACAGCAGAAACAAAACTTCTAAATGGCACAGCACTAAAAAGTCAAACGCCTCAAAAAGCATAAACGAAGTTAAATACAGAGCTGCATTAACCAGAGTCTGCCGCAGGAGAAGAGACATTCAGGCTTCCTGCATGAACGGTCAGGTACGTATGTTCTTATGGCAAGGGGAGAAGCTTATTCCCCAGAAATGATTCCCTTCCTTAATGTCAGGACTGTGACATGGAAGAGCGACGAGGTGGTAAAGCGGCAGTTTGACCATTGACTCCAATTGAAGCAGGAGCTCTAATGTGGAGTTGTTTGGTGTTCTGTGAAGAGATTCCTCAATTAGATCCATCTTTAATTGGGTCCCTAAGTGTGAGGACTTTCAAGCTCCTCCAATTTTCTGTACTAACATTTAAGTGCCCAGATTGTCAGTACAGAATGTTTATTACCATGCTGTAACTTGTGGGAGTTCCTCTGGTATCGCTTCTTGCCAGAAACAAGTATCATTCTGATGCTGCCTTGGGTGCCTGAGGTCCATCACTGAGGAGACTGGGATCAGTTATTGTATCACACTGAAGGTTGTCTCCAACACTAAGTGTCACAATGTCTTTTTCCAGTAAAGAGCGGCCTTGAGAGATGTGTGTGTGTGTGAAATAGATTGGGATGTGTCATGGTTTGCATTCAGAGTGCCCACCTGACTTCCATTAGATTAGGCAAACAATGAACACTCACATAACCTTACCTTAAAGTGTTTTATTACTCACGTTTCAATTCTGGTTTCTTGTTGTCTGCAATCCCTCGGTGTGATGAATAAATGAAATATGTTCTATAGCACACAGCTGCTCCGAGGAGGGTCCCGGCGCAGTGTTTTGCCATCTGAGAAAAACAAAGCTAGGAGTAGCGGTCCACGTGTTACCCCTCTGTGATGGGAGTACCAGTGTGCTCAGTGCGTTCCCATGTAGCCCGCATTGCATCTGCTCTTATTGGTCCTCGTGATTATTCCAACCCCCTTCCAGTGTTTCCTGGGATCAAAGATCATAGTCCTGATGAAGGGCGTGGGGTGGGGAAAGGGGGAGGGTTTAAAGCCTTTATTCCATCACGTTTTGTAAATTGGCCAATGCTCGCCCTTAGCAAAGGTTCCAAAGCCCTCTCATTTAATTTGACCTTTCAAAGGTTTTTTTTTACAGCCGAGTACAATAAGTCTTGTAGAAGCCTGACAAGCCAAGCACAACCAGCAATACGATCCGCAGCACTTGAACAAGTATGGCACAATTACTCCGAAGTGTATGCCGATAGTTTCCCTACCTGAAAGAGACTTCCTAATCAAAAAGGAACCCCGTATTCCCACAATCTACACCTTGCCGAAGGTACACAAGGGGTTAGATAACCCACCTGGAAGACCAATTATTTCCGGCTGTGGATCTATACTGGAACCTGTGAATCAATTAATTGACCACTTTCTCCAACCACTGGTAGCGGAAACCAAATCTTAAGTGACGGACTCAATGCATATCATCCAACTGCTGGAAGGTCAACCCTATGATGAAGCCAGTCAATTCATGGTGACACTTGATGTTACTTCCTTGTACACTTCTATACCCCAAGACGAGGCAATTAATATCATACATGGTGTACTGGATAAACGGCTGGCGCCGCACTGGATACCAACTGATTTCCTCACCAACCTCTTGGAAATTGCGATGAAACTTAATTATTTTGTCTTTCAACAACAATTCTATTTGCAATGCAAGGGAGTGGCTATGGGTGCAACTTATGCCCCTAGCATAGCGAATCCATACATGGACCAGTATGAGGAACAACATCTATACACGGAAGAAAATCCATACGTCAATTCAATATCAATATGGAAAAGATATATTGATGACGTGATTATGATTTGGACAGGCACAGAAGCTGACTTAAAAGACTTCTTCCTTTGGCTGAACTCAAGATGTAACGATATCCAGTTCACCATAAGCTATGATGAACAGAGCATTGCCTTCCTTGATCTCCTGTTCAAAGTTGAAGACGGACTAATTATCTGTGACCTTTACAGAAAGCCAACAGAGAGAAACACCCTCTTGAAATATGACTCTCACCACCCACGTAATCTACGTGACAACCTGCCCTTCGGGCAATATCTAGGGATGAGACGCAACTGTACCAAAAAAACAGATTTCTTCAAGGAGTGTGAGACACTCACCAACCGCCTACGTGAACGAGGTTACCCAATGGGGTTACTCAAACGTGCCAAAAAAAGAGCCTGGTATTGTCCAAGAGAGGAGCTACTTGCTCCAAAAGAGAAGAAAGATGCATCCCCCAATCTGGTCTGCGTCACCACTTTCCATTCTAGGAGTAACGTCATGAAGAAAACTATCATGAAATACTGAACCTGGTTGCCTCAGAGCTCAATACTAATGAAAGTCGATTGTTTGCCATCAAAAAAGAGGGCGCAACATAAAAGACAATGTGGTAAAAGCATTTTTAGAACCTCCAAAACCAGTCACCCTCAGGGATCACCTGGGCCTGCCTCCCGTGAAAGGACACTTTAAATGCAGCACATGCAAAGCATGCTCTTTGTGCATTGATGGACCATCCTTCTCGCACAATAGCAAAACATACACATTGCCTTCCCTGACAAACTGTAATACCTCTAATGCCATATACATCGTTCTGTGTCCATGCGAAAAACCTTATGTGGGACAAACAACGCAGAAGGTTAAAGCACGTATACTACAGCATATGAGTAGAATCCGATGCAAGGTCCAGGGAGCCCCCATGGTGGATCACTTTGTTAGCCAGAATCATGATCCAGAAAGCATACGCTGGCGCATACTGGAAAGAATCAATGCAAACCCACGTGGTGGCTCCATAACCTCTGTGCTCAATAGAAAGGAGTGCAAATGGATCCACATTTTGAACTCTTAAGCCAGGGATTAATGAACATGAAGAGATCTCTAAACAAATGGGCCTACTATGATCTCGAGATAATGTATTAACCTTGTATCCATTTCCATCCTGTAGGATGCTCATGAATTATACGTTGAATTGTGTCTGTCAACGACATATGTACTACGATCTGTACTAATTAAGCTATCCTCCTAGCTTCACATGATGGCAACGTAATAGTATTGTATGATGTTCGTGAATTCTAACTTTGATTATGTTGAATTATGTTTGTCAATGACATAAATAACTTCCCCCTAGCTTCACATGATGGTAACGTAATAGTAGTGTATGATGTTCGTGAATTACATCTTTGATTATGTTCCACAATGACATATGTACCACTATCTTCATGTGATCGTAACACCAGTCACATGTAATTTTAATTCATGAGTCAAATCCTACGAACACATTGCAATGTGGATCTTTATCCACACTATAGCTGTCCTCTGACCCGATCTCTGGCGCGGCGAGTAGCAACTTCTACGTTGCACAGCAACCCAGGGGCTCGCAACACCCAGACTATGATGTTCCAGCACTCTGCCGGTGTCATGACGCTTCCTACTAACGCCCAGGCGTTGCTATGCGACCGACGTGCTACTGCCTACGTTGACAGACGGTGCTCGGCTCTACATGAGATAGCACTTATCCTCTTCGACTCGGGGTAAGCCTCGCCGTTCCGGACATAAGCACTGTTTAGTTGTAGTCTAATACAGATGGTCCAACCCAGGCATTTGTGTAAACCGATCACGTATTTAGGCACTAAGTTCATTGCGGTCCTCGCCGGATAATTAACCTTAAATCCCCCTGTGCTTCTGGCTCAGTACACATGGCCCATGTCAGGCATTTGTATACATTGATCACGTATTTAGGCACTAAGTACCTCACGATCCTCTCCCTCCGTAATTCCACCACGAGAGTTTCGCTTTTTCACCTCGAGCGCTCATTAATCACATGCCGTTTTTAGCCTGCGGTCAAATTTCATCACGAGTATTTGACTCCATCACCACGAGCGCTTGGTAGTCTCTTGCCGCTTTCACCCCTAACTGGTGCCTGACATTTTTCATAGATGCGCGTTAGTCACATGCCGTCTTTAGCTTGCGGTCTAATCTCATCACGAGTGCTTGACTCAATCACCACGAGCGCTTAGCAGTCTCTTGCCGCCTGCACCCCAAACGGGGTTTTTCCTTTTATGCACGTCACTAGGCACTCCTTAGTGACTAATTCCACCTCGCACCGCCCTTTAATACCTCACTCGCTGTATGGCCTCACTAGCCCAGGTAGGCTGTGCATGTATTATTCAAAAAAGCACCGATCTAGTTATCATGTATGATCTTTGATATTGGCAAGGTACTCATTTTAGCTACCTTTCCCCCAGATTGACCTTCGGGCTTCCCTCCAGGGTGCGATATTTCCCTCCTGTGATTCCAGACCCCCTGTGAGTATATTGTACTCACACAATTCAATTTCTACAAACATTGCTCCACACCTCTCTGAAACCCCCTCTCATTTCTTTCCAGGTCCCCCACCCCTCCCCTGTCTTGATAAAGTCCCGCCGTGACCACCAATCGGGGCACTTAAGGGTCGAAACGTCGACGCATAATACTGGTCAAGAAACCTCCGGGAACAGGCGCAATAACCATCTGTGTCCTTGGAGCATTTACTCAGAACTCTGACCGCCAAACCAAAAACTTTCCCTCCCCCTTTCACCCGTGTATAATACTGTATGAATTTGTAAATAAGTGTCACTGAATTTGTTTCACTACCCACTTTGTTCACCAACAGTCACTCTTCACATGTTTTTAACATTTATTGAAACTGAAATGGAATGAAGAAATTCCAGTGTATTATAATTGTGACTTTTTCATATATAAAAGCTTTGAACTAAATTTGTTCTCAGAGAGGTGTAATTGATTGTCATTCGTTTCAATATATTATGAGCTAACATAGCCTTTACTTAAAGCAATTCGTTACGCCACCCGACAGAACCACCTTTTTCTTTAATCACACATACCCAGGTTCTGAGGGACACAGGGTTACCCCTTTTTGTTAAATCGGCGACACCTACGAGGCCTGCCCGCTACTGCTGACGGTAGCCTACAAGTGCTTCCACAGAGCCCTCTACATTACCCGGAGAGTACTTACATATGCACCTGCGGTGCCTCTGGAGGCTTTCCTGGGGGTTGACGGGATCCTTGCACGGCCCATGTTGAATCATTGGAAAGAGGCAGACATACAGACACTGGGAGACCTCTTCCGCGATGGCGCGCTTGTGCCATATGAGACGCTGGTAGCGGAAGACGGGCTTCCCCCTGGGCGGTTCCTGCTACACCGATCCATGGTGGCAAAGATGTCGGCCAAGTGGGGAGACATGGCATTGGGGCCTGCAACACATTTAACCATGCAATACCTGCACGTCATGGGGAGGGGTAGGCACCTGGTACGTTGGTTTGCGGGGTCGTTGAGGGTACATACTGGGGCTAGCTTGACTTCATTCAGGGCTAAGTGGAAGCAGGACATGGGCAGGGCATTGTCCGACAAGGAATGGGATAGAATACTCAAAAGCCCAGTGCGCATCCCCAGAAACCTACTCTTCCGCCAAATACAACTATATGTAGTACACAGGGCCTACCTCACACCTGTGCTCATGGATAGATATTTCCACCGTGTGGACGCGTCCTGGCCCAGGTGCGGGGAGCTTGATGCGGGGCTCCTTCACCTCCTATGGAGCTGTCCAAGGTTGGGGTCCTACTGGGGTGCCATTGGTGAGTTGCTCCGTAGATGCACTGGGCGTCCTATACCCCTGGAGTGGCTGGAATACATATTGCATCAATTTAAGAGACCACCCAAAGACAGGGCGTCCTCTCGCTTCTTGGACCTGGGGTTGGTGGTGGCTACGCGCCTCCTTACGAGGCGCTGGAAGGCGAGCGACCCACCGAGTGTGCAGGCGTGGACCTCTTCCCTTCAGGCGTGGGCCCGGGTGGAGTGGCCGGCCATACGCAGGGAGGAAACGGTGGGCCTTCGGAGGGAACCTATGGCGGAGCGGTGGGAGTGCATGCTTGGTGTCTTACAGCGGGATTGGGGGGGCGGGGGATGCAGGAGCTGCGGAGGATTGAGTGGTGTCATCGGAGGGCTGGGGTGTGCTGCGGGATGAGCTCCAGTTTGATTACATACTTTAAAATCATGCTCGATTGCTGGGGCATGTGGGCTCCTGGTGTGTAGTACAGCTGGGATCAGCGAATGAGCGCGTGTGCGGGGGGGGGGGGGGCAGTGAGTGTCGGTGTTTTTACTTCAACTGCAATTGGTTCTCTATATTTTCCTTTACTGTTTGGTTTCAACTGTTATATATAAAAGTCAATCTTGTGCGCAAACCTGGTGCTGGGAGGATCCATCCTCAGCTATGCTACTGCAAGACGACTTAGCGTGTGGACAGCTATGGACTCACCTTGGGGGGATGGCCCTGACGGCATGTGTTTGGCCAGCGCTGGGAGGGTATTCTGCCTATTAATTACACATATGGACTTGTACCCCCTGATTATTAGTAGCAAGGCTGAAGTAGTGTGTCCGGTATACTCAGTTGCTGCGCCGCCAGTGAGATTAAGTCCAATGCACTGTGATTTTCTTTACTGTAATGTGTTTTTAAAAAATTGCTAATAAACAGATTTGACAAAAAAAAATTGCGTTGATGGCCTGGACCCTCTTATTTAATCTCTGCGTACAAAGACAATCATTAGCACACCACATCAAGTTGGTGAAACACTAAGGGCCTGAGGACAATCCGAAGTTGTCACTATGTGCCCTGCAAAAGTAGCAGTAGGCAATGCCAACGATAGAGCCAGTGGAAGTGGAGGGTCACATTTATTAAAATATGGTGATATTTTTGGCAGAAAGAAAAGCATAGGTATTTCCTTTTACAATTATTGGTTGTGAACTATGCGGCTGCCTGCGGCCCACTCAAGCGGGCGGCCCTCAAGTGCCATCTGGGCATCAACCCACCCCCCTCTCCGATGCGGGCACTCAGGGAGGAGTCCCCCCCCCCCACCTTGCCTGTGGCATGCTAGGCGTGTCACTTCCCGCACACAGAGGATTGGGGGAAGGAATATAGGGCTTCCCCTGCCATCCTGGCATCCTCTGTTGCGCCGGACACACCTTCTGGACACGATTTCCAGTCATGCCAGGGTCGTCGTAGTGCGGTCTTGGTTCGTCAGGGTTATTAAGGTGAGTCAGGGTTGAGCATGTTGTCCCTGCCTCTTGCTTGATGTATCTGGGATTTTCGAGTAGGTGTGCGTGTCCGACTTTCTTCTAAGATGGGAAACCGATGCAGCAGCACATTGTAGCGCCATCGGTCGTGTCTTGTCATGTTCTCGGGCCCGAGATGGAGCTATTGTTGGGTGAGTTTGGGCCCCTGGGGCCGGTTGTTCCCCCCCTGTTAGATTTCATATCTAATTCCATCCCAAGCTCTATTTTCTTGCTCTCTATGTCTGTCTGACCATCCATTTTGAGGTTAGCTAGCTCTAACTTGTGCAATCTTTCCCTCGCTCTGTCCATCAGCTCTCCTGGGGAAAATCCCTTGGAAGAAACTCTGCTGCCCACCTTGGAAGGTGCTTTCTCCCCGGTTTGTCCCACTGGCCCCTCAAGCTGCTCATCTAAATTCTCTGCCTCCATCACTAGCTCCTCTGGATGCTCACTGGCATTCCTAGTTTCTCCCCAGGGCCTCAGCACCTTTTGGTATTCCTCTTTCCTGGTGAGGCCTTTCACAGAGACTTTAAATTTCCTGCACAAAGCTTTGAGATTAGGCACTGTGTAAGTATCAATTCTCCCTTCTGCCAATACAAGTCTACAGATGCTATGGATTATGACTTGCTCATGGGAGAAAAGACTGGCAGTTCCCAGGAATCAAAAATAGAAAACAAGTTCTAAGGAAAAACTCTACCAAAATGTATGTGGTTGCGTTATGGTCTGCTCTCTAGTGTACACCGATCACAGTATATAAATCACAAATGCAAGTCCAAATCCTCACCCCTGACCACCAATGTTAGATTTAGGGAGTCTCTAGTAGGCAGAGGTAGGTACCTTTGACCAAATAGGGACCCTTGCGTCTAGTCAGGTTAAGGGGCTATACTCCTAAAATAACCCCTTGGTAGCTTTGCAGGAGCAGGCAGGCTTATATCAGAGGCAGTGTGTTAAGCATTTGTGAACACACACAGTAATACAGTGACATTACAGATGGACACTACGCAGGTTGTATTATAAAAATAAGTATTTTTATATAGACTTAACAGAAGATCAAACGACAAAAATCCACAATACTGTACTCGAGATATGCTTAAAAATAGGTGATTCACTTAAAATCAGTCTCTAGCAACAGATAACGCCAATGTGAGTTATCACGACGTCATGACGGGAGGAATCCCAAAGTACAGTGCCGATCGCGAGGTGCGCGGCGTCGGGCCCAGAGTCAAACAAACCCCCAAAGAACAGTACCTTGGAAACGCGATGAAAAACAAAGAAAGCTCACGGCGTCGGTGAGGTGTGGCTTCGTTGGCGCTGCGCGGCGTTGGTTCCTTACGACCCCAGGAGAAGTGTAGACTCGGTTCCTTACTGCAGCACAGGGAAGGTGAGACAACAGTTCCTTACTGCGTAGGGGAGGTGACGTCACGATGTTAACGAAATCACTGTTCCTTACAATGTCGTGCTGTCAATACATTCTCTGTCACCCACGTCCAGGATCGGCTTTTCGATGTAGGCTTGGAGTTGATGTGGCCCAGCAGCAGGCGTCTGGACCACGGCACAAGTTGGAGCTGCGCTCAAGGCTTCGGGCAGGTTATGGCGATGCTCGCTGGCGTCAATGTGGAACGGCAGCTGGCGTCAGGTCTACGGTGCAAGTCGGAGCAGCGCTACGGTGCAGAAGACGGCATTGCTCGCCGGCATCAGTGTTGCAATTTCCTTCTGCAGCAGCTAAAACCGCAGTTCTAGATGCAGGCAAGCAGAAGGGGTGAAGTCTTGTATCCCTGAGACTTCAGGCAGGAGGAAAGCTCAAGCCCTTGGAGATCTTCATCAAGATGATGAAAGCATTCTCAGTCCTTTTTCTCCTTTCTTTGGCAATGAAGCAACCACTGCAGGCCAACCCCAACAACACGCAGCATAGGGGTAGTCTCCTTCTTCAGTTTCCCGGTTCTTCTCCTCAGCAAAGGTTTGTCTTGATTCCCAGAAGTGATCTAAAATTCTGGGGTCTGGGCCCCCTTTTTATACACCAAAATGCTTTGTCTCGGAAGGCAGAGAGTTTCTGTGCCAAGTCCAAACCAGTTCTGTTCAGTCCTGGAGCACTTTGTTTACAGGACTCTTTCCCTTCCTTTGACAGTGTAGGCCAGGGACATCAGGCGCACCACAGGAGGTGGAGCCAGTATTTTGGAAGGTAGACCCAGCCCTTTTCAGATTCCGGGTGCTCCCCTCCCACCACTCTACATGTAGATGGGTCTATTCAGCCCTGTGCTGACTCACCCTGTCTTCTGGAATCACTGAGCCCCTGTCACTCACAAACCAGACAAGGAATACACAACTTAGCAGAGGCAGGCTTGGATAGTTAGGCAAGAAAATACCTACTTTCTAAAAGTGGTATTTTCAAACACAGAATGTTAAAACCAACTTCACTAAAAGATGTATTTTATCATTCTGAGTTCAGGCATACTAACCTTCAATTTCTACCAAGTTCTGTGAGTCAGTTAGGATTATAAGATGTTATAATCAAACTGCCCATTCTGGCCTATTGGGAACAGCTAGCCTTGAAATAGTGAAAAATTAAAATGGCTGTAATTCAATATCAGGACATGCGACACACATCAGGACATGTCCTACCTTTTACCTACAATACATCCTGCCCTTGGGCCCACCATAGAGGTGACTTATATGCAGAAAAGGGAATGTTTAGGGACTGGCAAGTGGGTCCACTTGCCCAGTCAACATGGCAGTACCAGACTGCACACAGGCGCCGCGATGGCAGACCTGAGACACACTTTACACGCTGCTCTGGTGGGTGGCACAATCAGTGCTGCAAGCCCGCCAGCAGCATTTGATTTACAAGCCCTGGACACAAGCAGTGCACTGTACTAGGGTCCGACAAGTACACCAAACAAGCCAATCATGGCGTCACTAATCCATACATCAATTTACCATAGGGTGCACTTGCACTGTGGCACTGAATAGCAGTGGCACAGTGCCCAAAGCATCTAAAACCAGCACAAACATAAGAGGCAACAGCAAAAAATGGAAAGGAGACCCACGCCAATGGTGCCAGGTCTAACATCCACCAAAACCGTTTGAGGCAGTTGCTCGGCCGACAGTTTGGCCCGATGTGGTGGTGCGAGTTCGGGGGGAACATGCGAGTGGCAGAGTGGGGGGCCTCACGTTGGTATATCGCTGGGTACTGTGTGGCCTCAATCCATCTCGGAAGGGGGGCCACTAAGGGCAAAGAGCAGGCGTGGCCTCAGAGTGGGGTTGAAAGGGGTGCCCTTATTTCAACCATTGGGATTTTGAGTTGACATGGTTGTTCACCCGCTGCGGTCCCTGTTCAATGCAGAGCTTTCTGCTCACGTTCTCCCACCCACTCTTCGCTGTGGCTCCCCGTCGATGCTTAGGAGGATGGAGTTTCGCCACTTTCAGCGCATTCCTTACCTTTGAATGCCCCAGCTGCGGCAGAGCTCGAGTAGATGTTCAGTCACAACTCTGCAGGCCGACCGACACGTCCCCGCAGGGGACACAAATTAGAGGGCAGCCACCGTAGTGCCACAAGATGGCACACGGGGGGCAGCCCAGCTCTTTGAGACCCTGGTGGGTCCTGCGCGTCACTTCCTTCCTGGGGTGGGCGGGGGAGAGTATATATTCCTCCCCCGCCCACCGAGCGGCCTCTTTGTCTGCTGTCCCTCACCCTGACGTCGTTTTGGTTGCCCTCTGGTCACGCGGGTATCTTGGCAGGCCAGAGGCCTGGTCTGGCGTCGGAGTGCCGTTGTTTCCGCTGGGCCAAGGCTTGGCTTCTATTGTGGTGAGTCGGTTTGCTGAAGGTTTTGTTAATTTTGCCGTTTCGGGTGAGGGGACAGCGGGGGTTCAGAGACCTATGCCGTGCTCCAGTGCCCGGTCGCGGGTATTTGGGGGCATGTGTGCTGGGCTCGCATGTGTGGGCCCGCGTTTGTGCGTGGGAGATGGTCCGGGATCCCACGGAGAGGCCTTGGATGGCGTGTAGCAGCTTTCAGCCACGCTGGAGCGAGTGATGTGTTCTTTCCTTTTTCATGGTGCGCTATGTAAAGCACTTCAAGTACTGTGAGTTGAGTTTGCAGTGATTGAATTTGGAATGTTAATTAAAGACCCGCGCTTTGGTCCCGAGCCTGTTGCTCGGTGTGGCCAGTTTCGGCAGGGGGGAGACTTTCCGACCATTTGGGAGAGCCTTGTCTCACGCTAGTTTTGCTTGCAAGGGGCGATAAGAATTTCATGTGTCTGGGCTGTGGTTTGTTTCGGGTGGGTCCACACTTCGAGGGGGATAAGCCAGAGTTTGACTTTCCCCGAACCTTATCTGCTTTTCTAGGCATTTATGTGTATAACACAGCCGTTTTTTTCGCTTTATCTCGGTCTGCAAACCGAAAGTCTCATGTTCTATTTCTTGTCCAGCATCCGTGTACTAGCTGCCCCCCTGTTCGCTCCATGTTCAATTTGTTATTTGGGGGTCGCGGTGTGTCCCCCGTTGAGGCGATGCATTACAGAGGGCTCAATTCCTGGTGCCCGGGGATCGGGGTAGTTTACCCCCTCTCGTGCCCGCGCCCCCCGTCGGGGGGGGCTAGAGTATGCCGGGCGGCCTCAACTGAGGGCCGTTGTAGCGAGAGCACACCAGCGTCTGGTGGTCGGGGTGCAGGATCTGTCATATGGTTATTACGTTTCTATATATTGTGTTAAGTTAGCATGGGCTTATTAAATGTTTAAACGCCATATTTTCTTTCTGCTTCAGTTTGCACACGACACCTAATTGTTATTGTAGCTTTCAACCTAGACGAAAGATGCGATTTATTTGAGAATAATATGTTATTGCCCTGGTATCAGTCGTGCTTGATACACTTGGTACAACTGTCTGCACACCGAGAACTGCACACTCTAAGAATAACCTAACACAAGGTTGCTGAAGGCCTGATCCTCGCACCACGTTCGTCATAACACAAATAATGTTGCTGCCAACATTGGGCTCTACGTGGGTTTAAGATAGAGTTACAGGGAATGAAACAACACACTTGATGCTTGGCATGCAGAGAGCTGGTAGCGGTTGATGTGATCTCCTCCTACTGAGAATTAGAGGTATGGGGCCGCCCTGCTAATAACCCAAACGAGACCTTCTTAGATATAAAATAATATGCTAATTAGGGTGCGCGAAATATAGGTGATACAGAATTCTATAGATTTTTGCATCATAACATGCTATCACCTTTTGCTTATTATGGATTGGTGACTATGCTGCTAACTCTGATTTTTATAATATGTGTGTTTATATTATACAAGATACTGCGTTTGAGAATGTTGCATTGAAAAAATAAACATTTCAAACTTGCACGTGTGTTCTTTGCCTCCCAGTTTCGGTTTGTAATGATTATATAACGAAAGAGTGTTCATGTGTTCCACGATACCTGAGGTACCCTAAGTTCATGTTCTGGATTGTCTAAGTCATTGGGAAGTAATTACTACCGATGAGACACTGTAGCTAGCTTGGTAAGGGGATTTCTGAAACAAAGGTGAGTTTTGGGTCACCCTGACTCACCCAGGTTCTAGATCTCTGTGCATAGTTCTGTGGGAGAACGGAAACCCTGCTACATGGCGCCCATACGTTGATTGGCCTTAAATAATGACACTCGAGTAGTATATCATTCAAACCTTAACACCTTCATTCCCGTTTCCGGAAAACGGCAGTGTCGGAAAAACCTACCTATTTTTGAAATAGGTCTTTTTCAAACTTGAATCTATCTGTAAACAGTTTCTTTGAATTACTACCCAGTTGTGCTACAAAGTAATCTTTGTTTTTTCACTTTCCTGTGCTAACATGGCACAAGCCGTGGACATCCCGCAGCATAGTCGCATTGCGGTGCGTGACCATTTGCGGGCTTATGATGTCCCTGCAGAGGGCTTGGCTGTTGTTCTAGTGGTGAGTGCGGAACATGCTTACCCGTACGAACTATTTTATTCGTGGGTGACATTTCCGCCGGTGAACGCTAATTCTGGCGTTTTTCATTCGTACACTGCTACGGCTGTACCGGCTGCGTATGCTCCGTACAGAGCACTGGAGGTACCTATTGACGCTTGGCAGCATGGAGTTTGGTTTGGTGGCGCCCTACCACACGCTTTAACCGCTCCGAGGTTGGGTCCTTTGTCCATTCCGGGCACACCTTGGCCCGCTTTGGCTGGATTCACTCCTCACCCTCAACGCGCCACTTGTGACATAGCTGATCTGCGTCAACTTCATGAAGTTGCTGTAGTAGTGATTAGAGCACTTGTTCATTACACTAGCCGTAATGTTCAAGATGCAGCCCCTAGGGGGGCACAGCTTCGAGCAGAACATGCTGGTTTGAAAATCAATCCGGTCATGGTGAATTCCGTGATGGGCAATGTTGGACCCGGCCCATTAGGCAGGTTCACCCCTAGACTTTTTGCGTTTTCCTAGCCTATTGATGGAACCTGGTGTTGGTGATTTTAGGCCTCTGCGCACTTTTTCACTGTGGTACAGTGTAAAGTGCTTGAGCTCTCTGTATGTGTGGTGAGTGACCTGCCCTCCCATAGGAATGAATGGGGAGTATGTATGCCCATGGTAGTTCCTGATGTGTGGGGAGTGCAGGGGCGAGTTTGGTATGTATCAACTCGTGAGAGTGAATGCTGCAAAATGATGTATGCAGCATGACTGTGTCTAGTCTAGAAGTACTACTTTTGGAAGTTGGAATATTTGTGTAAGTTGGTGCTAGCGTGTGATTGGCTGGTGAGCCTGGCCCAGAGTGCATGGGCCTGCTTGTGGATTGAGTGTCTGGTTTGAGGATGACAGGGGCTGGAGAGCCCAGGAGGTTGTCTGAAGTCAGCCCATGGATGAAAGGCAGCATCTGCTGCCAGGGAAGTGGGAGGAGATGGCACCTGATAGTGAAGGGCTGTTCCTGTGTAACTACAAAGCTGGCTCCACCTCCCGCTGGGCGACTGACACCTCTGTCCCTGATACTGAAGGGGACTTCCCTCTAAACCAGTCCAGCTGGTTCTCACACTGCCTGCTTCAAAGGACTTCAAAGGTTTTGCACTGTATAAAAAGGGGTTGTATCCCCTTCCAAATGGTTCTTGTTTTCAACTTGAATCTGCCAGGAGCATGCTGCTGCTGGGGCTCAGGGGGATCCCTGGGCCCTGCCCAGCTCCTGGACATCTGATGGACTGCTGGGGGACTCTTCCTGGCTGTCCCCCTGCCTGGCTGCACCTTTGAGGACTGTTTGCTGGACTTTGTTTTGGCCCTGGAAGCCTTGACCTGTAATGCCCTGCAGCTGCTGGGACCCTCCTTGCTGTGGGGGTCCTTTCTGGGGCGTTTTGGTGCTTTCTGGGCTCCCCAGCGCCTCGACGCGCTTTCTTAACCTGATTGATGGCAGGGCGCTGTGGTTATCCCGTGGGGGGGAAGCGCTCCTGCCCTGTGACTGTCCGAGTGCTTCGTGTGCACTCTCATCTGATTTGCGGGTGCCACCCCGACTATGGCGCCCTTTGCGAGTGCCTACCTCGCTTAACTATTTTTTATTACTTTTGAGGGTGCCCAGCCCTCGATTTGCCCCCGTAATCACCGCCGCGGCCCGAGCCGCGCACAGGAAGTCAGGCAGCGTTTCGCCTGACCATAGGCGGGACTTCCGGGTTGCAGAGGAAGTCCCGCCCCATTGCCGCGCTGGGATTGGCTGCCGGCAGCGAGAGGAGAAGCGGCCGAGAACGGCGGAGCGGGCCGGCGGGGCTCCGTGGTGGAAGAGGAGCCCCGCGCTGGCCAGAAGAAGGAGCCGCCGCCCGGATGAGCCCCGCAGAGGAGAGCCCGGTGAGTCTGGGCTGGGGCTGGGCAGAATGGAGCAGGGGAGGGGCGCCGGGACACATTGCCGGTGTCCGCCCCCCCCCGCAGTAGCGCGAGTTCGCGCTGCTTGTTTGAAGGAAGCCATGAAGGCTTCATGGGCGGCCCCGATTGGCAGCGGGTCGCCCCAACGTTTGAGAGCCCCAAGAGGGGCAGGGGGCATGTGGTGATTTCGAGTCCTCCGTGAAGGACTCCAACGACGGGGCATAATTAACTTTGGTGCAACTAGGGCGGCCCCGGATGGCAGTGGGTCGCCCCACCGTTGGCTCGAGCCCCCGAGGCTCCCCGGGGCATTTGCAGTTTTGAGCCCTGAGAGAGGCTTGTGGGGGCATTTTGGCCTATTTAGAGCCTGAGGGGCTCCCTGCCGCATTTTCTTTTGCTCGAGTCCCCCGTGAGGGACTCCAACGACCCCCGCAGTCTGAGAGAGCCTGTGTGGCTCAGAGGGGCCATATGTGTTTTTAAGAGCCTGTGTGGCTCCAACGTTTGACCAGTGTTGGCCAGAGCCTGTGTGGCTCCAACGTGCACAGTGTATGTGCCCCAGAGCCTGTGTGGCTCCAGCATGGCGCAGTTGGCGCCCAAGGGTCAGTGAGGACCCTGTCGAAGTTCATTTTATTGCAATGCCCAGGTGCCCAGCACTTTGTGGGCACCTGCCACGTTTAGGCTTTTTGTACTTTGGACTGGCACTGCATGGCAGCGCGCCCTGACATTGGACCCAGGGCATCTTTGCCCCACAAGGCCAGTTGGCCTAGGGACTGCCACAGGTAGTGGCTTATGTAGTGTTGGCGCAATGTGATTTCTATGCTTTTTAATAGTTATTGCTTGTGTGAGTTTTTGTGCTATTGATTTATTAGGCACCTCTGAATGCTTATGCATTATGTGTCTTCCTTTCCATGCGCTGCACCTCTGAATGTTTAGTCATCATGTGTCTTCTTGCGCTGCACCCCTGAATGTATTTTATTGCATCATGTGCCCTATTCTTAACACCTCTGAATGTGTTACTGCATTATGTGTCTTCATTTCCATGCGCTGCACCTCTGAATGTTTAGTCATCATGTGTCTTCTTGCGCTGCACCCCTGAATGTGATTTTATTGCATCATGTGCTCTATTCTTAACACCTCTGAATGTTTAGTCATCATGTGTTTCTCCTTATTACTCCTCTGAATGTGTTCATGCATCATGGGTAAGGTGTTCTGGTTTATACCCCTAAATGTGTTTATTCTTAGGTGGTTGTCTTTTCTACTCCTCTGAATGTAGGTTTATTACATCATGAGTAATGTATTCTTTCTTAGACCCCTAATGCTGTGTGATACTTAGGTGGTTCTTCTTTCTTAGTACAGGTGGTCCTAGTAAGGTCCTGGTTCCTGTTACCAGTGGTTACTGGTGGTTATCTTTGATTATTATTTTATGTTACATTTATTCTTTATTCTAGAAGTGATTTGATATTCTACATTTTATCTAAGAGTTCTATATCTGGTTTTGACAGGCGCCCATGTGGCCCTGTCTTGTGTACATAATCCCTGCGAATATTGCCCGTGCCAGTTGGCACAATGTATATGTGTGATTTTATTTGATGTGTTTTTACAATACAAAAGTTATTTTTATAATAACCTTGTGTGGAGTCTCTCTTGTGGTGTGCCTAGTATGTGGTTGCTGTTGTGCGCTGGCGCAAATTCTTTACACATTGCCTCCGAGTTTAGCCTTACTGCTTGTGCCAAGCTACCAAGGGGGTGAGCAGAGGTTATCTTGGCGTGTGACTTCCTTGCCCTGACTAGAATGGTGGTTTCTGCCTGGCTTTGGCGTCAGCCTTAGCCTACCAGAAATAGCCAGTTCTAACATTGTTGGTCAGCGGTGCGGATTTGGACATGTGTTTGCGCAGTGCCATAGCGACAACTGGCTACATTACAAAACTCTACAATTGTTTTTTCAGATAGTCACATGTTTGGGATTATTGTTTTTGATTTATTTCCTCAAGAGTGTCATTTTCAAATGTGTTTCTGCGCTTTATGTTTAGTGGCAGATGAGAGAAAGTGACAGGGCGGGACGCCATTAGAGGGGGGAGGTTCCCATAGATTAGGAATCCCTTGCTGGGTCCCGTGTCCAATCCCAAATCCTGTCCCTGTGTGGGTAGATGGAAGAGAGGGAGTGTGAGGAGAAATGACTAGCTCAGGAGGGTGGTTGTTCCCTGAGTGTAGTGTGTGTGTCTGGATTCCCCAGTGTGGTAGGATCCAGTGGTGGCAGCTTTAATGTGTCCAGTGTGTTAATTCCCATTCCCCGCTCCCAGAGTTTGGTACCTGTGTCACGTGTGGTCAGGTTGAGTGATCAGGGGTGGTGGAAACTGCCTTACCAGTCCGAGGGGGGGGAGTGTGCGAATGAATGACGTGCTGAACTGGAGGAGTTGGTGTGAGTTTTCTTTTTGTTAAAGAGCTTGCATGAGAGGTGTACCTCTGGAGGTGTGCACTGGACAAGAAGGTGGATGTCTGGCGGTGTGCTAGATGTCTTGCAGAGGCATTAGGGAGTGGTTCCAAAAGGAGTGGCTTGTGTATCTGATGATCCTGTAAATGGGAAGAGGTTCATGTGTAACCCAGCTTGGTCCCAGTAGTATGGTAGGGGTGTAGGGGCTCACGCCCTGTCTCAGTGGAGGCGGAGTGAGTGTGGGACGGTGTGTCCCACGTCGGCCTGAAACCCTATCTCTGGGCCTGGAGGGTTCCCTAAGGGAGCGCCAGGTCAGGGGCCTAAGCTGTACATAGGTCATTTGAGGAGGATCTTCCTGTGTCTAGAGGACGGGGAGTGTCTGTAACCAGAACTCCGGCGGTCCTAGTGTTGGGCAGTACCGCTCCTAAGTGGAGGGTGCAGAAGTCCTGGCTCACTGAGCATTGGACCGTCTAGAGTGCTTGACCATTTGTGGGGCCTCTGGAGGTCGTTCCCCGAGGAGGGGGGAAAGCCAGGTTGGGGTGTGGCCTGACCTGGAAGGAGTACTGGAGGAGAGTGTGTCGCTGATACGCCGCTGGCGTGTGCTCTGTCTAGCCTGAGACATACTGGAACTGGAAGGGGGTGCAGAGGGACGGTGTCCTTACTTCTGACCCCGGTGTAACCTGAGGGTTTAGATCTTAGGTTGGGAGATTAGGAAACTTCTAGGTCAAGAGGAATCTCTACCAAAGTGGATCAGCTGAAGAGACTGAGGGGGCTGCCCTTGCTGTGTGTTCTGGGGCTCACCTGCAGTTTGTTGTTTTCACTAAGGTAGAGGAAAGGGGGCTTTGCTGTGTGCAGTGTCCCCCCACCTGCTTGAAGAGGAACTGTGCTGTGTGCTTTGTACCTCAGAAGTGAAATAGTTTCCAGGTGGTAGACCAGTGATGGAGTGAGGTCCTGATCTGGTAGGAGAATTGTGTTCTGGTGAAGTGCTTTTCTGTGAGGGTGCGGAAACCCAGAAGTAGAGGTAGGGTGGGGCATTCTTGCCCGTGACCTCTGGTCAGCCTGAGGGTATGGTCCCTAGGTTGTTGGATCAGTGGTAGTTGTAGCTACACTGAGAGAGAGAGTGGAGAATGGCTATTGTATGCCAGGGGTTACTACCCCCCACTCTGTGGATTAGTTAGGACCTGTGATTTGGATGGCCTATGGCCTGGTCTTGGCTGTGGATGACTAGTGTGTACCAGTGGGGTACCCTAGTTGAGTCAGAGAGTTATTATTTGGAGGAAACCATGTAGGTTCAGAGTGGCGCAAAACTGGACGGTGTCCCTGCTGTGCGAGGCCGTGTCCGTGGTTTTGTCGCCCAAAGCAGTGAAGCCCATCAGTGGTGTGATTGGTCTACCCTGCGTTTTGGCTGGAAGGGGGTTGTGTTGGACCCGGCCCATTAGGCAGGTTCACCCCTACACTTTTTGCGTTTTCCTAGCCTATTGATGGAACCTGGTGTTGGTGATTTTAGGCCTCTGCGCACTTTTTCACTGTGGTACAGTGTAAAGTGCTTGAGCTCTCTGTATGTGTGGTGAGTGACCTGCCCTCCCATAGGAATGAATGGGGAGTATGTATGCCCATGGTAGTTCCTGATGTGTGGGGAGTGCAGGGGCGAGTTTGGTATGTATCAACTCGTGAGAGTGAATGCTGCAAAATGATGTATGCAGCATGACTGTGTCTAGTCTAGAAGTACTACTTTTGGAAGTTGGAATATTTGTGTAAGTTGGTGCTAGCGTGTGATTGGCTGGTGAGCCTGGCCCAGAGTGCATGGGCCTGCTTGTGGATTGAGTGTCTGGTTTGAGGATGACAGGGGCTGGAGAGCCCAGGAGGTTGTCTGAAGTCAGCCCATGGATGAAAGGCAGCATCTGCTGCCAGGGAAGTGGGAGGAGATGGCACCTGATAGTGAAGGGCTGTTCCTGTGTAACTACAAAGCTGGCTCCACCTCCCGCTGGGCGACTGACACCTCTGTCCCTGATACTGAAGGGGACTTCCCTCTAAACCAGTCCAGCTGGTTCTCACACTGCCTGCTTCAAAGGACTTCAAAGGTTTTGCACTGTATAAAAAGGGGTTGTATCCCCTTCCAAATGGTTCTTGTTTTCAACTTGAATCTGCCAGGAGCATGCTGCTGCTGGGGCTCAGGGGGATCCCTGGGCCCTGCCCAGCTCCTGGACATCTGATGGACTGCTGGGGGACTCTTCCTGGCTGTCCCCCTGCCTGGCTGCACCTTTGAGGACTGTTTGCTGGACTTTGTTTTGGCCCTGGAAGCCTTGACCTGTAATGCCCTGCAGCTGCTGGGACCCTCCTTGCTGTGGGGGTCCTTTCTGGGGCGTTTTGGTGCTTTCTGGGCTCCCCAGCGCCTCGTGGGCGCTTTCTTAACCTGATTGATGGCAGGGCGCTGTGGTTATCCCGTGGGGGGGAAGCGCTCCTGCCCTGTGACTGTCCGAGTGCTTCGTGTGCACTCTCATCTGATTTGCGGGTGCCACCCCGACTATGGCGCCCTTTGCGAGTGCCTACCTCGCTTAACTATTTTTTATTACTTTTGAGGGTGCCCAGCCCTCGATTTGCCCCCGTAATCACCGCCGCGGCCCGAGCCGCGCACAGGAAGTCAGGCAGCGTTTCGCCTGACCATAGGCGGGACTTCCGGGTTGCAGAGGAAGTCCCGCCCCATTGCCGCGCTGGGATTGGCTGCCGGCAGCGAGAGGAGAAGCGGCCGAGAACGGCGGAGCGGGCCGGCGGGGCTCCGTGGTGGAAGAGGAGCCCCGCGCTGGCCAGAAGAAGGAGCCGCCGCCCGGATGAGCCCCGCAGAGGAGAGCCCGGTGAGTCTGGGCTGGGGCTGGGCAGAATGGAGCAGGGGAGGGGCGCCGGGACACATTGCCGGTGTCCGCCCCCCCCCCCGCAGTAGCGCGAGTTCGCGCTGCTTGTTTGAAGGAAGCCATGAAGGCTTCATGGGCGGCCCCGATTGGCAGCGGGTCGCCCCAACGTTTGAGAGCCCCAAGAGGGGCAGGGGGCATGTGGTGATTTCGAGTCCTCCGTGAAGGACTCCAACGACGGGGCATAATTAACTTTGGTGCAACTAGGGCGGCCCCGGATGGCAGTGGGTCGCCCCACCGTTGGCTCGAGCCCCCGAGGCTCCCCGGGGCATTTGCAGTTTTGAGCCCTGAGAGAGGCTTGTGGGGGCATTTTGGCCTATTTAGAGCCTGAGGGGCTCCCTGCCGCATTTTCTTTTGCTCGAGTCCCCCGTGAGGGACTCCAACGACCCCCGCAGTCTGAGAGAGCCTGTGTGGCTCAGAGGGGCCATATGTGTTTTTAAGAGCCTGTGTGGCTCCAACGTTTGACCAGTGTTGGCCAGAGCCTGTGTGGCTCCAACGTGCACAGTGTATGTGCCCCAGAGCCTGTGTGGCTCCAGCATGGCGCAGTTGGCGCCCAAGGGTCAGTGAGGACCCTGTCGAAGTTCATTTTATTGCAATGCCCAGGTGCCCAGCACTTTGTGGGCACCTGCCACGTTTAGGCTTTTTGTACTTTGGACTGGCGCTGCATGGCAGCGCGCCCTGACATTGGACCCAGGGCATCTTTGCCCCACAAGGCCAGTTGGCCTAGGGACTGCCACAGGTAGTGGCTTATGTAGTGTTGGCGCAATGTGATTTCTATGCTTTTTAATAGTTATTGCTTGTGTGAGTTTTTGTGCTATTGATTTATTAGGCACCTCTGAATGCTTATGCATTATGTGTCTTCCTTTCCATGCGCTGCACCTCTGAATGTTTAGTCATCATGTGTCTTCTTGCGCTGCACCCCTGAATGTATTTTATTGCATCATGTGCCCTATTCTTAACACCTCTGAATGTGTTACTGCATTATGTGTCTTCCTTTCCATGCGCTGCACCTCTGAATGTTTAGTCATCATGTGTCTTCTTGCGCTGCACCCCTGAATGTGATTTTATTGCATCATGTGCTCTATTCTTAACACCTCTGAATGTTTAGTCATCATGTGTTTCTCCTTATTACTCCTCTGAATGTGTTCATGCATCATGGGTAAGGTGTTCTGGTTTATACCCCTAAATGTGTTTATTCTTAGGTGGTTGTCTTTTCTACTCCTCTGAATGTAGGTTTATTACATCATGAGTAATGTATTCTTTCTTAGACCCCTAATGCTGTGTGATACTTAGGTGGTTCTTCTTTCTTAGTACAGGTGGTCCTAGTAAGGTCCTGGTTCCTGTTACCAGTGGTTACTGGTGGTTATCTTTGATTATTATTTTATGTTACATTTATTCTTTATTCTAGAAGTGATTTGATATTCTACATTTTATCTAGGAGTTCTATATCTGGTTTTGACAGGCGCCCATGTGGCCCTGTCTTGTGTACATAATCCCTGCGAATATTGCCCGTGCCAGTTGGCACAATGTATATGTGTGATTTTATTTGATGTGTTTTTACAATACAAAAGTTATTTTTATAATAACCTTGTGTGGAGTCTCTCTTGTGGTGTGCCTAGTATGTGGTTGCTGTTGTGCGCTGGCGCAAATTCTTTACACATTGCCTCCGAGTTTAGCCTTACTGCTTGTGCCAAGCTACCAAGGGGGTGAGCAGAGGTTATCTTGGCGTGTGACTTCCTTGCCCTGACTAGAATGGTGGTTTC
Source organism: Lissotriton vulgaris (assembly GCF_964263255.1). Lineage (NCBI taxonomy): Eukaryota > Metazoa > Chordata > Amphibia > Caudata > Salamandridae > Lissotriton > Lissotriton vulgaris. The sequence continues at coordinate 1,624,511,903 of NC_141685.1, read as the reverse complement.
TGCCTGGCTTTGGCGTCAGCCTTAGCCTACCAGAAATAGCCAGTTCTAACATTGTTGGTCAGCGGTGCGGATTTGGACATGTGTTTGCGCAGTGCCATAGCGACAACTGGCTACATTACAAAACTCTACAATTGTTTTTTCAGATAGTCACATGTTTGGGATTATTGTTTTTGATTTTTTTCCTCAAGAGTGTCATTTTCAAATGTGTTTCTGCGCTTTATGTTTAGTGGCAGATGAGAGAAAGTGACAGGGCGGGACGCCATTAGAGGGGGGAGGTTCCCATAGATTAGGAATCCCTTGCTGGGTCCCGTGTCCAATCCCAAATCCTGTCCCTGTGTGGGTAGATGGAAGAGAGGGAGTGTGAGGAGAAATGACTAGCTCAGGAGGGTGGTTGTTCCCTGAGTGTAGTGTGTGTGTCTGGATTCCCCAGTGTGGTAGGATCCAGTGGTGGCAGCTTTAATGTGTCCAGTGTGTTAATTCCCATTCCCCGCTCCCAGAGTTTGGTACCTGTGTCACGTGTGGTCAGGTTGAGTGATCAGGGGTGGTGGAAACTGCCTTACCAGTCCGAGGGGGGGGAGTGTGCGAATGAATGACGTGCTGAACTGGAGGAGTTGGTGTGAGTTTTCTTTTTGTTAAAGAGCTTGCATGAGAGGTGTACCTCTGGAGGTGTGCACTGGACAAGAAGGTGGATGTCTGGCGGTGTGCTAGATGTCTTGCAGAGGCATTAGGGAGTGGTTCCAAAAGGAGTGGCTTGTGTATCTGATGATCCTGTAAATGGGAAGAGGTTCATGTGTAACCCAGCTTGGTCCCAGTAGTATGGTAGGGGTGTAGGGGCTCACGCCCTGTCTCAGTGGAGGCGGAGTGAGTGTGGGACGGTGTGTCCCACGTCGGCCTGAAACCCTATCTCTGGGCCTGGAGGGTTCCCTAAGGGAGCGCCAGGTCAGGGGCCTAAGCTGTACATAGGTCATTTGAGGAGGATCTTCCTGTGTCTAGAGGACGGGGAGTGTCTGTAACCAGAACTCCGGCGGTCCTAGTGTTGGGCAGTACCGCTCCTAAGTGGAGGGTGCAGAAGTCCTGGCTCACTGAGCATTGGACCGTCTAGAGTGCTTGACCATTTGTGGGGCCTCTGGAGGTCGTTCCCCGAGGAGGGGGGAAAGCCAGGTTGGGGTGTGGCCTGACCTGGAAGGAGTACTGGAGGAGAGTGTGTCGCTGATACGCCGCTGGCGTGTGCTCTGTCTAGCCTGAGACATACTGGAACTGGAAGGGGGTGCAGAGGGACGGTGTCCTTACTTCTGACCCCGGTGTAACCTGAGGGTTTAGATCTTAGGTTGGGAGATTAGGAAACTTCTAGGTCAAGAGGAATCTCTACCAAAGTGGATCAGCTGAAGAGACTGAGGGGGCTGCCCTTGCTGTGTGTTCTGGGGCTCACCTGCAGTTTGTTGTTTTCACTAAGGTAGAGGAAAGGGGGCTTTGCTGTGTGCAGTGTCCCCCCACCTGCTTGAAGAGGAACTGTGCTGTGTGCTTTGTACCTCAGAAGTGAAATAGTTTCCAGGTGGTAGACCAGTGATGGAGTGAGGTCCTGATCTGGTAGGAGAATTGTGTTCTGGTGAAGTGCTTTTCTGTGAGGGTGCGGAAACCCAGAAGTAGAGGTAGGGTGGGGCATTCTTGCCCGTGACCTCTGGTCAGCCTGAGGGTATGGTCCCTAGGTTGTTGGATCAGTGGTAGTTGTAGCTACACTGAGAGAGAGAGTGGAGAATGGCTATTGTATGCCAGGGGTTACTACCCCCCACTCTGTGGATTAGTTAGGACCTGTGATTTGGATGGCCTATGGCCTGGTCTTGGCTGTGGATGACTAGTGTGTACCAGTGGGGTACCCTAGTTGAGTCAGAGAGTTATTATTTGGAGGAAACCATGTAGGTTCAGAGTGGCGCAAAACTGGACGGTGTCCCTGCTGTGCGAGGCCGTGTCCGTGGTTTTGTCGCCCAAAGCAGTGAAGCCCATCAGTGGTGTGATTGGTCTACCCTGCGTTTTGGCTGGAAGGGGGTTGTGTTGGACCCGGCCCATTAGGCAGGTTCACCCCTAGACTTTTTGCGTTTTCCTAGCCTATTGATGGAACCTGGTGTTGGTGATTTTAGGCCTCTGCGCACTTTTTCACTGTGGTACAGTGTAAAGTGCTTGAGCTCTCTGTATGTGTGGTGAGTGACCTGCCCTCCCATAGGAATGAATGGGGAGTATGTATGCCCATGGTAGTTCCTGATGTGTGGGGAGTGCAGGGGCGAGTTTGGTATGTATCAACTCGTGAGAGTGAATGCTGCAAAATGATGTATGCAGCATGACTGTGTCTAGTCTAGAAGTACTACTTTTGGAAGTTGGAATATTTGTGTAAGTTGGTGCTAGCGTGTGATTGGCTGGTGAGCCTGGCCCAGAGTGCATGGGCCTGCTTGTGGATTGACTGTCTGGTTTGAGGATGACAGGGGCTGGAGAGCCCAGGAGGTTGTCTGAAGTCAGCCCATGGATGAAAGGCAGCATCTGCTGCCAGGGAAGTGGGAGGAGATGGCACCTGATAGTGAAGGGCTGTTCCTGTGTAACTACAAAGCTGGCTCCACCTCCCGCTGGGCGACTGACACCTCTGTGCCTGATACTGAAGGGGACTTCCCTCTAAACCAGTCCAGCTGGTTCTCACACTGCCTGCTTCAAAGGACTTCAAAGGTTTTGCACTGTATAAAAAGGGGTTGTATCCCCTTCCAAATGGTTCTTGTTTTCAACTTGAATCTGCCAGGAGCATGCTGCTGCTGGGGCTCAGGGGGATCCCTGGGCCCTGCCCAGCTCCTGGACATCTGATGGACTGCTGGGGGACTCTTCCTGGCTGTCCCCCTGCCTGGCTGCACCTTTGAGGACTGTTTGCTGGACTTTGTTTTGGCCCTGGAAGCCTTGACCTGTAATGCCCTGCAGCTGCTGGGACCCTCCTTGCTGTGGGGGTCCTTTCTGGGGCGTTTTGGTGCTTTCTGGGCTCCCCAGCGCCTCGTGGGCGCTTTCTTAACCTGATTGATGGCAGGGCGCTGTGGTTATCCCGTGGGGGGGAAGCGCTCCTGCCCTGTGACTGTCCGAGTGCTTCGTGTGCACTCTCATCTGATTTGCGGGTGCCACCCCGACTATGGCGCCCTTTGCGAGTGCCTACCTCGCTTAACTATTTTATATTACTTTTGAGGGTGCCCAGCCCTCGATTTGCCCCCGTAATCACCGCCGCGGCCCGAGCCGCACACAGGAAGTCAGGCAGCGTTTCGCCTGACCATAGGCGGGACTTCCGGGTTGCAGAGGAAGTCCCGCCCCATTGCCGCGCTGGGATTGGCTGCCGGCAGCGAGAGGAGAAGCGGCCGAGAACGGCGGAGCGGGCCGGCGGGGCTCCGTGGTGGAAGAGGAGCCCCGCGCTGGCCAGAAGAAGGAGCCGCCGCCCGGATGAGCCCCGCAGAGGAGAGCCCGGTGAGTCTGGGCTGGGGCTGGGCAGAATGGAGCAGGGGAGGGGCGCCGGGACACATTGCCGGTGTCCGCCCCCCCCGCAGTAGCGCGAGTTCGCGCTGCTTGTTTGAAGGAAGCCATGAAGGCTTCATGGGCGGCCCCGATTGGCAGCGGGTCGCCCCAACGTTTGAGAGCCCCAAGAGGGGCAGGGGGCATGTGGTGATTTCGAGTCCTCCGTGAAGGACTCCAACGACGGGGCATAATTAACTTTGGTGCAACTAGGGCGGCCCCGGATGGCAGTGGGTCGCCCCACCGTTGGCTCGAGCCCCCGAGGCTCCCCAGGGGCATTTGCAGTTTTGAGCCCTGAGAGAGGCTCGTGGGGGCATTTTGGCCTATTTAGAGCCTGAGGGGCTCCCTGCCGCATTTTCTTTTGCTCGAGTCCCCTGTGAGGGACTCCAACGACCCCCGCAGTCTGAGAGAGCCTGTGTGGCTCAGAGGGGCCATATGTGTTTTTAAGAGCCTGTGTGGCTCCAACGTTTGACCAGTGTTGGCCAGAGCCTGTGTGGCTCCAACGTGCACAGTGTATGTGCCCCAGAGCCTGTGTGGCTCCAGCATGGCGCAGTTGGCGCCCAAGGGTCAGTGAGGACCCTGTCGAAGTTCATTTTATTGCAATGCCCAGGTGCCCAGCACTTTGTGGGCACCTGCCACGTTTAGGCTTTTTGTACTTTGGACTGGCGCTGCATGGCAGCGCGCCCTGACATTGGACCCAGGGCATCTTTGCCCCACAAGGCCAGTTGGCCTAGGGACTGCCACAGGTAGTGGCTTATGTAGTGTTGGCGCAATGTGATTTCTATGCTTTTTAATAGTTATTGCTTGTGTGAGTTTTTGCGCTATTGATTTATTAGGCACCTCTGAATGTTTATGCATTATGTGTCTTCCTTTCCATGCGCTGCACCTCTGAATGTTTAGTCATCATGTGTCTTCGTGCGCTGCACCCCTGAATGTATTTTATTGCATCATGTGCCCTATTCTTAACACCTCTGAATGTGTTACTGCATTATGTGTCTTCCTTTCCATGCGCTGCACCTCTGAATGTTTAGTCATCATGTGTCTTCTTGCGCTGCACCCCTGAATGTGATTTTATTGCATCATGTGCTCTATTCTTAACACCTCTGAATGTTTAGTCATCATGTGTTTCTCCTTATTACTCCTCTGAATGTGTTCATGCATCATGGGTAAGGTGTTCTGGTTTATACCCCTAAATGTGTTTATTCTTAGGTGGTTGTCTTTTCTACTCCTCTGAATGTAGGTTTATTACATCATGAGTAATGTATTCTTTCTTAGACCCCTAATGCTGTGTGATACTTAGGTGGTTCTTCTTTCTTAGTACAGGTGGTCCTAGTAAGGTCCTGGTTCCTGTTACCAGTGGTTACTGGTGGTTATCTTTGATTATTATTTTATGTTACATTTATTCTTTATTCTAGAAGTGATTTGATATTCTACATTTTATCTAGGAGTTCTATATCTGGTTTTGACAGGCGCCCATGTGGCCCTGTCTTGTGTACATAATCCCTGCGAATATTGCCCGTGCCAGTTGGCACAATGTATATGTGTGATTTTATTTGATGTGTTTTTACAATACAAAAGTTATTTTTATAATAACCTTGTGTGGAGTCTCTCTTGTGGTGTGCCTAGTATGTGGTTGCTGTTGTGCGCTGGCGCAAATGCTTTACACATTGCCTCCGAGTTTAGCCTTACTGCTTGTGCCAAGCTACCAAGGGGGTGAGCAGAGGTTATCTTGGCGTGTGACTTCCTTGCCCTGACTAGAATGGTGGTTTCTGCCTGGCTTTGGCGTCAGCCTTAGCCTACCAGAAATAGCCAGTTCTAACAGGCAAAAAGCCACAGGACAAGGATGATTTTCCGTTCTGGCTTGCAGAAAAATTCGGCCAGCTTGAAGCTGTGTTTCCTAATACGAGTCCCGGTGATAAACACCGGATTCTTACACTAAGTTTACTGAAAGATTTGGCACCTGAACTTGTTGACTGTGAGACCTGGGGTAAGACTTTTGCAGCGGTCTATTCGAGGTGCTACGGCACCACTTCTGTGACCAATCTGGGTGCGGTCCTTAAACGTGTTCAAGATGAACACGGACCGGAGTCGGCGGTCGAATTCGGTATGCGCCTGTGTGGCTCGTTTGATGTAGTTTGCGATCTGATCCTTGCAAATGTCAAAGGAGATGCAGTGAACTTTCAGGTGGCTAACGCTTTGGCGTTAATTCCCGAGGCCGAGAGACCCCGTAGGTTGGCAAGGATCATTGTGGCCGCTTATAAAACGGTTGGCCGCAATGCGAAGGGGCTTAAGGCTTTTCCTGATAAAGAGAAAAAGCAGCCCCAGGGTCAGTCATCGGAAACTGGTGGTCAACAAAAGTCCAAGAAAAAAAATTGGCCTAAAAAGCAGAATCAGGGTAAGCAACAACAACAACAAACACAGGTTTCTGCTCCTGCGTCTCCGTTGCCTGCGCAGTCGGATCGTGTTTATGATTTGCGCGACCGCGCGATGATTAAATCGCCTGATAGGTTTCAGGCTTCTGACCAACGCTCTCCTCGTTCCTTTCAGGACACATCGGCTCCGTCAACCGGTGGAGGAGGGGGCAGCAGGGGCCGGGGTGGCCAGCAAGGACGTGGTCAGCCCCGCCCACGTACCGGTGGAGATCAGCAGGAAGGCTCTACGCCCAGGAGACCACAGTTTGCTATGAAGAAAGTCGCCGCCCTGACAGCGCATCGATATGCCCCAGATAGTGAGAACGCGGCTTCGGAATCTGACGTGGGCTCTGACCTTGCTAGACAGCGCAGCGGAGATTACCATAGTGAGAGAGGCCCTCCGTCCACTGTTGAAGGTGACAGCGACTGAAACTTATGTTGTGATTGAAACTGCTGATACGCATGTTGCTCCCCCTGAACGTCTTTTTGAAATTGTCCTGTTAATTGAAGGTGACATGCAGCGAACTGTAAAAGGGGTATTTTGGGAAAATCTCTTGTCTACATATGACATTTTGCTTTCGGAGGCTGACTGGCCCCCACCTTTTGTTCTCGCAGCTCCGCGAGGGGAGGAGGTAATCCTGCCCAGTTTCGCGCACACTGTACCGAGAGTGGAAGCGCTGCATTTTGCAGAAGAGTGGGCTCTTGCGCTTTCGCTGGCTGTGTACCGCAATCAGTGTGGCTGGGATAAATTGTCACCAAGCCACGAGATTCCTTTACTGTCTCAACCGCAGCCTCAACCTCAATATCCCATACGGCGTGAAGCCAAAGCTTCAGTCGCGGCTATCCTTGAACAATTGGAATATCAAGGTGTAATTGAAACGTGTGTGTCACCGATGAATAACCCCCTTTTTACTGTGAACAAGCCGGACGGCTCATATCGTTTGGTTTTGGATTATAGGCATTTGAACTCGCATTGCCGTAACTGCGCAGTACAGAATACACATGGTTCTGCTTTAGTGAATAGTCTTGAGCGCAAACGGTTCAAAACCACGCTTGACATTTCCAATGGTTTTTATGCCCATAGATTAGACGGTCTAAGTTCCCAATGGACCAGTTTTACTTGCGGCGGTGTGCAAAAAATGTTTAGACGACTCCCAATGGGCTACAAGAACAGTCCAGGAGTATTCTCCGCCCGCATTGTCTCTCTTCTGGAGGGCTTCGACCCAGTTGCTTGTTCGTATGTGGATGACATTTATCTCACAGACGACGATCTTTGGGAGCATCTGTGTCGAGTAAATAGCATAATTTGTAACTTTGCTGACATAGGTTACAAGTTTAACTTTGCAAAGTCGCACATTGCAGAGTACACAGTGTTGTTTCTAGGTTACGAGCTTAACAACGAAGGGAAGGGTTTAGCACCCCACTTCCTGGAGAAATGCGCACAGTTGCGCTCCCCGACAACACTGAAAAAATTACAATCTCTGCTGGGCTTTTTGAATTTCGGGAGGACTTACATTCGGGAATATGCCCAGCGTATCAAGCCTTTGTATGCTTTGATACAACCATCTTTTTCCAAATCATGCTGGCTGCCTGAGCATTCAGCCATTCTACATTCTTTGCAGGCTGATTTGCTCGCTTCTGAATACTTACAGACTCGTGATAACCAGACCAACCTGGTGATAAGAATTATCCCTGGGGCGGTGGGGTTCACGTACCTGACTTTTAATGAAGGAGATACAGTACCTATTGCTTACAAGTCACACTTGTACACTTCGGCTGAATTGCGCTTTTCCACTGTGGAGAAAGTTTTAACGGCTGTGCAGATGGCAATTCTTAAAGAACGTGCCCTATCACAAGGAAAGCGCATGTTGGTTGTTACCCCGTGTCCTGCCTTAGAGGCGGTTACGAAAGCCAGTGTACCTAATTCCAAAGCTTTGCACCCTCGGTGGATTCAATGGGCTGCATCCTTGACGTCACAAGATGTCACGTTTATTTTTGACGCCACTTTACGGTCGCAGGAGTATTTACAGTATGAATTTGTTCATCCTGCTCCATTAGCAATGCGGCCGTTGGAGGATTTCCATTGCATCATTTACACTGATGGCTCGGCGCAGGTTGCGCATGGCTCTAAACATGCCTACGTTTCTGCTTGAGCCATTGTGGTCGGTGCCATGGTGAACGATGAGTTCAAGTCCAGTGTCGTGCACACGCAGACACTTGGGGACTGCACCGCACAATTAGCAGAGCTTCGTGCTCTGATGCTTGCATTAGAGTACGCAGATCCTAGTGTGACGACTTTGATCGTAAGTGACTCTTACTACTGTGTCCAGTCTTACAATGAAAACTTGTTTTTTTGGATTCAGAATGAATTTCGTGACTCCAAAGGTAGCACAATAAAACATAAAACGATCTGGGTCCAAGTGGCGGAACTTAAAGAGAAGCTGCCACTTGTGTTTGTGATTCATACTCTCGGTCATCAGCGCGTGGGGGTCCGCGCTGTTGGCAATTCGCTTGCTGATGAAGCAGCGAAGTCAGCGGTATCAAAATACTTAGTTGCAGCAGTCACGAGGTCCAAAAGCAAAATAGATGATGACATCTTGGCAGCAGTTGCTGCAACGGAGAAGGGAAGTAAATATCCTGCGGGGTTCCCTTCTAAATACACATACCACTTAAGTCCCGATAAGGTTCCTTATGTGAAAATCCCTGATGTTGGCGAACGTCTAGTTCCCAACTCGGATCGCAGGGCTGCTTGGATTGCAGCGGCTCATGAAGGTGTGGCGTCTGCGCATGCGGGCGTCTCGGCCACTGTAACTCAGCTACAACAAAGATTCTGGTGGCGGGGACTGTACAAACAGATGCGCGAAAATGTTCTTCAATGTGACATTTGCCAGCAGATTAAACCTTCGACTGCTGCGCGTCCGCCTCAGACACAGTTGTATATCTCGAATAAACCGCTTGGATGCGTTTATTTGGATAACTGCGGTCCATTTTCTTCTGATACTGCATACAAGTACATCTTAGTAGCAGTAGATTCATGCACACGCTTTGTGTGGGTATGGCCACATCGGAGTGCTGATTCACGTACTGTCATTAAGGATTTGCGAGTCTTTGTGGGAATTTTCGCCTGTGGTACTTTCCATTCGGATCAGGGTCCGGCTTTCGCCTCTAAGGCGTATAAGGATGCTATGGTTTCGATGGGGGTCCAAGTCAAATTTTCGAGTCCCTACAGACCTGAGGGTAACAGTGTAGTTGAACGAATGAACCGCGACTTAAAGCATCTTTGACAGCTCGAGTTATAGGCACTGGCAGAAACTGGTTAGCCCACCTCATAGGCGTGCAGCGTGCGCTTAATAATCTCCCTAGAAGGTCTCTGGGTGGGCGGACCCCATACGAAATGCTCTTTGGTATCAAGATGTATGTCCCTGACCTCGATGGGCTGGACTGCAAGGCCCAGGCCACGGCCTTTGACGTAGATGAACATTGCAATGTTTTACAGAATGTACAAAAGACCAGAGACAGTCTTGCAAAGGAACATTTGCCTTCCACATCGGATGATGCGCTGCAGATCCCGGTAGTTGGCTGGCTACCCCAAGTTGGAGAACTGGTTCGAGAGAAGATCGATAACAAGAAAGAGTTTGGTCCCTCATATCGTGCACCGGTTCGAGTTCTTGGAGTGAAGGGCACAAGAACAGTCATTTTACCACCACTTCCAGGTCGTAAGGAAAAAAGATTTATTTCTATTGACAATGTCAAGACACACAGGGTGGCCGATTCTTCATAGCATGACACCGGCTGCTTCCTGTCCTTCCATGGTGAGGCACTCTGTGCTGGCTATTACATCTGGTGCAGAACATGAGGTGTCCCTTGAGATGCCTGCCATATCCAGTCCTTTATTAAATACTATTCCTGTAACTGACATTGATGAGTTGAACTACACTTATCCTGCTGATTTATCGATGCCTGATTTGCAGACCCGTTTGGCCAACCAGTCCAGATTCTCTTTTGACTCTATTTCGGAACCTTTAAAGAAACCCTCAAACATTGCAAGATATGCCACGTTGTTTAAAAAACATTTTTTAATTCCCCCTTGGACATACATTTGGTTGATCCTATTTTCATTTTATCTTTTTATGTCAATTGGTTTTGTGTTTTATTTTTTCCGTCTGATTGATGGTCACTACGTTAAAGAAAGAACAGGAATTCGGTACCTTAATGGAACGTTGGCCCCTCTTTCCTCTTCACATTCAGCGCACAGACTGAAACTAAACTTAAATACAGTTAACATTACTGCTTGGCCTGTCCTTGATGGGATTGTGTGGGGTGCGGTTAGGTTTCAGATACATGGGCCCACTGAAGTGATTAATGTCCCAAATGTGCTTAGAGTAAACATGGGAGATGTGATTAAACAAAATATACGTTCTGATGATTGGGATATTCAGGCCGTAGAAGCATTATTCTCTGATTTGAAATATTATGCTGCCTTCGATGCTGAGGATCTTTATTTAGATTCTATTAATTATGGTGATTTGTTTTGTTTTCAACACTATGGTAATCATTTTTTACATAAGACAAATTCAAGGAGGGTTGTTGTAAATTATACACAATGGGAACATTGCCCTGCTCCATTAGGTGGCATCTCGAATACGTTTCTGAAGAAATATACTTATTTCACAGACTTTAATCAATCAAATCCCGAGTCATTTTATTTTAAAATGGCACAAAAGTCCATGTCCAAAGTTAGACTTACCGATACAAAATTACTGTATTCGAAGTCCTTTCTAGACAGGTTGGCTGTAGATGGCTACGAGTTTTGGAAAGGAACAATTGACCTTAAATCTGTTTGGGGTACCAAAGATTGGCAGGTACAAGGCACTGAGGCTTTGCACCGTGCATGTCTCATCCCGAATCACATGTTGTTTTTAAATTCAACCATTTTCCAAACAACATGCTTTGGATTGGCTACTTCTAAAAAGTTAAATACACCAACCATCCCAGATTTAGAGGAATATTCAGGTTGGGATAACTTTACTGATTTATCAATTCCTGAGTTGCAAACTCTTTTACACAATTCGTCCTTTAACATTTCCAGTTTGGATTCCAAGGGTTGGTTGATGTGGCATAGGAGTGCTGATTCTTGCCAACGCCGTTTTCTGGGTTTGGCTGAAGGGTTCACAGAAGTCAGACCCGATCCCCGTTTTGAAGAAGACTATACTGTCACAACTTATTCTGTGGGGAAGCTGTGTCAAAATTGGTTACAACATCCACATTAGCTGCAGTTAAACTACATCTGTCTCAATTAAATGATAATGTGGATTTGAATGATTTTATAAAAGGCCCAGCTAAAGGTAGATCTAAACGATGGCTGTATGCGATTTACAATGAAATTTGGAAAGTTTCCCAAGTTGAGGCTGCTAAACGCCTTAGAGCTATTGATCAAGCAAATTTAGAAAAGGTCCTTGCAGTGGTCGATAACAGTATTGACACGCTTTCTTCCAGAATTTACACGTTGAACAATATTGTGTCTTCTGTTGTGGACATTGTACATGATGAAGTGTCCGTGTTATATCATGGTCAAAATCAAATGCGTTCTGTGATGCAGTTTGCTTGGACACTACAGACTCTTAAGTCTGGTCGGGGCAGCTTGGAAGCTCCTTTCTCTGAGCATTCAACCTTCGGGTGGGGGTTGCTGGTACACTGCACCATCCCTTAATGGTTGCTAAGTAGCACTGCTGGGCTGTCGGATATGTCCACTACAACAGGCACGGAGTAAGTCAAGACCATGGGTGACCTTTGCCGTTGGAGATAGCGTGTAATTCGACTCTTGCTGGCACGTTTCTGGCCAGATAGGGTTATGTCTCGGCAGGAGGACCTGCATTTCTCTTGGCAGGAGTTGCTGGTAGGGCCCAGAGGTGGGCAAGTAGCAACAATAGTCTATCGAACGGCAAGGGTTTACACGTGGTCGAGGGCCCTCGGTTAGGTACACTGGTGAGCGTTTGATCAGAGACAGTATCTATATGGTTGTTCAGGTTGAACCCGTGTAGCTCTGAAAACTGGTGGCCAGTTGATGATGGACTATGTGAGAAAGCGTTATTGTGGCCTCTTAAGCTTGTGCAACTAAGCAGCATTAACATGTCAACAGATGGGCTGTTGGAAGTGTAGTGCTCCTTTGTAAAAAATTTAGGGAGGCTATGGCGTAGCAGCTTTTACCAGGCAATGTTCAGCACATCACCTGAATAGATGGGTAGCCCTACATTTTAGATGGGCCTGCATGAGCCACACAGATAACCCATACTTCCTGGCCCACGCCGAGACACTCACTTAGTTGTACCACAGCATTGCCAGTTTGCGATTCTCCGGCTAATTGGCACTTTGTTGATGCATTGTCTATTTGCTCAGATTTTTGGGCCTGCATTAGCCACGCATACCTCCCCCAGTCTGATCCCACAAAGACCTATCAGCTCTGACTCCACTGTGGTTCAAGCTGATATTTTTTAGCCTCCACTTGTTAATTTCGTGGGAAACTTGGTGGTCCACATGCGGCCAGGTAGGCGATTGCTTTAGCTATTTTACGTGTCCGCAAGGGGCAGGCAATTTCCACAGTCCAAAGTTCCACATCAGGGGTTGTCTCGCAGTGGAGGGCCCTTGGCTAGGTGCTTGCGTAAGCGTTCTACCCAGACCGTATCTATTTAGTTGTTTTCAGGTACGAAAGTTGGGATTCCTCGTGCAGCGTTCACTTACCAGAGAGTACGAGGAGGAAGTATTTGTTCCCCTAGTTGCACAACATGTATATACAGTTGTATAGGCTGCCTGTTAAGCGCATCGTAGGGGCCAACTAAGGCCAAGCACAGGGGGACGACTTGCGCAAATGTCATACCTTGCCAGGTCATGGGGAGCCATCTTTAGCTAGAGCCTGTGGGGGTCATAGTGTTCGATTCCCAGTCTGGGGGTTTTGGGCCAGTTTTCCCTCGCCATGCGGTGCGGGGGCAGCGGGCTCTAGGTGCCTCTGAAGATCAGGCAAGGGTGTTTTGGACTGAGGTGCGTGTAACTGTATTTACACTTTCTCAGTCGGGTTCCAGCAGATACTCCTACCCACAAATTGGGAACCTTGTGACACTCTATCTTTCTTCGACTCCACCCCGGTGTATATAAAAGGGTCTCAAGTGGTTAGCAGGGTCCAGGTTCCGGTGACCAGGCGCTTGTTCAGCAAACAGCATAGGTTGACCCGCTGCAAAGCCTTGCAGTGTATCATGATCAGGACTCTACGCGCTCAATCCCCCTTATGCTGGCCGTGACACCTTGTGTGTGCACCTAAGTCCTTTACTAGGGATTGCGCTGGTCACTGCAGTGTTCTATGGCACCTGATAGAACGACCACAATGAACTTACGGTGGGTCTCGCCACCAGTGGGGGACAGGTAATTTGCAGTGGTCAGACATGTCTCCATCTCTATAGGCAAGGCGCTAGTCAGGGGAGGCGCTGGAGCCAACACGCAGGAGGTCCTGTGCTGTGTATATTTAAAGGGGCAGAGACACAAAACTTGGTAGCCTGACACCGTTCCGGTGGAAGTATCAAGGCTCACACAGGTGGTTAGCAGGGACCGGGATTCTGTGTCCGGTCTTAGGGTCAGCAAGCAGGGTAGACCGCACCAGTTGGCCCTTCATGGAGGTTTTCAGTACCATCCCAGGCAACACACTCTCTTTCCTTCCACCTTGTTGTGACACCATGCTGTGTCGCCGGGGAGCTATGGAGAAGTATTGTTTATTTGTCTGGGCTCTGGGGCAAGCATGCACCCTAGAGGTAGAACACAAGGGGAATTGGCCACATGTTGGTAACAGGTGAGCTCTGTGGTCCGATTTCTTATCCCGAGCTCCGGTGGCATGATGCCCTGTCTGGGACAGTGAGGCAGCTGGCTCGCATGCGGTGTGCTGCGCCATGCGTAAATATTTTGAGCAGAGATTTGGCCTTTTACATGTGTGCTACAAGCCAAACTCCCTTGTTGTCGCTGGACTTTTGGGTCAGCGGTCTACGTTGGCATGGACCTGTTTTTTCTGAATACGGAAGAGACCCTAGTAATAACAAGTAAGGAACAGCTAGGAGGAATGCCGGACTTGTGGGGGGCCCTGGCTGCAACTGTCGCCTCACCCAGGGCTGTGGCGGAGTTACAGGGCGATCCAGAGGCGGAAAGGTACCCAGGAATACCCTCTTCAGGAGCACAAAGGATGCTGAGGCCTATTAACCCCAGGAAGTCTGTGCGGTGGACCCTGGGGGTACGACGGCACCCCGCTATCCTACGGGCGGTTGGAAACCTGTACAACCGGGGGTCGCTTGTACGCTCCGCCCCTCGTAGGGGGGGTGGGGGGGGGCGTGAGCAAGAGGGTGGACCAATGGTTCACCGGAATTGGGAGGGGCTATCTCCTCCCATAACCGCTAAGCAACGATTGGCTACGGCCACGTTGCAAATTGGCCCATCAGGTGGTAGGTCGCGAGGGGCGGCTTGCCTTTTGGATCGCCTGTAAGATAACCCACCATGTTGGCATGTGTATATGCTAATAAACCTGCAGCTACTTTTCTCCAACAAAAAGGTTGTCTTGTCTGCTTATTTCTGCGAATTGCATGTTACTGCGAGCGGGCTGGTGAGTGGGCCGATATTGGTACTATGAAGGCCGACCGACATGTCCCCGCAGGGGACACAAATAAGAGGGCGGCCACCGTAGTGCCACAAGATGGCACACGGGGGGCAGCCCAGCTCTTTGAGACCCTGGTGGGCCCCGCACGTCACTTCCTTCCTGGGGTGGGCGGGGGAGAGTATATATTCCTCCCCCGCCCACCGAGCGGCCTCTTTGTCCGCTGTCCCCTCACCCTGACGCCGTTTCCCTCCCTTCCGCATACCTGGCGTTTTCAGGGCGGGGGGGAAATGTTTCTAATCTTTTCTCATTTGTGTTGCAGGCGGAGTTACAGGGTGATCCAGAGGCGGAAAGGTACCCGGGAGTACCCTGTTCATGAGCACAAAGGATGCTGAGGCCTATTATCCCCAGGAAGTCTGTGCGGTGGATCCTGGGGGTACGACGGCGCCCCGCTATCCTACGGGCGGTTGGAAACCTGTACAACCGGGGGTCGCTTGAACGCTCCGCCCCTCGTAGGGGGGGGCGTGAGCAAGAGGGTGGACCAATGGTTCACCGGAATTGGGAGGGGCTATCTCCTCCCATAACCGCTAAGCAACGATTGGCTAAGGCCACGTTGCAAATTGGCCCATCAGGTGGTAGGTCGCGAGGGGTGGCTTGCCTTTTGGATCGCCTGTAAGATAACCCACCATGTTGGCATGTGTATATGTTAATAAACCTGCAGCTACTTTTCTCCAACAAAAAAGTTGTCTTGTCTTCTTATTTCTGCGAATTGCATGTTACTGCGAGCGGGCTGGTGAGTGGGCCGATATTGGCACTATGGTTCATTGGCCCCTTCAACTGTAGTGTAACTGTCAGCAAATGGGTGTGGTGATTAGTAACACACGACCGGTAGGGGTTTTCGCAGTGTGAATATGTGCTCCGTCACCACACTGTGTTGAAAATAACCTATCCATGTGCACTCTGTAGTCTAACCAAACCCCTAGTGGTCTCGTCAGTACTTTGAGGTAAACCTCGCTCCGCCTCCCGTTTGAACACATCGGGACTCACCCCCAAAGCATTCAAAGCATTGCAAAGGGTGTAGAGTTTACACTTTGGTGCCCCAGTATTGCCGAGGGGTGACATGGAGACCCGCGGGAGTTCATCCCGTTGTGCGCAGCTTTGCTGCACCATTTTCGAGTTCATCCTGGGGGAACGCAGTCCATTTTGGTAGCTCTGGCTGCCCCTGATTGCTTCGGGGAGAATCGATCAAGACGTGGGTGTACGGTTGATGCGTGACCGGTGCATATTCGGGTCCGCTCTCCAGCCGAGAGTCCAGGCAAAGGCATGTAGGTTGCCAGGTAGATTCCGCCGAATCATAGGTTCGTCCCCGCTCTAGAAACTGATCTTCATGCAGCAAAAGTTATTATCAGGCAATGGAGAAAGGGAAAAGGCTGTCCAAGGCTGAGGATTGCTCTGCATTTCACTACAGCCTAGGTTGTTTCTGTGTTGCATCTCAGATTTGTTAGTGTTCGGACACTGCGGCTTGGGTGAGGCAAGCAGCGGATTTCTCAGAATAGGGATAGGGAAGAAGTTTTTTGAGTGTGTCAAACGTTGTGTTCTCGCCTTGTCTTAGAAGGTCATGGGCCGTGGATATGCCCTGTCCGTACCACACAGGCATGTCTAGAACCTTATCTCTGTATTTTATGGTAGGGTTGTGCCAGAGGGATTCAAATTGGCCTCCCCTGATGCTTGTTGATAGTGTTTTGTCGACGCTCAGTAGAGCTGTCGCCCCAAACACACCAAACTCAATGACAGTCACACACTTCTGGGGGACTGTAGCGGGGAAGGTACTAAGCGAGACAGAAAAGGCCGAATTGTGGAGATCGACCACTAGGAAAAAGATAACTGCCTCACTAAATCAGACCAAATACTGGTTAGTGCACAAGGCTTACTGGACACCGGCCCGCCTAGCCACCCTGGGGATCCGAGAGAGCGACACATGCTGGAACTGTAACGAAGGTAGGGGGGATTTAGAGCATCTCTTACTCAGCTGCCCCCAGATCAAGGATTTCTGGGAAAGAACGGGGAAGCTCATCATTGACATCACTGGTGTAGCCATACACATAGACTTTCCAAGTCTAGTCCTGGGCTTTGCATCCCCGTCCATCACAACGACAGAAGACCGCGACCTCATTGACCTACTGTTAACGGCTGCAGTCAAAATAATCCTAAGCAACTGGAAAGACACCACAAAAGCGACACCACAGGCATGGCTCAACTGGGTCACTTTCCTAAGAGGCGCAGATAACATTACAGCGAAATATACACCGAAAACACACAGGCAATCAAACATGTGGAGGCCCTTAGACCTCTACCTTTCATCCCATAAACCCCCCTAGGCGCAGACACCAGACACTAGACAGCCACCGAGGGACACACCACAGGGACCGACACTCCAACAAGAGAAACCGGCTAGGAAGTACACTCTCCTATCTCCTACCTCTATCACTCTCTTCCTCTCTATCGTCCGGGGTGCTATACCCACCAGGCAGATCAAAGGGGGGAAAGAAGACAACGCCAAGCAAGACTCGGATAACGGACTTCTTCTTCCTTCTTGGACTAGTAGATCTATCCGACCCCACGCACCATGGCAAGGAACGAACTATTGCAGGACAATATTACTATACCCCCCCCCCCCCCCCCCCCCCCCGGCGCCTTTCTTTTTTCTCTTTTCTCTTTTTTCTCTTTTCTCTTTTTTCTCCTCTTTCTTTCCGCCACTCATGTATGCTCCATGTAAATATATTTTTTTTTTTATATACAATAAAAAATTACAGAAATAAAAAAAAAGAGAAGAAGTTTTTCCAAGGATACTGGTTGAATTCTATCCAAGAGGCATTAGTGTTCTATGGAACCCGGGGATAGGTTGAAGCATCCGTTTGAATTGATCCTGCATTCTGGGTCAGGCGAAAACAGCTTTCTGATGTCCAGTTGAAGCCAGAATATGGAAGCCTTCTTCTACCAGGTAGACAAAGTGGCCCCGCAATGATGCCCGAGCAGTGGAAATGGGTCCTGCAGGACCAGTGCATTCGCAGCCCCGATTCATAGAGCTGCTGGGCCCCAGTGTAAGGACGTCCAGTGGTTGTACTTGTTAATTGCTATTTGTTGAGCACGTTATCACCAGCAGGCCTCTAAGCACTGTCAGAGGGTTCCAGCCTTCGCAAGAGGGATTAGTATTGTTATTGTTAATCGCGATTTGTTGAGCGCGTTATCACCAGCAGCTAAACGGGGGACAGGAGCTGGTTTCGGCAGTGGGATGATGCCTGAGTTAGGCAGGCACATGTTTTTGGGCTTTCACAGGGCCTTAGTTTTGCAATCATTTATGCCCATTAGCCAACTGTGGCAAAAGAACCGTGGTAGTGTTTTGTGTAATATTTTGTAAACTTTATAAGCAGTATGAAACCATGGTATGGTTTAAATATTTCCAGCGTAAATGTTATTCCAGAGTACAGGCATGTTAAAGACACAATAAATTGTGTACCGAAATACACTACTGATTGAAACTTTACATAAATGTTGTACCTCAACTTGAGTGATGTTGTAAATAATTTACAGGATTGTTTGGCATAAGAGGTAGAATTGCCGTAAGAGAAGTTAGTTCACGTTCATGTTTTCCCCTACTGGCATACACTGATTAGGCCACAAGGTGTCTCTGCTCGATTGCTCCTCAACCTGTTCCAATTTTAGTAGGTTTTCAACTCACAAATGGGACATTTTGTGCACCTCTTTAAGGGTGCTCAGTGGGCCACGTGCTAAGATGTTCAGTAACAAGACCACACCTTGCTTATAATATTGTCTCCTTACACCGGTGCAGGTATCAAGCACTATTAATGTCACAGTCCGGGTTCCACTGTTTGCTGCTCCCAAGGGCCGGGAGATTTGTGGACTTGTTTGAAGTTTCACTGCTTCGCTGGGCGCTTTTGCTTTCAGTGTTGACAAATGTCCTCTGGTGCGTTCTTGTTGATGGCGATTCAGCACCTTTATGAGTGGGTCGGAGATCTTGGCTCATTTTGGCTCATAGGCACAGTGCCATGTGCTTTCCCTCGCACAGGGGCGCTACTGTCATGAGAACGGCGGGATATGGGTCCTTCATTATTCTGCATTCCTTGGACTTGGGCAACAGGGGTTTTGTGCTCTCCATCGCGGTGGGCATTACATGGAAGTAAGTGTTGCGGGGGACGTGGTGTTCTTTCTCTTTTCACCAGATTCATGTTTCCATCCATCGTGATAGTACTGCCATTTTGGGCAAACGTGTGTTGGCATGTTGGTGTACTTGGGTTCACGCAACAACTGCAACGAGAGGTACTGTAACGGGGGTGAGGTGGTCGGTAGTGTTTGCTTTGCCAGGCGTTGGCTGCAGGTGTTGTGTGATTTCTTCATGGGATTAGCTGTGCAGGCTACCCTGCGCCCAGGTTTTAACAGACTAGGACACGCAGCAAAATTTGTGGCAGGCAGGCAAGCACCAAGAGATGGGTCTTCCGATACAGCTATACCTGGTTTAGTATCCAGGCTACGGAGTGACTGCGTGACATTCTGGTGTTGGAAGTGGTCAGTCGGTTGGCAGGCCTTCCAGATCTGGGTTTCTAGCTCGGGCCTGTCCAAGTAAGCGTTCAAGTGCTAGATGTTGGCCCTGGGACACAATTTCACAGGCCTGGGGAACGGCAGAACAGAAAGTGGCTTGTTTCAACCTCTTGGTCACAGGTTCAGATCCTGGTAGGTCCACTCAGCATTCAATCAATCAATCAATCAATCAATCAAAGCATTTATATAGCGCACAACTCACCCGGAGGGTCTCAAGGCGCTGGGGGAGGGGGGGTCTGCTACTGTTCGAACAGCCAGGTCTTGAGCTGCTTCCTGAAGGCAAGGTGGTCCTGGGTCAGGCGGAGGTGGGTCGGGAGGGAGTTCCAAGTCTTGGCGGCCAGGTAGGAGAAGGACCTTCCTCCTGTGGTGGCTCTTCGGATGCGGGGGACGGCGGCGAGGGCGTGGCCGGTCGATCGAAGCTGGCGTGTGGGAGCGTAGAAGTTGAGGCGGCTGTTGAGGTATCCTGGGCCTTGGTTGTGTAGGGCTTTGTGTGCGTGGGTGAGGAGACGGAAGGTGATTCTCTTGTTGACCGGGAGCCAGTGCAGATCTCTCAGGTGTCCGTAGATGTGGCTGCGACGGGGGATGTCCAGGATGAGTCGTGCTGAGGCGTTCTGAATCTGCTGGAGTCTCTTCTGGAGTTTGGCGGTGGTTCCGGCGTAGAGGGAGTTGCCGTAGTCCAGGCGGCTGGTGACGAGGGCCTGGGTGACCGTCTTCCTGGTCTCGGTGGGGATCCACCGGAAGATCTTACGTAGCATGCGCAGGATGTTGAAGCACGACGAGGAGACGGCGTTGACTTGTCTGGTCATGGAGAGGGAGGAGTCCAGGATGAAGCCCAGGTTGCGTGCGTGGTCTGTTAGTTTGGGTGCGCTGCCCAGGGCGGGGGGCCACCAGGAGTCGTCCCAGGTGGAGGGTGAAGATCCCAGGATGAGGACTTCCGTCTTGTCCGAGTTCAGTTTCAGGTGGCTGTTCATCATCCACTTGGCTACGTCTGTCATCCCTTCGTGTAGGTTGGCTCTGGCGGTGGCGGGGTCGTTAATGAGGGAGAGGATCAGCTGGGTGTCTTCGGCGTAGGAGATGATGTTGAGGTTGTGTTGGTGTGCGATGGCTGCGAGGGGGCTCATGGAGACGTTGAAGAGGGTTGGGCTGAGAGAGGAGCCTTGAGGAACGCCGCAGATGACTTCAGTGGCTTCTGATCTGAACGGGGGGAGGCGGACTCTCTGTGTCCTTCCGGCGAGGAACGAGATGATCCATTCCAGTGCCTTCTCCTGGATTCCGACGTTGCTGAGGCGTTGCACTAGGGTGCGGTGGCAGACAGTGTCGAAGGCCGCGGAGAGGTCTAGGAGGATGAGGGCCACTGTTTCTCTGTTGTCGAGCAGGGCTCGGATGTCATCGGTGGCTGCGATCAGGGCGGTCTCGGTGCTGTGGTTGGCCCAGAAGCCAGACTGCGAGAGGTCGAGGGATCCGTTCGTCTTGAGGAAGGCGGCCAGCTGCTTGTTGACAGTCTTCTCGATGACTTTTGCAGGAAACGGAAGCAGCAAGATGGGGCGGTAGTTCTTGAGGTCGGTGGGGTCGGCTGATGGCTTCTTTAGTAGAGCGCTGAATTCGGCATGCTTCCAGCTCTCCGGGAAGGTAGCGGTGTCGAAGGAGGTGTTGATGATGTCCCGCAGGTGGGGTGCGATGACAGCGTCGGCCTTGTTGAAGACTTGGTGGGGGCAGGGGTCGGTCGGAGATCCGGAGTGGATGGAGTTCATCGTGCGGACGGTGTCTTCGGTGCTGATCGGGGTCCAGGCGCAGAGGGTGGTGGTAGGGGGTGGTGGTTCAGTCTTGGCGTGCGTTGGTTGAGTGCTGAGGTGTTGTGTATGTCCGCGATCTTGTTGTGGAAGTAGGAGGCGAGGGAGTTGCAGAGGTCTTGTGAAGGGGTGATGTCGTTGTTTCCGGCGTTGGGGTTGGAGAGCTCTTTAACGATGTTGAAGAGTTCCTTGCTGTTGTGGGCGTTGTTGTCCAGTCGTTCCTTGAATGCAGTTTTCTTGGTGGCGTGGATCAGTTGGTGGTGTTTTCGGGTGGCGAGCTTGAGGGTAGTCATGTTGTTCGGTGTTGGGTCTCTGCGCCAGGCTTTCTCGGGGGCTCGACAGTTATTCTTGGAGCTCTTGAGTTCGTCGTTGAACCACGGGGCTTTCTTGCTGCCGGGTCTTCAAGGCGGGGTCTTCAGAGGGGCGAGGTCGTCTGCGCAGTTGCTGATCCACTTCGCGATGTTGGTGGCCGCCTGGCTTGGGTTCGTTGCGCTGGTGGGAGGGTTCATGCTCAGGGAAGTCGCGAGCTGGTCGGCTGTGATCTTGTTCCAGCTTCTGCGTGCAACCTGTTGCTGGTGGTGGTGGATCGTGGTCCTTCTGAAGCTGAAGTGGACGCAGCTGTGGTCTGTCCAGTGGAGTCCGGTGGCATGGTTGAAGGAGATGTCCTTGCTGGAGGAGAAGACAGGGTCAAGCGTGTGGCCGGCATAGTGGGTGGGGGTGGTCACCAGTTGCTTGAGTCCGAGGTTGGCGAGGTTGTCCAGCAGGGTGGTGGTGTTGCGGTCGTTGTTGTTCTCCAGGTGGAAGTTGAGGTCCCCGAGGAGAATGTAGTCAGCGGAGAGGAGGGCGTGCGGGCTGATGAAGTCGGCGATATCTTCGCTGAATTGTGTGCGTGGTCCTGGGGGTCTGTAGCTGAGGGTGGTCTTGGGGTTGATGTGAATCTGGAAGTGCAGGTGTTCGGCGGGTGCGAGGGTGTCGTCGGTGTTGGTCGTGACGCGGATGGTGTTTCTGTGGATGATGGCGATGCCTCCTCCTGTCTGGTTGACGCGGTCCCTCCGGATGATCTTGTAGCCGTCCGGGATGGCGATGGCAATGTCGGGCGCTGAGGAGGCGTTCATCCAGGTTTCCGTGAGGAAGGCGACGTCTGGGGCTGTGGTGTCGAGCAGGTTCCAGAGCTTGACGGCGTGTGTGTGGATGGAGCGGGTGTTGAGCAGGATGCACTTGAGGTGGTTGCTGCTGGTGCTCGGCTTGGTCAGTGCAGGTGTAGGTGTAGTGCAGGTCCGGATGCAGGTGAACATGCAGGAGTGGCAGCAGAAGGGTCCGTGGGTGCGTCTAGGGGTGGCTCGATAGCAGCCCGGAATTCGACCGGCGTTGAGTGCGTAGAGTTCGGTGGCATCGTATGTCCGGCGGGTGGGCTGGTGACGGCGGGGGCCAGGGGTCCTGGCCCTGGGCGCGGTCCAGGTGCGGACGGGCGCAGGCGGGCTTACCTTTGGCGCACCTTTGGCACACCTTCGGCGCTCAATCGGTGCTCCCGCTGCGCGCGTCTGCTGCGCGGTCGCTCTGGGGGCGTCATAAGAGAGGAGCCGGGAGGGCGGGTCAGCTGGGTGGCGGGAGCGGGGCGGCCAATGGGCGGGGGGGCGGGGTCGGCGGAGGTCTGTGGCGGGAAGGGGCTCACAGGGCGGCTCTGCGGCGGCTGGGTCGTCCGGCGGAGGAGACCCAAGGAAGGGGGAGGGCAGCAGAGGGGGGTAAGGGGTACACAGGGCAAGCAGGAAGGGAGAAAAGAAAACGAAGTGGCAGCAGAGGGGAAGCAGGAAGGGAGAAAAGAAAACGAGGTGGCAGCAAAGGGGAAGAACGAAGTAGGCAGCAGCGGGGCAGCAGGAGGGGGGAAAATGCAGAAGGCAGCAGCGAGGCGGCGCAGCAAGGCTCAGGCAGGCAGCAGTCAGCAGCAAGGCTCAGGCAGGCGGCAGGCAGGAGCAGCGGAGTGGGGGCGACCTCGCCTTGGAGAAGGCTCAGCGGTCGATAAAACGAGTACCATGCAGTTGAATAACAAAAAAACATGTTTTGCATCGCCAAGATACCATGGGGTGAACATGTTCCCAATTACAGTCATAAGCGGAAATTGTGAAGGAATTTGGTGAATACAGTGGGCTCACTCCGCAGTGTAGTAAGCGAGAGTTCAGCACTATTTCTATGGGGCTGTAGGGTGGCGCAGGCAACAAAATTGACACAGCCAAAATGACAAAGTTTTCATTAGCGCCGCAAGTGTAGTGGCAAGGGGGCCTCAGGAGAGTAACTAGCTCACTGCACCCTTACTATGTACTGTGCAACCCAACTGGATGGGAGGGGGTTGGTTTACTTGTGCATTATCGATCATGAAGCCAAGTGTACATCGGCTCACACTAAAGTGGGTCAAGATCACACAAAGCATAGGATGAGAGTGCAGTGTTAGTCATATATGGCGATTTATGAGAATATGCCAGAGGTAGCGAATATGACATCACAGACTTAATCAGTGATAATATCATGGTTCATCTTTTGTCCCAATATAGACAATCGTTATGGACAGGCTCTGTTTTGCAAAGAATAGTTATTTTGTCTCATTGGAGTGCCACACGTGCCTTTTCGCAGTATCACGAGGTCTGACTCTTTAAAAGGATGTGCCTTTCACCCTCACCCGGGGGCATGCGTCACCAGAGGAGTCTCCAGTGGACATGGGGAATTCTGCTCAGTGCTTGTAGAATGTCACGTACCATTAAGGGCATGTTACTACTAAAATTGCCCCAAAGTTTTGGGGTCAAACTGGGTGGGAGCAGTGAGTCAAAGAAAGCACAAATAGGCTACAATGTATTAAAGACCATTTGGCATTCCCGGTATTCAAGAAAGGGCAGGCATTGACACATATTGTTCCCCTCCTGTTTCCACTGTCTTGTCTGCTCCCTTGTATACTAGCAGAAGTTTGGGCGGGCAAGACTTCACCTAGGGTAGTGACTGGTTTAATTTGATGGACAAATTCAAAAGGTCACATTTACTAATATATGAAAATTTCAGCTGCCTGTGCATAGTTTTATTCATATGCACAGTATTATTAATTTAAATAATCGCTGTATTGACTAGTGTGAACAGCAGACGTTCAAGCATCAAGGCATTTTGCAGAGGTAAGTGTTGCTATGCTGTAAATATATAAAGGTTAAATACGACTGCCAGGTCCCCGCTGGGGTGTCAGCCAAGTGGACACTTACAGGTTTAAAGGTGAGTGCAAAGGGGCACAGGAGGGGTCCTGGCAAAGAAAAACCTGGACCTGTTCAGCTTTTAGGTCCAGTGGTGGTTTGACCTCATGGTGGTAGGTTCTAACCCCCGTTGTGTTCAATCAACTTTTTTTCCTTCTGTGGTTGTTAAAATAAATATCAGTAAGCGGGGTAAAACAAAAAATAGCTCTGATTCAGCTGCTACATGCCTACGGGAACACTTGCACTTTAAAAATACACAAGTGTCAGGCTCCAACAAGAGCTATACACAGATAACTGGGAAGGAAGTAAGGCGGACTGGATAAAACTTACTTCTACCTGCATTGGCACATCTTGTCAGGAGTGATTGTCAAAGGTAGTGCAGTTCAGACAGGCAATGTTATCACCCATCCACACCAAGCTGATTGTTGAAGGTCATCCTGGGCTGAATATACACTACCCAGCATTAGGCCCCTGTGGTTGTCAGTGTCATGAATTACTAAATTCAACTAAACAGGAGGCGTTAACGTGGTTTACACTAGCAGAGGTTGGGAGTGCAAGACTCCACCCAGGGGGCTGGCTGGATGAATTTGTGGACTATCCAAAATGTTTCACAGCAACTGCACGTGGGAGAGTGTCAATTACCAATGCATAGTTCATTCAGATACACAGTATCATATTAATTTAATTTCGCTGTAGTTTCAAGTTGCAAGCGTGAGATTCCCTCTATGTCAGTGACTGGTCACAATGTCAGCAATAAAGCTGCCTGGGAAGTCTGGGGTAGTCACCACAGATTAAACTGAACAGGCAATAGTCTGGCAGGAAAGGAGGGATGTTGAATTGATTGCCCACTTAGCAGTATGACTATGGCACAGGAGGCTGGAGGGTGATTCAAGGGACACAGATGGTATGTCGGCAACGTATGCAGGGAGGAGGTTCAGCATCACCAACCAGAAGGGCACCAAGTGGCAAAAACCAGTAAATAGGTTTAATATGTTTGTGTCTCTGGCCTTACAACTGTGTGGAGCCAGTCTCAGTTAGAGGTGCGCCTAGGTGGAAATTGTGTGCTTCTTAAGGTTCTCAGGGCCAATGCGGTTTGTTGTATCTCCCAGCGTGTTCACTCGTGATGTACTGCAGCTAAACATGAAATTGAGAACCTGGGATTCCGACACTTGCTGGTTTGAGCATCCAGGGTCCGAGATGGACAGCAGGTACTGTGCATCTGTGATGCGACGGCACTTAAGCAAGCGGGGTTTGCTGCGTAAGTTGTCACTACACCATAGGGTGAGGTGTCGCCAATAGTGGGGCATAATACATATATTCTTTCAAATCAGATTTGACACCAGTAAGGTGTTCACCAAGGTTTAGCAATCAAAGGGGTCTGTGCAATTGTTTGGTCAAACGGGACGAAGTAAGTGCACCCCAGAACCGAGGGTAGCTGACATGTTGCTGCAGTTAAGGTCAAATGCCCCGCCTGGTTAGCCATATTAGCCACGCTAAGTGGGGACGCTGTCAGTCAACATACAACATAGTGTGCTGCTGTGCCAATAAATGGGAAACACGGTGTCAAGCACAAAAGGCTACTATGTCATTTTCCACTGCTGGGGATGCACAGGGTGTGCAGTGTGACCCCCCCAACCCCGCCTAATTTGGGAAGGACCTAGCATGGAGTAAAGTAATTCTTGGTTAATCCTGTATGGTGAAGCACCATATTGCAGACAGTGGGCACTGTATTAAATCAGGCAGATTCATTAAACTGGTAAGCCCAGGGGGTGTCACCACAGAGGGAGCTGAGCAGGCAAAATTCCCATAAGGAATAAGGGATGCATGGCTAGCGCATGAGGACACCGTGCTCATTGTCACATACTTCTAGTTAGGTACATTCCTGTGCATCATGATTTAGCAATCAAAGGGACTGTGCAAAATGTTAAGTATAAAACATTCTCGCCCTAATAGCCAAAGTAGGCAAGCAGATTGTGGGTGCAGTCACCTAACAGGTGGTTCTGCTGTCCCATTGATTGGGGACACAGGTGTTCAGGCACACACTGTGCCAGAAGGATGGCTGCTAGGTGAAATCAGCAAATAAATGGGGCAATGTGAGCGATGGTGTCTGTAGTCGTCCTGCCTAGAGTTGGCACAGGGCTGAGTTATATGAGGCAGTGGACCTTTCCTGCAGGAGGGTGAATAGTTCAATGCAGAAGTTCACAGGCCAAAGGCTCGTTAGTCGCAAGGGTGGAACAGTGAGCTGCACGCCGGAATTGGACACAGGGATTTTCACAAACGCAGTTTGTTTGTATGGGTTTCCCCAGAATGAGATGGAGCAGCCTCATGAACAGATTGGAACAGAGACTGGTCCAAGGGGGGGTCCCCCCCCCAATTTCTTAGTGATATACCTAGGGGGCAACAACCTCATTCCCATGGGAGGAGGTCACTCTTACAATCCATGAAGACTGACTTGGGGGAGATCAGTAAATACATGGGGCTATGTTGTTAGACCTGTCAGCCCTTTGAGTGGTCCCTCCTTATTTTTTTCCCTTTTTGCCTCCCATTTTCTTTTTGTCCACTACATTGAGGCTACCTCCCGCAAAGGTCTGAGTCTTGGTATATTAGCCCCCTTTTGTTGTTTGCAACATTACCACCCCGCGCCTGGCTTGGCCCGTCTCCTAGCTGCCTGCTATGTCACGCTGGAGCCTGTTAATTCGTGCCCAGACTGACCTGAACTTCCCGCGCTCTTGTGGCATCACCGCCGTTGCCAAGGCGAATCTTCTGTTGAGGTGGCGTGGTTCCGGTGAATTGGGGCCGGCAGCACCCTTGGCGATTAGGTCTGCATGGTCTGACAGGAGGGAATAGGAAAGAGTCTGGGGCCTTGTGGAACGCCAATTTTCCCACTGAGGAGGACCAGGGGAAGGCTCGGCGCTGAAGGGGTGTGCGCAGCATTGAGCAGACAGTCATCAGGCAAGGACCCTGTAACAGAGTCCCGCCTTGACGTCGACTGGAGGAGGAAGCGGGGCGGGCCTGGAGGAGGCGCACCCACCTTGAGGGAGGAGTTGCAGAGGAGGCGCGCTAGCTTCCCAGCGGGTATTCCACCTCTGTCAGGGTGAAATGGGAGTGGCACGAAGAGGAGGAATTGCTGTGGAGGCGGCGCCCTGCCCTCAGTGGGGGTCCTCTTACCTAGGCTTACCTCTAGCATTGGGAGAGGAGAACGAGAACGAGTAAGGAATCCTTAACTCCTCCCATCCGCCATTCATTGAACAGTGTCCACGAACTTCCCCAACAGAAGTAAGCAGGGAAATGAGTCAAGGGGGAAAGGTGGGGAAAAGCACGACTCCAGAGTTAACTGCTGAACCACAGGAGGAACATACTTTTCCTATGTGATCTGAAGGTCCAGGATTCAGGGCATAGTCTAGTAATCTACAGGTGGCAGGTTACTTTCTAAGACTCAAGTACTCTTGCCGTGTAAAGACATTAATAATATTGCTCTGCTGAAGCTAAAGTATGCTATAACTGTATAGAACGAAGGTCTTGTGCTATTAACTTTATGCCGTAACAGCTTGATGTATATTCCTGCCTTAACCAATTTTTATGCAAAAACATCAGTTGATGGAAAGAATGCAGAACAATGTCATACATTCTCCCCAGTACAGAGATCTGGGCCTAAAACTATCGTTTTTTTTTTTTTACTCCACACCACCCCAGTTCAGACATCGCCATATGCAAATCAGCCTTGACCCTGTGCCTCATGGGAACAGTCCAGCCCGAACTGCCAAGCCATGTGTTCACTGGACCAGAATCAAGCATCCTAGGACTGGTTTCTGGCTATCAGCCGTCTTCAGCCAGGATAGCTCGACTCCAGTGGTGTGGAGAGCATGGGACTCACGTCTGAGCACACTCATCCCACTCAGGGTGACAAATGCAAAAACAACAGTTGATGGACAGAATGCAGAACAATGTCATACATTCACCCCAGTACAGAGATCTGGGTCTAAATCTGTCGGTTTTTTTGCACTCCACACCACCCCAGTTCAGACATGGCCATATGCAAATCAGCCTTGACCCTGTGCCTCATGGGAACAGTCCAGCCTGAACTGCCAAGTCATGTCTTCACTGGACCGGAATCAAGCATCCTAGGACCGAGTGGGATGGGTATGCTCAGACGTGAGTCCCATGCTCTCCACACCACTGGAGTCAAGCTATCCTGGCTGAAGACGGCTGATAGCCAGAAACCGGTCCTAGGATGCTTGATTCCGGTCCAGGAAAGACATGGCTTGGCAGTTCGGGCTGGACTGTTCCCATGAGGCACAGGGTCAAGGCTGATTTGCATATGGCCATGTCTGAACTGGGGTGGTGTGGAGTGCAAAAAACGATGGATTTAGGCCCAGATCTCTGTACTGGGGTGACTGTATGAAATTGTTCTGCATTCTGTCCATCAATTGTTGTTTTTGCATTTGTCACCCCGAGTGGGATGGGTATGCTCAGACGTGAGTTCCATGCTCTCCACACCACCGGAGTCAAGCTATCCTGGCTAAAGACGGCCGATAGCCAGAAACTGGTCCTAGGATGCTTGATTCTGGTCCAGGAAAGACATGGCTTGGCAGTTCGGGCTGGACTGTTCCCATGAGGCACACGGTCAAGGCTGATTTGCCTATGGCCATGTCTGAACTGGGGTGGTGTGGAGTGCAAAAAAACGACGGATTTAGGCCCAGATCTCTGTACTGGGGTGAATGTATGACATTGTTCTGCATTCTGTCCATCAATTGTTGTTTTTGCATTTGTCACCCCGAGTGGGATGGGTATGCTCAGACGTGAGTCCCATGCTCTCCACACCACTGGGGTCAAGCTATCCTGGCTGAAGACGGCTGATAGTCAGAAACCGGTGCTAGGATGCTTGATTCCGGTCCAGGAAAGACATGGCTTGGCAGTTCCGGCTGGACTGTTCGCATGAGGCACAGGGTCACGGCTGATTTGCATATGGCCATGTCTGAACTGGGGTGGTGTGGAGTGCAGAAAAACGATGGATTTAGGCCCAGATCTCTGTACTGGGGTGAATGTATGGCATTGTTCTGCATTCTGTCCATCAATTGTTGTTTTTGCATTCGTCACCCCGAGTGGGATGGGTATGCTCAGACGTGAGTCCCACGCTCTCCACACCACTGGGGTCAAGCTATCCTGGCTGAAGACGGCTGATAGGCAGAAACCGGTGCTAGGATGCTTGATTCCGGTCCAGGAAAGACATGGCTTGGCAGTTCCCGCTGGACTGTTCGCATGAGGCACAGGGTCAAGGCTGATTTGCATATGGCGTTGTCTGAACTGGGGTGGTGTGGAGTGCAGAAAAACGATGGATTTAGGCCCAGATCTCTGTACTGGGGTGAATGTATGGCATTGTTCTGCATTCTGTCCATCAATTGTTGTTTTTGCATTTGTCACCCCGAGTGGGATGGGTATGCTCAGACGTGAGTTCCATGCCCTCCACACCACCGGAGTCAAGCTATCCTGGCTAAAGACGGCTGATAGCCAGAAACTGGTCCTAGGATGCTTGATTCCGGTCCAGGAAAGACATGGCTTGGCAGTTCGGGCTGGACTGTTCCCATGAGGCACACGGTCAAGGCTGATTTGCCTATGGCCATGTCTGAACTGGGGTGGTGTGGAGTGCAAAAAAACTACGGATTTAGGCCCAGATCTCTGTACTGGGGTGAATGTATGACATTGTTCTGCATTCTGTCCATCAATTGTTGTTTTTGCATTTGTCACCCCGAGTGGGATGGGTATGCTCAGACGTGAGTCCCATGCTCTCCACACCACTGGGGTCAAGCTATCCTGGCTGAAGACGGCTGATAGGCAGAAACCGGTGCTAGGATGCTTGATTCCGGTCCAGGAAAGACATGGCTTGGCAGTTCCGGCTGGACTGTTCGCATGAGGCACACGGTCAAGGCTGATTTGCCTATGGCCATGTCTGAACTGGGGTGGTGTGGAGTGCAAAAAAACGACGGATTTAGGCCCAGATCTCTGTACTGGGGTGAATGTATGACATTGTTCTGCATTCTGTCCATCAATTGTTGTTTTTGCATTTGTCACCCCGAGTGGGATGGGTATGCTCAGACGTGAGTCCCATGCTCTCCACACCACTGGAGTCAAGCTATCCTGGCTGAAGACGGCTGATAGGCAGAAACCGGTCCTAGGATGCTTGATTCCGGTCCAGGAAAGACATGGCTTGGCAGTTCCGGCTGGACTGTTCCCATGAGGCACAGGGTCACGGCTGATTTGCATATGGCCATGTCTGAACTGGGGTGGTGTGGAGTGCAGAAAAACGATGGATTTAGGCCCAGATCTCTGTACTGGGGTGAATGTATGGCATTGTTCTGCATTCTGTCCATCAATTGTTGTTTTTGCATTTGTCACCCCGAGTGGGATGGGTATGCTCAGACGTGAGTCCCATGCTCTCCACACCACTGGAGTCAAGCTATCCTGGCTGAAGACAGCTGATAGCCAGAAATCGGTCCTGGGATGCTTGATTCTGGTCCAGGAAAGACATGGCTTGGCAGTTTGGGCAGGACTGTTCCCATGAGGCACAGGGTCACGGCTGATTTGCATATGGCCATGTCTGAACTGGGGTGGTGTGGAGTGCAGAAAAACAATGGATTTAGGCCCAGATCTCTGTACTGGGGTGAATGTATGACATTGTTCTGCATTCTGTCCATCAATTGTTTTTGCATTTGTCAACCCGAGTGGGATGGGCATGCTCAGACGTGAGTCCCATGCTCTTCACACCACTTGAGTCAAGCTATCCTGGCTGAAGACGGCTGATAGCCAGAAACCGGTCCTAGGATGCTTGATTCTGGTCCAGGAAAGACATGGCTTGGCAGTTCGGGCTGGACTGTTCCCATGAGGTACAGGGTCAAGGCTGATTTGCATATGGCCATGTCTGAACTGGGGTGGTGTGGAGTGCAAAAAAACGATGGATTTAGGCCCAGATCTCTGTACTGGGGTGAATGTATGGCATTGTTCTGCATTCTGTCCATCAATTGTTGTGGTTAACCAATTTTTAGGCACTGCTCAGTTGGACAAACAATTCAGCTACATGTGCGAAACAAATTAATCAATCAATCAATCAATCAATCTCAGCATTTGTATAGCATTTGTATAGCGCCTTGAGACCCGGAAGGGTCT
Organism: Lissotriton vulgaris; assembly: GCF_964263255.1. Taxonomy (NCBI): domain Eukaryota; kingdom Metazoa; phylum Chordata; class Amphibia; order Caudata; family Salamandridae; genus Lissotriton; species Lissotriton vulgaris. The sequence goes on along the minus strand of NC_141685.1, from coordinate 1,624,480,552 downwards.
CAAGGCGCTTGGGGAAGGGGTCCTCTACTGCTCGAACAGCCAGGTCTTGAGTTGTCTCCTGAAGGCGAGGTGGTCCTGGGTCAGCCGGAGGTGGATGGGGAGGGAGTTCCATGTCTTGGCCGCCAGGTAGGAGAAGGATCTGCCTCCGGCGGTGGCTCTTCGGATGCGTGGTACGGTTGCGAGGGCGAGGCTGGTAGACCGTAGCTGGCGGGTGGGTGTGTAGAAGGTCAGGCGGTCGTTGAGGTACTTGGGGCCCAGGTCGTGGAGAGACTTGTGTGCGTGGGTGAGGAGCCTGAACGTGATCCTCTTGTCAACGGGGAGCCAGTGCAGGTCCCTAGGTGGCCAGAGATGTGGCTGCGTCAGGGGATGTCCAGAATGCGTCGGGCGGAAGCGTTCGGGATGCGTTGGAGTCTTTTCTGTAGCTTAGCTGTGGTTCCGGCGTAGAGGGTGTTTCCGTAGTCCAGTCGGCTGGTGACGAGGGCCTGGGTGACTGTCTTCCTGGTTTCGGTCAGGATCCATCGGAAGATCTTGCGAAGCATGCGAAGGGTGTGAAAGCATGATGAGGCTATGGCGTTGACTTGTCTGGTCATCGAGAGGGAGGAGTCCAGGATGAAGCCTGTTAGACGGACCGGGAGGGTCGGCCGAGGACAAGAGGAGAGGTCTCCGGGGAGAGCCGTCTCCAGCGATCGTACAGACGAATAACTTCCCCCCCACAGACGTACACCACACAAGGATAAGGTTTAACGTTTCTTTATAAGCAATCTTAAAGCACGCTAGCAAGGTACAAGGAGGTCTGGACTCCGGGGTCCCCTCGATTCTAGTCTCTTGGGCGGAAAGGGGGTAGCGGGACAGTCTTGTTACCAAACGGGTAGATGCGATGATAAGATGGATAGCTCACAATCCTCCAGCTTGGCGTTCTAGATGGTCGGGCCGCGGCGGAGCCAGCAGGTCCCGGGATGATCGTAAGTAGCGACGGTCCGCGGCGGCGCCAGCAGGTCCCGGTGACGATGAAGGTTTCAGAAGGTCTGCGGCAGCGCTAGCAGGCAGGATGATAGTTCGCAAGGCAGGGCTACGGCAGCGCCAGTAGTCCGTCAAGGATGAGTTCTTCACGGTGTCTCTCAACTCCAGGATACAACTGCTTTCCTGCTCTGGAGCTGCCCCAGTTATAGGTCTGGCGCCCTTTGATGTCCGGACCCTCGCACTTGGAGGTCGGGAGGTCCGGGATGAGGGAGTCCAGACACCCAGCTGGGGGTGGAGCCAGCGCCCGGGGGGCTGGGGGCGATCGGCACCTGGCGGGGGAGAGCCATCGACACTTCTTTCTCTCATTGACCTGCCAAGTGGTCCGTTCACCTCCTGGGTGGATAGTGGTGCCGGGATGTCGGGGCCTGGCCAGGCCCAGGGTTAGGGTCGATCTGAGGCCACGCGGCCTCGTGGTGCAGTGTCCAAGATGGCGGCCGGGCCGGCCGAGGGAGCCGGTAGGGATTCGGCCCCATGATGCAGAGATGTCCGGGGGCAGGAGTCCCGTAGGAGACGGGGTTCGGGTGGCTTCTGTGGGTAACACCTGGAGGGCCGGGCTCGGGCCCTGTCATGCGGGGAGGAAGCAAGCCCTTCACGTGGCCTGTCCAACATGCGTCCCCCCCAGCTGAAGGCGGGGAGAGTCACCCATCCTCTTGGGGACTCTCCTCGTCGAGGCGGAAAAAGCGTGACAGGCCATCTGCGTTGGCGTGGTCTTGCCCAGGTCGATGTTCCACAGTGAAGTCCATTCCCAGCAGGGAGATGGACCAACGCAATAGTTTTGGGTTTTCCCCCCGCATCTGCATTAGCCACTGCAGGGGCCGATGATCTGTCTGCACCCGGAAGTGGGTACCGAAGAGATAAGGCCGGAGCTTTTTGAGGGCCCATACCACTGCGAAGGCCTCCCTCTCGATGGTGCTCCAGCGTTGTTCTCGGGCCAGGAGACGTCTGCTGATGAAGGCCACTGGTTGGTCAAGTCCTTCGGGGTTCAACTGGGAAAGGACTGCCCCAATGCCATGGTCGGAGGCATCCGTCTGGACGATGAATTCCCGACTGTAGTCGGGGGCCTGGAGCACAGGGGCAGAGCACATGGCGGCCTTCAGCTTCTTGAAGGCCGCTTGGCAGTCCGGGGTCCAGTTGACCTTCTTTGGGTGGTTTTTGGATGTAAGTTCCGTGAGGGGCCCCACAATGCTGCCATAGTCCTTCACGAACCGCCGGTAGTAGCCTGTGAGCCCCAAGAAGGCGCGGACCTCGGTCTGTGTGATGGGGGGCTGCCAGGACTGGATGGCAACGATTTTGAGTTGAAGAGGGGCCACCAGACCGCTTCCCACCTGGTGTCCGAGATAGGTCACGGACCCCTGACCTATTTGGCACTTGCTGGCCTTGATCGTGAGGCCAGCCCGTTGGAGGGCCTGCAAGACCTCTCGGAGGTGGTGGAGGTGGTCGGACCAGTGGCGGCTGTACACAGCGATATCGTCCAGGTAGGCGGCGCTGAATTCCTCGAGTCCCGCCAAGACCTGGTTCACTAGTCGCTGAAAAGTAGCTGGGGCATTCTTCATGCCGAATGGCATGACCTTGAAGTGGTAGTGGCCATCAGGGGTGGAAAAGGCGGATCGTCCTTGGGCCCTGGGTGTGAGACCGATCTGCCAGTAGCCCGCTGTCAGGTCGAAGATGCTGAGGTAGCGGGCAGCTCCCATGCGGTCGATCAGTTCATCCGCTCGGGGGATGGGATGAGCGTCGGTTCTGGTGACAGCGTTCAAGCCCCGGTAGTCGACGCAGAATCGGAGCTCGGGAGTGGTGCCGGGGGCGGCAGCCTTGGGGACCAGTACCACGGGGCTGGCCCAGGGGCTGTCTGAGGGCTCGATGACCCCGAGCGTGAGCATCTTGGACACCTCCTCTTGGATGCAGGCCCGTACCCGATCTGGTACGCGGTATGCCCGATGTCGGATAGGGGGACTGTCCCCAGTGTCCACGTCGTGCAAGCACCAGGGGGTGACCCCTGGAGTGAGGGAAAACAGAGGTGCAAACTGCAGCAGGAGGTCCCGGCAGCCTTGGCGCTGTTCCGGGGTGAGGGCTTCTGAGAGTCGGACCCCATCCACAGAACCATCTTTCTCCCGGGTCCTTAGGAGATCAGGGAGGGGCTCGGAGTCTTCTTCGGCTCCACTGTCTGTAGCCATCAGTAGGCTGAGCTCAGAGCGCACAAAGTGGGGTTTTAGTCTATTGGCGTGGAGAACCCGGAGGGGGTTCCGTGAAGATTCCATATCGATGAGATAGGTGACGGGGCTCTTGCGCTCGACCACTTTGAAGGGCCCCGTCCACTTGTCCTGTAAGGCGCAGGGTTCGGTGGGGGACATCACCCACACTTGTTGGCCAGGTTCGAACTCGATGGAGGAGGCGTTTTGATCGTACCACTTTTTCATGTCCTCCTGACTGGCCTCAAGATTCGCTTTTGCCATTTCTCGGAACCGTCTGGTCTGATTGCGTAGGGTCAGGAGGTACTTGAAGACATCTGGAGGGGTCTTCAGGGGGGGCATCTCCCAACCTTCTTTGACTAGGCTGAGGGGCCCTCGCACAGGGTGTCCGTATAAGAGTTCGAACGGGCCGAAGCCAAGGGACTTCTGGGGGACTTCTCGATATGCAAAGAGGAGACACGGCAGTAGCACCTCCCACTGGCGACGGAGGGGCTCTTCCAACCCCCCGATCATTCCTTTGAGCGTGCGGTTAAACCGCTCGACTAGTCCGTTTCCTTGAGGGTGATAGGGGGTCGTGAATCGGTAGGTGACCCCGCACTGTTGCCAGAGGGATTTCATATATTTTGAAATAAAGTTTGTGCCTCGGTCGCTGACGACTTCTCGGGGAAAGCCCACCCGGGAGAAGATCCCCATCAAGGCCCGGCCGACCACCGGGGCTGTCACAGTTCGCAGGGGAACAGCCTCGGGGTAGCGGGTGGCGTGGTCCACCAGTACCAGGATGAACCGATGTCCTTGTGCTGTGCGGGGGTCCAGGGGCCCCACAATGTCTATCCCCACCCTCTCGAACGGGGTGGTGACAACTGGGAAGGGTTGCAGGGGTGCTTTAAGTTTGCGGCTGCTCTTCCCGCTGGCCTGGCACGTGGGGCAGGACCGGCAGTGGTTGAGGACATCGTTTCTCATCTTGGGCCAGAAAAAGTGAGTCACCAGGCGACTGTAGGTTTTGTCTTGACCCAGGTGACCAGCCAGGGGGACATCGTGGGCCAAGTTTAGCAAGAAGTCTCTAAAGCGGAGGGGCACCACTAGCACTCGACTGGCCCCTAACTCCGCGATTCTCTGTTCGCTGTACAACAGGTTGTTGTCCCAATAGATCCAATGGCTTCCGGTGGTGTCCCCGGGCGCTTTGGGCGAGGGCTTGCTGGCGGAGTCCCTCGAGGGAGGGACAGGTCTTCTGCTCTTGCCGGAACTGTTCCTGGGTGGGCCCCCCTTCCTGACGCCACTGAGCCAGGTTGGGAAGGTCCTGGAGCTGAGCGAGCCCTTCGGGGGTTTGCTCCGGGGGGTCGGTACGGTCAGTGTCTTCTACTGGAGCGACCGGGGGAGGAGGTGCTGGCCATTCAGGTTCTTCGGGTCGAGGGATGGTACGGGCAGCCATGGACCGGGTGGTTACGCACGCCCAGTCCGGGAGGCCCAACATCCCCAGGTGCTCTCTTCTCTCCACGGCGGCCCACGGGGAACTTTCAAGATCATTCCCCAGTAGACAGTCCACGGGGGCATCATCTCGGACCGTCACCTTCAACATGCCGGAGACTCCTCCCCATTCGAAGGGGACGCAGGCCATCCGACACAGACTCTCGGAGTTGTCGGCTGAACGGACAGGGCAGAGAATATTCGGCAGGATCTGTTCTGGGGTCACCAGGTGACAGCGGACGGCTGTCACACTGGCCCCTGTGTCACGTAGGGCTTCGGCCCGGCGCCCATTAATGTTCACCCACTGACTATATTTTCTGGTGTTGGCGGGTAGGGGAGCCCGCGGGACCATGTCTCTTCCCCCTAGGCACGCTAGAACCATGGCGGCCGGCTCCCACTCCTGTTGTCCTTGTTCGCATTCCTCTTGTTCTTCAGAGATTTGTTCTTCCCCCAGGGCGGCGGCAGCCACCTGGCGGGGTCTCGGAGTCTGATTCTGAGGACAGTTCGGGTCATTTGCGTAGTGGCCGACCCGCTGGCATCGGTGACACGTGACATTGGCTCTGTACCCCGGGGGCATCGGGGTGTTGCCCCGGTTGGCCGGGGGCGGGGTGCTGGCAGCGGTAGCGGCCGGGGCGGTGTCTTTTCCCCCTCCCTGGCCTCCTCCTCCTCCTCGGGGACGGTGCTGACCTTGGTGGTTCCGGTTCTGTTCGTGTGGCCCATTCCGGCTTACTCTGGTAATCTCCCACCGGTCAGCCTCGGCTGCAAGCTGCCGTGGGTCCGTCAATTTGCTGTCGAGGAGGTGCTGCCTGAGCTCGACGAAGCAGTTGTTAGAGAGGTGCTCCCACACCATGAGATTAAAAAGTTGCTCGTAGGTCGTTACATGGCTCCCCTTGATCCACCCCTCGAAGGCTCGGCTGAAATAGTTGACATACTCCACCCAAGTTGTACCCGGGATCCGGGTGCAGTCTCGGAACCTCTGGCGGTACATTTCGGGTGTGAGCCCATATCGGGTGAGGAGGGCCGCCTTCATGTGGTCATAGGAGGTCATCAGGTGGTCTGGGAGCTGTAACAGGGCATCGCGGCCCTCATTAACGAACCTCCCCCATAGACGGGCTCCCCAGTCACTTCGATCGATCCGGTGGGAGGTCATGGCGATCTCGTAGGCCTTGAACCATTGTTGTATGTCGTCATCTCGGAAATACTCTCGAACGACATCCTTGGGGATGTGTACTTTCTTTTCTGTCGCTCCTGGGGGGCGCGGTTGCTCGGGCACCCCCAGTTCTTTGTTCTGCTTTCGTAAGTCTATTTCCGCTAGCTTGCGCTCATGTTCATACGCTAGTCTCTTTTCTTCGAGTTCTCTTTGTCTCTGTTTTTCTTCCCGTTCTTCTCGGAGCCGTAGATGTTCTAGGTTCAGTTTTTGTTCGGCTAATTTGAGTTCACCGTCCATTTTGAGCCGGGCCATTTCTAACTCATGTAGTCTGTTTTTTTCTCTCTCTTGGATCTCTTCCTGCGAGAGACCCGTTCTCCGCTCCTCGGGAGCCGTGGTGTTCCTCTCTGATGCTGCAACATTTTGGTCCGGGGGTCTGGCGTCCCCGGTTTCTGCCCATGACTCAATGGCGTGCTTGAAATCGTCTTTCGTACTCAGACCGGTGGTAGCAATGCCTAGTTCAATGCAGAATTGTTTCAACTCACGATGGCTGTATTCTTCCAATTTCTCCATCTGGAATTTCTCGGTGGATCCGCTCTCTTTGGTTGTCATTGTGGTTTTGTCGTGGGGTGAGCTACTCTCTGTACGTTTACGCGTTGATTCGGATCGCGCCGCTGGCCACCAATGTTAGACGGACCGGGAGGGTCGGCCGAGGACAAGAGGAGAGGTCTCCGGGGAGAGCCGTCTCCAGCGATCGTACAGACGAATAACTTCCCCCCCACAGACGTACACCACATAAGGATAAGGTTTAACGTTTCTTTATAAGCAATCTTAAAGCACGGTAGCAAGGTACAAGGAGGTCTGGACTCCGGGGTCCCCTCGATTCTAGTCTCTTGGGCGGAAAGGGGGTAGCGGGACAGTCTTGTTACCAAACGGGTAGATGCGATGATAAGATGGATAGCTCACAATCCTCGAGCTCGGCGTTCTAGATGGTCGGGCCGCGGCAGAGCCAGCAGGTCCCGAGATGATCGTAAGTAGTGACGGTCCGCGGCGGCGCCAGCAGGTCCCGGTGACGATGAAGGTTTCAGAAGGTCTGCGGCAGCGCCAGCAGGCAGGATGATAGTTCGCAAGGCAGGGCTACGGCAGCGCCAGTAGTCCGTCAAGGATGAGTTCTTCACGGTGTCTCTCGACTCCAGGATACAACTGCTTTCCTGCTCTGGAGCTGCCCCAGTTATAGGTCGGGCGCCCTTTGATGTCCGGACCCTCGCACTTGGAGGTCGGGAGGTCCGGGATGAGGGAGTCCAGACACCCAGCAGGGGGGTGGAGCCAGTGCCCGGGGGGCTGGGGGCGATCGGCACCTGGCGGGGGAGAGCCATCGACACTTCTTTCTCCCATTGACCTGCCAAGTGGGCCGTTCACCTCCTGGGTGGATAGTGGTGCCGAGATGTCGGGGCCTGGCCAGGCCCAGGGTTAGGGTCGATCTGAGGCCACGCGCCCTTGTGGTGCAGTGTCCAAGATGGCGGCCGGGCCGGCCGAGGGAGCCGCTAGGGATTCGGCCCCATGATGCAGAGATGTCCGGGGGCAGGAGTCCCGTAGGAGACGGGGTGCGGGTGGCTTCTGTTGGTAACACCTAGAGGGCCGGGCTCGGGCCCTGTCATGCGGGGAGGAAGCAAGCCCTTCACGTGGCCTGTCCAACAAAGCCCGGGTTGCGTGCGTGGTCTGTTGGCTTGGGGGCGGTGCCCAGGGCTGGGGGCCACCAGGAATCGTTCCAGGCGGAGGGTGATGGTCCCAGGATGAGGACTTCCGTCTTGTCTGAGTTCAGTTTCAGGCGACTGTTCTTCATCCACTCAGCGACGTCTTTCATCCCTTCATGTAGGCTGGTTCTGGCGGTGTTGGTGTCTCTGGTGAGAGGGAGGATCAGCAGGGTGTCGTCGGCGTAGGAGATGATGTTGAGGTTGTGTTGGCGTGCGATGGCGGCTAGAGGTCTCATGTAGATGTTGAAGAGGGTGGGGCTGAGTGATGATCCTTGCGGAACTCCACAGATGACTTCGGTGGCCTAAGATCGAAACGGGGGGAAGCGGTCTCTCTTTGCTCTTCCGGCGAGGAATGAGATGATCCACTTCAGTGCCTTCTCTTGGATGTCGGTGTTGTCGAGGCGTTGGACTAGGGTAATGAGATGTCCTGTTAATTTGCCTCTAGGCCTTCTTAATAGTCCCTAAAGCTGAGATGAAGGTTGGCCTGAAATGAAGTACATTTTAACTTGCTGTTAGTGAGGTAAATGAGTAAGGTTCACTAACATGATATGAATTGTTGCAATAACTTGTGTTTCATGAGACAGGAATTTTAATGTGATGAGACAATATTGCTGATGTAATTGAAAACCAAATTTAAAGGAAAGATAAAGCTTTTCTACTTTTTCTAAAGATGGTGTGGTGTCATTTTCATTTTTAAGTGGAGGTACGCTGTGTTACTGTATTGAGTGTGACGCAAGCGCGACAAATTGACTTGGAGTTAGGCCTTACCACTTTGTGCCAGGCTACCCTAGGTGGACCGGTAACCCCGGGTCGCTCGTCGCAAGGGTGGCACAGTGGGCTGCGCGCCGGAATTGGACACGGGGATTTTCACAAACGCAGTTTGTTTGGATGGGTTTCCCCGGAATGAGATGGAGCGGCCTCATTAACAGATTGGAACAGAGACTGGTCCAAGGGGGGGTCCCCCCCCAATTTCTTAGTGATATACCTGGGGGCAACAACCTGATTGCCATGGGAGGAGGTCACTCTTACAATCCATGAAGGCTGACTCGGGGGTGATCAGTAAATACATAGGGCAATGTGAGCTCTAGTGGTCTGAGACAATTCCCTGCAGAGTGTGGCACGGGGCGAAGTCAGAGGACGCCGTTGAACATTCCCGGAAGAGGGTTAATAGTTCAATGCGTAAGTTCACGGATCAGAGGGGTCTGGGTTTCATCAGACATGAGATGATTCAAGCTATGGTGAAAGGACACTTTGATAAAGATGGGGTTTATTTATCACCAGTAGGGATGGATCTCTTGCTTCTAGATTTGCAAGAGGCTCTAGAGATGAGAGGCTGCAGGTAAGAGTATAGCTGTTTTGGTGGGGGGCTCTGGCTGTGACGGAGGCTGCCTCCAGAGCTGTGACAGAGTTAAAGGGCTATCTGGAAGCAAATGGGTACAGAAGGGTACCTCTGCAGGGCACAATAGGGGTGCCAGAGCCAAATCCCAGGAGCCTCATGGCAGGTTCCTGGAAAACGGTGTTGGCGACTCGTTAGTCCTTCAGGTGGCTGTGGGCCTGGACAACTGGGGGCTTGCCTTGCTAAGCTCTGCACTGAAATGGGCATGAGTAATAAGGGACCAATGTGTCCCGTGATCCAGAAAGAGGATCTCCCATACGGTGAAGCACTGATCGAGTTCTCCCCAGTGCTGCTTGGCTCATCAGGCAGGCAGGCAGCACAGTCGGGTAACAGCTGCCTGCCCTTGGATTGCCTGTAAGATAACCCATCATATTGCATACTTTTGTATGGAATAAACCTGCAGCAATACTTATCCAAACAAATGTTGTGTCGTGTATTTATTTATCTAGCGTGCATGCTATGTGTTTTTGTGGGTGGGGTGTGTTGCCAATGGTAACACTATGTGGCTGCCCGCGGCCCAAGCAGGGGGCCATTCAAGAGGGCAGCCCTCTATTCCCATCAGGGCACCAACCCACCCCCCTCTCTAATTCGGGGACTCTGGGAGGAGTCCTCCCCTCCTTGTCTGTGGCGCACTAGGCGCGTCACTTCTGGCACACCAAGGATTGGGGGAAGGTATATAGGTCTTCCCCCGCCATCCTGTCATCCTCTGTTGTGCCGGACATGCCGTCTCCCACCCTACCGCGTACCCGGCGTGGGGGTGATGAGCAAGATGCATGGAATGTTGTAACGTTTTCTTTTTGTTGCAGGCGGAGTTACAGGGCGATCTGGAAGCTAATGGGTACAGAAGGGTACCTCTGCAGGGCACAATAGGGGTGCCAGAGCCAAATCCCAGGAGCCTCATGGCAGGTTCCTGGAAAACAGCGTTGGCGTCCCTTTAGTCCTTCAGGCGGTTGTGGGCCTGAACAACCGGGGGCTTGCCTTGCTACGCTCTGAAAGGGGGTGGGAGTAATAAGGGACCAATGTGTCACGTGATCCGGAAAGAGGATTACCCCATAAGGTGTAGCACAGATTGGTTTCTCTCCAGTGCAGCTTGGCAGATCAGACGGGCAGGCAGCACAGTCTGGCTACAGCTGCTTGCCCTTGGATCGCCTGTAAGATAACCCACCATATTGCATACTTTTGTATGGAATAAACCTGCAGCAATATTTACCCAAACAAAAGCTGTGTTGTGTATTTATTTATCTAGCGTGCATGCTATGTGTTTTTGTGGGTGGGGTGTTGTGCCAATGGTGGCACTATGCAGTCTATGTTATCTTATGATTATTCATCAGACAACCTTGAATTACTTCCCACATTAAAGTGTGTAGTAGCAGCTAACAAAGGCCGCTTTAGCTCTGTTGTTATCCTACGCACTAGTAGAACATGCACTGGATCGATAGGAAAATTAAACCCTTGCTTCAACATTAAGCAGCTCTAGTGCTCTGCGTCTAAGACACTGCGAGCAGCATTATTGCCAAAAGCAACACCACAGTACATACAGGCTGCTTCTGTGAGTAAAAGAGGCAGTAGGCAAAGCACTGCAGTGCACACAGGCTGCCTCTGTGAGTAAAGTGGGCAGTAGGCATAGCACTGCAGTGCACACAGGCTGCCTCTGTGAGTGAAGGGGGCAGTAGGCAAAGCACTACAGGGCACACAGGCTCTCTCTGGGAGCAAAAGGGGCCGAAGACAAAGCACTGCAGTGTACACAGGCTCCCTCTGGGAGCAAAAGGGGCCGCAGACAAAGCACTGCAGTGTACACAGACGCCCTCTGGGAGCAAAAGGGGCCGCAGACAAAGCACTGCAGTGCCCACAGGCTCCATCGGGGAGCAAAAGGGGCCGCAGACAAAGCACTGCAGTGCACACTGGCTCCCTCTACGAGAAAAAGGGGCAGTGGGCAAAGCACTGCAGTACACACAGGCTCCCTCTGCGAGAAAAAGGTGCAGTGGGCAAAGCACTGCAGTGTACACAGGCTCCCAATGTGAGCAAAAAAGGGGCAGTGGCCAAAGCACTGCAGTACATATAGGCTTCCTCTGTAAGTTAAAGCAGCAGTAGGCAAAGACGGCTGTGGAGGAAGAGAGCCTTCCACTCTTGATATGGTTGAATGATGATGTCACTATCGGTCGTTGCTGGGATACAGCGTCCAGGGCTGTGAAGGAGCTCCAGAACTGGCGGGGATGAGGTCACAGAGATCGGGGCCTGCCTCCTGGAGCAGAGCACTTGAACCATGAGTCGGAGCTTCAATGGCTTAGCGGGAGATGAGCTGGCATCTCCTTCTGAATGTACTAACAGCGACTCTTTGGGTTATGGAGACAACCGGTGAACATAGTGAGTAACCTCTAATTCCATTGTTACGTCTTACACGCGCTGCTCCTCCCCAACCTTGTTTCAAAAGCGCTCTTTCAGGAAAGTGTTCAGTTCCACCGGGTCTCGACTCTTGGAGTGTAATGGAACCGGGTACATACACTTGTTTAAATAAAGAGAAGTGCTAGTGTGCATTGGTGGTGCAAATAAGTCTTGCAGGTAACTGTAAGCGAATGGGGAGCAGTAATAAAATCCGCTTGAAAGCATTCACTCCAGTTTCATGGGTGATTACATTAATTGGATTTCTTTGTGATCAATGAGGGCGGGGGCCGGGGTATTTCACATACACATGTCTGTTGGGATTGATAAAATAGCTAGAGGCCGTTATGTATTGTTAGGTTGCAGGAGCGCTTGTTTCAGAAGTGGAGAGGGTATGATCTTGTACAAGACATATGGGCACTTTGCATAAAAATACATTATTAGAGATTAAGGTGCACATGAATGTGACAGTAAATTGTGTTTAGGGAGAGGAGGCATGCAGAAGAATAAGAGAAAGGAGATGGCCTTTAGAAAGAAGGTGGTAAAAAAAAAAGCAGTAGCAATAACATGCAATTTAGGGATGCAAAACGGTAAGAAAAAACAACGTGTGTGAAGATAGTGCTTTATTAGGTCGTTTTTGAGGCACTAAAATCAGGCAAACAATGGGACACTGCTGTGCTACTATTAAGCCACCGCTCCAGTCAGGTCAGCAGAGGAGTGTGGTAACCAAGCTACGCTGGTATGATGTAAACCAAGTAGGTTTATTCATAGGTTGGTTAACAAGTCCTGTAGGTGGTAAATCACAGCTAACTCACAGCCCCACCAGGAGCAGCCTGCTAGCTGCTCAGCCTCTCAGACCAACTGTCACACTTCATCCAGTCACCCAGGCATTCTAGTGAAGGTCCACTCACCAACATTCCATACAGAGTAGACACACACAGGCTGAGCAGCTAAAGTGAAGAAACATAGGTAATGAAACATCATGTGAGAATACTACAAGGAGCTAAAGGGGAAAGCGAAATGAAATGGCTGGGTGAGTATGTAGGGGAATGCAGAGCTCTAGGTTGTGCTCGAAGGAAGTAGCTACTTCAATATCAATATCATAGCAAAGTTGGAAAATACACAAGAAAATAATGCACACTCTGGAAATGCTGGAGACCATGTCTGGTGATGGTCATCCTCATGTTTGCAAAAAACATCCTCATGTTTGCCTCAGAGAATTAATTACAAAAGCAAGCATGATCTATTTGGTATCTGAAGTATTGGACTACTCCGGGAACCTCCCTTTCAGGACAGCCTGTAAAACCTTAGGTTTACAAACCAATTTCTAATGAACATGGTGTTGGAAAAGCGAACATATTTCCCAATTCTCATGTTTTTAGGAGGGGAGTGGGCACGCCATTTAGATTCTTTTCCTAAGGGTTGCTTTTCAGTTGATGATATGTGAGCGAAACAATGAGATTGTAAACATCCATTCAGTAATAGACATGCTGGTTTTCAGTGTACCATTCTGTTGCTCGGTTAATTTAGTTGGGGGGACATTAGTGGTATTCTAAGGATAGGGGCACCCCTAAGTTTCGTTACACCACTGGTGCAAGACAAAGACGACAGCCAATCTGAAGGTGCGAAGAATTGGTTGGCGCGCTCTAAAAGACGTTATTACAGGCAATCGTGGCTAAAATTGTTGGCCAGTGCGACAGAAAGTATTTGACTTTATAATATTTTTAGTTGAGATGGGCACAGTGACAATAGCAGGTACAGGTAAGTTACTTTGGGATTGTGAACCTCCTACAGGCACGATGGGGCAGAGGATTGGCTATTGAATACTGATTTTAAAGTGCCCTTTCCACAAATGTTTGATTATGCAGTCCCTGCAGGTGTGCAATAAATACTCCTATTCAGATGCTTTGTGGGTTTTGGCTCCAAGTAGCCATTAAACATAAATGTACTCGTTAGAAAAGATGATTGTTGGATTTGGCCCTTCTGGTAGGTTCACCCCTAAACTTTTTGCTTTGTGTTTGTGACCCAGTGGTAGTGATTTTTGGTTTCTGCGCACTTTCACTGTGTCCCAGTGGAAAGTGCGTGCACACTCTCAGTGCCTATGGGTTGGCCTGCCCTCCCATAGGAATGCATGGGGAATGTCTTTGTCCCTGGTAGTTCTTGATGCTAGAGGTGTGCATGCTCGAGTTTGGTATGTGCAAACTCGTGAGAGTGAATGCTGCGCAATGGTATGTGCGGCGTGTATGTGTCTAGTGGGGAAGTGCCACTTCTAGACATGGCTGTGTGTGTGTGCTGTGAGGGTGCTGGCGTGTGATAGGCTGGAGCTGGCTGGGATGCCAGGCTACATGAGTCATGATGGGTCTGCCCGGTGGTGAGTGTGGAGATTATCATGCTGATGGCTGGGGAGGAGTGCACCTGTGTCCTGAATGAGGCTGGGTTTTCCCCACACAATGCTGGCTCCGCCCCCTGTGGTGCGACTGATGACCCTAGTCCTGCCAGTGAATGAAAAGGGTGATTGAGCCATCAAGGGTGCTCCAAAACCAGCTGCGACCGGTTTCTCCCCCACCCTGCACCTACAGACAAAGGAATTTAGAGTATAAGAAGGGGCTGTGTCCCCTAACAAAATGTTCTCTGCCAGGATCCTGCCTGAGGGGGCTGCTGCTGCTGCTGGGGCCAGGAGGACCGCCACTTGGATTGTCTCCCTGCCTGGAGACCCAGTGAGCTGGCTCTGGGCCAAGCCTTGCCCCCCTGCCTGCTGTAATTCTTGGAGGACTTTTGCTGTACTTGTGGGCCTCTAAGCGCCTGGAAGCACTTTATTTGCTATTATAGCGCTTGGGAGCGCTGTATTTCTCTGCCGGTGCCCACCCGGCATTTAGCTGCTTAATTGCCGCCCTCGAAGGATTCCCCGGCGTGGGGATCCCCCTTTTTTCCCATTTGCGGCGCGGGAGCCCACCCCGCTTATTTGCCGCTTATTGCCGATTTTAAAGTCCCCTGGCAGGTGCCCACCCTGCCAGGGACTTTGCCGCCCTAAGATCGAGTGCCCACCTCGATTTATTGTCCTTTTAAAAGAGCAGGTGCCCACCCGGCATTTGCTGCTTATCCCCCGCCTACGAGTGCCTGGAACGGGCCACCGCGCTGCCCATGACGACCCGGAAGTGGTTGGCCGGCCGGCCAATCCAAGCGCGGCCGACTGGAAGTCCCGCCCCGCAGCCGGCGTCCCTCCCCCGGGGCTCCCGAGAGCAAGGGAGAGCCACGGAGCACAGCGCAGGAGCCAGAAAACGAAAGAGGAGTCCGGCCGCAAGGCTCCCGTGTTGGGAAGAGAGCCCCGCAGCCCAGGAGAGAAGGCTTCCCCTACCGCCGCCCAGGAGAGGAGCCGGCAGAGGAGGAAGCCAAGAGGAAGCCGACGGCCCGGTGAGTGGGGTCCGGGGTCCAGTCTGAAAGAGGAGGGTGTCGGGGCACATTGCCGGTGCCCGCCCCTCCCCTCCAGCACGAGGACAGGTGTGTAGAGCCACAGAGGCTCTTGGGGCCCCTTTTGAATTCAGAGTCCCCCAAGGGGGGACTCCACCAACGGGGGCAGTATTTGGTTCGAGCCCTGAGAGGCTCTTAAGTGCCGCATTTGTTCAGAGCCCTGAGAGGCTCAACGGGGGCAATTAGTTGTTTAGAGCCCACGGGAGGCTCTGGAGTGCCACAGTGTTTGTTTAGAGCCCACGAGGCTCTTGGGGGCATTTGTTGATTACGAGTCCAACGTCAGGTGACATTCTGTTTGGTTCTTGAGCCCACGAGTCTCCAGCGTTGGCCCATCATTGTTCTTTCAGCTGCCCAGAACTTCGTGGGCAGCTGCCACGTTTAGGCCGCCTGACTTTGGACACAGGGCATCCTAGCCCCAACAAGGCCAGTTGGCCTAGGGACAGTCACAGGAGGTGACTTATGTGAATTTGGCGCAATTGTTCTTTTGCTGCACCTCTGAATGTGTTTTTATGCGTCATGTGCCTTGTTCTTACACCTCTGAATGTGTTGTTGATACATCATGTGTTTCCTTCCCTGCACCTCTGAATGTATGTTATGCATCATGTGTTATGTGCCTATACCCCTACAGGTATTGTGATACTTAGGTGGTTGTTCTTGCTAGTACAGGTGGTGCTAGTGAGGTCCTGGTTCCCTGCGTGACCTGTTCCTAAGGTGGTTAGGATTGCGTAGGTGGTACTTACCGGTTACCAGTGGTTACTGGTTGTATGCTTTATGTTCTATTTTGTGCTACAGTGATTTGTACTCTAAGTTCTAAAAGTGCTGATTCCTGACAGAGGTCCAGGTGGCCCTGTCTTGTACATATCCCCTGTAAATTCTGCCCGTGCCTGTTGGCACATTGTAAAGTGTGTGTTTTTATCTAATGTGTTTTGGTATAATACAAAGGCTATTTTTATATATAACCTTGTGTGGAGTTTCCTTTGTGGTGGGCCTTGGGTGTTGTTGCTGGGGTGCGTGCGCAAATACTTAACTCACATCGCCTCCAAGTTTAGCCTTGCTACTCGCGCCACGTTACCTAGAGGGTGAGCAGGGGTTATCTTGGCGTGTAACTCCCTTGCCCTGACTTAGGAGTGGTGGTCTCTGAGAGACTTTGGCGCAAGCCCTGGCCAGCCAGGGATCCCTTTTCTAACAATGATCAATAAAGCATTAGCTCACCAGCAGCAGTTTAGCCTACCCCTCGAGTTTTTTATTTTATTCCCCTGAACCTATCTGTAAAAATCATGGGACCTTACTAAAAATAAAGTGTTCGCCAGCAACACTGACTCCCCTTTATGCAGTGCAACCCATTTAGAACAGTAGACCAATCCTGCTGTTCCCTATTTCACACACTAACATCAAAAAGGCATGGCCACTTCCAAATATTTTTTTGGAGCAAGTGCTTTGTTTATTCATATTTTAAAATCATGACAGACCTATAGGTTTTGCCAAAGTAGATCTGTGTTGCCTACTTCTACTGCATGAAGGTAGGGATGCCTGCTTGTAGTGATTTTCCACTAGAGCTTTTAAGTTTGACTGGGGGGTAGAGTGATTCTGCTAGTGTGTAGCGCCTTCTCTGATGGCTGTGATTGAACTCTCAGAAGAGAAGACGGCTAGTATACGTGGCCGACAACACATGTTTCTGCAAAGGAACATTAATACACTGACCCTAGGCTAGGACCACCAGACTTACAGCAGAGAGGCTCTCCCAGCTTGCCACAAAATTAACAAGGATTATGAATCCGAAACCGGTCCCAGGATGCTTGTTTCCGGTCCATGGAAGACATGACTTGGCAGTTCGGGCTGGACTGTTTCCATGAGGCACAGGGTCAGGCTTATTTGCATATGGCCATGTCTGAACTGGGGTGGCTGAGTGAGCTAAAGAATGGTGATGGATTAAACCCAGATCAGTTGACTGGGGGTGAGTGTTTGATTTGCTCATCCCTTTTGTATCACAAAATTAACAAGGCCATGCTGTGGTAGGAGTTAATTCACTAAAGCACCTCAGCATTTTACATTCAGCTACACCAACATATAACCCCCTTTCTACAATGCCATGCTGCACAACATAACTCGTAACTGAACACATGAAGTTACTTGGTGACCCTCTGAAATAAGACTGTCAGCTTAGGTCCCTATAAGGGCACCCAGTTTCTTGACTAGAAACAACAACAAAAAAACAGGCATCCGTGATGATAGCCTTGCACATGCAACAGCATTCAGTTATGGGTACTTAACAACCCATGGGTCGCGTTGCCTAAATGACCCAAGTCCTGAAGTCAAAACCAGCATGGGGGTGATATTCAGTTATACGTGGCACAGGTAAGGGTAATATGTTGAATGGTTTAATCTTACTGGATGGGGAAATTTTACGGTAACAATACGTGTCCCAATCTTTGGTAAGATCTGCAGCAGCGGCACGCTATTTTAAGGGGATTTTACTTCAGGTCATTAACATTTGCTGTTGAAGAGGTCACTAACAAGCTTTCTGAGCATGCAGAAAAGCAGTTTCAGGTTGCTTCCACCGAAGTAGCCTACTCCAAACATTGGGAACATTTCAGATCCAGTGTTTCTCTAGATCTCTATCTCAATATTGCAATTTTGTTCAATCAATCAATCAATCAATCAGTGATCTTAAAAAGAGCGACTACTCACCCGTGAGGGTCTCAAGGCACTGGGAGGGAGAGGGTCTGCAGTTCAATCGAAGAGCCATGTCTTGAGGTCCTTCCTGAATTGCGGCAGTGATGGTGATTGCCTGCGGTGCAGAGGCAGGGAGGTCCAGGTCTTCGCAGTGAGGTAGCAGAAGGATCTTTCTGCAGCCGAGGTCTTGCGGATCAATGGGATGGTGGCCAGTTGGCCGGATCGGTGAGGTCTGGTGGGAGTGTAGGAGGAGAGGCACTGGTTGGGAATGCATGTGTGGTGTTCTGGGGGGCTTTGTAGGCATGCGTGAGAAGCTTGACAGGTAGCCAGTAAAAGTCTCTCAGGTGGCCAAAAGGTGATGCAGTTGCGACGTAGGATGTTCAGGATGAGTCTAGCGAAGGCATTCCGGACGGTCTTCAGTTTTGTTTTAGTTTCTGGGTGGTGCTGGTGTAGAGAGCGTTACCGTAGTCAAATCTGTTGCTGATGAGAACATGGGTGACCATTTTCCTGGACTCGGTGGGGATCAACTTAAAGATCTTACAAAGGAAGCAGGGTGTGTGAAACCAGGATAAAATGGCATTGATTGGGAAGTCCATTGAGAGCATGGAGTCCAGGAGGATGTCAAGGTTTTGTGCGTAGTCCGTGGGGGGGAGGGGGTTCAGAGTGCTGCAGGCCACCAAGAGTCATCCCAGGTAGAGGGGGAGGGTCCCAGGATGAAAACTTCCATCTTGTCTGAGTTGAGCTTGAGGCAGATGTTCTTCATCCAGGTGGCCACTTCCTTCACCCCGTCATGGAAGTTGTTCTTGGCGGATGTAGGTTTGTCTGTGAGGAAGACTATGTTGAGTTCATGGCTTCTGACGATGTCTGCAAGCGGTGCCATGTAGATGATGAAGAGGGTGGGGCTCAGGCAGGATCCCTGAGGGACTCCGCAGCTGATCTCTGTGGGTTCTGAGTTGAAGGAATTCAGGGATTCAATTTCTTTATGAGGGATTTGAGTGAAATTAAGCTGTATCAACCCCTTAAATCTCAATGGACAGCATTTATCTGAGCTCTTTGGGTGCCTTGGGGTGGTCTGGGGAAAGATGATTCTCTTGGATACAAATATCACTATTACCCAACTCGATGGTGATCACTTCATTAATCTCTGTAGGATAAAAGGTTGGGTCTTTTGATGTCTGCATTATATGTATTCCTTTCACTGATCCGTTTTACCTCTGATGATCATGTCTGAAGGGTGCACTTCCAAGCTCTTAATACCCTGAGATCCAGGAATGGTACCAGTGCGCCCCCCCCCCCCATTATCACTTGCTAGGAGTGTTGCAAATCTTCACCATTTGAAGATGTTTCAGGCTGCTGCCTGATGCTTCCCCATCGCCAACTTCCGTGGTTGAAATTCGCCCCAATGAATCTCCTAAACGAGTTGTGAGTACCTGTGGCACATTTATCCTTATGAGGCGGACCAACATCGTAGCTCATGTGAGTAATGCACACACTGTCAAAGAATGCTGCTACTTGACAGCAGCGTAACAAACGCAGGACCACATCTCCAAGGTACAATATGGGGACACCTGCAATAATTAAACATACCAAATTTGGGATTAGACAGAAACACTATCTCTCAGGTTTCAAAGTTTACAGGCCCAGGCCCCTGAAAACAGAGGTATGCCTCACGATTCGAAAACATACTATTTCGGGGCATAGCAGGAACCTCCCAGGTTACTCATAGGAGACCACAGAAAGCAGCGATAATCCTCCAGGTGCACTAATGGTGTCGCACAAGCAAGAATCCTAACGTGAAGCACGTAAATGGCCCAGGGACACAGTGAAAGCCACCAAGAACACGAGAAATGCACATTTTAAATAAGACTTTTGAGTTGCATGTAGAAGTGTGGCTCAATGCTTAGAGCGGCAGACCTTGATGCAGAACGCTGGCCAGGGACCAGGGTTCGATTCCCGCCTTGGCGGCTTTCAGGCTTAAATTCCTCTGACCGGATATTCTCGCCTCAGTGCCGATTCTAAGCATGGGTCCCACGCTGCAACTCTGGGCAATAGCTTGCTTAGTCTCCACAAAGGCCCCCTGATACACAAGGGATGCCTGGTTTCACTATGGGATGCCCAGGAGTGGACACCCCACAAGGAAAAGCCAGGAGGGGTTCCCTTGTGGTAGGAGTACAAGCGCCGGGATGCCTCCGGGTCACTGTTCGCGCTATACAAATACGCCACATTTACATTTACATTTCCACAGCCGTCTAATGAATGCTGAATCGTACATTTTCAATATTCACTTTACTTTTGTACTCGTTACTTATTTTTGTTCATTTTTTGCAACATATCTAGTGCCTGCATAATACATTAATTCTAAGCCTTTATTCTCAAATGATTTCATTCTCTATCCCTTTTTCACATCTTTCTCTCCTCCCATTTTTCTCATTCACTCTTTTCTACTGTCTCCCAGCCACGTTGCCTTCTTTTCTCCTAACCCAACACTGCTGCAAACTCGAATTGAATTTCTTTTCAACGGAACGCACCACCCCTAAATGTGTCTCTCTTGTTTTAAGGTGTCCAAATGTGAGCTTAATTTCGCGTGGAATTACAGCTCACTTAATGGGATATCAGTTTTCATTGATTTACTTTAAAACATAAACCTTCTGATTTTACCCCAGTGCATGTTGTTATATGCAGTAATAAATACATATTGATTCTCTTTGAATTCGTCATAATGAAAATGGCTCATTCTGTTCAGATTGTGTTGGGAATTATTGTAGTATTTCATTATTTGCCTAAAAAAATTAAATTACATTTTTTATGTTTTGATGTAGAAGGGCACTGTATTGAAGTCCATTAAAAGATGGACTATTCCACATAACTGAGAGGTAGGATTTTAAGGATGGATTTAGATTAGTTCACTATATATTGACTGTCATTCACTAAAAAGTAACGTTACCTCCTATTGGTGATTGACGTGAGCTTGAAGAGATCCATTAACACAGCGGTAGACAACTCAGTTTATCCCAGTTGAATTTACGGGGGAGTTCCTAAATATTGGCTCATTGGGCCTGTACGACTGAGCCATATCTCAACGAGCCATCATCAGTACCTCAAAGCAACAGCCAGCTGGATGCTAATAAAAGAGGGAATGCTACAGTGACCTCCTAAACTAAGAAAGTATGGGCACATGCAGTAGGATAAGGTCCTGAAGAAGATGCTTGAGTCGTTAAGGGCATTAAACTGCGCTGAATCATGTAGATCTGAGGACCACGCTAGATTATGACCATTCATACATTATTATTATTTTTTTACCAGGGGTATCAATAAAGTTGAATGAACTCATTAGGATACAATTTTAATGATTCCTTTGTGTAGGTTTAGGATCACTGTATAGAGGCATGAACACCACGGCGGGGTGGGGGTCTATAAAAAAGCTGTTCGGGATACAGAGTAATAATCACACAAGACAATAACCTGTATCTTGCCTCTTTCATACATAATCCCTAGCATTTGTCAGGAGCCCTACAATGATCACGTAATGTAACAGAGCCACGATGGCCTGTTCGTACATCAACTAATGTGATCGAGGACCCCTTAATCCTTTTTTGGGTTCCTGTGACCTATGTCGTAGAATCCATGAAAAGAAGGAGAAAAAAAACTGAGCGTATTGGAACAGTAGTGTGGTTTTAGAAACGTGTAGCCTAGAGGGTGTACTGATGTAGTTAACCTGAACAGTAGGACTGGTGGCTATTTGGAGGGATGACTACTCCCTAAAGGTAGACCCTAGTGCAGTGCAGTTACTAGCTGGATCCATCACAGATCCGTGCAGTGTGTTTCCACCTACCACAAACTATGAGTCACCCTGCAACATGCAGTTTGTTTCCACGGGAGGTAAGGAGTTGAAACCAAGTGAGGTCAATGACTTTGAAACTCAATATTTGTAGCCATGTACCTCTATAACGTCCACATGACTGCCCTGTTTTTTGTTTTTTTAACCATATTTTATTGACACTTATACATTGACAGTGCATACAATAGTACATATCCTGGTTCAGTCTCCGATGTGCCTTTATCTATAACCCTTTCCCAACATAATTATCCCCCTCCCCCCTTGAGTTGCTTGCTAATGAGTGAAATGTGGAAAAGTGTGTGAAGAGGTTGCTGGGCTCTAGGGCCCCAATAAGCAGCTAATGGCCCGCTGTTTCTCTCAGGTGCGTGGGGCTTGTTGCTCCTCGTGCCCGTCACCCGGGTCCGGTGTTGCCACCCTCGGCGTGTTCCCTTTGCTGTGTGCGTCTGCGTCTGCTGCCACTAGTTCCCCCACAAGAGCCTCCCATGCCCTGGCTTTCTCTATCGTACCTATTCCCTCGCTGGCCTCTCGGAGTAGCAGTCTCCCTTCCACCCCCTCCCATCTTTTGAACTCTTTCCTCCTGGTAGTGAGTCTCGGCCCTCCCGGCGCCTTCCAGTTCCTGGCTATATCCCGCTTAGCTAATATATAGGTAAGGTCCTGAAACTTTCCTGTCACCCTGTTTCTAGCTGTGTGAGGGAACCACCCTAGGAGGAAGTGTTCTGGGTTCTGTGGAATTTCTTTGTCAATCAGGACGCTTATGATATGTCAAAGCTCCCCCAGAATGTTTGCAATATTGGGCAGCTCCAGAACATATGGAGTATGTGCGCCTCTCTTTCTCCGAATCTGGGGCAGACTGCTGAGTCCACTCCAAAGTACCTACTAATGCGAACCGGCCTTAAATATGCTCTATGCAGCACATAGTAGTTAATTAATTTGAAGCGCGCACTCCGTGACACTTTCGGGGTGCGTTCTAGGATTTTGTCCGAGTCTTTCTCAGGTATTTGTTTACCGAGGTCCTCCTCTCATTGTGTTCGCAAGCGCTCCACATGACTAGCCTGTTACTCCTGTTTTGGGGTTATATTTACATGCAGGTTGGGCATTTGTCCTATTGAAGATTTTCCTAGGAAGACTGGAGATAAAATGTAACAGTTCCATTGGCAGTGTTGTAGTTTAAGAAAGTAACAAAAGCTACAGGGTCTCCCTTTGCAGACCGGTGCCAGTGCAGAGCCAGTGGAGTTCTAATAATCTAAACCTGCAAACATCGGGTGAGTCTAGCCAAACTCTCAAACACCATCCAGCTCTGCCACAAGGGCCAGGTCACCAACTGTCAACACTATGAGTGCCACAGCCTGTGCATATAGACCTCCGTTCTTATGCCATGGGTCAGATCCCAGCTATGCTGCTTCAGAGAGTCAGTGATTTAATAATAGCTGGATTTAATAACATTTTGCGTCATTGTTGTAGCACTTTTGTGTTGCAGGAACAAGGAAAAATGCTAGTAGATATTCACAAAGCCACGCAAGGGGCGATTTGTGCTGCCTTGATTGGCTTTGTAAAGAAATGTAACCTAGCACAGCGTTTTATATTTAATTCTGGGGGCGTTGCATGGATGGTGCATGCGCATTCCTGTGCATCCACCCATGGATTTCACACAATTACTATGCTTCCCAGAAGATGGCGTAATTAGGAGCAAAATATTTTGTGCCACACACATAAAAATAAGAATATGCGTCTAGGGATTCTTTTGCGCAGAAAGGTATCAATTCTTGCACAAAAACAATGCTCCTTGTAACGCAGGCACCCTTGCACCATGGTGCAAGGGTGCCTGCTGTTTGCGTAGACTACCTGAAGTGCACCATTTCTTAGTAGATATGACTCATTTTTGCTCTCTTCCTTTCACACAATGCTGCACTGTATTGCATGAAAGGCCACTAGTGTGCATAATCCAGAACTGTGAGACTGCTCAGCTGGAGTAGGGCCATCTATGTGATCCTGCACCCACTGCTGCATGGTGTCCTGGTGTGTCACTCTGCATCCCATTCTTTACCGCCTGGTCCATTTCCACCTAACCTCAAGTTTGGGACCCTGCTGCTGCTGTACCTTGTCCCTGTACTGCAGAGAGGGAAGCTCGGGGCTGCTGTAACAGATAGACCTGTACCTGTTCTGTGAGGAAGGAAATCTTTCACAGTTCCTCCTTGAGCTGTATCCCTTCTATCCAGAGGAGAAAGGTGCACCACTACTGCCTATGCCACCTGCTCTGGAAGGAAGGGAATGTGGTAGTGCTGCAAACTAGTCAGTCGACTCTTTATGAAGGCAGGCTCCCCATTCCTGGACACACCATGCCCCTTGCACCCCCACTTAAACCTTGTGTTTCTTCTCCTATTGGTTCCTGTGCGGCATCTTTCCCAGTAAGCTTCTTCTAGCCCTGTACTGCTCCTCACCCCGTGAACTCCTTGCATCTCCACACCCCCTATGCCCAGATTTGCTCCCCACCCCTGGACACTCCGCTGCTTCCTGCCCCCTACATGCCCCTACGCTCCCTGTGGACCCTGCACTGCTTCCTGTGCCCTCTACTGTTCTCTTTTCTCCTCCACCTCGGTTGCTCAATACCCTTTGGACCCAGCCCTGCTAACTGCCCACTGAACCCTGTGCTGCTCTTCGACTCCTCTCCTGCGGATTCTGAGCTGCTCTATGTCCATGGGCCATGCTCCTCTCTCCGCCACCTTCGGAGAATGCATTGTTAGTCCCCTCTCTGGGCCATGCACTGTTCTGTACCCCTCCTGGACCTGTGCTTCTCTGTGCCCACTCTGTACCATGCACATTTCTGCCCCAAAGACCCTCGACCCACTGCTGCTCTCTGCCCCTTCTGACCCTCTGACCCTTGTGCTGCTTGTTGAATCCTGTACTGCTCTATCCCCTGTAGCCCTGCATAGGACAGTCTTCCTTACATGGTGAACTGCTCCCAACTTACTGCCTCTTCCCAACATTAATTCTGGCAATTGGTGTGGTTGTTGTATAGTGATACATTACTCCCCACCCATCACTAACATGCAAAACAGTTACAGAATGGGCAGAAGCAGTGCATGATTCACTAAATATGGGGCATAAGCATGTGTTTCGCCACCTATATTCTACCTCTCCTGTGCATTACTCAGGCTTGTAAATATCTTTTTAATGCACAATTTCCTGTTTCATGGAAGCAGGAAAAAACTCTGCCCCTATTAAAAAAAAAACCTCTGCGGACCCCAGTTAGCAGTCCAACTATAGGCCAATATGGATCAGTTACTTACCTGTAATCCTAGTTCTCTTCCAGGGGTATCCTCATCAAAATCATAAGGATTAGAATATTCCCACCCATGCACGGGACCCCGGAAACACTATATTATATGTGCCCCACATATATATAACCATATATATATATATATACATATATATATATATATAAAAAATAAGCAATTGCAGTCTAATAAACACCAGAGCTGAATCATGCTGTAAAGAATTTCCACCATACATGAATAACATGCATTAGAAACATGAGAAACAACAACAAAGTTTGTTTAGAAACTGTTTTAATGCTTAGAAAGCAGTAGAAATTCTCATAGAACACTGAAAGCATAGAAAGCTCCCAGGCTGCATTGCAAATACACAGTCTAAAAAGACTGTAAGACTAACCTGTAGCTGTATAGCAATAAACTGACAACGTGCCTTTAAGGCACTCATGACCCCCAGCTTCAGCATCATGCCTCAGGAGTGACAGTTAGGTCAGCCGTTCTTTGCGGAGACTGAAAAAACCATTGAACAAGGAGGTTAACAATCTCCAAATTAAAATAGTCCTTTGCCCGGGGAGGCGGGAGGGTTGCTTATGACTTTGATGAGGATACCCCTGGAAGAGAACTAGGATTACAGGTAAGTAACTAAGCCTTCTCTTCCAGGGGATCCTCATCAATAGTCATAAGCATTAGAATAGAATAGCGAGCCTCACCTCATCTCCCTGCGGGCAAAGGAGAACACAGAAAACTTGATCAGTAAGCCTAGTAAAAACCAAGCTAGGATAGAGGAAACCACTATCTGAACAGATTTCTCAAGGAGGCCTGGCCTACTTGAGCATCAGCCCTGGAATCAGATTCTAGGCCGCAGTGCCTGGTTAAAGTATGAACTGATTTCCAGGTTGCGGCCTTGCAAATTTCTGACATAGGGACGTCATGCAAGAAAGCAAAAGTGGCCGCTTTCCCCCTGGTGGAATGTGCCTTGGGAGGTAAAGGTAAGGGTCTTTTTGCCAGCTGGTAAGCTAAGGTAATGCATGAAACAATCCATCTCGAAATGGATCTCTTAGCGGCTGGGAAGCCTGTTCTCATGGCGCCATAATTAACAAACAGTTGATCTGTCTTCCTTATTTCCTTGGTACTTTGTAAGTAGAACTTAAGCACCCTCTTAAGGTCTATGGAATGAAACAACCGCTCAGCTGGGGTCGCTGGATCAGGGAAGAAAGATGGCAGGGAAATAGACTGATTGATGTGAAAATCAGACACCACCTCAGGGAGAAAAGAAGGATGCGCCCTTAAGACTAATCTGTTATGGTGGAACACAGTTTAAGGCTCATTGGTACACAATGCCTGGATCTCGCTTACTCTGCGCGCTGATGTAATTGCTACCAGAAAAGCGGCCTTCCAAGACAAATGCTGCAAGGAAGCTCTGTGGATTGGTTCAAAAGGAGGGCCCATCAACTTTGATAACACCAGGTTTAACTCCCTCGGAGGAGAAGGGTTTCGAACAGTGGGATACACTTTCTTTAAACCCTGTACGAAGTACTTGACCACCTTCATCTGGGAAAAGGAGGGCTGACTAGGCGACTTCCTGTACGCCGTAATGGCAGATAAATGCACCCTGATAGAAGCATACTTAAGACCAGATCTTGCTAGATACAGAAGGTAAGGGAAGATGACATCTTCCTGCCCCTTCGTAGGATCAACTTTTTTAGTATAAGCAGAAATCCGAAACATGTACCAACCACTGACTTGATTTGTGTTTGGAAGGATTGTTGAGTTATTGAATTTGACTCCCAAGTTAACTGTTTCCCCCTGAGGGCCTGGGCGTAGGGTGTTTTTAGGCCAAAAGACCTGACATGTTTCTGGAGATTTGTGACCGAAGAATAGTATTTTGGTTTTGTCTGCATTGCGTTTTAGTTGATGGGTTGTCATCTAGTGAAAAACTGCTATAAGGCAGGTTTTGATGGCTCTTCTGCAATCTCGTCTCCCCTCCCACAATTGAACAACAACTGAGTATAATCTGCTTATGAAATCACTTTTGCCCCCAAGGCTTCTGCCAGCTGGGCTAAAGGGGTAAGGTACACCAGCCAACTAAAACGCAATGCAGACAAAACCTAAATAGTATTCTTCGGTGACAAATCTCCTGAAACATGTAACGTCTTTTGGCCTAAAAACACCCTACGCCCAGGCCCTCAGGAGGAAACAGTTAACATGGGAGTCAAATTCAATAACTCAACAATCCTTCCAAACACAAATCAAGTCAGTGGTTGGTACATGTTTCGGATTTCTGATTTTACTAAAAAAGGTTTTGCATTTCCTTTTAATTTCCTGCAAAAACGGCAGGTGTCCAGGCACTTATAACCTATATGTTGGACTATGGAAGTGTCCTATATTGGGAACTTCCTTACTACCTGCTCAGTAGTTCGGGTGGTCCAGAATATGGCGGCCTGTATCCTACTTAACCTGCCTCCGAGAACACACGTGTCCCTGCACCTGGGTGCCCTTCACTGGCTCCCTATAAGGAAGAGAATTCTCTTCAAAACACTTGGTCTGGTCCATAAGGCACATCATCATACAGGTGCAGGCTAGCTTAGGACCAGAATCAATTTATATGTCCCCGCTAGAAACCTGCTGTCAGCTAATACCTTTCTGGTGAGGATCCCTAAAATTCACCGCATCAGAACCGGAGGACAGACCTTCTCTTATCTTGGGCCAGCTGTATGGAACAAACTGCCTCCTGAGCTACTCTCCGTGGATGCTACTTCATTGTTTAAGAAGAAGCTTAAAGCCTGGCTTTTTCAACAAGAGTAGATGATCCGATTGCATTCTATAGGTGGTCAATAAGCACTGGGCGGAATAGTTTAGGAGGTTAAACTGCCCACTGCAGCAATCAAAGACTGTTTCCTGGGCATGGCGGCGCTGATCAGCATAGGCTTTCCTTTGACTCTAATGAGTAGCATTGGTGTTATGAAGTTTGTTAGTATTTACTGATTGATCTGATGTCCATTGAGGTAGTTTTGTTCTGATGGCTCTCCCAAACAACAAAGTAGCTGGGCCCTCACACCTTGTGGATTGAGGAGTTGATTGATAAGCTCAGAGGGCCGGCACATAGATTGGTTCAAGTCGATCTCTTCCATGGATGTTCTCTGAATTAACCTCTTAAAGGTGGCCATAAATCTTTCGACCACACCAGTGGCTTGGGGCCAGAGGGGTGTCCTTCTTTGGTGTTTGACATTGAGTCATAAAAGAAACTCTTTGAACCCTTTGCTGTTGAACGGTGGCCCATTATCGGATTTTAGGATCTCTGGTATACCCCAAGTTGCAAAGATGTCATCAAGCCTTTCTATGACCTTATCATGAGTTGTCAAAGATCGTCTTTTCACCGAAGGAAAACATGAATATTCATCTATGACTGCCATGAAATTCTGTCAATCCAGTGTTGGTCTGAAGACGTCAACTGCAACTCTCTCCCAAGCATGGGCAGGAAGGTCAGACATGGTCACAGGGTGCTGCCTCACCTTGGGGGACAGGCAGTTGCAGATGTGGCATGCTTTTAATTTCTTTTCTTCTCGCTCATCTAGTCGAGGGAACCATGTTCTGTCAGTCAATGCTCTCTTGGTGGCTACAATGCCACAGTGTCCCTCATGGGCGAACTCGAGGACCTGTTTCCTGAGGCTCTCAGGTATGATGATTCTCAAGCCTCTCAGTATTATGCCTTCTTGTGTAACTGCTAACTCATCCTGTTCGTTTTTGAACTTTTGGAATTCAGTATCATCGCCAGAGTCTGTGAGCATCGTCTCCATGATTGTGTCTCAATAAGTTCTTTTATGATAGTCATGTCTTTGTCTGTGTTGGCTGCAGCAATGATTTGCTCCACAGGCAGGGCTGCTAGTGTGCTGGACCTCACAATGAAATTTAGATATTCTTCTGTTATCCAAGAGGTCAAACTAGGGGGTGTAGTGGCACTCGTGAAAAGTAATCCGCTGGTTTCTGATCCTTCCCTGGTTTGTGCACAATCTCATTGTCAGACACATGCAGCTTCCACCCCCAACTTTCGATGTGAGGGGGCATCTCAGCCTTCGGGGTTTCCAAAAACACTGAGCAATGTCTGGTGGTCTATGATGACAGTGAATCGTTTCCCATAGAGGAATACATGAAAATGTTTTCCGGCCCACACCATAGCCAAGTAGTCCTCCTCCATTTGAGAGTAGGCACGTTCTGTGTCAGACAGGCTTTGACTGGCAAAGGCCACTATGTATCTCTGATCATTCTGATGTCCGTTGTGTTGAGCAAGGATTACATGCAGCCCCACCGGGCTTGCATCTACAATAACTTCGGTGTGTAGCTTCAGGTTGAAGTAGGCCATTTCTGTTGCATTCTCAATTGCATGTTTTATTTCTTTATACTTTGATCGCATTCAGTGGGTCACTGAAAAGGAAGATTTTCCTCTGTCAAGTCTCTTAATGGGGCACTTACTGTGGCAAAGTTATGAATGTAACTTGAGCATTAACTGGCCATGCCTAGAAAGGTTTGCAGCATTGTAACATCTAGTAGGGGTGCAAGTGGATGACAGTTCTTGCACCTAATTTTGATCTGGAGTCATTCCCCCTTCTGAGAATATGTGTCCAAAAAACGTAAGTTTGTTTTTGTGAATTTCACATTTTGCTGCGTTCAAAATGTGACCTGCAGCAGCAAGTGAATGGCACACTTGAGAGAGGGCTTTGTCGAGTTCTTTCTGGGTTCTCCCCAAGACCAGTATGTCGTCACTGTAATTGAAAGCATGTGTAACAGGTTGGATTATTCTGTGGAAAACATCCTGAACTATCTCAGCAGCCGAAGATACTCCAAAATCCAGTCTCTTGAATCTGAACAAACCAACATGAGTTATAAATGTGGTATATATCTGCAGTTCTCTTGAGTTGGTGGTACCCTTTGTTTAGGTCAAGATGGGAAAAGACTTTAGCTCAAGTCAGTTGCATGATCATATCTGCTATATGGGGATCAGGGTGTCTCTACCTCTCAATGGCTCAGTTTGGCTCATGCTTATCAGCACATGCACACAGCTCCAGTACTGTCCTTTTTTGGTACCACTGCTATGGGTGCAAACCATGGCGTAGAGACTCTGGAACGTTCAATGATGTCATGTGTCAAAATTGTTGCCAACTCTTTTCAACAGCTTCTTGCAATTATAAAGTGAGTCTACCGTCCACCTTCAATGTAATTCTGGGACAGTGTCCGAAAGAAGTTTGGCGCATTGTTTGGTGAATTTTGTTTGTACATAAGTCTTCTTCACAGGCTGCTAACCCCACATGTGCACACCGTCTTTTGCGAACATCATCAGCATGCATCTTTTTCGCTGGTACTCGATAGCGATGTTGAAGAGCATTTGTACGATGAACTTGATGACAATTGCTTTTGCTTGGTCTCTACTTGTTGTAGCTGATGTTGCTTTTTGACTTTGTGGGCGTGTCAAGAGTGCTTCTGGTACATTCTCGTGTCCATCTTTTCTTTCCGTCATGACGCACTTGATGTTTCCTTAGTTTGACATACACTTATGAAGTGGTTGTCTTTCCCACAACCCTTACAGATTTGTACTATGGCTGGTCATTTGCCTTCATGGTGAAATAAAAATCCACATTGGAAGCACAGTTTTGTCTTCTTTACAACATTAACTGATGTGCAAGTAGTTTGTGCTTGCTTTTCATTGTCAACGCTGATTCATTGTGCGATGTCCCTGCTTCCATGTCAGCAACTTGTCATTCTGCTCATTCCTCAACTCTCGTAGCCATCAGTATTTTCTCTCTCAACTTGTGCCTTCTAAAAGAATCTGAAAGACAGCCATTGATGACTTTCTGGCACATGGCTTCCTTATTAGTA
Source organism: Lissotriton vulgaris (assembly GCF_964263255.1). Classification (NCBI taxonomy): domain Eukaryota; kingdom Metazoa; phylum Chordata; class Amphibia; order Caudata; family Salamandridae; genus Lissotriton; species Lissotriton vulgaris. The sequence continues at coordinate 1,624,450,087 of NC_141685.1, read as the reverse complement.
AAGTCAGAGAACTTGCATTGTTTAATAAGTGTGTTAAGTCTCAACAAACTCATCCATTGTTTCACAGGTCTGTTGTGGTGCTTTGTTAAAGATATACCTTTTATAATCAACATTCGGCTTAGAATCGAACATGGCTTCTAGCGCTTCTTTCACCTTTAGGTACGATGTTCCATCAGTCTGTGAAATTTTGTTTAGTGCTTCTTTCACTCCATCACCTGCAAGTTTTTTAAATATTTGATGATTTTCTAATCATCTTTCTCTAACGCAGCTATGTAGTCATGAATGTTTCAATCCATGCAGTCTACCTGGCACAAATGTACTGTTTCTTGGATTTGTCGAATGGCGGTGGTGGCTTGAAGAACACTGCTGCATTGTATTTCAAGCTCTCTTCTGACACCATTGTGCTAACACGTGTTGTTTAACTGATTTTGCTGTGCAGGGTGGCTCCAACAATTTCTGCAAGCATCAGTCGCGTGCAGAAGCATGTGTGTCAGAGTGTTTCAGTCGCCCCTGACTGTGAGTATACTCTCTGTTTCGTGTACCTTGTTGGCATTGTTGTTATTTTCTTGCTTTGTCTGAATAGTTGCTTTACGTTCGAGGTGAAGTGTCTCTGCCCACAGCCTCACCAGCGCTATTGGTGGGCGTTTTGAAATATGCTCCTCTGTGGGGCGTTTGATTGCTTCTGCTGCAGTGTATGGGCTGGAGCACAGCTTTAACTCCATGTGTGCTGGTCGCAGACTGCTTTGCCTTGATTCAGGGCACATATGGCACGCACAAGCAGTTTGCCGTACCGTTGCAAACTCTCAGGGGAAAATTAGATTCCACGGGCATGTAATCCCATCCCGGTCGCCAGTTGCAGCGCATGAACTCTGCTGCTCCTGCCCAGATGAATAAAGGCCCTTCAGCAAGCAGAATGCACGAGGCAGCAAACAGAGCAGACTCTCCATCCTGAAGCGGGCCTCCTATTCGCTTCAGTACATACCTACCTCTAAGGGGCAACTAGGGCAGATACCCTAGGACCCAAGGGGCAGTTTACTGGTCTGACACTGACATGCATGAAAGTTATTTGGTGCTGAGAATGTTTCTTAAGTAACACGTATATAGAGGCCTTTAAAAGAGATGCTAGATATCTCACCAACTAGGGCATAATATCTTACAGATGTCAAAGAGCACTGATAATAGAAATAACTTTCATAATAACACATCAAGAACATGACATTGGCATCACACGCACCCCTGGTGCTACATTTGTTTAATTCTCATTACAAGATCTCTTGATTTGATTTTGTTCCTAGTACGACACATTGGTAGGAGGGCACTATCAGCATTTACTCATGAACTGGCCACAGGGGGTGCTACTGCTAGAGCTGGTTGTAAAGAGCTGTAGCCGTCAATATACTATAGGGCGCATCCGGGACTAAAAAGCCACTGGGCACATGTTTAGAATTTCACTATATAATAGTAGTAACTTGGCAACCAATGACACGTATTCTTACACAAGGAGAGGAGGTGGGTCCTGCAGAGGGTAAGGAGTGAAGAAATAGAGCACTGTAGTAAATTGAGATCAAATGTATGAGATCAGTTCTTAAAAATGTGTACTTTAATACCGTTTCACAATAATTACCAATTTAAAAGTTCTGGAATTAAAGGGTACATTTTTATTATCAAAATGCCACGAATATTGATCATAAATATCAATACAAATAAAATATAATCAGTTCATACAAATAACACAGAGCAGAAGAGGAAAATATATGATATTGAACACCATTTTTAGGTCGAGCTAGACAGCGCAGCTGTCTCTTTGAGACCTGCTGTAATCAGTCTGTGTGCATCAAGTCCATCCCCTTTTTTGCTATTGCTTTTCATTTGTCTATGTCAATGTACTTTGAAAATCCGTGCTTGCTAGTGGTCAGTCCAGCCTCTTTATTTCGCCTTTCTCTCTTTTGTTCCTCCCACAGAGCAGAAGCTCAGTACTGTCTCTTTCCTCTATGGTTCTTTATCTGTTCTCTGGGGGGACTCTGGGGGGACTCTTTTCTTTCTTGTTGTGTTACAGCTGCCTCCCCAGCCCTTCTTGTTAATTATTGTTGCATCAGCGCTGCTACCATTTCAGGAGCGCTGAGCTGTTTTCGGTTTTAGGTCGAGCTAGACAGCGCATGCGCTGTCTTTTCAAGACCTGCTGTAATGAGTCTGTGGGCTTGAAGTTTTTTCATTTTTTTACCTCCGTTCTTTCTATTTGCTGGCCGCATTGTCATTTGATCATTCTTTTATTTATTGGTTTACGGCATGCATTTGTCTTGCCTCTTTTATTAATGACCCTCTCCGAGAACACCGGCCAAGTACAGTCTTCTTCCTCCACGTAGTGTTATAGCATTGCAGTGGCAAACTTTTTTTCCTTTTCGCTTAGTTATTTCGTTTGTTTAGGAGATTTGTAGCAATGGTAAATATTATTTGCATGAGACATTTCATATTTAAATGTTACGCATGTTTATTTCTAGCTTCCGTAACATTGTTGAACTACTACCAAGTGCCTTCGCTGCTCCCCCGATACTTTTCTAACATCCAGCCTTTGTTTTAATGGCAGTTAAACCCATTGTTAAATCGAAAACAAAAACACTCTGACCTGTTCCTTGTAGAGGAAGAAAAAACATTACGATTCATCTGAGTGAAAAATGTACGCAGCAGTGATTATACTGATGCCTAGAAAAAAACAGCTCTCTGAATTTATTTTGAATAGGCATAACTTACTTATTTGGCTTTTAAAGTGCAATTCCAAGGCCAAAGTAAAGAATCCAGCTGTACCTTAGTGATGCTTTCGAAAGCAAGATATTAGTAAACACACATTTTGTAACTACTGCCAAGCGCCTTCGCTAGTCCTGTGGGATTATTCTAACATCCAGTCTTTGTGACACTGCTTGGGTGCAATGGCAGAAATGTCTATATAGGAGTTTGTAAGTGACTCAAAATCCAAACAACGCTAGAAGTGAGAAAATACTAAGTGACATACTATAAATCAGGACAGTAATTCTAATTGATCCCACACTATATGGTTCATCACCCCGTATTTTATTTGCGTTTTAATCTTGTAGCAAGGTGGGTGTTGGACTTGGCCCTTTTTGCAGGGTCATCCCTAAACTTTTTGCCTTTCTCCTAGCCTTTTTTTTGGACATGGTGTTGGTGGTTTTAGGACTCTGGGTACTTTAGCACTGCTGTCAAGTGTAAAGTGCGTGCGCTCTCTATGTTAAAGATGGTAAGATTGGTCTACACCTGTTTGGCCTCTTTAGTTTACCTGTCAGGCCCCTGTAAAGTGATATCCCAGATACCCAGGGCTGGTAAATTAAATGCTACTGGTGGGCTTGCAGCGCTGATTGTGCCACCCACCAAAGTAGCCTTTCAAACCTATCCCAGACCTCTGCCACTACGGGGCCTGTGCGCGTGTTACTGCCGCTGTGACGTGGCACCTAAAGTGTGTGCCATGTCCGTGGCCCCCCTTTTACTACATGTCAGTCACCCCTAAGATAGGCCCTAGCTAGCCCTATGGGCAGGGTGCATTGTAGGTAAAAGATAGGACATGTACCTTAAGTGTGTGACTTGTCCTGGTAGTGACAAACAGCCATTTTAGTTTCTCACTACTGTGGGGCTGTCCTCCCATAGGAATGCATTGGGGATTCCCTGATAAGTGTTTCAGTGGTAATCCCTGATATAAGAGGCGCAGCGAGGTCAAGTTTGGTATGTTTGGAATAGTGATAGTAAATGCTACGCAATGGTGTGCGCAGATTTATTATAACTATTTTAGAAATGCCACTTTTAGAAGTTGGCATTTCTGTGTGCTATGTGTCTGCCTACCTGATGTGAATTGCATGTCTGGCTTTTTTTGGGGCTGGGAGGTGTGTGTGGCTCCAGGAGGGGCAGGGTGAGTCAGCGCTAGGCTGAATGGGACATCTACATTTTGAGTAGTGGGAGGAGAAGTCCCTGGTCCCTGAATAGGATAGTGCCTGCCCTAGTGAATGCAGGCTCCGCCCCCTTGTGGTGTATCTGATGACGAGCCCCCACCTAACAAAGGGGAAGAGGAGCTTGGAAAACAAAGGGTTCCAAATCCCCCTGAACCAGTTGCATCTGGTTCCCCCATGCCCTGCACTGCTGACAAAGAAATCCTTAGTATAAATATAGAGGCCGTGACCCCATGAGGGTGCCTTACCTGACTTGGGGGCGTACTGCTGCTGGGGCCCAGGAGGAACCGCCATTGGGGCTTACTGCCCTGCTGCAGGGCCCTGTGTGCTGGCCTCCCTGGGCCCAGCTGTGCCCTGGACCTAGAGGAACATTTTGTGTGGGCTTGTTCTTTATCCAGGACCTTCAGGGCTTTTGTTGAGGAGCTGTGACATCTTGCGTCCTGTGAGCGCTAGATCTTGATTTTCCCCAGAAGAGAGTAAGGAGCTGGCGGCGTGCAGCACGCTGCCGTCGTGATCATAGAGGGAACCCCACCGTGGGGATTCCCCCTCATTGCTGGGACGAGCGGGTGCCCACCCCGCCTTTATGCCACCCTTTTCTCTCTTTAATTTGTGGGTGCCCACCCCGCATTTCCATCGCCTATACCGGGAGTCCACCCCAATTTATACCTTTAAAAACTGAAGTGGGAACCCACCCTGACGGTTTGTGCCCCCCCCTACCCCCTCTGACGGTTTGTGCCCCCCTGCGCGAGGCCGCCCCCGCGAACACAGAGGATCCACAAAGATGCTGCTGCACTGCCCGCGGCGACTCGGAAGGCAGGCCAGTTGTCTGTCGTGGGCAGGGCCGAGGCAGGAAGTGGTAGCATGGCCAAGCGGGGCTCCCGTGCATGGTGAGAGCGCCGCAGTGCTGATTGCGAGAACGAGGGGGCTCTCCGAAGTGTGTTGAGTGCCTGAAGCGGCACGCAAAGTTGCGGCAGAGTGGTGGGGGCCAAGACACATTGTCGTATCCTGCCCCCAACACAGTTAAGGAAGTCTGACCAGGAAGTCAGTCGCGTCCGCCTGACTGTGGGTGGAGCCTGCTGGGAAGCACGAGAGCATCGCAGGCTCCTTTTCCGCACCCCCCCCTTTGCTCCCGGTCCAGCAGGAAAGCCACTGGAAGGCAGGAGAAGGCCTGCAGCTGATCAGCGGGGCTCCAGTGGTGAAGGGAGAGCCCCGCATTTTGCTTCACTGGCCCAAAAGAAGAAATCCAGGCGGGAGCCTACACCGCCTGCTTGACACCAATAACGCGAGGAGAAGGAGTCCTGTGCCACCGTCTCACTGGTATCTGCAGGAAGGAGTCCTGGAGCAGAGGAGAGGAGTCCCTGAGCCGCCCTGGTGAGTGGGTCTTTATGTTGCCTATTGTGGATGCCTGGGTGGTCCCGCAGGAGAGCGGGCCACTCCAATGTTAGGGCACGTTCGGTTTTAAGGGTCCCAGTGGGGGACTCCAGAGGGGCCGAGTTGGAAGCTCGGTGGAGTTGTGTGTCGGGGCAGATTGTCGATGCCCTCCCCCTTGGTCGCTCCTGAGGCACAGTGGTGCAGGTCTCGCCTACATTTCTGCCACAGCTGCCCCGCCTGACAGTGAGCAGCTGTAACATTGCGCATATAGGTTTGAAGAGTCCTAGTGGGGGCACTCAAGACCAGGAGCGCCAGTGCCCATTATGTCCGCGGTCGTGGGCACCTGCAAAGTTTGGGGGCATTTTGGTGATGAGGAGGGGGGTGAGGTACACTCCCCCAAGCCCCAGGGCATTGCGCACTTGTTGGTTTGCTGCATTGGCAGCTAGAGGGCCAGTAGACAGTCCTGTAGAGCCCTGACATTTCTGGACATAGGGCATTTGAGCCCTAGAGAAGGCTAGTTGGCGTGGAGGTCCCTTTTATGTGGTAGGCCCAAGGCCATAATGTGATCCCTAATGTGTGATGTATTGATGCTTAAGATGTTATGCATAACATGTTAACGCTAATGATGTTTGGGGCCTAATGTGATTTATTGCCCCATGTCATTTATGTGATGCCTAGGACAAATGTGATTTATGCACCATGAGTATTGCCTAATGTGTTTGGGCTGCAGAGGTCCTAGTGCATAATGTATTTATGCTTAGGACAGTGTCTTATGCTAATAGGATAATGCTTAGTTCATTATTGTACCAGTAATTACTGGTTCGGTTTTTTACTTACTTACCCTTTCTGATGGTGGCCCAATTGGCCTTGTCATGTGTATATAATCCCTTGTGAATATTGCCTGTGCCAGTTGGCACAGTGCAATTGTGTGCTTTTGTTTCTAATGTGTTTATGATAATACAAAGGCTATTTTTTATATAACCTTGTGTGGAGTTTCTTTTATGGTGTGCCTAGTTTGTTGCTGCTGGGTGTATGTTGTTCACAAACGCTTTACACATTGCCTCTGGGATAAGCCTAGCTGCTTGTGGCAAGCTACCAAGTGGGTGAGCAGGGGATATATTCTGCCTGTAACTCCCTTGCCCTGACTAGAGTGGTGGTTTCTGCCTGGCTTTGGCGCAAGCCTTGGTCAACCAGTAATCCCATTTCTAACATTGGTGGCAGCGATGGGATAAGGCTTGCGTTTGCGCAGTACCACGGCAACAACTGGTTGCACAACAAACTCTGCATTTAGATAATCAGGTGTTTGGGGATTATTTTTCCTGATTTGGTTTTCTCCTCAAGATGGTGTTTCTGCACTTTTATTTTGGTGGCAGAAGAGAGAATATGACAGGGCAGGGACACCAGTAGGTGGAGAGCATTCCATAGAAAGGGAGTCCCTTGCTAGGTCCATTGCCTTTCCCCGTCCCCAGAGGAGTGGGTGGATAGGAGGGAAGAAAGGGAGCGTGGAGGAGGAAAAGCTAGCTCTTAAGTGTAGGTTATCTCCTGAGTGTAGTTTGAGTTGTCTGGATTCACCAGTAAGGGTGGATACAGTGGTGGCAGCAATATGGAGTCCAGTGCAAGAAGTCCCATTCCCAGTTCCCAGAGTATGGTACCTGGTTCCCAGTAAGAGGGGGACAGGTTGAGATTCAGGGGCAGTAAGGAACTGTCTCACCAGTCTTTGGGGGAGTTTGTGGATGAATGTTGTGATGCACTGGACAATTGGGTGATGGTTAGCACGGCAAATGATTTTGAAGGGCTGTTCAATCTGTGTGACAGAGAACACGTGTTCAGTAACTGTTTTCCACGGTTGCGCCAATACCTGTTGGAGTGTGAGTTCTCTGATCCCAGGCAGTTTGGAACTGCACTGATGAGAGGAAGAGTGGAGAATGGTTACTCTGTGCCAGGGGCTACCCCCCCCCCCACTCTGTGGATTGGCAAGAACCAGTGACATCTTGGTGGCCTAGGGCCTGGTCCTGGCCAGGGACAGCTAAGGAGTACCAGTGGGGTAGCCTAGTTGGTCCTTAGAGCTTTTGACAGAGGGAACCACGAGGGTTCAGAGTGGAGTAGAACTGGAGGGTGTCCCTGCAGTTGCGGACCCGAGTCCATGTTCTATCGCCCAAGGCAGGGAAGCCCATCAAGGTGGTGACTGGTCTACCCTGCGTTTTGGCTGGAAGGGGGTTGTGTTGGACTTGGCCCGTTTTTGCAGGGTCATCCCTAAAGTTTTTGCCTATCTCCTAGCCTTTTTTAGGTCTCGCACTTGGCGACGCATGTCGCCAGCGAGACCTATTGTGGTTCTGTTGCCTTCCAAGTGGTACAGACCGGAGCACGAGCAGACTCCGGTCTGTGAACGCGCTTCACAGAAACAGTGAACAGCTTGTGCGCGCGTTAATTATAGTTGAGCACGCGCAACACGTCTTCCAGAGAGGAGCACTCAACTATAATTAACGCGCGCACAAGTTGTTCACTGTTTTTTTTTCTTTTCGGGACACGCTTGTTAGTGGGAGTTGGGGCCGCGGCAAGTGCCAATTCAAAAGTAGAGTTTAGTCTTTGAGAGAAGGCGCACTCACAAGTGCCAGCTTATAGTGTTTTTTTTCTTTAAAAATAATTGAGCGGTGTGAACACTGCCAGCACGACGCCTCGTCCACACAATAATGTTTGTGATTAGGAGTTTAAAAACGAATTACTTTTCAGTAGTGTCTACGCAATAATGTTATTTTTACTGGTCTGGTTCACTTTCGTTTTACTGCAAAAAGACGTTGCGGAATCCCCCCCAAAAAGTACATTAAGAACAAAGTAAAACCAATATCTATATATTTAAAATTGGCCCTCTCAACGAAACCTCAGCACTCAAAAGAGTTTTATAAAATATTGAGAGGTGTAAACACTGCCAGCACGACGTCCCTTCCATACAATAATGTTTGTGATAAAGAGTTTTGAAACCAAATTACTTTTCAGCTGCAAACACAGTCTACGCAATACGATGTTGTTCAGTTTCACTTTCGTTTTACAGCAAAAAGACCTCGCGGAAGGACCTCCTCCCTCACAGCAGTTGCTGCAAATTAACGAATCCACCCGCCCCCCAAAAAAGTACATTAGGAACAAACTAAAACCAATATCTATATATTTAAAATTGGCACTCTCCCCGAAACCTCCGCACTCAAAAGAGTTTTTATAAAATACTGAGGTGTGAACACTGCCAGCACGACGTCGCTTCCATACAATAATGTTTATGTGAAACTGTTTAAAAAACAAAATTACTTTTCAGCTGCAAGCACCGTCTACGCAATACCATGTTATTTTTAGTTCAGTTTCACTTAACTGCAAGAAGACCTCACGGAAGGACCTCCTCCCTCACAGAAGTCACTGCAAATTTACTATTACCCCACCACCCAAAAAAATGCCCCACCCAAAAAAGTGCATTAGGAACTTAAACCAATATCTATATATTTAAAATTGACCCTCTCCCCGAAACCTCAGCACTCAAAAGTTTTATACCTTCTATAGAGAAAAAAAAAAGTAGGCCATAATTGAAAACGCATTTCGGGAAATAAAATTTTGAGTTTTTCGTCGACAGTGGGGCAATATAATTTAAAAGGAGCATCACAACGGGTACTTTTTCCCGAACACCGTGTTATATAATGCACTGGTTCTGCGCACGCCCCCTGCATGCATGCCGCCCCCCCAAGCGTTGCAAGGCCATGGCGCGGGCTCTCACCTGTTCGGAGACGGCCCGGAAGAGGCATGAGGCGTCCTTGGCGGTCAGCTTGCGGTACAGCTTCAGAGAGCCGAGGAAGTCGTCCATGGTCACCACGTTGAGGGACTTCTGCCCGAAGTACTTCTTCATTCCCCGCTGCAAGGTGGCGGTTGGATGCTGTGGGCCATGTCAGTGCTCTGCGGCCCTTGATCAGGGCTCAGGGGCTGCACATGAGGGCAGGAGCCTCGCACCTGCGCGAACGCACGACACGCCGCAGCCCCGTCGCCCACAGGCCTGCCCGGGGAGCCTCCGACCTCCCGGGCAGCAAGCATGTCGCCTGTTTTGCAGGCTGGGCACCCCCAGCTGCAAGCGTGCACCACCCCACCTTTTTACAAAGTTGCAACGCTCGGATGTTTTTCTGCTCTGAAGAAGGTACGTCAAGAGGTTTATCAAACACTCATTTAAATGTCTTTGGAACGAGGACTGCAAGGCATTAGCCTTTAAACAGTGACGTATGCTAGTTAACAATCAATAAAGACCTATTTTTGTCACACCTGCTCACTCACCCCCATCATAACTGCGTGTGGCCCCTTCGCAATTTCAACAGGCCCAGTACCTAAAGTGGTATAATTTAGCGTTCTCCAGTCAGAACTTTACCATACTCGAAAAATATAGTTACATTCCATTGGCTTATATTAATTACCCACCCTGCAAATTCACAACGTCCCCTAAATTTGCCCTGATTTAACTTAAGTTGAAAAAGTCTCTGCGCCCCCTTCCCCCTCCGCAAACCTTATTGGAAGTTTGACATGAGCACCAGTTACGTTACATAAGGACACACTCTTTATATGGTTTGGCTTGACTGTGCAGCTTTCAGACAATTTATGTAGCCATCCCTAGTGAGGGGCTATGGCTCCGCCCACACATTGGAAGTCAGGAGTACATGTTTTGATAGGGCACAAGGTGTGTGCTTCCGCAAAAAAAATACTTACCCTCCATACAGCTGAAATTATATTGTTTATTTATCCTGCTGGCTAATTTTGAACTTTGATGGGCATACACATGACATTGGAATGCTATTAAAGTGTCTTAGACAATTAGAAAATGAATGTTGTTTTTCTCTGGTATCAGCAAAATTGGGAGGATGGCAGTCATTATCCTACATGGAGTTTAAAAGTGGCTTGGCACTTCCAATGTCACCTGACCTTCTTACCTAGACCAATATTACCTAAGCCAGTAGGTAGTTAGAATTAGGATGTAGTTTCCATAGGAAGAGGGTTTTTTCATTTACCAGTAACTCTAGCATCCTTTGATGAATCCTCCCAAAATTCTTAAAGCTAATTTGCCACTCACTTTAGCTGCTGTCTTGAACGTTTCGTGGTGCTCCTTCAAGCAGAGGGGGGAGGCGGGGCAGAGAAAAGAGAGGAGAGCCCCCCAAAATGTGTTTTCACTGTGTTACTTTCCATAGGAAAGATGATACACGGCTACAGACCGAACAGCTGAACGGAATGACACCAAATTTGGCTGCAAGGTAGATGTCAGTTCAGGAAAGTGCCTGTTTGTGATTTGGTCAGTGACAGCTCCTCCACTAAGGCGGAGGAGCATCAGCCCACTGATTTTAAGCAGTGTAAATAAAGAAAACATAAAATGATAACAACACAGTGTCTGTGCTGCTTTGCCAGCGTGGCTGATCTGCTCTCAGAGCAGGTCTGAGGAGGAGTGGTTTGGCCTATACGGCCAGCCAAACAGTCATGCGCACTATGAATGTTTACCATACAGACTTCATTAAAGGCCTGCATGGAGAAAATGTCCAGGCCCCCTGTTTCCATCTCAGTGCCGAACCACGGTGCACAGACCAATCACAATCCTTCATTGCAGCGTTGAAGTTGATCAGGGGAGCCTGAGTGCTTGTAATCACAACGCTGAAAGTTGCTTGAGCGTTATTAGATGTGAGGGCTCTGGCGAGGCTCTTCCTCATGGACTGGTGTGTATGCTGCCTCCAGGCCTCGCATGACCCCTCAAACGCCATACTGAAACCCATGCCCCCTACATGCCAAGATGACTCGAGCGTCAAGGGGAGAGGCGTGAGGGAGGGCCTGTTTACTGCCACGCACGGACGCATCTTCCAGCCGTTATTGGAAAACAGGGCAAGGGTTCTTGGCACGGGGAGAGTACGAATCAACCAGAAATATATATTTTTTCCCAACAGCTTGATTTTCAACATGGCATTGTGTTACAAACAAGTGTTTACATTAATATAATAAAAGGACCTGCCACACCAATTATAAATTCAGTTTAAGGCAACATTCACATCAACGGACACATGTAGTAGGGACCTCGGTGCGAACCAAGGAATCTTTACTCGCCTACCCGATAGAGTCTGGATATTCACATTTGCACCTGTTTTCTACCTCATAATTAAGCATTATTTGCTTATATTGCTGATACTTTTACTAATGTAAATTAGGAGAGGAGAGGATATGGTCCGTTGGCTTAAACTGCCGACTCTGGTGCTGGAAACCAGGGTTCGAGACTCGAGGTCGCGTCCACATCCTGTGATTCTGGGCAAATCACTTGATCTCCTTCATGCCTGAATGTGTAATGTAAATACGGTGCTCATGTAAAGCGCTCCAATACCTTCGGGTCGAGTTCGCGCCATGTAAAATATGCAAAAAAATAAAAATAAAAAGTTACGTTCTTAGCAGAGTACACGTAAAATTGAGTTTATAGCGGTCCGACGCTTGTGTCTTCTCCAGCCTCAGAGGGCATAGACAATTGGCAAGAGGGCAGACCTTTTCATGTAGTGAGAAAAACCTTATTTTAGCGTGCCTTGATGCAGTGTCTTACTTACTCTTGAATATTTTATTTAAATCAGGCGACTCCAGTAATCAGGCAATATGTGCTGGGGTAACTTTAGCAGTCCTCCTGTCTTGCTTATCCCACTCTCTCGCAAGTCATCATTTGTAGGAATTTAAAGGAAAGACAAGAATGAAAAGAGCGCGCAGCCTCACAAGTGGGATTTGTAAACTGAATAACTCTATCAATGGAATCATTAAGATGATATCTCCAGTATGAGGTTGTGCTTTATGTAGCAAAAAGGCCAGGGTAAGCTTGTGTAAAATGAACTGTATCACTATGTAACGACGATAACATCTTAATTTGTTAGCTAAGCTGCTTAAAACCAAGAGTTTGATTTATTTTTTTACCAGCAAAATAGAGAAGTAAGACGTGATGTATTGTATTGTAATTGCATTTATATAGCGCTTACTACCCCTGACGAGGCGTCAAAGCGCTTTTTCGGCGAGTAGCACGCTACTCCGCAACCCATAAAGGATTAGTGTTGAATTAGTATAGTGAAATATTAAAGTAATTTGAGTGGTGGACATGTTAGTCAGTTATTTGGACTATGCTGTTTATGTACACATTATCTCAGGCACACAAAATGTGGGTGAGCACAACGTCCCCTATGCATGCTCTCTTCAGCATCTAAGGCGAAGTGGTGACAAACACAGATAAAAAATTACTACTGATAAACACCCAATTACAGAAGCAAACGCTAACACATGGACACACTTGTGTTGTCAGAACAGTCAGGTAAACATACAAACAGGGATGTGAAATAGCAAACAATACAACAGATGAGGCCGTACACAAACACAAGCGGATGGACAGGGGTATTGGTGTCGAGACAGAATACAGCCCGAAGAAGAGCAAACTGACTCCTAAGGAGATATCAGTACCATTTTATGCATTACAGCGAAATACATTTCTCAGAGTTTAATCTGTTTCAAACATCAAATTGCAAAACCTTTGAGTACAGCCATTCCTGGTTCCCGAATTATTCCTGGGGCCATTGACTTAAATGCTCATGTTCAAAGGAACAGATGGAGTAATTCATAAGGCACCAGAAAAAGATTTAGGACACTGTATGACGTCTTCTAAAGTAATAGTTATGGGGAATTCGTCAGTATATCTTCCCACTCTCTGGGCCTTTACTAGAAAGAATTCTCAAGTTTAATAAATTAATATGGCAAAGTTGACAGACGGCGCAGTGTACATTCTGTCACAACATCCATCACCCATTATGCTTTCGACAAACAGAACCGCTCTGCTCCTCCCCCCGCCTCCATTTTCCGTGTTTGTTGTCGTCCTCGTGTGCCCGCCCCGCCTCCCAGCTGAGACGCCCTCGCCCCTCCCCCTCCACTATCCACTATCACTTTGCTCTCGAGCGGAGTGGTCGCTCCCCTGCCTCGCTGGTGACCCGTGGTATCGTTGCTCCTCTTACTCTATTCACTGCCTCAGAAATTGCTTCCTGCAGTCAGCCCTGCTTGCCGCTTGACTCGTTTTGCATTGTGTAACCGATTTTGCTCTTTTAAACTGTATTGCGCGTTTCCCCACAAGCGCTCCGCTCTGCTCCTCCCCCCGCCGCCATTTTCCGTGTTTGTTGTCGTCCTCGTGTGCCCGCCCCGCCTCCCAGCTGAGACGCCCTCCCACTAAGCACATACAGAGCTCCGCTACCTTAATCGTGCTGTGACTCACTTTGCTCTCGAGCGGAGTGGTCGCTCCCCTGCCTCGCTGGTGACCCGTGGTATCGTTGCTCCTCTTACTCTATTCACTGCCTCAGAAATTGCTTCCTGCAGTCAGCCCTGCTTGCCGCTTGACTCGTTTTGCATTGTGTAACCGATTTTGCTCTTTTAAACTGTATTGCGCGTTTCCCCACAAGCGCTCCGCTCTGCTCCTCCCCCCGCCTCCATTTTCCGTGTTTGTTGTCGTCCTCGTGTGCCCGCCCCGCCTCCCAGCTGAGACGCCCTCCCACTAAGCACATACAGAGCTCCGCTACCTTAATCGCGCTGTGACTCACTTTGCTCTCGAGCGGAGTGGTCGCTCCCCTGCCTCGCTGGTGACCCGTGGTATCGTTGCTCCTCTTACTCTATTCACTGCCTCAGAAATTGCTTCCTGCAGTCAGCCCTGCTTGCCGCTTGATTCGTTTTGCATTGTGTAACCGATTTTGCTCTTTTAAACTGTATTGCGCGTTTCCCCACAAGCGCTCCGCTCTGCTCCTCCCCCCGCCTCCATTTTCCGTGTTTGTTGTCGTCCTCGTGTGCCCGCCCCGCCTCCCAGCTGAGACGCCCTCCCACTAAGCACATACAGAGCTCCGCTACCTTAATCGCGCTGTGACTCACTTTGCTCTCGAGCGGAGTGGTCGCTCCCCTGCCTCGCTGGTGACCCGTGGTATCGTTGCTCCTCTTACTCTATTCACTGCCTCAGAAATTGCTTCCTGCAGTCAGCCCTGCTTGCCGCTTGACTCGTTTTGCATTGTGTAACCGATTTTGCTCTTTTAAACTGTATTGCGCGTTTCCCCACAAGCGCTCCGCTCTGCTCCTCCCCCCGCCTCCATTTTCCGTGTTTGTTGTCGTCCTCGTGTGCCCGCCCCGCCTCCCAGCTGAGACGCCCTCCCACTAAGCACATACAGAGCTCCGCTACCTTAATCGCGCTGTGACTCACTTTGCTCTCGAGCGGAGTGGTCGCTCCCCTGCCTCGCTGGTGACCCGTGGTATCGTTGCTCCTCTTACTCTATTCACTGCCTCAGAAATTGCTTCCTGCAGTCAGCCCTGCTTGCCGCTTGACTCGTTTTGCATTGTGTAACCGATTTTGCTCTTTTAAACTGTATTGCGCGTTTCCCCACAAGCGCTCCGCTCTGCTCCTCCCCCCACCTCCATTTTCCGTGTTTGTTGTCGTCCTCGTGTGCCCGCCCCGCCTCCCAGCTGAGACGCCCTCGCCCCTCCCCCTCCACTATCCATATATGACAGTAGTTCCCGCGCGCAGCGTTCACGCGCAGCGACCGCGCCCAATCCGCGCCGAAGGTGCGCCAAAGGTAAGCCCGTCTACGCCCGTCCGCGCCTGGACCGCGCCCAGCGCCATACCCCCTGCCCCTCGCGCTGCCCAGCCCCCCCGCGTTACCTACGATGCCGCCACCCTCCTAGCCCTTAATCCAGGTCGCGCCCCCTACTGCGTCCAAGCCGCTCCCGGACGCACCCATGGCCCGTTCTCCTGCTCCTCCTGCAAATTTAGCGGCACCGACAACATCACCGCCACGACCACACCACATACCCCCGACCCCAACCACCTACAATGCATCCTCCTCAACACCCGCTCGGTCCACAGACACGCCATTGACCTATGGAATCTACTAGACACCATCTCTCCAGACGTCGCCTTCCTAACGGAAACATGGATGAACGCTTCCTCCGCCCCTGACATCGCCATCGCTATCCCTGAGGACTATAAGATCACACGCAAGGACCGCACCGACCATACAGGAGGAGGAATCGCTATCGTCCATAAGAAATCCATCCGCATTTCCACCAGCTCCGACGCCAACCTCGCTAACTCCGAACACCTCCACTTCCAGATCCACATCGACCCCAAGACAACTCTTAGAGGCACCCTCCTCTACAGACCACCAGGACCCCGCGCAAAAATTCAGTGAAGACATCACAGATTTCATCACCCCACACGCGCTCCCCTCCAAAGAATACATCCTTCTGGGAGACCTCAACTTCCACCTTGAAAAGATCAACGACCGCAACACCGCCACCCTCTTAGACAACCTCGCCAACCTCGGACTTAAACAACTGGTCACTTCCCCCACCCACATCGCAGGTCACACACTTGACCCCATCCTCACCTCCAGCAACCATGTCTCCTTCAGCCACACTACGGATCTCCTCTGGACTGACCACAGCTGCGTTCACTTCACCTAC
Source organism: Lissotriton vulgaris (assembly GCF_964263255.1). Lineage (NCBI taxonomy): Eukaryota > Metazoa > Chordata > Amphibia > Caudata > Salamandridae > Lissotriton > Lissotriton vulgaris. The sequence continues at coordinate 1,624,434,269 of NC_141685.1, read as the reverse complement.
AACAAGCCAAAACCCATCATCCACCTCCAACCAACTCTACAAAGAAACTGGAACAAAATCACCACGGATCAGATCTCCACATCGCTCCTTCTAACCTCCCCAGCCCTCTCTTCTAACGCCAACGAAGCCGCCCCCAACCTCACCCTTTGGCTATCCAACACCGCTAACACCTTAGCACCACTGAAAAAACGGCAACACAAACTTGGAAACAAGAAGGCCTCATGGTTCAACGATGATCTCAAGAAGTCCAAGAAACTGTGCCGCTCCCTTGAAAAGGCCTGGAAAAAAGACCCATCCGCCAGCAACAAGGACACCTTCAAAAGCGCCACCCGTACTCACCACCAACTAATCCGAAAAGCCAAGAAAACAGCATTCAAGGACCGACTTGACAACAACACCCACAACAGCAAGGAACTTTTCAACATCGTCAAGGAATTTTCCAACCCCTCAGCCAACTCCAACGACATCACCCCCTCTCAAACCCTCTGCGACTCCCTAGCCTCTTTTTTCCACAACAAGATTGCTGACATCCACAACAGCTTTGACAACAAATCCGGAAACCAACCCACCCTACCATCTGCTGACCATCTTCCCCCCGTAAACACCCTTAACGCCTGGAACCCAATCTCCACTGAGGACACCATCCGCCTGATGAATTCCATCCACTCAGGATCCCCCACAGACCCATGCCCTCACCACATCTTCAACAAAGCAGACTCCGTTATAGCTCCGCACCTCCGAGACGTCATCAACTGCTCCTTCAACTCCGCTACCTTCCCAGAAGACTGGAAACACGCTGAACTCACCGCCCTTCTGAAAAAACCAACAGCAGACCCCACCGAACTCAAAAACTACCGCCCCATCTCGCTTCTTCCGTTCCCGGCCAAAGTCATCGAGAAAGCCGTCAACAACCAGCTCGCCGCCTTCCTCGAAGCCAACAAATCACTCGACCCCTCACAATCTGGCTTCCGAGCCAAACACAGCACTGAGACCGCCCTCATCGCAGCAACAGACGACATTCGAACTCTACTGGACAATGGAGACACAGTCGCCCTCATCCTCCTCGACCTTTCTGGAGCCTTCGACACAGTCTGCCACAGCACCCTTCTACAACGCCTCAGTAACATCGGAATCCAAGGAAAAGCACTGGATTGGATCACCTCGTTCCTCACCGGAAGAACCCAGAGAGTCCGCCTCCCACCATTCAAGTCAGAGGCCACTGAAGTCATCTGCGGTGTACCTCAAGGATCCTCACTCAGTCCCACCCTCTTCAACGTATACATGAGCCCCCTCGCGGCCATCGCCCGCCAACACAACCTCAACATCATCTCTTACGCGGATGACACCCAACTGATCCTTTCTCTCACCAAGGACCCCAGCAACGCCAAAACCAACTTACACGAAGGAATGAAAGAAGTCGCCGAATGGATGAAACAAAGCCGTCTGAAACTGAACTCAGACAAAACAGAAGTCCTCATCTTAGGTACATCCCCCTCTGCATGGGACGACTCCTGGTGGCCGGAAGCCCTCGGAAAAGCACCCATCCCGACAGACCACGCACGGAACCTTGGCGTCATCCTGGATTCTTCACTCTCAATGAACAGACAAGTCAGCGCCGTATCCTCTTCCTGCTTTAACATTCTTCGCATGCTCAGAAAAACATTTCGCTGGATCCCCTCCGAAACAAGAAAAACAGTCACCCACGCTCTAGTCACGAGCCGACTGGACTACGGAAACACCCTCTACGCAGGTACCACCGCTAAACTCCAGAAGAAACTACAACGAATCCAAAACGCCTCAGCCAGGCTTATATTAGACATCCCACGCAACGAACACATCTCTGGTCACCTTAAAGACCTCCACTGGCTACCCGTCAATAAGAGGATCACTTTCCGACTGCTCACCCACGCACACAAATCACTCTACGACATCGGACCAGATTGCCTCAACTCCCGACTGTCCTTCTACACCCCCTCCCGCCAACTTCGCTCTTCCAGCCAAGCCCTCGCCACTGTACCTCGCATCAACAAGACCACCATGGGAGGCAGATCCTTCTCATTCCTGGCTGCCAAAACATGGAACTCACTCCCCGCTTACCTTCGCCTCACCCAGAATCACCTAGCGTTCAGAAAGCAGCTTAAAACGTGGATATTTGACAAATAATCCTCCTTCCCTTCCTAAGCGCCTTGAAACCCTCTGGGTATGTAGTGCGCTATACAAATCTTATGACTTATGACTTATGACTTATGTTATGGGGCAGCAAGCCACGGATATCTTCCATTTTCTTTCAAGAGCATGAGGCATGGATTCTCATCCCTCAATTGATTTCTTTTAATATGGTTAAAGTTCGAAAATGTCAGTCAGCTTCAGCCTTCGAGTCTAAGGGTTGTGGTTGCTGGATCCCAAAGCTGATTAAATGAATGCTTTCACTCTTCGAGACAAATCATTATGGGCCGCATTATGAGTGCCTCTTAATTTCGAAGGGGCCGGTACCAGCAATTTCGGACCCATCTCGAATGTAAGATCTGTGGGAGCACAGCTAAGAGCAGCAGAAAACTGCCTGTGAAATAAAGGAAGGAAATGAGGACTAACCGGTTGCAGTATTTCAGACTCCGCAGATAATTTCTTATCCCTAAGGGGACAGTCAGGGGACCCCTCCCAAACAGCGTCGGATAGGTAACGAGGGCACTCGGGCATTGCCCGAGGGGCCCGGTGCCCAGTTTCTGCTTTTGAGTGGGCTGCTTTTTAGGTCTTAACTATTCTATCCCGCAGGGATAAATAGACGAGAGTATAGTAGTTGAAACAAACTCTTTGACTAAGTGGATTCCTCCTAATGCATGTGATCTATTGAAGCGTGACGGTTCGCCAGCGCGCGCTTGGCCACACTCACACCCTATATGCTGGTTCCCTCCCACTCACTCGCTCCCCTGCTCCCCCGTCCCCTCCACCCCCATCCGCCTCGCACACCACCATGCTCCTTCCCTCCCACTCGCTCGCTCCCCGCCCCCGCCTCCTGCTCCCCCCAGTCTGTGCCTCGCATCAACGTTTAAGTGATGATGCTGTCCAACCTTCCAGAAGCATTCAGAGCATTTTTCAAGTCCCTGTGTAAGCTGGCGAGGGATTAGCTAGATCTATCCTTACCATACTTCTACCAGGTTACGTACACCCTTTTGAGTTGAAAAACGAGATTGAATTATATTTTTAAATTATCTAAACGTGTGCAGCTAAAAGCAGCCAAAAGCTCAATTTGACCCATATTTGCCAGCCTCATAGTACCAAAACTAATCTTGAACAAGCACAGAGAAAGACATTTATTTCTTCGTTTGTTTGTTTCTCCTCCCCTGCCTCACACGTTTCAAAAGTCCCTTGTTTCCTATTACTTTATATGCTTGAAGCGGCCACTCGCCATATCCATTAGAGCTTGCATTACTTTTGTTACAATTGCGGTGTTCCATAATCCGCTGCCCCCGTGAGGCAGTGCCCCCCCCCTGTTTTGCGCATGCGCATGCATGCGCATATTACCGCTGATGACGTGGTACCACGCCCACCATCATTCCGTGACATCACCATTGCGCATGCTCTATTTGAACATGGCTCGCGTCTCGGGCAGAAAGCGCCCGCGGGGTCCTTGTGCCGACCTCTATACACAGCCCGTCTCCGTACACCCCACCTGCAGGCCGGTATTGCCCGCATTAAAGCTGGTACATATGTATTAAAAATGTACATGTTTAACACAATACATTTCTGACAGCTCTCAGCGTATCCCCAGTAAGTGTCCTCAATTCTTTAGCCGTTCCTTGCTATGTCCATCTGATCGGCGTCACTCGGACTTCTTCTCACACCCCTCTCCCTTTCCTTCTGTAATCAAATCTCCATCAGATAGACGGAGATTTAATTGGCATTAAATAAAATTGATTTTGAAGTGTTCCAGCCTCGTACACCGCCTCGGGCTGCTGGCGGCTCGAGGCTCTGAACGATGTTGGCACAAGGACCCCGCGGCCGCTCTCTGCCCTTCTCCGCCCGTGACGTAGGGGGGGCAGCCACTCACGGGGATACAATGATTCTCAGAACAGCGGCACCCGTGCCAGTGCCGCAATTGCATTAAAAGTAAAGAAATTGGAAAACAAAATGTTTTTCAATTTCTTTACTTTTGATGCAATCGCGGCACCCGTGCCGTTAACGCAATTGTAACAAAAGTAATTAAATGAAATGGCAAGCGGCAACTTTCAGCAGGTAAAGAAATAGGAAACAATTGTTTATCTATTTCTTTACTTTTTATGCAATTTATGTACTTGATACAATCTAAGTCTGGGCGGCCAAATGAGGGCACTTTGTAACAAAGGTCACTGGACAACTTTACGTTCCCAACTCGTACAAAGCATTGTTTTAAGATGCCAATTTGTTTCAGCTGAAATGAACTATCTACAACTCCCAGAATCCACCAGGCTTGGAAGAAGCCTTCTTACCGCTAACAAAAGCCCCACATTATGAAACCTCAGAGGAGAAAAAAGAAACGAAGGCAATGTCACAGCATGACTCAGTCCATACTTCTTCTTTTATCAGTAATGCGAATTACAAAGAGGACACTAGAAAATGTGATGCTTTGTCTCAAACAGAGGTAAATGAAAAGGGGGGGCTCTCGGCCCCCCCGCCCGCATGGCGGTGCGGCAACCGCCCCCTCCTCCGTGCCTCTCGGTGGTGGGGCGTGTCCTCTCGGGCGCGCCCCACCACCGATTGGTTGGCGCCCTCCCTGACCCGGATGGCATTGTAGGACATCCGGGTCGGGGGGGCGGGCCGCAGGAGAGGGCTAGGTGGGGGGCGTAGCCACCCCCCACCGGGTCCCTAGCTGATAAAGAAGCAGGGAGCGCCCAGGAGACCCTCTTGTTCCCTGGACGCTCCCCCACACCGTGTCGTGCCCCGCGCTCGGTAATTACCAGGCCCAGCTGCGCATGCGCACATCTCTAGGTGAGGCGCAGCTAGTAGGACGCGCATACTCATGACGTCACCGGATGGCGCAGAGTAAGGGCCCTACTTTAGTGATTAAATGGAGTTCACGGCGTGGACCGGGTAATTACCAGGCCCGGCTGCGCATGCGCACATCTCTAGGTGAGGCGCAGCTAGTAGGACCTGACACCGGTTAGCGACCTTGCCATATGGCCAGAAATGTAGTATACAAAAATCGAGATGAGGATGTTAGATTCGGTTAGGAAACAATCTGTATTAGAGTTTCTGTTAAGGATAGTCGCTCAAACTTGTTAACAATATTGTATCTAATATCCTGCTGATTTTTGTATACATTGATTTCCATGCAATAAAATGTATTAATTTTATATCTTAATAAATACGGCCGGGGGGTCTTGCGACCTCCCGCCTTCCAAAGATAACCATGTCTCATGTACATGTGTCCGGGGGTTGGTGTGGTCATAGGGAGGGGGCGGCAGCCAGTCGCTGACCATGCAAGCTTGAATGCACGTGCGGTGCACGCGCGGCCATCTACCATCTGCCTTGCTTTTCCTGCCTTTCGTCATGGCGAATCTCACAACTGCCCCTCCCCCTCCCCCACCACAGAGCACATCTCACCACCCTGCCGTGTCATCGCTTTCACATTCACTTCAGCTTCTCTTTAAACACAGCTCGCACTGTGCTTTCTAGTTTCATTAAACAGCTTGCCCATGTGATGCTCCTTACACGTCTTCACCGGCAAAAGCCTCTTCCAGCTACTTGTGCCAGGCTCCAACTTGCCCCCCTTCCCTCCTCCCCTACAGCAGCTGATTAGCAGTCCACAACACCAGAACGAATTGTGTGGCTGCCAGAACCAGATGCGTGCTTGTTAAAATTCCTTGCAATTCTGTGGCTAATTGCTCACATTTCTCCCTCCTTCCCCTGGGTCGTTCTTGACGCTGGCGACGGGCCGAGTTACTTTTATCATTGCTTGTTTGTTTATTTCTCTGTGTTTCCTTCACTACTTTTCTGTCTGTACTGATTCACTGTTTTGAACAGCTGTTTGCGCACATTCGAACTCTTCCCTTTATAACAGCGATGCTCCTCAATTCAACCCTAAATATGATGGCCGCTCCAGGAGGCCCCACGCCCGCAGTTAACATTTTAAATATAATCAGTGCCACGACTGCCCCAGCCTAATCTAAGACAGCACGAGATCAAGAAAATCCCACTTTGGGGGGGAAAGATAAAAAAAAAAAAAAACAGGCCTTCCTATTCATATCATGAAGTACCGCAGTGAAGGTAAGCGTTTTGTTCACCATACTCGAAACCTGAAAGATCTAATGTAATAGATTTACTGGGATATCTGAAGCTGACATAGGTTTGTGCCAGATGTCTGTCCCCTTCTCCGCACACAGCTGCTGCTCAGCTCATGCCGGTGGGCTAAGTTACTTGCTGTTTACTACCTTCCTCATAAATCTGCTTTGTGGTAGATAAACAGAATGCGAGAGCTGAGGCAGACTAACCTTTCCAGCCAGCTCAGTGTTATGCATACACTCCATGATAAGCAGATCAATGTAGCCAGATCTCAATAGTCCGAATTTGTATGTTTTCATAGGCTGTTGTTCAATACTCTTTCAGTTGCACCACACAGAACGTTATAGTGCTGTTGACTTTAAGCCAAGAACTTCTCAATGTGTCTAAGGGTTAAAAAGACTGGTTTTTGTTTCAGGTCTTTGTCTTTGCTCCGCTCCTCCGTAGTTATTTTACGTTGTAAAATTGGATTTACTCTAAATTAATGATGGTGCTGTTGTGTTTACGCTGATTTATGTGTGTGTTAATGTAATCGTTTTCGTTGCCTACATTTTGCACTTTATCCTATTGAGAGGGTTTAAGAAACTGTAAGCAGATGGAATTTCAGAAAAGAAATGACATAGACCAGTACAGCACCACCACCTCAGCATGACTCGGCACCACCCCAAGATCACTCAGCACCAGCACTGCACCACTTTAGCACCACCTCAGCATCTGTACAACACTATCGAAGCACCACCACAGCACACAGCACCACTGCAGCACCAGTTAGTGTAACTCATCGCCACCAAAGCAGGACTACTGCAGCACCACCTGAGCTTCACTCAGAAGCACCCGAGCACCACCGCAACTACAACACCACCACCTCAGCGCAGCATCACCCCAGCACAGCGCCACCTCAGTATCACTCAGCAGGACAGCACCACTTTAGCGCCACCTGAGGACCACCCAAGCACAATTACATCAGTGCAGCACTACCTCAGCACCATATCAGCATAAGCGCAGCACCACTTCAGCTGCACTACTGCAACCCCACATGAGCGTCAATCAGCTGCATCGGAGTACTACCACACCACCTCAACATTGTTCAGACCCAGCACAGCACCACCTTAGCACCAGCGCAGCACTAGCATAGCACCAGTGCTGCATCAACTGACTACCAACACAGCACCTCATCATCACTTGGCACCACTCAATGCCACAGCACCCCTCAACGCCACAGCACCACTCAACACCACAGCACCACTCAACACCACAGCACCACTCAACGCCACAGCATCACTCAATGCCACAGCATCACTCAGCGCCACAGAATCACTCAGGACCACTGAATGCCACAGCACCCCTCAACGCCACAGCACCACTCAGCGCACAGCATCCCTCAATGCCACAGCATCACTCAACGTCACAGCATTACTCAACGTCACACCATTACTCAACGCCACAGCATCACTCAATGCCACAACATCACTCATTGCCACAGCATCACTCAGCACCATTCTACGCCACAGCACCACTGAATGCCACAGCATCGCTCAGCACCACTGAATGCCACAGCATCCTTCAGCACCACTGAAGGCCACAGCATCACTCAGCACCACTGAAGGCCACAGCATCACTCAGCACCACTGAAGGCCACAGCATCACTCAGCACCACTGAACGCCACAGCATCACTCTGTGCAACCATTCAACAACAACTGGTTCTAATATGTTCTCTCAATGTTTCAAACTTTATTACAAATGTCACAAAAAGATGTTGATATTTCACTGCTGTTCTTGGATTTGCATCACAATAAAATACAATGAACATAATCTTCCCAAAAGTTATTTACAAAAGTTTAAGCTATTGCCATTATAAATTACAATAACTTTTAAGTATTAATTATTAAAAAAATAAAAGCCATTGTTATTTGTAATATTAATACATCTAAGTCATGTAAATACAACACATATTGCATTACAAATGCTATAGGTGTCACGTTTGCGAAAGTTAAAACTATGGGCATTGTAAATGACAAAGCTATTAATTTAGCTATTTTCAAAACCAACACATAAATAAAATATTTGTCATTTACAATACCAATAGCTCAAACTTTCCTAATGCGAGACCTATTGCATTGCAAATGCTTGTTCGGACATGGTGTTGGTGGTTTAGGACTCTGGGCACTTTAGCACTGGTGTCCAGTGTACAGTGCGGGCGCTCTCTATGTTAAAGATGGTAAGATTAGTCTACACCTGTTTGGCCTATTTAGTTTACCTGTCAGTCCCTTGTAAAGTGGTATCTCAGATACCCAGGGCTGATAAATGAAATGCTACTGGTGGCTTGCAGCGCTTATCGTGCCACCCACCAAAGTAGCCTTTCAAACCTATCCCAGGCCTCTGCCACTGCAGGGCCTGTGCACGCAGTGTTACTGCAGCTGTGACGTGGCACCTAAAGTGTGTGCCATGTCCGTGACCCCCCTTTTACTTCATGTCAGTCACCCCTAAGGTAGACCCTAGCTAGCCCTATGGGCAGGGTGCATTGAAGGTAAAAGATAGGACATGTACCTTAAGTGTGTGACTTGGGCTGGTAGTGACAAACAGCCATTTTGGTTTCTCACTCCTGTGGGGCCGCTTTCCCATAGGAATGCATTGGGGATTCCCTGATAAGTGTTTCAGTGGTAATCCCTGATATGAGAGGCGTAGCGTGATCAAGTTTGGTATGTTTGGAATAGTGATAGTAAATGCTACGTAATGGTGTGCACAGATTTATTATAACTATTTTAGAAATGTCACTTTTAGAAGTTGGCATTTCTGTGTGATATGTGTCTGCCTGATGTGACCCCATCAGGGTGCTGTACATGACTTGGGGGCGTGCTGCTGCTGGGGCCCAGGAGTAACTGGCATGGTGGCTTACCTCCCTGCTGGAGGGCCCTGTGTGCTGGCCTCTCTGGGCCCAGCTGTGCCCCTGGACCTAGAGAAACATTTTGCGTGGGCTTGGTCTTTGTCCAGAACCTTCAGGACTTTTGTTGAGGAGCTGTGAAATCTTGCTCCCTGTGAGCGTTATATCTTCATTTTCCCCAGAAGTGAGGGGCCGATTCACATAACTAATCTGAGACAAAATCCTAAACTTACTACTTTTGGTATTCACAGAAGGCATTTAGTAGTAGTAAAGTTAGTATTTTGTCTTAAATTAGTATTTTGTCTTAAATTAGTATTTTATCTTAAATTAGGATTTTGTCTTAAGTTTTGTCAAGACAAAATCCAAACTTAAGATAAAATCCTAACTTAAAAAGAAATACTAACCTAAGACAAAATACTACCTTCACTACTACTAAATGCCTTCTGTAAATACCAAAGTAGTAAGTTACGATTTTGTCTCAGACTAGTTCTGTGAATCGGCCCCAGAGTGAGGAGCTGGCGGCACGCTGCACGCTGCTGCAGTGATCTTAGAGGGAATCCCGACGTAGGGATTCCCCTCATTGCTGGGAAGAGCGGGGGCCCACCCCGTGCTCAAGCCATCCTTTTCTCTCTTTAATTCGCGGGTGCCCACCACGCAATTCCATCGCCTATAGTGGGAGCCCACCCCGCTTCTATCTTTCTTTTCCTGCTGTGAGATAGTGACGACTTGCATCAACCACCTTGGAACAGTGTTCCCCCTTTTGTGTTGAGCTCTTGGTTTGTTTGGAGCACGGGCACTGGACCAATGATTAGTTCCAGGTCCCACCCTCTCCTTTTTTGACAGTATCTAACTATTCAACCATTCAATCTTCTGACTTGCTCACCTATGTTTTTATCTATCCGCCTGCTTATACCTGTATGAATCGATCTGTTCACCTGTTCGTCTGTACATCCTGTGTTTAATAAATCAATGTGTATTCCATCCATTCTACCACCTATCTTTTCATTTCTCCATCCGACTTGCCATCTATTTATCAATCTATGAATCTATCCATTCACTTGTCCACCAAAATATTTGTGAATAAATCTATCAGCTACTCATCCATTCCACCCAATGTTTAATCGCTTCACTTGCCTGTCAACCTACAAACCCATCTAAAAATCCATTCACTCACCGAGCCATCATTCATCCACGCACACCTATCTATTCTTATATCCATCTCCCCATAAGCTATACCATTTAATCAGTGAGTAAATCCATCCTTCCACCTTAACCTCCTACCCAAGTGTCCGCCCACGCATCTTTTCACCTATTCAAACCCTCTATCTCAGTGTTTCCCAAACTGTGGTCTGCGGACCCCCAGGGGTCCGTGACACATTCCTAGGGGGTCCGTAGGCAACAGTTTTAAAAGCACAGAAACATTTCTTGTACAATTAGCAGCTTTCCAGCAACAATAAAAGTGTCAAGAGAATGCCAGTGATTAATGTACCTACTGGAGCTGAGGAGAGTTTTGTTCAGTTGCAGCTTTGATTGAACTAATGTAGCACAGAGGGTTAATGTGCCTACTGCAAAGAACGTGTATCATGCATCTTAAAAAGCAGTATTTTATGTGCATAACTTTGTGGATACTGCTTTTGTCACAGAGATCATTTTGTTACTGTGTACTCATAAGTGACAATCGTAATCTAGCAGAGGGACCTATAAACTGTCATCAAAGAGCTGCTTGCAAACTGCATGGTACCAGTTAGTAACTTATATTTTTTCCCGGGTATTCATTATCTTGATGCTGCTAAAAAGATGTATTTGGGTGAAAATACATTTTTAATGCTAAAGTCAGTGTTAGCCACTTTGTTATGTTCTGAATCCTAAGTTTGTGCTTTTCCAGACCGGGCACTCTTTAAACATTTTATATACACACTGATTTACATGTATGATTCAATGTCTCTATATGTGTGTGATGTAAAGTGCTCTGACATCCTACAATTGTAGGAGAGATGCTATAAAACAAATGAAATACATGTGACAGAGGGGCTATTACTTCAATATAAAATACAAAGCGCCAGATGTACGATCTGTTTTTATATGCGTGAACGGGATCGCAAACCCGTTTATGCATGCAAAAACCTATTGAGCCATGTGCATAGCCTATTTCGCGAGTCGCAATTTGTTTGTGACTCGCTAAATAGGTTTTGCAACTTGCTATTTGGAAGGGGCATTCCCTTTCAAATAGGGAGTCTCAAAACCATGTACAAATGTTTTGCGGTCGCAAACCAGTCGCAATTACCTCCTGCTTCAAGTAGATGGTAATGCATTCGCAAATGGGAAGGGGTCCCCTGGGGACACCTTCCCCTTTGCAAATGCATGCAAAATTATTTTTTAAGGGCAGGCAGTAGTCCCAGGGACCTCTGCCTGCCCTTAGAAAATGAAACGAAAAAGTTTCATTTTCTCTCTTTTTTTTAAATGCATGGTAAACAGGCTGCATTTTTTTTTAACTGCTTTATTTAAAAGCAGTCCGAGACATGGTGGCCTGCAGAGCCCAGCAGGCCACCATCCCTGGGAGGGCTGGCATTCCCAATGGGCTTGAAAATTGTGAGAGGCTCATTAATATTAATGAAGCTCGCAATTTGCGACCACATTGGGAATCCCAAACAGCGTTAAACACACTGTTGTACACGTCATTTAGCGACTCGCAATTTGCCACTCGCAATGTGTCGCCAATTGCGAGGCGCTAAATTAAATGGTCGTACATCTGGCCCCAAAATCCTTAGTACTTTGAGTATTTGTTTTGTGTGCACACGTGTGTATTTTTTTCGAATTACTGTTTTAATTTTAAAATTTAACTCATACCAATTGCTTGGGGGTCCCCGGCTTCCAGTGGTGACTCAATGGGGATCCTCAGGAGTCAAAAGTTTGGGAACCACTGTCTATCTAATACAAACCTTTCCACTCCCATGCCATGCGACTCTCTCTGCCTGTCCATGCCACCAGTTTCCCTGGAAAGAACCTTCCCCTTCCTGGCCCAACAAGTATTATTTAAAATGGATGAGTTTATCTGAAATATTTGCTTTTTTGCAGTTTTACATAGCACCAACTCGACCTCAAGGTAGTGGAGCGCTTTATACGAGCACCAACCAGCCATATTACGTTAAGAACACATTCTGTTTTTTTAGGCACAGAGAGATTGTAATTTTCCAAGAATCTTAGGATGTTGAACCGACGCCAATAATTTTACCTAGTTCCCCAGTTCCAAAGTTAGCAGTTTTGGCAATAATATGATTTAAAAAAATAAATAAAACACATTACACCAGTATCTCAGGTGCCTTATCTTTTTTTTTTATTTTACTCTCCCCTTTGCTGCTTCCTTTTCCCGGTCTCGTGCTGCTGTCTTTCTAAGCGTCTCTACTACCATCTGCTGCCCACACTAAATCTCTGCTCACTTCCATCCACTCATATTTATATTAGCAGTTTTATGGAATTAGCTTTGTATGTAACTTTTCTTTTTCTGGATTTATTTTATGCACAATAACAAACACATATAAGCAACTGGTTGCCCCAGCCCTGTCAGTTTGTCATATATATTAGGTTCTCAAGAAATTTCTCTGGTGCTGTGACTACTGTTCCGTCCTTCAGAAGTGTGTAACCCCACCACCTCTGTCCGGTAATCGCCCCCCATATCACAAACCCTTTATTCTCCCAGCCATCTAAAAAACGTGCATTTAAGTCCAGTGTCTGGTGCCAACAATAACCACTTTCCTCAGCTGGAAAGCCTAGATCAATTCTTGCCATTTAAAAAACACTGACAAGCAACTTGTGTGTAAATGCACCAGTACTCTTTGAAATAAGAAGGACAATAGATGGTAGGCAGCAAAACATGTGGGAAAGGCACAATACCAGCATCGCCTGCTCAAAGAAGCAGCAAATAAATTGTAAAATCAACACATTCACTTATGGTGTGTGGGGTAATCATAAGTTTTCAGCGAGGTGTTGGAGCTAGCAACAAAACATTGTCAAAATGGATCTCACTTTGCCAATGATGTATATATTAAGACACACAGACACACACACACACTTTATGTTGCAATATGCAGTCTTTATTATCCAACCATTCACCCACTCATCCATCCATCCACCCACCCTCTATCCTTTCAGAACACACCTCTGCCCATCCGTCCACCCACCCATTAGCCTTCCAACAAACACCTCTGTCCATCCACCTCCCACTGTCCTTCAAACACCCAACATCCTGAATAGGGCCACCCAGGCACTATCCTTCCAACAATCCTCTACATCTGTCCGTCATGCATAACATGCAAATACAGATAGGTACCTAATAAATATTAAAACAAGTAACATGCATACACTATATTTGCCATATAATATACATTTAAATAACATATCAACTGTGTAACTAAACACACTCACACACAAGCAGGCACACACAGGCATCTAGTTATGTGTAGTGCATTTGTAAACCAGCAGTACAACCTTTTCAGGCTTTAACAACACCATATTGTAATGTTGATGTAAAATAAAATCAATATATCTTAATGACAGTGTATGTTGACATTAGCATATTTTGACTCATCCTATCTTGATAGTGGCATACCTTACTTAGTGTATCTTAACGTCAGCATATCTTAACATCACTATAAATTGGTGTCTACAAATCATAATATGGGATATTTATTCTGAGCAGCTCTCACCCCTATCTATCCACCATGCACCATTATTCCACTACACAAATCTACCCCACACCACAGAGTTCTACCACACACACCCACAATGAACAATTCCAATGTAAGTCGCAAGTCACACCACATAAATCCACTCGACTCCAAAACAAAATACATAGGTAAAAAGCATTCACATTTACAATGTCAATAGCTCTAACTCTCACAAATGCAAGACCTATTGTACCTACCTGTGCTGTACAAACCACACGTTATTTTTATTCTGGAAATCAGTATGTGTCTGGATTTTATTGGGGGGAGGAGGGGGCCACGCGGAGAGCACTCTGTAACTTTAACCCAATTCCGCACATCAAAAATAGCAGCAAGAGCACTTTTTCTTTTTTTGCCTGGTACTTAAACAACAAAGCGCTTTGCAGCACCTACTTCCTACTTCCTCCATCCCTCTCTCACGCCCTTCTCAGCTCTCCTCCTTCTCCTTGGTATCCAATGAAAGCATAGGGTTGTACAGCTCCGAAGGAGTCTCTCTCCTCAAACACGTCCTCAAGTTCATCTTTCATACCTATTCTATGTAAAACAGATGGAGTGCGGACATTTAAATTGAGTCAATCGATAATTCCTCATTCTAAATCCTCTACACAGTGCTGCAGCTGAATCTCTGGTCCTGCAGGTAATTCCCACATTTTAATTCCTCTAGGCAGCTGCTTCTCTGGTCTCATTGGTAATTCCTCATTCTAAGTCCTCTATACTGTGCTGCAGGTGTGTCTCTGTTCCCAGTGGTAATTCCTAATTATAAAGCCTCTAGGCGGTGCTGCTAGCTGCTTCCATTCAGCTTCTTCTCTGGTTCCATTGGTAATTCCTCATTCTAAGTCCTCGAGACAGTGCTGCAGCTGCTTATCTGGTCCAAGTGGTAGTTCCTCATTCTGAGTACTCTAGGCAGTGCTACAGCTCAACTCTACACATTTCAATTCCACACCACATAATTCAACAACAAACCACATAATTCAACACAACAACACAATTACACAACACACCAAATACATCCAATCTACACCACAGATTTCCACATCATGCCACTAAATTCAACCGCACTACATAATTAAACTCCAGTTCACACCACTGCACAACACAAAATACCAATCCACATGATTACACTCCATCACACACAATCACACTCCACATAATTCCAGTACACTATTTACCACATAATTACTATCCACATAATTCAATTGCGCACCATGCCACATAATTCCAAAACACAAATCCATACCACACAATTCCAAAAGTAACAATTCCAATACAACACACACACTTCCACTTCACACCACATACATTCACTCCACTCCACTTCAAAACACTTGGGTAATAGACCATTTTATTTACAATGCCAATAGCTCTAACTCTCACAAATCCCCCGGGTGGTGGGGGAGACAAAACATTTTCCTCACCCAGTACCACCTGACCTTGCTATGCCACTGCTTACATGCAGTTGCAATATTTCTGTTTTTTAAATTATTTTATTTTCAGTTTCATGATGCAGACGTTGTTGGTGGATGTGACTCAGTGTAGCACCACTACTTTTTAAAAATATTATCGCATCATTTCATATCTGCCTTCCGGGACCTAAATAAAGCACACAGGTCATCAATGGTATTATTTGTTTTGTTTTTGTAAATACTCCTTTAAAGTATCTTCCTCTTCCAAAAACTTTCATTGGTATTAGCATCGCCATCTGGTCAACAGCGGCTTAATCAGACAGCTACAGCCACACCCGATACGGGCCCTCAAGGAATTTGTTTTACAAGCTCCTAGGCAGGCCTTTCATCCTTTTCCGTGTCACCATCTTTTATTACGTAGGAATTAGCATCCTAAAGCTAATCATTATGTACTTTAAAAAAAATTCTATTTACCATTTTAAGATGTCGTTAAATCATTATGTACTTTTAGCCACGTGCTTTGACTAATTACACTTCCTTATCAAATCGTAAATTGTAAATTGTAAATTGTTGTGTCTTATAAAGCGCACTGCTACCCGGAGGCCTCGTAGCGCTATAGACCGCTGGGGAACCCGTCCTGGCTTTCCCTGTGAGATAGTCCCTCCTGGGGGTCTCCAAGGTGAAACCAGGCATCCCCGGCGTTTGTGTGGGGCCGTTGTGGAGATGAGGCAAGCTAATGCCCAGAGTTGCCGAGTGTGCTCCCTGGTCGGAGTAGGCACCGATGCGAGAATTATCAGTCCGCTGATCCTGGTCCAAGACCCTGCCGCGTCGGGAATCGAACCCTGGTCCCGGGCCGTTCTCTGCACTCGGGTCTGCCGCCTCTAACCAGTGAGCCACACCTCGGGGTTGAGTGTACTTTTGCAGGCAAAACACCAACAGACCACACAGAGCATTGTAACAACTGTAATAAAATTTATATATTTTATTTACGGTATTTGCTTTCTGTGCAAAACAACCTGATTCAACAACGACATTTCCCAATTTAAAATAAGATTCACATATCGGACTATATGTGTCTCACTTAAAACACCACACATCTTAGTGCCGCATTTGATACGGTCTCTCACCAGATTTTGATACAGAGGTTGAAGGAGGCTGGCATAATGGGCCGCGCCCTGGATTGGTTTATCTCCTTTCTTTTGGAGAGGTCCTTTCAGGTGTCAGCTTTCCCTTCGCCTCCAGATCCCATCCTATCAAAGAGGGAGTACCGCAGAGCTCGGCGTTGAGTCCAACGCTTTTCAACCTGTATGTTCAGCCCCTACTTGAGGTAGCCAAGAGGAGAGGGTTGACTATAGTGTCATATGCCGATGACACACAACTAGTTGTCGCCCTCTCCAATGAATGTTTGAATGACGCAGCAAAATTCCGGAGTGGTCTAGCGGACATCACAGGGTGGATGACGGCCCACTGTCTCCAGATCAATGCCAGCAAGTATGAGGTCTTGCTGTTTGGGAAAGACCGGGAGCTGTGGAGTGAACAGTGGTGGCCCACCACCTTGGGCCCCGCACCCACCCTTAAACAGGTGTTGAAGACCCTTGGGGTCTGGGTGGACTTGGCCTTGAGTTTTCAAACCCCGACTAAGAAGGTAGCTGCGACATGCTTTGGCATCCTGCGCAGGCTTAAACCCCTCCTGGGTTTTTCGACCCTTCCATCCGACAGATGATTGTCCAGGCATCCGTGCTGTCGAGACTGGACTATGCCAGCTCGCTATATTTGGGGGCCAACAAGATGGATATTGTGAGACTACAGAGTCCAAAATGTGGCCGCCAGAACTCTTCTAGGCCTGCCTCGCCGCTGCTCCACCTCCACTGCCATTTGTCAGCTTCACTGGGTGCCAGTGGCAAAACGGGTGGAGTTTAAGTCTCTCTGTTTGGCGTTAAGGATCCTGAACTCCCTGGCTACTGGCATTCTGGCTGACCTGCTCTCCGCCTACGCCCCCTCCCGTCACTTTCGTTCAGCAAGTCAACACCTTGCAGCTGTTCCCCGGGTTAGGAGTGCCCGCTGGTGGACGCTCTTTTCGCATTCTAGCAGCTAAGCTGTGGAATGCTCTTCCTGTCTACATCCAGAGTATAGACAACTACCTGACATTCAGGAAGGCCCTGAAAAGTCATCTTTTCCCAGCCCTCTAGGTGTGGTAGTTTCTCGGGCCTCTCTTTCTGCTTGTTTTGAAGGACTCTCTGATATTAGTTGCCTTTTATTGCTCTTAGCGCCCGGACGCCTCTTTTCTGGGGCAGCTGCTGCACTTTATAAATCAGCCTAACCTAACCTAACATAAACATAAAATAAACACTGCAGTGTTTGTAACGTGTGTATATTGCAACCAAACACAAATTTAAACTATGCGCACTTTCGCTCCTTCTCCATTCCGCTCCTCTTCCCTTCACATCTGTTTTACTCCCCTCTCTCCCATACAATCCTCTCCTTAGCTAGGACACATGTTACAGTGAAATGAACTGTAGCTCACACTTTTCTTTTCATGCCTTTCATTCCTTCTCTCCTCCACTTCTCTTCTAATCTCTCCCTAACATGTTTAAACAATTTGAGCATTTAAACTACTGCTTACTTTGAGCCAGGGTCCTTTGGTGCGCACCATAGCACTTTATTATTAACACCTACTCTTTGGCTGTTCTGTGTAACAGACGCATACTGGGTGTAACTGTGCACACACTTACATATTTAAACAATTTTATCATTTAAACTACTGCTCGATTTCAGCCAGGTATTCTTTTCCCATTTATTTTCTCCTTCACTCTTCCATTCCTTTCCTAATATCTCCCCACTCTCTCTCTCACTCCATCTATTTTTCTTCCTCTCACCCACTCTCTCCACACTTTCGGCCCATCTCCCATTCTCCTCCTCTTCCCTTCTCATCTGTTTTACCCCGTTCCTCTCTCATACACTCCCCTCCCTAGCTAGGACTAATGTTACAATAAAATTAAATGTACCTCACACTTCTCTTTTCTTACCTTTCATTTCTTCTCTCTCTCTACCACTTCTCTCATAATAACTCCCCTATTTCGTCTGCCTCTTGCCCATTTTACAACACTGCCTCTACTTTTCCCTTCCTCCTCCTCTTCTTCCCTTCTCATCTGTTTTACCCCTCCCTCTCTTATACCCTCCTCTCCCTACAACACATGTTATAGTGAAATTAACTGTATCTCACACTTTTCTTCATCTGTTTTATAATTATGATTTATGTTCTACTATATTGCTTTTCAATGTGGTGTATGTAATTAACATGCAGTTACATAATTTTGGCTTTCCAATCATTATGTACACCAAGGCCCAGGGTAGGAATTATAAGTTGTGGCCAATTTGGTTTCCCTGGTTAAATAGCACCACTTAACCCCTTGCGTGCTGTGGATAGCCCCCAGCGTCATGGTGGGCTTGTGCGGAGGACGGTCGGGGACCTTCCGAACCCCGCCCACTCTTTATTTTGCCTGCACAGCCAAAGATTCGGCCAGCGGGCAAGGGGTTAAAACCATAATATTTTTACTTACACACAAGGAAAAAACATATTTGCCTAATAACACATACTATTAGGCCAGGACAAAACTGCATTTTCATCCCCAAATCCAGATTCGGCACATTTCTTCCTTACATCTCATCCTCTCCACAATGGCCTTTGCATCTCCTATTCCGATCCTTCTTTCCAGCACATTCTTTTACCTATCTCACCGGCTCCCTTTCTCTTCTGCTCTTACCCCCTCACACTTTTATGTTCTTACCTTTTTCTCCTTCTATACTCCTCTCCTAATCTCTCCCTAATATAGGTAAAGAATTTGAGGATTTAAACTCTACTTACTTTGAGCCAGAGCCTTCCAGTGCGCACCAAAGCACATAATTATTAACACTTTCTCTTTGCCCTCACTTCCTCCATCTATTTCTCCACACCACTCAACTTTTCTACACACCACTCAGCTTTACTCTCCTCACAAGAACTTTACTCCACTCTACTCAGCTTTACTCCAATCCACTCTGCTTTACTACACTCCACTGCGAACAACAACATTCTGCTTTATTCCATGCCATTCTGCTTTACTCCGCATTACTTTCCTCCACTCAACTCTACTTTAATACACAACACCCACATGTACACCACGGCACCCCACTCAGCTTTACTCCACTCCACTCTACTCCACTCCACTCAACACCACTCCGCTTTACTACACACCACACTGCTTTACTCCAATCCATTCCACTCTGCTTTACTCCACTCCAATCTACTCTGCTTCACTCCACGCCACTCCCCGCGATGCCTCTCTGCTTTAGTCCACAACACTCTCCTTTACCCCACTCCACTCAGTGCAACTCTACATTAATCCACTTTACTTTACTCCCCTACACCTGCTTTCCTCCACTGCACTGCACTCAACTCTGCTTTACTCCACTCTACTCCACACCTCTCAGCTTTACTCCACACCACTCAGCATTACTCCACACCACTCAGCTTTACTCCACTCCATTCTGCTTTACTGTACTCCACACAACTCTACGCAGCTTTACTCCACCCCACTCTGATTACTCAACTCCACTCAATACCACTCTGCTTTACTCCTCACCACTCTGCTTTATTCCACTCAACTTCACTTTACGCCACTCCACCCTGCTTCACTCCACACCACTCTGCTTCACACCACACCATTCTGCTTTACTCCATGCCACTCTCCTTTACTGTATACCACTCTCCTTTACTCAAACCAATCTTCTTTACTCCATGCCATTTCACTCCACTCAATCCCCCCTCAGCTTTACTCCAAGCAACTTTACTTTACTCCACATCACTCTGCTTTCCTCCACACAACTCTACTTTACTCCACTCTGCTCAATACAACTCCGCTTTACTCCACTCTGCTTCACTCCATGCCTAGCTGCTTTACTCCATGCCACTCAACTTTACTCCACACCGCTGCTTTACTTTACGCCAATCGGCTTACTCTGCTCCAATCACTTTTACTCCACTCCACTCTGCTCCACTTCGCTTTACTCCACTCCTCTCTACTCTACTTTACTCCACTTCATTCAACACCATTCCGCTTTACTAATGCCACTCTGCTTTACTATGCTTTACTCCACTCAATAACACTCTGCTTAACCCCACAGCACTCTACTTTACTCCACGCCACTCTGCTTTACTTCAAGCCACTCTGCTTCACGCCACTTAGCTTTAATCAACTCCACGACACTCCACCCACTGCACTCCACACCACTGCACTGCATGCAACTACAGCCCAAGACAAACTCACTCCACTCTACAAAACGGCACTCCACTCTATGCTACACCACTCCATACAACTTAGCTCTACGCAATACCACCACACGCAACACCACTCACTACAAAACCAATCCTTGCAACGCCACTCTACTCTATGCCACACTACTCTATGCCACTTCACTCTATGCCACTCAACGCAGCATCACTCTATGCCACTTCACACGATGCCACTTCACACAACTACCCTCCACTATATGCAGTTCCGTCCCACTCTACACAACTGCACTCCACTCTGTACCACACCACTCCACACAGCGTCAAACAATGCAGCGCCACCCACACAATTCCACTTCTTGTAATACCACTCCACTTTACATAACACCACTCCATGCAACCCCACTCCTCTCCACACAGTACTGGATCACCTAAAAGAACGCCATCAAAGAATACCACCAGCTCATCAGATCCATCAAAAGGACTTTCATGCAGAGCAAAATCCTAGCCACCACCAGCAACCCAAAGGAACTCTTCAGCATCATACAGGAGGAGATTCCACCGTAACCACACCACCGAGATTGCCCTCCTCGCCACCACAAACGACATCTGCACCATCCTCGACCAAGGTCACATGCAGCCCTCATCCTACTAGACCTCTCCGCAGCCTTCAAAACCATCTCCCACTGCACTCTCACCGCAAGACTCCACAATGCTGGCATACAGGGAACTGCCCTCAACTGGCTCCTCTCCTTCTTCACCGGCAGAACCCAAAGAATCAGACTCCTGCCCTTCCTCTCCGAACCCACAGAGATTAACTGCGGTGAACCCCAAGGATCGTTGCTAAGCCCCATGCTCTTCAACATGTACATGGCCCCCCTCGCCGCCATCGTCAGACAGCATGGACTCAGCATAGTATCCTAAGCTGATGACATCCAACTCATCCTCTCCCTCACAAAGGAACTTGACACCACCAGACTCAGTTTCCAGGAAAGAATAAAAGACGTTGCATCCTGGATGAGCAGCAGCTGTCTGAAGCTCAACTCGGAGAAGACAGAAGTTCTCGTCCTCTGGCCCACCTCCTCTGCATGGGACAACACCTGGTGGCCCACCGCCCTCGGCAACCCCCCCACTCCCACGGACCATGCATGGAACCTCCGCATCATACTCAACTCCACCCTCACCATGACCGACAGATAATGCCGTCACCTCCACCTGCTTCAACACCCTCCTCATCCTTCAGAAGACCTTCAAATGGATCCCCCTTAATCCAGAAAGACCGTCACCCACGCACTCCTAACTAGCAGACTAGTCTACGGAAACGTCCTCTATTCTGGAATCAACAGATCCCTGCTCCGCAAACTCCAGACCATCCAGAACACCGCGGCCAAACTCGTCCTCGGCATTCCATGCCATGAACACATCACCCAACAACTGCAAGACCTCCACTGGCGTCCCGTCGAGAAGAGGCTAACCTTTAAGCTACTCACTCACACCTACAAATACCTCCACAAGACTGGACCCAAATACCTCAACAAAAGATTCTCCTTCCACGTACCTAAGAGAAACCTACACTCCACCGACCTCGCCGAACCCCTGTGCATCCGCAGAGCCAGAGCGGGTGGAAGAGTCTTCTCCTACATCGAGGCAAAAACCTAGAACAAGCTTGTGATCAACATCAGACACTCCCCCACTCTGCACGCTTTCAGGAAGAGCCTCAAGACCTGGCTCTTCGGCCGACTTGGAGCTGCAACCCCCTCCCCCAGCGCCTTGAGACCCTCATGGGTGAGTAGTTCACCTCACAATTCCCTGATTGATTGATTTACTCTGCTCTATGCAACACCCCTCCAACCAACTGCGCTCCACACAGTACTACACAACTGCACTCCACTTTACGCCACTCCACTCAAAGCCACACCACTCTACTCAGTGCCACTCCACATAACACCACTCAATACAACACAAATTCATACAACCACACAACATAATTACAATCCACATAATACCACTTAACACCACATAATTCTACTACACCTAATTGCACACTTCTCAATACCATATAAATACAACCCACATAAACCCACTCTATACTACATAACAATCTACATAAAAACACTTCACGCCATGCCACATAATTCCACTCAAAATAATTTCACTCTATACCAAACGATTCCATGCCACACTATTCAACTTCACAGAAATCCATTCCACACCACTAACCAGTTCGCTGCTGCCGTCGGCCGTTGGACGTCGCGCAAGCTACCTCCCTGGTGCTGCACACGGCCGACGCGGCCGCACCCGTTTGTTCGAAAGTTCAGCACTGGCGCTGAACGTTCGAAGCAGGAAACGGGTTAATAAACGAAATTCCACCCCACAACACAAGTCTACTACACACCACATATATAAAATGTACAACACATAATTGAACATCATACCATAAAACACAACAGCATACCATATAACTAAACTCCATTAGATAGCACTCCTCAACACAAAATGCCATTCATCCTAATTACACTCCATTACACACAATCACACTCCACATAATTCAAATACACTCAAAAACATAATTAATATCCACATAATAGAAATGCACACCATACTACTCAATTCCACTTCACAAATCTACTCTAATACCACACAATTCTATGCCACACAATGCCACAACTACATTCCAAACCTGCACACATAATTCCACTACATAATACATACATCCACTCCAATCCATAACATATAGGTAATAAGCATTTACATTTTCAATGCCAATAGCTTTAACTCTCTTTATTTTTTTAACAGCCAAACACACAGAACTAGAGCTTAACTCCTACCTATTTCTTCTTTATCATCTCCAAACAGGTAAATGTATCCACACAATTCCACACCACACAATTCGATTCCACACATTTTGCAATCCACACCACATAATTCAACACCAAACCACTTAATACAGCTCCACAACACAATTACACACTACATACGTCTAATCCACGCCACACAATTCCACATCAAGCCACAAATTTAACAGCACACCATATTATTAAACTCCACTACATACCACTCCACAACACAAAAAATACCATTCCACATAATTACACTCCATAACACGCAATCCCACTACACATAATTCCACAACACTCAATACCACAAATTTACTGTCATTGGACAACTAACTAATCTAATCCAACACACATAATTCCAGTACACACCACATACATACATTCCATAACACATACATAAAAACATTGCCATGTAGAATGCCAATAGCTCTAACTCAAACAAATGTGAGACCTATTGCATTTTCAATGCTTATTAGTATATGCTCTGGACAGAAGGATAAATGCCAAACATGACTGACTACCTCTCTCTCGGGCCCAATGGCGCATTCTAGAAATGCAGACCATAGTTTGATCGCCTGAATTAAAAATGAATTGAGCCCTAATTATTGTGCAATAATTGGATATTTTAACATTCTGACTCAAGTAAAAATGCAATAAATTCAAACAGATGATATATGAAAAGTAAAACTACCGTACCTCTTTTCTGTTTTTGGATCCGGATGTCTAGGTTTTAAAAGTCAACAAGTAAGTTCCGAATAAACGTTATTTCTCGTTGGCTGTTACTTCATGGCCATCTTAAGGATTTGGGCATCATATCTTTGTAAATTCTCCAGGTGCCAACTAATTGTTGAGAGATTGCACAAGGGAAGGGCATGAGATGGTTATATATGGACGGAATAGTCAAGACTACTTAAGCCATATTTATTCAATAAGGGTTTAAGCCAGTTCATACTTTATGAAAATAGGAGAGGGCAAAAGAATAGAAAGCGTTTGGGGGTCTGGTCTTGAATTATAAAGTATGCATTGTTTGATTCCGTTAAAATCTTACAAGGAGCAGTGAGATCAAAAAGACAAGAAAACTCATTCATGCATCTTAAAAACCTTACGATAAGCAATAAAACTCAAACATGTGAATTATTAAAATCAGTTAGGAATAATAACAAGTGTACTGAAAGTATGAGTAACTTGCATTAGAATATTATTTTCACGAGTACAGATCCAAATCTGGCAGGCTCCTATGTGTAATTAAGCTGACATGTGTAACTTCCACAACAAAAATAAAGAAAGTGCATTAGAAAATTGTTGTGATGAATAAAAGCCCAAATTTAGCAAACTCTATGAGTATAACTTCCACAACTAAATTCTCAAAGTGCGTGTGCAAATTTATTCAACTAATCTCAAGATCAAGCTAACAATAGACAAGCAGCAGAAGGGCTTAGGAGAAAGAGAAAGTGCATTTATAATGTTAGCAGGAGCGGCTGGTGACAGGGAAAAGTGACAGGGCAGGGCAGCGTGGGCAGCTTGGGGACATACCACAACAGCACACAAGCAAAGAAGCATTTGCAATGCAATCGGTCTCGCATTATGAAAGTTTGAGCTATTGGTATTGTAAATGACCAATTTTTTATTTGTGTTGGTTTTGAAAATAGTGAAATTACTAGATTTGTCATTTACAATGCCAATAGTTTTAACTTTCGCAAATGTGACTCCTATAGCATTTGTAATGCAATATGTGTTGTATTTACGTGACTTAGATGTATTGATATTACAAATAACAATGGCTTTAAACATTTTTTAATAATGAATACTTAAATAAAAGCTATTGTAATTTATAATGGCAATAGGTTAAACTTTTGAAAATAACTTTTGTGAAGATTATGTTCGGTGTATTTAATTGTGACGAAAATCCAAGAACAGAAGTGAAATATTAACATCTTTTTGTGACATTTGTAATAAAGCTTGAAACACTGAGAGAACATTTTTGAACCAGTTGTTGTTGAACGGTTGCACAGATTGATGCTTTGGAGGTGCTGAGTGATGTTGTGGTGGCGACGAGTGATGCTGTGGTGTCCCTGAGTGATGCTGTGGGGATGCGCTAGATCGATAGATAGATAGATAGATAGATAGAGTGAGGGCGATAGAGGGAGGGAGGGCGACAGATAGAGGGAGGGAGGGCAATAGATAGAGGGAGGGCGATAGATAGAGGGAGGGCGATAGATAGATTGAGGGAGGGCGATAGATAGATTGAGGGAGGGCGAAAGATAGATAGAGTGAGGGCGATAGATAAATAGACAGATAGAGTCAGGGCGATCGCTAGATAGATAGATAGATAGATAGATAGATAGATAGATAGATAGATAGATAGATAGATAGATAGATAGATAGATAGATAGATAGATAGATAGATAGAGTGATGGCATTAGATAGAGTGGGTGCGATAGAGTGAGGGCGATAGATATAGTGAGGGCAATAGATAGATAGAGTGAGGGCAATAGATATAGTGAGGGCAATAGATAGATAGAGTGAGGGCAATAGATCGATAGAGTGAGGGCGATAGATAGAGTGAGGGCGATAGATAGATAGATAGATAGATAGAGTGAGGGCGATAGATAGATGGAGTGAGGGAGATAGATAGATAGATAGATTGAAAGATAGATAGATAGATAGATAGATAGATAGATAGATAGATAGATAGATAGATAGATAGATAGATAGATAGATAGATAGATAGATAGATAGATAGATAGAGTGAGAGCGATAGATAGATGGAGTGAGGGAGATAGATAGATAGATAGATTGAAAGATAGATAGATAGATAGATAGATAGATAGATAGATAGATAGATAGATAGATAGATAGATAGACAGATAGAATGAGGGCGATAGATAGAGTGAGGGTGACAGATAGATAGAGTGAGGGCGATAGATAGAGCGAGGGCGACAGATAGATAGAGTGAGGTCGACAGATAGATAGAGTGAGGGCGATAGATAGAGTGAGGGTGATAGATAGATAGAGTGAGGTGGCCTCATGGTGGACGTGGTGGTGGCCGTGGTGGACATGGTGGTGGTGGACGTGGTAGTGGTGGACGTGGTAGTGGTGGACGTGGTGGTGGTGGACGTGGTGGTGGTAGACAGTGGTGATGGATGTGGTGGACGTGGTGGTGGTGGAAGTGGTGGTGGTGGACGTGATGGTGGTGGACGTGGTAGTGGTGGACGTCGTGGTGGTGGATGTGGTGGTGGTGGATGTAGTGTTGGATGTGGTGGTGGATGTGGTGGTGGTAGTGGATGTGGTGGTGGTGGAGGTAGATGTGGTGATGGTGGATGTGGTTGTTGGTGGTGGTGGATGTGGTGGTGTGGAGGTGGGTGTGGTGGTGGACGTGGTGGCGGTGGACGTAGTGGTGGTGGATGTGGTGGATGTGGTGGTGGAGGTGGTGGTGGTGGTGGAGGTGGTTGTGGAGGTGATGATTGTGGACGTGGTGGTGGTGGTGGTGGTGGATGTGGTGGTGGTGGACGTGATGGACATGGTGGTGGTGGCTGTGGTGGTGGAGGAGGTAGTGGTGGACATGGTGGTGGTGGACATGGTGGTGGACATGGTGGTGGTGGACGTGGTAGTGGTGAATGTGGTGGTGGTAGATGTGGTGGTGGATGTGGTGGTGGTGGATGTGGTGGTGGTGGGTGTGGTGTTGGATGTGGTGGTGGTGGTAGTTGTGGTGGACATGGTGGTAGTCGTGGATGTGGTGGTGGTGGACGTGGTGGTGGTGGGTGTGGGGGTGGATGTGGTGGTGTTGGTGGTGGACGTGGTGGTGGTGGACGCGGTGGTGGTGGATGGGGTGGTGATGGTGGGTGTGGTGGTGGTGGGTGTGGTGGTAGTAGAGGTGGGTGTGGTGGTGGTGGACATGGTGGTGGACATGGTGTTGATGGACGTAGTGGTGGCTGATGTAGTGGTGGTGGATGTGGTGGTGGTGGATGTGGTAGTGGTGGTAGTTGTGGTGGACATGGTTGTGGGTGACGTGGTGGTGGTGGACATGGTGGTGGTGGACGTAGTGGTGGTGGACATGGTGGTGGTGGATGTAGTGGTGGTGGATGTGGTGGTGGTGGAGGTGGTGGTGGTGGAGGAGGTGATTGTGGACGTGGTCGTGGTGGTGGTGGACATGGTGGTGGTGGAGGTGGTGGTGGGTGTGGTGGTGGATGTGGTGGTGTTGGTGGTGGACATGGTGTTGGTGGTGGACATGGTGTTGGTGGTGGACGCTGTGGTGGTGGATATGGTGGTGGACGTGGTGGTGGTGGTGGTGGATGTGGTGGTGGTGGACGTGGTGGTGGTGGATGTAGTGGTGGATGTGGTGGTGGTGGTGGATGTGGTGCACGTGGTGGATGTAGTGGTGGACTTGGTGGTGGACTTGCTGGTTCACGTGGTGGTGGTAGTGGATGTGGTGGTGGTGGAGGTAGGCATGGTGGTGGTGGTGGATGTGGTAGTGGCCTTCTGGTGGATGTTGTGGTGGCTGGGGTGGTGGTGGTGGACATGGTGGTGCTGGACATGGTGGTGGTGGACATTGTGGTGGATGTGGTGGTTGTGGACATGGTGGTGATGGACGTGGTGGTGGTGGACATGGTGGTGGTGGACATGGTGGACATGCTGATGGTGGATGTGGGTGTGGTGGTGGACGTGGTAGTGGTGGAGGTGGGTGTGGTGGTGGACGTGGTGGTGGTGGACATGCTGGTGATGGACGCAGTGGTGGTGGACATGGTGGTGGTGGACGTAGTGGTGGTGGATGTGGTGGTGGTGGTGGTCGTGGACATGGTGGTGGATTTGGTGGTGGTGGTGGTAGTGATGGTGGTGGAGGTGGGTGTGGTGGTGGTGGAAGTGGTGGTGGCGGTGGTGGACATGGTGGTGGTGGACGTGGTGGTGGTGGACGTAGTGGTGGTGGATGTAGTGGTGGTGGATGTGGTGGTGGTGGATGTGGTGGTGGTGGCGGCGGAGGTGGTGGTGCTGGAGGTGGTGATTGTGGTGGTGGTGGAGGTGGTGATTGTGGTGGTGGTGGGTGTGGTGGTGGATGTGGTGGTGTTGGTGGTGGACATGGACGTGGTGGACGCGGTGGTGGTGGACGCAGTGGTGGTGGATGTGGTGGTGGTGGACATGGTGGTGGTGGACATGGTGGTGGTGGACGTGGTGGTGGTGGATGTGGTGGTGGTGGAAGTGGTGGTGGTGGACGTGGTGGTGGACGTGGTGGTGGTGGATGTAGTGGTGGTGGATGTAGTGGTGGTGGATGTGGTGGTGGTGGATGTGGTGGTGGTGGACGTCTTGGTGGTGGTGGACGTCTTGGTGGTGGTGGTGGACATGGTGGTGGTGGATGTGGTGGTGGTAGTGGTGGTGGACATGGTGGTGGTGGTGATGGGTGGTGGATGTATTGGTAGACGTGGTGGTGGTGGACGCAGTGGTGGTGGATGTGGACGTAGTGGTGGTGGATGTGGTGGTGGTGGACGTCTTGGTGGTGGTCGTGGACATGGTGGAGGTGGATGTGGTGGTGGTGGATGTGGTGGTGGTGGTAGTGGTGGTGGTCATGGTGGTGGTGATGGGTGGTGGATGTGGTGGTGGACGAGGTGTTGGACGTGGTGGTGGACGTGGTGGTGGTGGACATGGTGGTGGTGGACATGGTGGTGGACATGGTGGTGGTGGACGCAGTGGTGGTGGATGTGGTTGTGGATGTGATGGTGGTGGACGTGGTGGTGGTGGACGTGGTGGTGGTGGACGTAGTGGTGGTGGATGTGGTGGTGGTGGACGTGGTGGTGGTGGACGTGGTGGTGGTGGGCATGAACATGGTGGTGGTGGATGTGGTGGTGGTGGATGTGGTGGTGGTGGTGGTAGTGGTGGTGGACATGGTGGTGGGTGGTGGACGTGGTGGTGGACGTGGTGGTGGTCGACATGGTGGTGGTGGACGTAGTGGTGATGTATGTAGTGATTGTGGAAATGAGAGTGATGATGCAGTCAACCATTAGTGAGCAATGGGCGGGTTGTAAGACCCATGTATGCTAACAAAATGTCTCATAAGCAACTGCAAATGCGCCGTCTCAGGAGAGACCTAAAATACAATTTTCTAAACGTAAGCACAGGTAGGATAAGGTAACCCAATATAAATAATGTTACAGAAGCTGTTCTCCTTTGAGGGACCAACATGAGAAGAACAAGCATTGGCAAAGCCAATCGGCCATACATTCAGATTACTTGCTTTTTTTTGGTACTAGCTTTACCAACGCTTGTAGAATTGTGAAGCAAACACTAACAAAGCCAGTTGTGCTGTATGGCCATCTTGAAAATGCTATTTGATATACTTTCAACAAGGTCACCACACTGCATCTATACAGTAAACACAATAAGACTCACAACTTGGAATGGTATAAAAATAAGTATACAAAGTAACATGTCAAGATGGCTGCCATGTTGCATCTAGATACAAAGTGGTTGCCTTTGGGAATGGTATAACAAACTTATTTTGCATACATATTGTTATACCTTTACAAGTTGGCTCCCATTTTGAGTCTACACACAACAAGTTTGCCATTTTCGAAGTACACAGAATGAAATACGAAATGGCCACCCACCGCTACCGGTTTTACCAAAGCCGATGCAATTCTACAAGCATCGGAAAGAAAATAGCAGCAGCGGGAAGAAGGCATTTACTGTGACTGGTGTGCTGTCCGAATGGGGTGTTTCTGTGCGTTTACTGGTCTGATGTAACAATGGAAAGGTATGGTATTTTGTTTTAGTATAATATAACAATGTGATGTGGCAGCGTTATGGCTGGTTTTCAGTTAGAATGGAATGTTCCTGTACTGCTGCGGATCTGCTGTAAGTAACAATGTGTTGTGTCTGTACTGAAAGGGATATTTTAGTACCGTTTGTACGACATACCAGGGGGCTGTTTCTGTACAGCTACTGGCCTGCTGAACATTGTGTTGTGTCTTTACTGAGACTGCTCTGGTTTCAGACGGGACCTTACAGTACTGCAGCTGGCTTATGTAACAATGAACGTTTCTGTTCCGATACTACTGTGCTGCACATTGGAATGCTTCTCTGTGTTACTTTTCTGTGACAACGATAATCAGATAATGCAACGAGACAAAACTTCCACAAAAACCAGAAGTAACTCATGAGCCCCCACATAAGGTAAACTAGATAAGGGTCATTCTGTAATTTTTCATAGACGAGAAGACGTTTAAAACAAGTAGATAAAAGAGCAAAAAAAATCTTAATGCCGTTTCTCAGCAGATTGCTCGAGCGTCACGTAATCTTCTAGGGTGCAGCCTTGAAGAGGGCAGGCTAGCATAGTTGGCATGCCATACAAACAAGTAGATCAAAAAGCGGGGGGAGGGGAGGGAACGAGCATATCGGGAGTAGATAAAGACAAATGTTGGTGTGCTAAGCTTGGTGTGCGAGGTTTCCTTTCAAGTCGGGTGGGGGGGGCAGGGGAGCAGGGGATCAAGCGAGGGGGAATGAAGGAGGGTGTGTGAGTGAGAAGTGAGGCCAAGCGCACGCTGACGAAGCCTCACGCTTGATTACCTCACATGCATTGGGGACAATCCTCGCTTGGTCAAGAGTTTGTTTCAACTACTATATGTTCGAGCTATTAATCCCTGCGGTATGTAATAGCTCGACCTAAAAATGACCCTGCTTTCTCCGAGGCATTTCTGCCTCGCTTCGGAGAAACGTGGTTGTGTCACTTTTGCCTCATGTAATGTAACGTTTGCTTTTGTAATGTGTTCACTTGTACTGTTCTCATGTATCATTACTGTTCCTATTATGAAGCGCTCTGACACCTTCGGGTAACATAACCCATCGCTCTAGTATAATCAGCGCACCCAAGATAACCGTATATCCGCTTCTCCCCTTCTTTTATGGGAAAACGTGTGGGTTTTTTATTACTGGCACTGAAAAAAACATGCTGTGGAGATGGCAACCCGATTTCCACCCCAGAAGAAGCAAGACACACGTGATGATTAACCCGTACGTGGGTGGGGACGGTTTTTAAATTACAATCCACACTCATGGACTGAAAGATGAAAAGGGACGAGGCGCAATGCATCGCCTTCACAATCGTCCGGAGGATTAATAGATGAAAAGCATGCTATCTTTGAATGTCCCTACATCCGAGCAGAGTGAAAGTTATACTTTTTTCAATGTAAATGACAATTGTTTTGGGCTATGTGCAGCACAATGCAGGGCACCAGGTTTTAAATTCCTCCGCACTAGTAATTACACTCTCCAGAGAGTGGATGGTGGGGGGGCAGGGCAGCGGGCGGCGGGGAGTACATGCCACGGGTAAGGTTAACTGAGTGGGTGGCATAGCAAGCGCTAAACAGGGCAGAGGCCGAAGGAAAAGGGGAAGTTGGTCAGGCACTGGCTGCAGAGGATAGTGGGAGCTGCTGGCGTCCTTGGTTAGCTTGCGCGGGGCCGGAAATTAGGGTCCAAGAGTGGTCTGGTCATCACGGAGCTGCACATGGTGCTCCACCCCCGGGGTCGCCAGGATGCCAGGGGGGCGGAAAGGTCTCGCAATGGAAGGTGACAGAGGCTTATTAATGAGTGGCAGGAGAAGGCGGCGTCTTGCGGGACAGTGGAGCGCGTCAGAATGTGGCAGGGTTGCCAGGGTGCTCACTCTGGGCAACGTGAACAACGGCAGGGGGATGAGGGCAAATACAGGGAGGCAGGGTGTGAAATTTGGGGATGGGGACACACGTGAAGGCTTGTCATGAGGAGGTTGCATTGTGGTCAATGAGGGGGAGCATGAGCGGCCGTTGGACGGGGGGGCTTTCTCGGGATCGGGAGTGGGGAAGCTTGTGACACCTGGGTGTAAGGTCCTGGGTGTAAGGTGCTGGATGCAAGTGGGCTGTCCTTTTGCAGCATGTTGGAGGCGAGGATTGTGCGGTGTGCTGGCTCCTAATCGTGCGACTAACGCTTCGTGCAACTGAGGGGGGGGGGAGTGGGGGCAGTGCGGGGGCGGTCGCGGTGGAGCTCGGTTTCCTGCTAGATAAGTGAAAGAAACATGGCCCCAGGGCTGCAAGAATGGTTTTATCACCCCCATCGGCCCCCTTTCTTGTCTGTCTCCCTTTCACCCCATGCTGCCACACCATTAGCTAAGAAGCAAAGGACAACTGACCACAAGTGGGAGCTGGCGGGGGGGGGTGATTGATTCTGGAGGAAGGCTGGCTGCGGGGCGCGGGGGCGACTCAAGGACAATAAGGGGGGGAGGGGTGAAGTTGCTTTTAAGTTGGGCATGCTGGACACGGAGGGAGCCAAAGTCCCGTTTCCAGACAAAGTCATCGAGAAGACCGTCAACAAGGAGCTGGCCGCCTTCCTCGAGACGAACGGATCCCTCGACCCCTCACAGTCTGGCTTCCGAGCCAACCACAGCACCGAGACCGCCCTCATCGCGGCCACCGATGACATCCGAGCCCTGATGGACAACGGAGAAACAGCGGCCCTCATCCTCCTAGACCTCTCCGCGGCCTTCGACACTGTCTGCCACCGCACCCTAGTGCAGCGCCTCAGCAACGTCGGAATCCAGGAGAGGGCACTGGAGTGGATCATCTCCTTCCTCGACGGAAGAACACAGAGAGTCGACTACCACCGTACAAGTCAGAGGCCACCGAAGTCATCTGCGGCGTCCCTCAAGGATCCTCGCTGAGCCCCACCCTCTTCAACGTCTACATGAGCCCCCTCGCGGCCATCGCACGCCAGCACAACCTCAACATCATCTCCTACGCCGACGACACCCAGCTGATCCTCTCCCTGACCAACGACCCCGCCGCCGCCTGAGCCGATCTTCACGAAGGGATGAAACATGTAGCCGAGTGGATGACGACCAGCCGCTTGAAACTGAACTCAGACAAGACGGAGGTCCTCATCCTGGGCTCCTCGCCCTCCGCCTGGGACGACTCCTGGTGGCCCCCCGCCCTGGGCACCGCACCCAAACCGACAGACCACGCACGGAACCTGGGCGTCATCCTGGACTCCTCCCTCTCCATGACCAGACAAGTCAACGCCGTCTCCTCGTCGTGCTTCAACATCCTGCGCATGTTACGGAAGATCTTCCGGTGGATCCCCACCGAGACCAGGAAGACGGTCACCCAGGCCCTCGTCACCAGCCGACTGGACTACGGCAACGCCCTCTACGCCGGAACCACCGCCAAGCTCCAGAAGAGACTCCAGCGGATCCAGAACACCTCAGCCAGACTCATCCTCGACATCCCACGACACAGCCACATCTCCGGACATCTGAGAGACCTGCATTGGCTCCCCGTCAACAAAAGATTCACCTTCCGTCTCCTCACCCACGCACACAAAGCCCTACACGATCAAGGCCCGAGCTACCTCAACAACCGCATCAACTTCTACGCTCCCAAACGCCATCTCCGATCAGCCAGTCACGCCCTCGACGCCGTCCCCCGCATCTGAAGAACGACAACAGGAGGAAGGTCCTTCTCCTACCTGGCCGCCAAGACCTGGAACTCCCTCCCGACCGACCTGCGCCTGACCCAAGACCACCTCTCCTTCAGGAAGAAGCTCAAGACCTGGCTGTTCGAGCAGTAGCAGCACCCCCTCCCCCCCACCCCCCCCAAGCGCCTTGAGACCCTCCAGGTAAGTAGTGCGCTCTATAAATGTCTTTGATTGATTGATTGATTGATTGATTGAGGGAGGCAGGTTTGCAGGAGAGGTGTGGGGAGATGCGCATCGGTCTGCCGGGGGCGTTCAAGGGTTGGGGGCTCTGTTTCGGAGGGAGGTCTGGTTAGGGGACAAAAGGTGGTGTGGTGCGGGCGGTCGTCTATGCAAAGGGGACAATTACGAAGAGATATTGCAGGCTTGACAAAAACATATCGGGTGGATGGCACTCGTGGCTGGACCAGCACCAAAGGGCATAATGCAGGAATTAGGCGTAGTTTGTGCGATACAGAACTAGTGGGCCACGAAGGGCTCCCAGCAGAGTGCAAGTGAGACAGTTCACCTTGCTGAGACTGTAGGACAATAACAGAGCTACGGATGCAGAGGACATCATTGGGTGTTGTCTCCGGGAAATTGTACTGGGTTTGGGCTGGGGGGGGGGGGAATGGCAGGGTGCAACAAGCTTAAAAGGGGTGGGAGACAGAAAGGGCGCCAAAGGGAGTGGGGGGATGGGTCACAAACTCAAACAAGTATTGGATGTGCACAAGTGATGAGCATGACATTGACTTGACACTTTTATCAAATAAAATTAATACCCCACTCTAGACAAAGAAAACAAAATAATCGAGACAAGATCCCCCCGATAGCCACTAGCCAGTGGGGAATCACCTACAGTCTTTAGGCCGGATTTCCAACACCTTTTCAGTGTTCGGACCTGGCTCACACATGGAGAAAGTGTGAAACTGAGCGCAAAACTGGCAGGTGACTCACGCTAGCAGAAAGGCAGCCAAGCCTGCAATAGATTCACACTAGCAGAAATACAAGTCAAGAATGCAAAGGATTCCTCGTTTGTAACTGTTGACTGTGGGTGCCAGACTCGTGAACAGTGCGTGCAACCAAAACACCCACCATCTTCTTACACTGTGCAGGTTTGCAAACAGTTTACTGGCCTTGCCTAAATTTTCTACACTTGTGATTCTAGAATGACACAGACATAACTGCTGTGCAGAAAGGTAGGACACTGCAGTGCACATATGCACAGTGATCCTGACCCTAGGCTTGTGAATTCTGCACACTGCAAGAAAACTCCACTAATATACATTTAGTAAGAGCAGGCACATACCGAGAAAATGGGTCACTTTTTCATATCTATCTATGCCCAAAAAGGTTCCCCCCCCCTCCCTCCGTGTGCAGTCTTAAATCTACAAATGCAGATCATATGTCAGCTAGTCTCGTGCAGATTTATGTGTTAAGAAACTCTATAAACTAGTGCTGGGCCACTTGAGTTATACGGAAGGAAGGGACCAAGTTGTGCAGCAGAGTTGAATAAATTATGCGGCAAGAAAATGCGTGGATAATACCGCATAATTTGTGATAATGTCACTTAATTATTTAGTTGTTTGTACACATGTTAACAATATCTGGGAAGATGTTTCACCTCATTCTTACCTGTTTACCTACATATTCTAGTAATAACCAACTGAAAGGTGACCAGTCACCCTTTGAAACAAGGCAGCGCTGGGAGGGGGGCTGGGCACGAAGGAAGGAGAAATGTGAGTCACGGCGGCCGTGAAGTGTGAAGCAGATCCCTTTGAAGCTCTCGGAGGCAGGAGCAAATGGTAAGGGGAGGAGAAATGCTGCTGGAAGGCTCGGGCAAGACAGTAAACAGCAGGGATGTAATTAGGGGGGAGGAGAAGTCGCGCTGGGGTTAATGCCTGAGGCCAAATCCGGATCGTAAAAGTCAGCTTTGTGGATGGACGGCATTAGGTCTCTCTACGAGACCTAAAAATGAAAGACTTAACATGCCGCCCGCTGCATCTGCGCTCTTCTGCAGCACAGGCTGAGGATCCCAGACACCTCTACAGCCAATCCAGACGTTGCTCTCATGCTGCTGGCAGCATAAGCAAGCGCCGGGATTTGCTTGAACGGCCTGGATTTGCACTTCCACGGGGACTGGGAATCGGTGCCTGCTGTCTCCAACTGAGCAAAGCAGCTCGGATTAGAGACATCTCAGTGCACATGCCGGTTTGGCCGACCTAGGACTGCCGGCCAAACCAACATGCAACAATACCCACCACTCCTCCTATGCTGTCATCACAATACCCCCCCCCCCCCCCCGATTCGGCCCAATCAAGTAATAATACAAAATAAAAATTATAATAAACCTGTGTTATTATTATTTTATTTTACAAGTTTTGCATTTGTGCTGGCAGGGATGCTACGTTCCTCCGCCATAACGGAGGGGCTGCAGCTGAAGGTTAGTGAAAGAAACACAAGACGGTTTTGGCCCCATCGTACAAGAAACATTAGTATGATAAAATCAAACAGCATTCTCTATGGAAATGTGCTGGCATATATGACTTCCACAACTAAATTTTCAAAGTGGAGGTGCAAAGTTATTCAAGTAATTTGAGGATCTCGCTTTAGAAAAGCAGGGGAAGACTTTAGGAGGAAGTCTGGTCAATTAAAAGTGAGGCACATTTTGCCCCATAGACGCACACTAAAATAATAAAATGACTGAAAAGTATGGAACAAAAATTTTAAACTGGAATGGGAGCTAGACTTGGACTGGTGTCAAAAGGCGGAACATGTAATATACCAAGGATGGGGCTGCCCCAAGAAGTGGGAGAAGATTTGGGGGAGTTCAGGGGCTTTTGACAATAACAAATAGAGAGGGGGGGGGCAAGGTAAGGTTTACTGTGAGATTGGTGACAGTTTCTGGGATCAAACTCCATGTGGGACACTGCCCCATTATTGTGAAATATGTTGTGAAGTACTGTATGTATTATTGGATCTGAATCAAAATTCTATTTGTACTATATTGGAAAAGTATTAGTTACCCAAACATGCTGTATGATGCAAAAGTTTAAAAAAAGGTGTATTTTTTAACTGTGACTCCCACAGAATTCAGGTTTCAACTTGATTTGAATTGTCATTTGAGCAGCATAAGGCAATGTCATAACATCAGGGCGTATACTAAAATAAGCAAATAAAGTCAGGCACTGCAATAGACCTTGAGTAATCAAAGGCCAAATATTTGAAACAATGTACAATAGTTCCCATAAAATTTCCATTATTAAAAAATTATCTACTCTCTAATTGCTTTTGCGCTTCTCAAGTGTAATAAAAAAGTAATGAACCAACATGTGAGATGAATGTTAGCACACTCCATGATTTTTAACATGGCCTGCCCACTGGATCTTAAGTGCAGAGAGTTAAATGATGATATTAACAGACAAATCTCGTTAAATTCCGGACACATGCAGAGGATGTGCCAGGCTGACTCGTAATGGTAGTCGCAAAAAGTACCTGACTACACTGTGAGTGCTTGCTCTTATGGAAAACAGCAATTGAAGGGAAAAAAACAAATCTTCTGTCTGTCTTTTTAAAGACGTGAAAACAGTTGGCTAAGATATTGCTGAGGACAAAGTAGTTTATACGAATTGATCACAAACCAGGCATGAGAATGTGAGGTAAAGGTAGTTTTATCCTCAATGAGCAATGCTTTTTTAGAGTTCCCCTGAGCCAGCGATTGCGCTGCCCTGGCGAAGACATTTAGTAGCTGGGTTTTAAAAGTGCTACCTTGCCGGCATTCAGCTTGCTGCCACGCGCACAAGCGCGCTCGACGTGCACA
Source organism: Lissotriton vulgaris (assembly GCF_964263255.1). Lineage (NCBI taxonomy): Eukaryota > Metazoa > Chordata > Amphibia > Caudata > Salamandridae > Lissotriton > Lissotriton vulgaris. The sequence goes on along the minus strand of NC_141685.1, from coordinate 1,624,396,618 downwards.
GCTGCCATGTGGCGTTATCGCGTGAATCCAATCGCGATCACTTTCACGGTGTGCCTGCGCACACAACTCCCGGGCTTCTTTTCACGCACTTGAGGTGCCCACTTCTTTTGCGCGTCTTTTCACTTTCAGCCCGGCCGCGCTCCAACTCCACCCCCCTCCCTCACTGCAAGATCGCGTTTATTTTCACTTTCAGCCCGCCCGCGCTTCAACTCCCTCCTCCTCCCTCACCACAGAGCGCGTCTTTGACCAGGGTAACTTGTTATCTGAGTAAGACTGAGAGCCAGCGCTGAGCGCCACAAAAGAGCAACAAAGATATGTTTGATATGTTTCTTCTCACGAGGCTTTCAAATACATGCAGTGGAACGTCCAGCCTATATGTTGCCATAGTAGCCAGTGGCTGCTTTTCATACTGGCTTTGCCTTTCACAACCTAGAGTTTGGGATTTTATTGAAAGATCTGACGGTCTGTTTTCAGGTGACATCCCTTTGTACGTGGTCACATTTCAGCACATACTGTGCTCTGAACGAGTTTGACATTTTTAAAATCCACTTTAAATCTATTGTCGTTTTTTTACTTCATTCCAGTTTCTGTTTTGGCACAAATATCCCTCTCCCTCACTGCAAGATCGCATGAATTTTCACTTTCAGGCCGGTTGCGCTTCAACTCCCTCCCCCTCCCTCACCACAGAGCGCCTCTTTTCACTTTGAGCCTGGTCACGCTTCAACTCCCTCCCCCTCCCTCACCACAGCTGACCCGAGCAGAGTGTTTCTGAAAAGGCGCTGGAGGGCACGGTGTGTCTAAGCTAACATTCTTTGAGTGGTCCTGAGACGTGTGGTGCCAGATGTGCTGTGAGCTGCCAATGTTTTATATTGCTAGGTGTGAAATTTTCATATTTTCAATGTAATTATAAGTGACATTTGAACGACTATGAGTGACACTTTTTAGGCTATGCAAATGCTTGTTATCTGAGTTACCCGAATTTCCCTCCAATCGGGCACAGGCCATGTAAATACATCGCATTAATGAATCTTTCTTTCACGTTGTGCTGAACAAAATGCAGCTTTTAAAAAGCACCTGCACAGCCTGAGAGCCAGCGCTCGCCGCCACAAAAGAGCAAAGTCTGATATGTTTCCTATCACAAGGCTTTCAAATACATGCAGTGGAGCATCCAGCCTTTATGTTGCCATAGTAGCCAGCGGCTGCTTTTCATACTGGCTTTGCCTTTCACAGTCTAGAGTTTGGGATTTTATTGAAAGGTCTGACGGTCTGTTATCAGGTGACATCCATTGCGGCTGCTGGAACACATCCCTTTGTACATGGTCACATTTCAGCACATACTGTGCTCTGAACGAGTTTGACATGTATAAGGGCCACTTTAAATCTGTTGTCGTTTTTTTTCTTCATTCCAGCTTCTGTTTTGGCACAAATGTATGCCTACAATTAATATTCAATGTTCCTTCCTGCCACGGGAATGTGAGAATTTCGAATAATTCACCAACCTTGATTTTGTTCCATTCTTGAGATGAATTGGTGCTAACTGTCAACCCAGGCATCAGTTGTAAAATCAGCAACCTTCGTAGTGTTAGGCCCTGCCTACACAATCAACCACCCCTGCAAAGCACTGGCATAGCCAATAGGTCTCGCTATTGGGAACTTATAAGTATTTAGGTATGCAGCACAATACCCTTGGTGCACCAACATCAACTGTTGCATGGCTAAACACTTATAAGGTCCCAAAAGCGAGACCTATTGGCTATGCCAATGCTTGTTTTCCATGAAGTAGACACTTTCTCAAAAAGATTATGATTTACCGAGGCCTGCAATGGTCTTGGAGCTCTAGCTGGTTTATTGAATCTTTCAGAAACTGTAGCAATTGATTCACATTAGGCTGAGAGCTAGTTGAAATTTCCATGTTCTTTTTAGTCCTCATTTCACAATCAGCTTTCCCCTCCTATAGCTTAATCTCTTTCCCAGAGTAAACGTTGGCTCGATGCAGTTGCTGACTCCTTTGTGGCAATCAATAATAGCCCATTGCTTTTTCAACAGCACTATGGTGTAATCATCAGGCCTTCATATTCACCTTGCTAAGTTACATACTGGTTCCATATTTTGTCTGCAATATTATTCTCCTAGGCTAAATCCATTTGAGTAACATAATTCGCTGACTTAATCCAGCCTTCCAGGTGCTGGGCCAATTGCAAAATCCAGTTTTTGCATATTTCTCTCCTTGCTTGGACAATAAGATAAAAAATCAAACTCTTTTGGTTATTAGTGATTTTGTCTAGTGATGGATCGATACCAAAATGGATTAAAGAATGGTTTACCTTGACTTCGAGTACAATTATTTATTTTAAGATGTTACTTACTCCTCTCTAGAAAGATGTCAACTCAGAACAATCAGGAAACAAATGGATAACAACTACCTATTAGGAAGGTACATCTCACACACCTCGGGAGAGCTTGACTGAACTTGGTCAATCTTTGAGGCTGCCAATAAGCCCCCCCGTGGAGTGTGAAGAACTGGTTCCTTTTTAAAGACGCAGGCTTAACTGTTGAATAAAGTAAGCTTACAGATACTTGCCATTAGTCTTCATTTACAAGCTCAGCAATGCTTTTCTTGTATTCAATATAGTTCTCCAAGCTTCTTATCTCCTGCTTTAATAATGTCCCAATATCATATATTGACTTCTTTCTTAAGCTTTGTGCTAACTCTCATAAAGTCATCATGGTCCCAATGTCTAATCTGTGAGAATTTCTGTGATAACCACCATGAATTTAGCTGGAAATATTTTAATTTTGACAGTATTTCATTGGTTAGGACCAAGAGTGTTTGCCAATCCATGTGGTTCCTACCATGCCTCCTATCTCCCCAAGTCATTAAGCCAGTATTCCTCAGTGGTCTGCTCAATCTATCCTGAAGCCATCCCGGAGCCCCGGAGAATCCCAGATAGGAGAAACGTCAGTATAATAAAGCAGTGCAAAGAAAGTTCTCATGAGGAACCCTAACTTAAGTGCTGCAGGGAGGATCTTCAACTGTACTTGTTTGAAAAATGTTGGGTCCTCAAACTTATAAAGGAACTTTTCCTGTCCCTATTGCACCAGCAAAACCCTATATATTTGACCTGTCTGAGATCTATCTCTGTGATTTACTAGCATCAGAATGTTCTTGAACTGAAATGCCCAACAATGACCTTGAAAACCAGGTAAATCTACAACCCCCATTTTTAAGAAATTTCTAAGTGTCTTCCTGTATATCCTGACACTCTTAGATGACCAAGTAAAGGTGCTAACACTTACTCGTATATTTTCAATGTGATCCTTCTGGAATGTTAATGCGATATTATTGAAAAAGTAGGTCAGTGTTCGGAGGATCATCATCCTAACAAGATTTACTCTCCCGTAGATATTTAATGAGAGGTTACCCCGCTTTGCTAACTCTGTCTCAATAACCTTCAGAGCCATGTCTAAGTTCTTGCCAGGGAGGTCATCCAAGTTTTGTTTTATTACTATACCGAAATACCTGATTTGTTTGTTACAAATCTGTATATATTTGGTGGTTGCCTAGGACATTACCTCTTCCTTTTCCTTACTTATTAAATACCTTGAGATTCCTCCAAACTCCTCAATATGCTGCTCATCTCTTGGAATACAAAGTTCTAGGTTTGATGACTAACCAATAATATCATCTGCATATAAAGCTATTTTGATTGGGAAACCGGGAGCTTGGAATGGGACCATGTTCTGATCTAACCGAATGGCAAGAAGTTCTATATATAGGTCAAACAGAATTGGTGACTGTTAGAAATGGGATTTCTGGTTGGCTAGGGCTTGCGCCAAAGCCAGGCAGAAACCACCACTCTAGTCAGGGCAAGGAATTTACACTCCAAAGATAACCCCTGCTCACCCCCTTGGTAGCTTGGCACGAGCAGTCAGGCTTATCCTAGAGGCAATGTGTAAAGCATTGCGTAACACATACACACAGCAGTAACACACTAGGCACACTACAAAGAAACTCCACACAATGTTATATCAAAAATAGCCTTTGTATTATCATAAACAAATTAGAATCATAATCACACCTATACAATGTTCCAACTGGTACGAGGCAATATTCACAGGGGATTATATACAGGACCAGGCCAATCAGGCCACGGTCAGTACCATCAGATCTGGTAAGTAAATCTAAAGCACAACCAGTAACTACTGGTACTATAATGACCTAAGCATGATCACATCAGCATTAGAAACCATCCTAAAATATCATAGCATGACATTAGGCAATAAATCACATTAGGCCCAAACCTCATTAGCATAAACACATTACGCACTAGGCTTCACCAGCATAAACAAACTATGCATAAACATCCTAAACATAAACACATTATGTCATAGGCATCACAAGCATAAATCACATTACGCAATCACATTAGGGCCTTGCGCCCTACCAACCTAGAACTGACCCCAGGCCAACTAGTCTTTCGCAGGGGCTTGAATGCCCTCTGTCCCAAAATGTCAGGGCTGGCTGCAATGCAGCAGAATCCCAAAATTGTGCAATTGCGCAGGTCTAAAGGTGTCAGCTGCCGCTAATTGCTGTGCAGCTGTGCGGGCAGAAATGTGGATCCTGGCACTCACTGTGCCCTCTGGGTCCCCACCGGGATCCTCTAAACAATAATGTGCAACGTTGCCGCTGCCCACTCCGGTGTGGTGCAGCTGGGACAAAGAACTCAGTCCTGACGCCACTGTACCCCTGGAGCCCACACTGGGACTCTAAAATAATCGGGCCCGATCATTGCAGCTGCCCACGTCTCGCAGGGCAGCTGTGGGAATGCACAAAGCAGGGCTGGCACTCACTGTGCCCTGTGAGCCCCCACTGGGACTCTAAACCACAGATCGCCCCACAGTGCAGCTGCCCGTGCTCTCGCTGAGCCCGGGCACCTCCGTGCCTTTTTAAGTCCCACACCGGGACTTTCAAACAAAAGCTTACCCCATAAGGAAATCTGGCCGGCTCCAGGCACCGGAAATGTGCCTCGAAAAGGAGCCAACACTGTATGAACTAGAGCCCCACTCACGGGGCTCTCCAGGCTCCTCTGACGCTGCTCAGGGAGATTCTGCTCTTCACCGGGTCTGCAGGGAGGCTCCTCCTCATTCCTGTGGCCGGTCAGGAAGAAGGCTGCGGGGCAGGGAAAGCCCTCGGGACTTTTCTGCACATCGACAGTGCGGGGTGCGCTCCCGCCTGGCTTCTGCTACACGTGGGGCTCCCACCAGCTCATGGGAGCTGCGCTTAGGCCTGCACCTATTTCCGAACTGCGACCTTCAGCCGCGCTACAATTGGCGGCCTTCGGCAACGCTAGGATTGGCAGCCTCGGCCGCCTCCTGCTATTGGCCCCGCCCGAGTCAGGCAGCAGGCACCTGGCTTCCAGGTTGCTGCTCCTCTTGGCGGCGGCTACTTCTCAGCGGCGGCAGTTTGCAGGGAGGGCAACCGCTGTAATGAAATAAAAACACCACATGCGGGGTGGGCACCCGCCCTGATTGGCAAAAATGTGAGGTGGTCACCCACTGCCACAAATGAGTGCATAAGCAGGGTGGACACCTGCCCGCAAGCGCAAAATGCGGGGTGGGCTCCCGCTCACAAATCAGCAGGTTAGGGGAACCCCACATGCCTGGTTCCCTTCAGCGGCGCGCTGCAATGCCCACATGCTCCTCTTCTCTTAGCAATTCAAATCCAGCGCTCAGAATGCGCCATGGGCTCACAGTCCTTGGAAGTCCTGAAAGTTTAAGGGGGCAAAGCTGGGCCCAGGGAGGCCAGCACACAGGGCTCTCCAGCAGGGAGTCAAACCCTCGTGGCGGTTCCTCCCGGGCCCCAGGTGCAGCAAGCCCCCGCAAGTTCAGGAACAACACCAAATCATGGGGTCACAGCCTCTATATTTAAATTAGACATGCCTTTGTCTGCAGTGGCACAGGGCTTGGGAGAACCAGCAAAAACTGGTTCAGAGGGAACTTTGTTTACAGGCTCCTCTTCCCCTTTGTCACGTGGGGCTCTTTAATCATACACACCACAGGGTGCCGAGCTAGCATTGTACAGGGCAGGCACAATCCTATTCAGAGTCATGGGACTACTCCTCCCACTACTCCAAATGTAGATGTCCCATTCAGCCTAGTGCTAACTCACCCTGCCCCTCCTGGAGCCACACACATCTCACCAGCCCCTGTAACTCAAAAGCCAGACATGCAATTCACATCAGGCAGGCAGACACATAGCACAGAGAAATGCCAACTTCTAAAAGGGCCATTTCTAAAATAGTTATAATATATCTGCGCACACCATTGAGCAGCATTTATTATTACTATTCCAAATATACCAAACTTGACCACTCTGCTCCCCTCATATCAGGAATTACTGCTGAAACACTTATCAAGGAATCCCCATAGCATTCCAATGGGAAGGCAGCCCCACAGTAGTGAGAAACCATGTCTGTTTGTCACTACCACGACATGTCACACACTTAAGGTACATGTCCTATATTTTACCTACAATGTACCCTGCCCGTAGAACTGGCTAGGGCCTACCTTAGGGGTGACTGACATGTAGTAAAAGGGGTGTCATGGAAATTGGCACACACTTTAGGTGCCAGGTCACAGCGGCAGTAACACTGCGCGCACAGGTCCTGCAATAGGGGAGGCCTGGGATAAGTTTGAAAGGCTACTTGGGTGGGTGGCACAATCAGCGCTGCAAGGCCACCAGTAGCATTTAATTTACCAGCCCTGGGTATATGAGATACCACTTTACAAGGGACTGACAGGTAAATTAAATAGGCCAAACTGGTGTAGACCAATTTTACCATATTTATCACAGAGAGCACACACACTTTACACTGGCCAGCAGTGCCAAAGTGCCCAGAGTCCTAAAACCACCAACTCCATGTCAGAAAAAAAGGCTAGGAAAAAGGCAAAACGTTTATGGATGACCCTGCAAAAATGGCCAAGTCCAACAGTGACAAAGGACACCCCTGCCTGGTTCTTCTAGATATTGAGAATGATGGTATTAGTTTGCCATTGTCCAGTATTCTTACCCTAGGTGCCTTATATAAAGATTGTATTAATTTTATGACATTATTTCTAATACCAAAAGTCTCTAAGACCTCCCATAGATAAAGGCAGTTTATCATATTATTAGCCTTAGCAGTGTCAAAAGTTGCTATTGTTAAGGATACATTAACAGTTTCCGCCATATCTATACCTCCTATTAATAGATGGGTTCATTCATGAAGTTGTCTTCCGGGTATGAAGCCCTTCTGATCCATATGTGCAACCAAATTAATAAAGCTTGCTAATTTCTTTGCTATGATTCCTGTGAAGATTGTATAGTTATAGTTTCGCAATGAAATGCATCTGTAAGAGTCTGACTTTTTTGTAACTTTACTAAGTTTCAGGATCATTACTAATATGTCCTCATACCAGGAAGGAGAAATCCCTTCATTCTCCAAATAGATTGAATTAAATAGGATCTTCCAGACTGGTATAAATTCTACATTCTTCACTTATAAAGCTCCCCTGGAATGCCATCTGTAGTCGCATCCTTGCTGTTCTTTAAGCTTTTAATCTGGTGTATGATTTCCTCCTCTGTGATTTCTGTCTGAAGAGCTGTGGTTTGCACCTCCGTAAGGGATAGTAGCTTTTTATCCCTGTACCAATTTTTAATATCAATAAGGTCTGTATCCATTTCCTCAATGTATACCCCTCCGCGGTTATTCACCATTTTATTCTTTATTTCCTTTGTTAAGATAAGCTCTTTACCATACCTTGCTCTATTAGTAAATTGATATGGTTCCTAATTTGGTCTACGTTGGTCTTCTAGTCCAGAAATCCTCCACTTTTCTCCCCAAACTCAAAGTTCTTCATCTTACTAGCTTTCCATTTAAATCTTGAGATAATATTGAAGTTCTCTAACTCCACTCTCAGCATGGGGCTAGCTCAGAGCTCTATTGCAGCAATCTGTAATTCACTTTCTTTCCAGGCAATACTCCTAGTAAGCTATTTAACATTGTCTTCCATTTTTAAATTAACACTGTATGAGATCTTGGCAGCACACCCGCTTATATATGCCTTATATGCATACCCAGACGGCTACTTGACCAGCTGTTCCGATATTGTAGTCAAAGAATCCCTGGTTTCCCAAGTTAGCTCTTCAATAATTCACTCATCTAGAACAGCTGTATTTAGTGTCCACCTAGTTTTAGGTTTAAAGACTGGGAACTCTAAGCTAAGTATAACAGCTGAGTGGTCGGATATTGTTGCAGGGAGGTGAGTTATTGCCTGACCCATTTGTGTCATTGATTTATCTGAAAAAAGTAGTCTATAAGAAAGTGGTAACCATATTTGTAACTATAGTAGGTGAAACCTCTCTGACTACCTAACTTCTTGTGCCAGATATCAACTGAGCCCAAGCAGTCCAATATATTCTTCAATTTCCTTCTAATTTTTCCTTAATGTATTTTTTTTATGCAGTAATTTAATAAAGGACAGTTTCCGTACCTTTAGTAGGCTATGAAGCCCAAACTCAAGCCTTATCGGCAAGTAGGATAGAAGGAAGACATTTTTCCTATAAGCGTTTGCTATCAGAGTGTTTAAACATAATGCCAATCCGGCTAGAAGTAAAACAATGGCATAGATTAGCACAGCCACCAGCAGATCTTGGATGACTTTCAGCAACGGTTCAAATGATGAGCCCTGCAGATTCGCATATGAAATTTTAAAAACAGTAGTCAAGGCGATAGCTTTTGGTTGTAAGCATGCTTTGTGATTGTTAAATATTCCACAGCTATCAAAAACGATGCCCAAGTATTTGAAAGAGTTGACGAGTTCAACCTTCCTGGGGTTTAAGAACCACTCACCATTTTTCCTTGGGTTTTGCAGTCCCACTATCATAATTGTTGTTTGTCTAAGTTGAATTCCAGGTCATTTGCTTTACAGTAAGACCCTAGGTGTTGCAAGCCCTTAAGAGTTTTATTCATCTACATCATGTCATCTGCATACTGCTTAATGGTCAAATGTAATTGGCCTATTTTTGGGGTGCCAACGCTTGTAGGATCACATGCCAAATCTGACATAAACAGTTTGAAAAGAATTGGGCCGAAAGCACAACGTTGTTTGAGCCCATTAAGTGTTGGGATTTTCTTTTAGATTGCCCCACAATCACCAATCTTAATGCAGAGACATGTATTTGAATATAGGAGCTAGATTACTTTCAGAATGTGCAATGGGAATAGATATTTGGTAAATTTAAGCCATAGCTGGGCTCTTGAAATTCTGTCAAACCTGAAAATCAATACGATTTATATATAATTGCGTTTTTGTTAATCTCTTTGACATCACTATTGATAAAGCCAGCATATTTTGATCCGTTAGCATCCTACAACAGATCCTAGTTTGGTACAGGGGAATCAGATATAAACTGGTACTCCTGTCCTCCATCTATTGTAAAATAGACTTTGCAAAATACTTTGCTACTATTAGATACTATTTAAGCTATTTGCGGATAATTTGAGGGATCTGAAGTGTCACCTTTTTTGAAGACCGGTTGCCGAATTGGCACACGCCAGGATTCAGGAATCAGTTGGAAGTAAATACATTCTTTAAACAACAAATGTAACCACCGTACCCAAAAAGACAGGTTAGACTTATATGGGATAGCAGGTAGCCCATTGGGGCTTGGGGATCCCATTTTTCTCCCTTTAGAAATGATAGAGATCACCTGTTTGTCATTTACCCACATTATCAATGCTTGCTGTTTAGAAATTGCTTTATCAATGGCAAAGACCAATTTAAAGGATTGAAGGAGATCGTAGGGGATATTTGTATTGTAAAGGGTCTGTAAAAATGGAACCCGTTTGCTTTCCAATATATTTTGAACCTCAATGACTCAGCTTCTCTTCCTGTGCGAGCAAATAAAGACCAGAATTCTTTGCTCTTCCCCGTTCTAGTGGCATGAAACAAATGCAGCAAAAAGTCCCTCCGAAAGAGCTTTTTCTTTTTTTGAAGGTCTTTGTTAAAGCATCCATTTAGAAGATCACTGTAAATGGACAGACTTTTCTTTGAGGTTGCTGTCCCCACGCTAAGTGCCTAGTAAATCTGCTTGAGGTATTCTTCCCAAATCCAAGTGGAATGTGACTCTGGTGACGATGGTGACACAGCCAAGTTAATCGGAAGTTGTTCTGCTTTGGCTGAGAGCACTTGGGTGCCTCTGCCCATCTAAGCATCCTCAAGTTGTCTGTAGGCAATGTCACATAAAATAGATTGATAATCCAGGAGGGCGGTTTGGTTAAAAATGGTTGTACTCTGGGGATTAGGGTCACTGTCAGACCTTTGGTTCAATTTAAAAATTGATAAGAGACACTGTATTTAAACTAACAAATGTGTAGTCGATGATAGTATTCTTGGATGCAGAGAAGTGAGTCGATTTTGTGGGAGTATTGTTGGACCCGGCCCTTTTGGCAGGTTCACCCCGAGACTTTTTGCTTTTTCCTAGCCTGTTTCTGCGACCTGGTCTTGGTGATTTTAGGCCTCTGCGCACTTTTTCACTGTGGTACGGTGTAAAGTGCTTGAGCTCTCTGTGTATGTGTGGTGAGTGACCTGCCCTCCCATAGGAATGAATGGGGAATATGTATGCCCATGGTAGTTCCTGATGTGTGGGGAGTGCAGGGTCGAGTTTGGTATGTACAAACTCGTGAGATTGAATGCTGCACAATGGTTTATGCGGCATGATTGTGTCTAGTGTAGAAGTGCCACTTCTAGAAGCTGGAATATTTGTGTAATTTGTGTCTGGCGTGTGATTGGCTGAGGCTGGTTGGTGAGCCTGGCTCCAAGAGTCTTGGAGGGTCTGCCCTGGTGGTGAATGGAGTGTTTAGCATGCTGATGTGAGGGGAGGAGTGAGCATGGGCCTGCTTGTGGATTGACCGTCTGGTTTGAGGGTCCTGAATGAGGCTGGGTTTTCCCAGCACAATGCTGGCTCCACCCCATGGGGTGCGTCTGATGTCCCTAGCCTGGCCAGTGAAAGGAATTCCCTATAACCAGTTCTATCTGGTTCTCACACTGCCTGCACCCTTTAGACAAAGGATTATGGGTATAAAAAGGGTGCTGTGACACTCTAAAAATGTTCTCGTTTTTGGACTTGAATCCTGCCAGGGGCGTGCTGCTGCTTGGGCTCAGGGGAAGGCTTGCCTCCCTGAGCCCTGCCCAGCCCCTGGATTCCTGATGGATGCTGGAGGACTCTTCTTTGCAGGGAGCTGTTTTGCTCCACTTTTACTCCTCCAGGACTTTTGGGGACCCCTTGGCCTGGCTCTCCTGCCCCCTTCACTCATGGGGGCTGCTTTATTGCTTATAGCGCTGGGTGAGCGCTTTATTTGGTCTAATAGCCCTTGAGAGCGCTTTTTGCAGTAGTGCGAGCGTGTCGCCGTCACGCATTTTGCGTGAGGATTGGCAGGTGCCTACCCTGCGACTTTGCCCATATTTATTTAATTATTTGGCGAGTGCCCACCTCGCTTCGGCATTTGTTTTATGCACCGAGGGTGCCCACCCCTCCTTAGGCGCCAGAGGAATCGCTGTCCCCCGCCCGGAGCCGTGGACGGAGAACCGGAGGCGCCGCTTTGCCATTGGTGGGCCTGGGAGGCTCGCCCTGTGAGGCCGCGAGGTGATTGGGCCGCTGTTGGTGGCTGGTCCCGGAGAGCCGGGCTCTGATTGGCGGGCCCCGGGAAGAAGTTGCCGCGTCACGAGAGGCTCGTTTGGAGAGCCGCGCTCCGATTGGCGCAGATCTGCCCTTCCGGTCTCCCGTGTGCAGAAGGAGACCGGAGATACTGCCGGCCCGGGCCCGAAGGCAGGAGGAGGAGAAGCGGAAGTATGGGCTGTAGCGGGGCTACCGTGTGCTGAGGGAGCCCCGAGTGAGGAAGAGTCGTGGCTGCCCAGAAGAGACCCGCTGCCCGGAACCTCGAGGGCTCGACATGAAGCCCCGGTCCTGAGATGGGGGACCAGGTGAACGGCAAAGCGGGTGCTTTGTGAAGGCGGGGCTCCCATGAGGAGGGAGAGCCCCGCCACGGCGCCGCCGAGGAGAGAGAGACACAGACCGCTAGGGAGCCGGTGAGTGTGTGCGGAAGGAGGGGGGGCTTCGGGGCACATTGCCGGTGCCCGCCCCCTCTCCAGTGGTGCCGAGTCCTTGCAGGGGGCGCTGAGAGGCCCCCGCGAGGCCCCATTTGTTCCTGAGAACCCGAGAGGCTCCCTGCCCGCAAATTGTTGTAGAGCCCTGAGAAGGCTCCGGGGGCCATTTTTGGTTAGAGGGGGCGTCGGGGCACATTGCCAGTGCCCGCCCCCTCCTGCCTGCAAGATGTTTGTAGAGAGCCCACAAGGGCTCAGGGGGCATCAGTAGTTCGAGCCCAGAGAGGTTCTTGAGTGCCACACTGGATTAGGAGCCCAGAGAGGCTTGTGGCCGCATTTCTTTGCTTGGAGCCCAGAGAGGCTCAGGGCCGACCAATTGTTCAGAGCCTGTGTGGCTCCCACGTGGCCCCATCATTATTGATTCACAGCTGCTCAGCAATTAGTGGGCAGCTGCCACGTTTCGGCCCCTGACATTGGGACACAGGGCGTCCTAGCCCTAGAAAGGCCAGTTGGCCTAGGGACTGCCACAGGTAGTGGCTAATGTGAGTTTTGCGCAATGTGATGTGGTGCTAGGAAATGTAATGCATTTAATATGATTACGCACCTTGATCTTACACCTCTGAATGTTTTTAGGCATCATGTGTTTTTGTGCTATTGAATGTGTTGGTTTATGCATCATGTGTGTTTCCTTCCCTGCACCTCTGAATGTGTTTTTGATGCATCATGTGCCTTGTTATTACACCGCTGAATGTATGTTTTATGCATCATGTGTTTTCCTTCCCTACACCTCTGAATGTTGTGATGCATCATGTGTAATGTGTTCTTGCTTATACCCCTAATTGTATTGTGATACTTAGGTGGTTGTTCTTTCCAGTACAGGTGGTCCTAGTGAGGTCTTGGTTCCATGCGTGACATTCTCCTACGGTGGTTAGGGATGAGTAGGTGGTACGTACCTGTTACCAGTAGTTACTGGTTGTGATTTATAACTGTTATTTTGTGCTATACTTATTCTATGTTCTAGAAGTTCTATTTCTAAAAGTGTTGATTCTGACAGTGGCCCATGTGGCCCTGTCCTGGTGTAAATAATCCCTTGTGAATATTGCCCGTGCCAGTTGGCACAATGTACATGTGTGACTTCTATCTGATGTGTTTTTACAATACAGAAGTTATTTTTATATAACCTTGTGTGGAGTTCCTTTTGTGGTGTGCTTAGGATGTTGTTGCTGTTGTGTGCTGGCGCAAATGCTTTACACATTGCCTCCGGGATAAGCCTGTCTGCTCGTGCCAAGCTACCAAGGGGGTGAGCAGGGGTTATCTTGGCGTGTGACTCCCTTGCCCTGACTAGAATGGGGGTTTCTGCCTAGCTTTGGCGTCAGCCTTAGCCAACCAGCAATAGCCAGTTCTGCTTTGGCTGAGAGCACTTGGGTGCCTCTGCCCATCTAAGCATCCTCAAGTTGTCCGTAGGTAATGTCACATAAAATAGATTGATAATCCAGGCGGGCGTTTTTTTAAAAAAATGGTTGTACTCTGGGGATCAGGGTCACTGTATTTAAACTAACAAATGTGTAGTCGATGATAGTATTCTTGGATGCAGAGAAGTGAGTCGATTTTGTGGGAGTATCATATGAATATCTCCCATTATAGGGGCCCTAGGCCCATAGCCTCTTATGTTATCAGCAGCTTTTTTCCTTGGTAGGCATGCTTTTGTGGATCATAAACTGCTGAGTAAATGCCCCAGACCTCATTTTGCCAATCAACCACCTCCGTTTCTTAGTATGTTTGCATTAGATTTGAGTTAAAATCTCCTGTGAATAGATGCTTGTCCTCTAGGTAGTCAAGAAGTAAAGTTTTTAGTCAGCCTTCTAACTCTTTAGTATGAGCTTTTATCTTACTATATCTAGGATTGATGTATACGTTGATTAAAATTTTTAATGAGAGGAGCATTCTTGGACTATGTTTCTGCATGAATTGCTTGCAGTGTGTTAGACTCAATTTTTTGACTAGTTATTATCAGGTTTAACTCTACTGATGTGGCCAGCCGCTCATAGCCCTACCAGGACCTAAATTCTTGAGGGCTTGTTTATGAGTCTTCAAAGCTATCGATTTCGGTTAGTTCCATGCTCCATGTTTCTTGAAGAAATAAAATGCACTTCCTTACATTACCTTGGATTTAAAAACCATGCATTGTCACACAAGAGGGCGTATTATGGCTTAGTAAATCCAATTTAAGGGGTTGCAATGCATTGCCTCGCCTTGCGTGACACAAGGGCAATGCAAGGCCTTGTAAATCTGGTCCTTACATTCCAGCCAAGGAGTGCTTAGATCAAAGTGAGAACCTAGCTCGCCTCTATAGTTTAGGAGGAAAACGTAGTCCTCTCTAGTATTGAGACCCGTGTAGGACACTCGGAGGCAACACTTTAGAAAAACAAACAATGATGAATGCACACTTTTTATGTTGGAAACAAATAACTAATGTAGATCAGTTATGAGAATTGAAATTATAAGGCAAGCTGGATCAAACTGAGTAGGAGCCCACCTCCATATTGGTCCACCGGCTGACTGAATCATATGACTTGAATGAGACAATGAATAATGAAATGACTTTTTGGTCTCCCTCGCTGAACGGCAGTTGTGACAATATGTGAAATGAGCCTTGGTTAATCTATTAAAATTAGTAAAAACGAGTTTTAAAAGGTTGGTACAGGATTCTGAAGTTATTTGTCTATCCTTAATGGTCAGAATCCCCAAAACTTAGCAAAATCAACATTAACACTCTTGATTTAACATAAATTTGTACTTTAAAACTCTACTTGAGTTAATCATTATGAACTGTATTTTAGCAAGGTTTGTTGCCTGGGTCTTCCTCTTCCAATACAGATGGAATTCATCCAACATATTCTGGAACTTTTGCAGCACTTTAACAATGAATGTAGTATATTTTGCAAATTAAATGTCTGACAATATTTCAATAGTAGTATCCACAGTGTCGAATATGAGGATCCCTGGGGCATGCATAAGGGATCTTGAATAGGAACATGTTTCTTGCTAAGTCATCTTTGCTCTACTAAGTGAAAAATAGAGAATGACAATAAACCTCTAGGATCAGGGACTAAGGTATTGAAATGGTGAAGAACGGTCCCTGTTTATGGTGTTAAAGTCATACATTCACCTGTAATTAGCATACCTGAGTCATTCACCATATTACTATTCTTTTCCTATCTCTGGAGGCTGATCTATCACTTTCTTTAATCCCACAGGCTGCGGCCAGCGTCCAATGGCAGAGGAAGAATACAGCCCCTATTTTGAGGGGGGAAGGGATTCAAGTCCGGGCTCCTGGCCTTGGTTAGTGAGTATCCAGGCACCCACAAGGGATGAGTTTTATCATCTGTGCGGGGGATCTCTCCTGAACAAAGACTGGGTCCTGACAGCCGCCCACTGCTTCAAAGGCGAAGAACAGTAAGGAAGAGCTCCTCTAAAGTTTCTGGTCTTTATTGGGATCTAGTCACAACAGCGACTCCAGAATTATTACTCAGTAAGGAAGAGCTTCTCTGAATATTCTGACCTTTGGTGGGGTTTGGTCATCTTTCATAATGTCCTACTAGGGAACTCTTTGTCCATGGTGGGATTTAATCGTTACAGTTGTACCATATATTCTCTTTGTACAAGAACTTGGCATCTAATAGGATTACCAGATGACTACATTTCTCCAACACACCCTTTCCTAGTCCTGGGCTTTCAATTAACACTATGTTGAGAGTTGTATAATTTGTTCAGTTCAGTTGAGCATGCCTGAAAATAAGGTTTTGTAAAAAGAATGCTTAGGACTGGAGCAAGTTGTGTCCTGTTGATATGGAGTCATGTAGTAACCCCCCTCCCCAGCTGCAGTTTGGTCACTCCTGTCAACCCATATAATGCCTTAGTGAGGACGTGGTTGTTTCCTGTTTGGGTGTGCCCACTATATTCATATTGAGTAATCTCTTTGTATTTGGGTTGCGTGACACAAGTGGTCAACACAGTAATCCAGTACTATTTCTTAGTGAGGAAATCTCTTGTCAGTGTGACAGTCACTACTATTATCCCAAATAACCCCTTCTTCTAGTAAGGAAGTCTCTGCTTCTTGCTGGCTTTTAGTTATTTGCCCAGCCATTCATTAATCATTCAATAACATCTCTTAGAGGGAAGTCTCTGGTACCTCCAACAGAAATCCCATTCAATGAGTTTGTGTACATTCCTTGGAATGTGATCTTTACAGACAATATAGCATACTTGCCCAAGAGGTTCTACTGTCAGGCTATTACAAGACAAGTAGGTGGAAGCAGTCAATACAGTGATACTTCAGACGTGAACAAGCAAGTGATTCGCTTTCAAAGATTTAACTCATTTTGCCCCAAAAGAGCTTTGATATTTTTCTTGATTTGAGTAAAGACCCACTGGAAGGTAATCCCACAGTTTGCAGTTTGATTGGATATGGTTATTGTATCGAACTTCCTCAAAGCATTATATCACCACTAGAAGAGAACTGCTCTTAAACCCATTTTTAAAATCTAAAACCCACAATAGTCTTGAGATACGGTACTAAATATTTTGCAAAAGATTGTTAAGTCAGGACACAAGAACCCTCATTCACAAAGGAAAATCTGAACATTTCTTTCAAAGTGTTATGCCTAGGTTTGGATTAAATCTCTGATTGTTTTGTAAATCACTATAAATTACAGGAATCCTTATATGAAGATGCTACTATTGCAGATTTCCAGAAGTAGTTCTGGACTTCTTTGCAAATTCCAAGTTATTCCCATGTAAAAGAGTTTTCACATGTTTACATGTAGCAAGTGTAGTTCGTTCATGAGTAAATGCCCTACGAAAGTGAATTTGCACTTCCTATGTTTTTTTTTCTCTGTGGGGCAAATATGTTCCCTGGGGAGCAAAATCTTTTCCTTCATCCCCTCCAAGTTTTAGGGGTGTTTCCTCCCCATTCTCACCTTGGATAACTACTTACTCATTTTCTTGACAGATGTAATTCTCTCACTGCATCCAAGGTGGAAATAGTAAATAGTAAAACAGACCATGAAAACGTGGAAATACTGATGTTTGTGAATAGTTACTGTTGGAATTGAAATCTCCCCTACATAGTAAACAGCCATATAACGCTACCTTGATTGCCTGACTGCAAGAGAAATAGGCATCCTGACTTTTATTTTTGTCTTGGTGTCATGCTAATATAGCATGTGCTCAGAGGCTTAGGCCTTATTGGTAATGCAAGATCTTAGACCTGCTCTGTGATTTGGAGGAGCGCAGCAAATGTGCCCTCATAGTAAGCAGTTGACTATTGCCCATCGCCTGGATGTAACGCATAAAGTAGTTGTTACAGTGCACAGTGTTTTTGACTGTATAGTGCAACCAGACTTTTTTCCTGTGTCAGTGAGAGTGCGCTCTACACTGAAGTATAAAGTTCTGCTATTACATGAAACCCAGATCCTTGCACTAACATAGCATGTACATGTCAAATGCATGTGTGGGCAGTGCCTTTCTGTCAATTTTATGTTTGGTCTCTGTGACATGTGAGTCTGAGTACTGGGACCAGTGGGGTCCATTTTGGATACCCCTGGTTTAATGGCAGAAGACGTAGGATCAGGAAGGCTTCCCCAGACATCAGATGTGTATTGCCTGTATTCCTGTGCCTGGATGGTGGAGAACCGGACACTGAAGTGAATGGAGATGGGGCTGCCGTTAGAAAACTCATTAGGTCCTTAGCAAAGAACTGATTAGTTCTTCTTGAGCACTGCTATTTGGTAAATGGTAGGTGTGAGGGGTAGGGCTGCAGTTTCTGTTGTTTAAGGTGCAGAAGTTTCTAGGCTGTACCTGCCATTTTGTCTGCCTGTTCTTACTGCTTTAGGAAGGCTGATGACAGCTAGGTGCAGAGAACCCACTCTTCATCGTGCCCATGCTTTGGGTACCCCTACTTGGAGCCAACCACATTGCAGTCTGCTATGCAAGCCATCCTTTTGTAAAAACGCTGTGTCTGGAAAGCAGCTTGTAAATGACATCTGAAAGTGAGCCAAACCCCACCATTTTGGGAGATTTAGATAGTGTTTTCACATCCCCTTTCTAAAAAATGTGTATAAAAAGGAGCTCCAAACCATACTGATTTGTTACTGTCCCAAATTCTTCTTGACCAAGAAAGGTAGAGCTGCTGTGCAGTCAGGGCTGGAGTCTGTCTGACAGCCAATCTCTCAGAGGTGACGAGACATCACCTGAATTCAACACTTGCTTTTGGAGTAGCTGAGAGTATGCTTAAAGAGCCAGTAGCCTGCCTGTCTACTTAGAGAGGGGAGGAGTATGCCTGGGCCTACAGGAGGAAAGACTGTCCAGGAGGAGAAGCCTAGTGTGTTAACTGGTATGACGAACAGCCAGAGAAAGCTGAGGACCCAAGAGAGTTAGCCAGGGGTGACCTGTGCTGTGAGGATGTGCCCCCTTGTTGTTGCTGTGCAGTTCATGAGTGAGGTGCATCAAGATTTAATAGAGCGTGTATACCCATGGCACTCAGCAGCCTGCCAACAGCTTGAGTGACTCATTGCTGATGATGATGAGGAGAAGGCAACTGCATCAATGCCTGTTGGAACTGGCCCTATTTGCAGGGTTATCCCCAAACGTTTTGCTTTACTCCTTTATTTTTTCTGACCTGTTTTTGTAGGTTCATGACTCTGGGCACTTTACCACTGCTAATCAGTTCAAAAAGTGCATATGCTCTCCTGTAAACTTGGTAAGATTGGTCTACACCCATTTGGCATATTTAATTTACCTATAAGTCCCTTGTACAGTGGTATCTCATATACCCAGGGCCTGTAAATTAAATACTACTAGTGCGCCTGCAGCGCTGCTAGCGCCACCCACGGAAGTAGCCTCTCAAACCGGTTTCAGTCCTCTGCCTCTGCAGGGCCTGCCTGCATAGTTTACTGTTACAGTGACTTGGCATTTAAAGCGTTTGCAATGTCTGAAGCTCTCCTTTTACTACATATAGGTCACCCCTAAGGTAGGTCCTGGGTAGCACTATGGGCAGGGTGCTGTGTAGGTAAAAGATAGGATGCTGCCTTTACTGTGTGGCATGTCCTGATAGTGCAAAACAGCCTATTTGGTCTCTCCCTGCTGTGAGGCTGCCCTCTCTTAAGTTTGGATTGAGGATTCCCTGATATATGTTTCCGTGATAATTTCTGATATGAAAGGGGTAGCATGGCCATGTTTGGTATGTTTGGAATAGTAGTGTTATATTTGGTTTATTGGTTAAAGCGGATTTGTTATTACTATTTTAGAAATGCCACTTTTAGAAGTGGGCATTTCTCTGTGCTTATGACTTTTTGTGCCCTGCCTGGTTGTGTATTCAACGTCTGATTTAGACTGACAGGCGAAGGGGATGTGCATTCACTCTAGACTGTCCAAAGATGGGTTGAGGTGTGTTCTACCTTTCCTCGGTGACTAAGCGCTGGTCTGAATTGACCGTTGCTACATTTAGGGTGGTGGGAGGAGTTTCCCTTGCACCTGAATAGGCCTGGTCTGCATTTAGAGTTGTACCTGAATAGGGCTGTGCCTGACTTTCACAATGCTGTCTCCGCCCCGCTGTAGTGTGTCTGGAGCTAGGGCTTGTGATAAAATGGGGGTATTGTGCACTTCAGAAACCTGTTTGAAGTGGCCCCAGAACAAAAACTTTTGGACTATACGCAGAGGGGTTGTGACCCCATGATGGGAGACACTGCGTGGACTTGTAACCAGATGCTGCTGGCTCTACAGAGTAAACTTAGCCAAAGGATTGCCAGGAGGTACCGCCATTGGACTTGATCGCTTGGAGTACTGGCCTGCTGCCTGCTAGGCATAGAGAAGGACTGCAACTCTTGCTACAGAAACCCTTGTGCTGGCCTGCCTGCGCTCTGTTGTTGGTTCTGTCAGTGTTGTCCCAGGAGGCCAAGCACATGAGGAGTGCTGGTGCCTGCCCCAGTTCCATGCAACCAGAGTGCGTGTTGAGCGATTTGTTGACCTGCAGGAAGTATTTTCTCCCTTTGTGTTTGGAGAAATTGCATGAGAAGCACTTTTTGATGCCCTGCAGTGCTTACAACGGTACACTTTCCTTGCGGTGACTGAGCGACAGAAACATGAGAGGGGAGAGCTGAAGTGGAAGGAGCACTCTCCCTCTGCCTTCTGTGTTCCCACATCTTTTTGGTGGTAATCTGAAGCTGGGGCTCTGCTACTTGGCCCCAGGCTACCAAGCAGCAATGCGCAGAGCAGTGAGAAACCCCCAGCCAGGAGTTCTTCTGCTTTGCTGAAGCAATGCTGACGCTAGATGGAGGTGGGCCAAACCGTCGGAGGAAACTGGAGCCTCGCGGGCTCCAAATCTTCTGCCTCCCGCCTGAAAAGAGGTTGTTCCGGGAGATGGCCAACGTGAATACCCCCCACTGGGCCCCCCTTTCCCGAAGGAAGCTGTGAGGAAGCTCTTGTGCTGGGCTCTGTGCGTGGTGCTGTGGTCTACTCGACTAAGGGCTGTGTCAGGATAACGGTTTGCGGGACCTCTCATTCAGATCCCTCTTCTCTGAGGAAGGCCAGAGAGAGATCAGCCCCAGCTGAGACTTTGGTCCCAAGCAAGCCAGCCAGGGATGTTCCCTTCAGAGTCTGGAGGGGCCATTAGTGCTCAGGCTTGGAGTTAGCCCAACACTGAGGTGGAAGGGAAGGTCGACCCCTTGGCCATTGATCCAGCAGTCTGCGCTGCCCAGAAGGGCTCCGGACGTGCTGCAACGCTATCAGTCCTGGTGAGTGGTGGGAGCTCCTGAATGCACAATAGCAGTCCCACATTTTTGTCGATCCCAGTGGGCCATCCAGTCCCATTGTGCCGCCCGGTCCCCTGGTGAATTTAATATCAGGGCAATTTTTTGTGTGACTGGGTTGGCTAGCAGCTGTCCCTGCTAACCCCTTGTTCCACTGGAAAACGGGGTCTCCCGGCGTATTTGGTAGTATATGGGTGCCCCCTACCTGGGTTGGTGCATACGTAGGGGGCGCGCAGAGGGTTCATACTTAAAACTGGCAAGAGTGCTGTCTCAGCACAACAGACTACCCTAATTCCCATAAAAGGCACAACTGAGGCCGGTGCGCTATGTGTTAGGTGGGAGTGACCATGCAAAGTGGAGCAGAAGTGCTGAGATACTGCACCCTATGTGGTCATGATGATATTGGGAGGATATGATGTGCCCAGTGATAATGTTATCACAATGGTTTTGTAACCTGTGCAACCTTTGAGTGTTTACTTGATTGCACTACTGTGTGATGTTATGACAAATGCATGTTTGGCAAAGTGATTTTATGATCTGTGTAAGGTCATGACAAGTGCCTACTGGCACTGTGATTTATGTGATTGTGATCTAAAGTGTTTTATGTACAATACAAGGGATATTTTTATATAACCTTGTGTGGAGTCTCTTTTTGTGGTGTACCAGTCAATTTCGCCCCAATGCATTTTTAGGCTGAGTGTCCCTTCTTCAGGGGTACCTTGTTATTAAAGCCATCCCTGTACCCCCTAGATCATTACCCCATCATTACCCCATCCGTCAAGGGGACAAAACTAGCAAATTGTCCTATTTTTTCGGTAGCCTTGTTATTTTCTGCTCACTTTTCCACTGATTTATGTTCTAGGTGTGGGTGGGTAGGTGTTCTCGTCAGATGTGGAACCTGCCGTAGATCCAAGGCCCCTGGAGGTGCTCCCAACCAGGTGGTCAAGGAAAAAAAGCGGCACCCCTGGCGCTTTTAAGCCCGCTGCCTCTGTGCCTCTGGATGACGTCAACCCCTTGCAGGAAAAATGCCACCTGTGACCCACCATCTTCTGCTCCTGCTCATGGAGCTAATAATGGCAACCCTCTCCTAATTTCAGGGTAAGACAGCCCCTAGTGCACTCGTAATATTGAAATTGCTGACCTTCACTCATATACAAGCGTCCCTTCCCTGTGACAAATGAGCCATACTCAAGTGTGCTTTTCTACCAGGACGTAGCCATTTGAGCACACAAAAATCCTTCAAGGGATGAAAGGCAGTTACACAGAAGTTAGACATGAGAAGCAAGCAAGGAAGGAAGGTAACACACATATTGAACCGCAAGAGTCTGGAAATATATGAACCAAATACATTTCAGCCAGGATTCCTAAGTCCAGTGATAAACGCTTAAAGATGCATTGTCGCCAGCCAATTCTTTCTATTTACATTCCCCGCAGGGACAATTTACATTCCCTCCAGGGTTCTGGGGTTAATAATGTAGTCAATATCCATTTATACAAGCATTCACAGTCACATCTGACTAGGTGGGGGATGGAAAATACGCACTGTTTGATACAGAACACACATCACCAGAAAACGGGATCATGCAGCGTCCCTGCCGGGGTACCTATAGCCTGACCACCCTCCAGGCAAATCCCACATACATAAGCAACTCCAGGCAACCAAGGGTAGGGAGGAAAGGTCCAGGATCACCAGCAGGTCAGTCTCACCTCCAGCCAGCCCTGTGCTCACCAAGATAAATAACCCGTCAAGAGGATAAAACCATCCTATAGTCCTTTCTTTTTTTTATATTCCCATTATTTTCTGCCCACATTTCCACCACAGGGCAATGAGGTCACTAGTAAACTCACTCTCCCCCCAGTCACATCTGCAATTCCTTGGATATTGTCTCTATGATTGTTTGGATGAAGACCTCTTCGCCCCTATGCGATAGGTGCATCCCATCACTATGGAACAGCTTCCTTCTGCACAGAGTGGTCCAACTTCTTGACTGATTCATTCATAGCTCCAAGAGGCGAGCAGATTGGTCACACTGAATACGGGTGGCCTTCTGACCGGAATATTGCTGTTACTGGGAGCCTACGCTTTACTTTTAAGTGGGACGCAAAAAGCAATTCCTGAACCATTGGCCTCCTGAGGAGGACATGTCATTACCTCCTGCATATATGACCAAGACTTTCGGATGATCGATTACCACAGAATCCAGCGCCTTCTTCAGGTGCCCAAGGAGTTGCTCCAACCACAGCCCACCAGTGCCTACCCATTGATGTTTCACCCCCGCCAACAACTGTGCACTCTCCATCCCGAATTCATGGAACTGCTCACCTGCTCTACGAATAAATGAATGGCCGCACCAGCAGACGTTCACCAGCATTCAAATGGAGGCTGCAAGGAGAAAATTAGGAAAAATCCTTATTACCAGACCATAAGTTGTTGCACCAAGGTCAGAGCAGTAGAAGGAAGGGAGAGGAGACGACAAGCATTGTGGACACCAGGACCTGTTCCCTCGCACCAAAAAGCGGGCATTACGCTCGAAGTATGTAGACTTCCTCCTGTTTATCCCATTAATGGCTACGAGAGGCAAGCCTAATACCGCCACTGTGGTTGTAGCCGTGATTCAGAAGGAGTGGGTTGTGAAGTGGGCTAAGCAGGACAGTGCGCGCTCACTTATCTGCATAAAGTGAAACTGTACTGCTATCAGTTCAGATATCTTGAAGGCCCCAACAAATGCAAGGGAGTAAGCCAGCCTAAAAAGCAAGGTTTCATATTGCGAAGCGCATACATTTGGGAGTATTCCAATGACATGCAACAGCCTAGACACATCAATCGGTCTCCTGACATCCTACACAACTGGGACAATGCGCTTGCATTTCTTCTAACCCTAAGGTCCTTTGTTGGGTCCACCACACCCCTCAAGCCTAAGAAGATGGTAGTAGCTGATAACTGCCTCCTGACCAGCGCACATTCCCCAACAACTAATTTGAACTTGGCAGCATAAGCTCATCATGCAGTCTCGTATGCACGCTCACTACTTGGTGCGAGAGATGCTACGATCAAGTTTGGGACAATGGGGTACCCAGCTTTCACAAGTCCAGTGGGAATGCCGTCATCACCTTGTCTGCATCCGGCCGTAGCACTCTGAATTCTGCCAAGGATAAGGCGTCAGCCATTCTGTTTTTTACCCCTGGCAAATGCCTGGTAGTGAAATCTATGTTGCAAGTCAAACATCTATAGATTATATATAGTCTTGGGTAATCTCAGAACAATGGAGCATTTTGCACTTTAGTTGTTGATGGCCGCGACTGCGACAATGCATCTGACCAAAGTATTATTCTCCTTTTAGCCAGAAGCAGCCCTCCAGATATGCAATGCTACCACAATTGGGGACAGCTCAGGGAAATTAAAATTTCTACTGATACCAGATGCCACTCATTCTGCAAGCTAGTGTTGCATACACCAAAAATTGACCCAAAACCCAAGCTCCCCACAGCATCTATGTAAGGGTCCAAGTCATAATTGGACTGCACCTGCTGGCGCCACAAGAGCGTGCCATTGAAATACTACAGAAATTCTTTCCAAATAGCCATATCCTCCCTGACCTCGTGAGACAGTCTTGTATGGTGGTGCTTGGCAAGTAGGCCCAACATTGCTATAGATATGTTTTTGGAGAATACTCGCCCAAATGGGGGGGACCTGAAGTGCAAAGTCCAGTTGCCCTACTAAAAGCTGCATTTGATAAAGCGTGACCTGCTGTGCAGCCAGGCACACCTCAAAGGATGCCCGAAAACCAGAAACCTTATCCTCTGTAACCTGCAAACCTCTGCCACTGAGTCTATTTCAATACTGAGAAATGGCAGTGAGGTTGCAAGCTCTTTAGTTTTGTCATCTGCCAGAGCACCCCCCGAAAGCTTTTATCAAATCACAAAATCCCTGGAGAGCATGCCCGCAAGCTAGGGAAGCTTGGGGCCCATAAACAAAAAATCATCTAAATAGTGCACTGTCATCAGATGTCACCAAGTCCCTCACCGCCAACTCCATAAAGTTACTAAAGGCTTCAAAATGAGCATTAGCAATGACGCAACCTATGTGCATGCACAGATCCACATAGTACTGACCCTTAAAAGTGAAACCCAGAAAGCGGGTATCTTCCGAGTGAACTGGTAAGAGGCAGAATGCCACTACTATGTCAGTTTTAGCTATCAAAGCTCTATGTCCCTGCTTTTGAAGCCTACTTATCGCTGCATTAAAAGAGGTGTAACGGACTATGCACAAGTCCTGTGGCAAGCCATCATTCACGGATGTACCGGGAGGGAAGGACAGGTTGTGCATCAGGCAGAATTTGCCCGATTCTTTCTTGTGCACCAACCCTAGTGGTGAACAGACCAAGCCATCTAATGTTGGAGTAACAGGGGCCGGCTACTCTACCAGCATGTGCTTCTTTTGAGAATCATCTCCCTGGCTATCTCTGGCTGATTTAAAACAGATTATTGATTGCACCGCGGCACATGAGAGGGTAAGGCTTTTGAGGGGATCAGGAAGCTGTCCCTGAAACCATTGAGAAGTCGATAATGCATTGTGACTATGTTTATATTTTCCTAGCAAGTGTGCCAGTATGTGCAGACGTATGAAAGACAAGGCTTTGAGCATAGGGTGGTTAATGTTCTTTGGGTGGTAGCTGCTTCTTTGGCCATCCTGGTTTCTTGAAAGACGTTGCTACAGGCTGCCCTTGGGTTCCGCAAAATGAACACAAGTGTTTGTACTTGCAAGCGGTCCATCTAGGACATTCTTTTGTATTGTACTCCCAGCAGGCCACTTTGTATTTCCCCTTCACCTCTGTCTGCCCAAAAAGAATGCAGATATTTGTGGAGGAAGACCCCAGAGTGAACTCTGAATGTCATATATGTATGTCCGTTTGATCCCTTAAGACTTCTGGCCTGATTGGTTTAATCATCTTATGAACATTTTAGTCTAGCTCTCAAAATTTCTCAGATGATTGCTGTTTGCTTTTATAAGGACGTTTGTTGATGTTTCCTATCCAAAAGGTTTAATGTGTAGTTCATTGTTTTCAATCACAATCGCAATACCTAGAAACTCTATTCTGCATCTGTCTCAGGTCCAAGTTATTTTCAGGTCCGTTCCATTATGATTTAATACTTCTATGTGACTTTCCAGTTCTCTTTGACAATGTCCCATATCATCAATTACAAATGTTGGTGAAACTATGACATGTGTAGACCAATATTCAAAGTTCACATTCCATGGTACCATCAATGTTCAATTCCCTATCATGGGATTTGCATATGTAGAGCAAGATATGAGCACCTTACTACTGCTTTTTCTTGCAAATGGTGATTGCCATTGAATATCTGTTATACAATATCATTTGTATCCTCTTTAGCATCATCTCACTGCGCCACCTATTTTAGGCCAAGCAATCTTGCAAGAAATGTATTAGTGCTTTTAAATTATCTTCATGTCTGATAGTGGGATAGAGGAAAGGGACATGCAGCAGCACTAGGATCTAGCTTGTGTGACAGGGCTGGCCATTTAGTCTATTTCACATTTCAATGGATTCTCTTTTATACGAAAAAAAGAACAATTCTTAAAAATATTTGTCTACTCCTGGAATTTTCAAGAGATTTGTAAAGTTTGGGAAAAAGGTAAAAAATAAAGAGCCAGTCACAAACCTGACTATTCCACATAGAATGTAATTTACACCTTCACCACCTCGACTTCATGATTCAATTTTTAAACTATTAAAGAAATGAATTGTGTGAGAAAATGGGGAGGACAACAGCAGTCACATTGAGGAAGATCATACTAAGCTGAGATATAGGAAGAGGATTAAGAGCAATACCTATTATTGCCCTTCCTGTTAATTGCTTCTGAATTTAAAAAAAAAAACAGTGCATGCTTCTCTAATTGCTCTTTCCTTATTCAAGATGGCTGCCTCTAGCAAGAGATACATATTGCCCTCCATCTACTAGGTGATTTTTTACACCACCACCCGTCTCACTGGGAATTTCTTTCAAATCAACCTGCTCATGCTTTTTGTTGTTGTTAAGATAACATGTTCTCGCTGTAAATACAGCAACTTTTACCTCTACATCTTTTGTTAATGCCACTGCTAACCTCTTGTCAGTTTCCACTCCTTTCCTCTGACTCCAGACAGAACCACTGGAAACCTAGTTTTCAGATACATCCTTCATCGTTGCATATGTTACCAGTGGCAGACCCTCTATTCAATAGATCTTATATCTGTAAGCTAATTTATTGTGTGAGATCTTTTCCATAGTTACCACAATATGTAATATCACACTATACCTGTTTTGAACTTTGTGATGTTGACCTATCTATGGTCATGGGAAAATGATTTGATTGGCACCTCTGCAGGATTGCGTGAGTTTATTTAGGTTTTCACTAATCACAATTGTCTTCTAAGAGGAAACTAAAAAAAAGTGTTGTAACTTTTCTTCAACCTAATGTGGTTTGGATGATAATTATGTCTAATGATACATCACAGACAATCTTCTTTCTTGCTTTGCTCTGGTTATTAGGGATACAACTAGGTACTTAGTTCTTTTCATCTGCTTACACTGTCTGTCCTCTTAATACCACCAAGTGTAGTGCCGCCATCCTTTCTTGTTGGATCCTTTCAAGCTGGAAGCAGGCCATGACAGTGCCCTTATTAACAATTCCCACTGCACATCCACATAGCCTCTACAATTTTAGACCTATGTTTCTGGGACCAATGCCTGCCCTTAAAAAATATTTTTAGAGCCAGTCAGAAAGGGGAAGGGGACCCCTTCCCATTTGCGAGTGGTTTATCACCCTTCTGTGAAGGGTGGTAAACTGTGACTGTTTTGGGACCGCAATTGCGGTTGAAAAACAGTCATACATGACATTTGGGGTCGCTATTAGGAAGGGAACTCCCCTTCCTAATAGCGAGTCGCAAAACACTATTTTGCGAGTTGCAAATTTTTGCGAGACGCAAAATAGGGTTTGTACATGGCCAAGGGGATTTTTGCATGCACAAACGGGTCTAGACACCATTTGTTTTGTTCTCCGGGAGGCCAGAGTTACCCTAGATATCAGATTTCCACACCATTGGAACCGAGAGGAGACTGAAAAACTTGTGTTTAACGTTAACTGACGTTTAATAGTTTATACACCATTTCACAGTATGCCCTGATGCCCTTTGGGTGTAAGCTTTAATACGTTCATATACATCTGTCCAACACATGTTTCCTTTCTGTGGTTTTCTACTTGTTTGTGGACACTTCATCCCACGAGTACAGACATATCTGCACTCCATGCAGGTCCTACACCCCTGGCTTATTATTTTTTTGAAAACAGATTTTATTAGTTGCATGACAGAAATACATTACGTAATTCTCTGAGCACCAGAGACAATCACTAGAGCAAATGATCAATAATATAGCACGCAAACATTTTCATAGGCGGTGAATCAGGAGAATAGTGTAGTCAAAGAAGTGTCCAGTTGTACAAGAAACCCCTCCGCCCTTGTCCGCCCACCCTCAACTCCCCCCCAGCTTATTATTCATGCAACAGCCCCCTTATGCCTAGGACTAAGGATACAGGCCCTCTGCTAATCTCTCATATCTTCGGGGGAAGGTATCGACTTTTAATAATAATATTACTTACCCAAGAAATAGATACACCAGATTATCTTTTGCAACTGACTGAACAAATCACGGTTTGAAAGAAAGGGTTGCAGTGTCTTTATACAGCCCCTTCGATCTTCCTGTGATGCATTAATTTTTGGCCCATGACTTTTAGCATGTAGAAATAACCCATCCATGCCAATTGCGTCACTGATATGGTCAGTGCATGACTGGAGCGGACTGGGAAGTAAGTCTATGAGTTCTCCTTGCTGTACTTCTGCCATGCCTAGACTCTGCTTCTGTCCCATGAACCCTTTATGTGTGCTGGTCCTGTCTTTGTCCCCCAGTGCCCTGTCCTTTGTTCCAGGGCCGGCCTTAGGCATGTGCAAGCTGTGCACCTGCACAGGGCCACCAAACCCCAGGGGCCACCACACCAATACGTATCCTTAATATAATAATACTCTGAGGATGGATACATATGTGTGTGGTGGCCCCTGCAGGGATTTGGCGGCCTCCGGCTCTGTTCCACTTCCAAACACCTTCCTGAGCTCCGGGGGAGGCTCCGCCCCACCCGGACCCCCTCTTCCGGGGCCCCCTACCTAAGCTCCCTGCCCAGGGCCACCATGAGCCTAGAGCCGCCCCTGTTTGTTCCATGTCCCTGCCTAGATACAGTCCAGACCTTATGACCCATGCTGGTGAACCAACCATCTGGGCATAGGCCTGTGTTTACATCGTACAGGCGATAGATGGCAGCAACCTGTCCGTTCAATCTCTTGCAGACAAATGTACCATTGGAGGTTCGTACTTGGCGCTTATCACCTTTCAACACTGGGCACGGAAGTTTCGGTGCGCCTGCCAGCGCAAATCATCATACACGAGGATTATGACAAGAGCGCCGACACAAACGACATCGCACTCGTCAGGCTGAAGGTCCCTGTGAAAGTCAGTCCCTTCGTCCAGCCCGGCTGCATTCCAAAGGGCAACGTGGACGTGTACGCCATGACGCACTGCATTGTCAGCGGATGGGGCGTCATGAAATCATCTGGTGAGACCATGCACCTCTTTTGTAAACTTTATTACACTGGTATTTATTTACTAATGAACTGTAAACGTCTCTAAAGAGTTGCATTTCAAACCTTTGTGTACGTATAGATCAGAAGGCCTGTCTAATCCAGATTCCCCCCACAAGAAGCTGCGAGGAAGTATTAGAAGAGAGGTGGCAGATATCTTCAATCCCAAAATATCCTGCTTTTGCTTGTGGCAAACGTGTGATATGCTTATCCTTCCTTTCTTCCCTTTCCTCCCCCTTCCTCCCCCTAGACCCAATGTTCAGAATGTTTATTTTCGTATGTGCAGGGAAGTCGTTTAAATATGTTTACATCCTGTCTTGTGGTCTACTCTGACATGTTTGCTCGAGTTTTTCTGTTTTACACAGCCAGTGAAGTTTTTGAACATAATTGTTCTATTTTGCTTCACTTGTAGTTGTACTTTTAGTTCTAAGATATCCTGAAACGCAGCACAGGGCTTGACACTCTTAAATTGTACGAGTCTTTGGGGTGACAAATGTGTTTAACTGTACAAATGAGTTGTAGTCACAATAGTTGCAAACAGAATAAGTGCATGATAACAAATTGACTCAAAATAATAGGTATCTAATGTCTACGGTAGTGGTAAAAAGCTAGAACATGCCATTTCAAATATTACATTTACAGATGCAATGAATGCATGTGTGGACGGAACCCCTTCGTGTCCCTCATTTGGCAGGTGTCCTCCTTGAGAACAGGATTCTTGATTGGTGCATGAAAATATGCAAAGGTTGTTTTTCTACTTCCGTAAGAGAGGAGCTTATTAAGGAAAATGCACCAAAACCTATTTTGTTGCGTTAGACTGTGAGGGTGCATGACTGAAAGGCCAACTTGGACAGCCACCCCTACATACTATGAGTTACTATCCCACCCTGTTTAGAGATGTATTTTGTTGGAATGCGTACTGCATTGATTCTACACATTCAGGAATTCTAGTCTACCGGATTGACATAAATTTATTCCACGCTCGGTTTCTGTCCCACTGGATTTGCCCGATCAGGATGGCACTGGATGCCGAAGGAGCTCTCTAGCTCTCCTAAACCAGGGTGCTCGTGCAGCAGAGGGGTCAGGCAGTCTGATGGCTGCCTTTCTACCAGTACCGCAGAGGGGCCAGGCAGTCTGATGGCAACCCTTTTACCAGTCCAGCAGAGGGTACAGGCAGTCTGATGGCCGCCCTTCTACCAGTTCCTCAGATCGGTCAGGCAGTCTGATGGCTGCCATTCTTCCGGTCCCGCATAGTGGTCAGGCAGTCTGATGGCTGCCTTGCCACCAGTTCTGCAGAGGGCTCAGGCAGTCTAATGGCCGCACTTCTACCATTCCAGCAGAAGGGTCAGCAATCTGATGGCCGCCCTTCTACCTGTCCAGCACAGGGGTCAGGCAGTCTGATGGCTGCTAATTCTAACAGTCCAGTAGAGGGGTCAGGCAGACTGATGGCCGCCCTTCTACCTGTCCAGCAGATTGGTCAGGCAGAGGAGTCAGGCAGAGGAGTCAGGCAGTCTGATGGTTGCCATTCTACCAGTCCAGCAGAGTTTCAGGCAGTCTGATGGCTGCTAATTCTACCAGGCCAGCAGAGGGGTCAGCAATCTGATGGCCGCCCTTCTACCTGTCCAGCAGATTGGTCAGGCAGTCTGATGCCCGCCCTGCTACCAGTCCCGCAGAGGAGTCAGGCAGTCTGATGGTTGCCATTCTACCAGTCCAGCAGAGTTTCAGGCAGTCTGATGGCCGCTAATTCTAACAGTCCAGTAGAGGGGCCAGCAGTCTGATGTCCGCCCTTCTTCCAGTCCAGCCGAGGGGTCAGCAATCTGATGGCCGCCCTTCTACCTGTCCAGCAGATTGGTCAGGCAGCCGCCCTTCTCCCAGTCCGGCAGAGAGGTAAAGAGGTACCAATCGTGGCCTGAATAAAAAATGTGTTAGCATTCGTGCCAATATTTTTCTATTCTATTAAGGACATGGAAGCGAGGATTATTGCTTCTCTTTATTTTACTGCAAAAACACAGCAGCCAATGAAAAACGTTTTAACATTACACAAACTACATTGCCCATGATACTCTGCTCACAACCACCAGCAGTCCATATAGGAGTAGCCATGGCCATCTTAATAGCCTCATTCTTTGCTCTGAACAGTCCATCAAATCAAACTCGATAATAACCAACATCGCCTGTAGGGCCAACTCCAGCAGCCATCCAACATGAGAGCAACAGCTTATCCGGTAACCTGAACATGAAAGTGTCACCAACAACATGATTACTGGAACATGATCACTTCGTTTTCTGAACCAAACCTAGAAATAAAATAAGACCCGTAAATTCCATGTAACACAAATTATACATATGGGTGGGTCAGCAAGTCATAACACTCATATAATGACTGACATATTGGGCGGGATAATCTTCACCTCCGTGTCCTTGATAGAATTGAACATTCTTGGCTTGTATGCTGGCAAATTTTTTATTCTGTTTCTGGACTGGAGACTCCGATTATTGCTAGTTTAATGCTTATCAAAAAGCACAAATGTAATATGGCCCACAGGATTATAGTAAAACTGTTTAAAAATAGATTCAGAAGACCAGTCAGCCAATTTCAAAATATCTTGATTGGTAGATTTCAACATAAAGGATTTAGAGGCCACTGCACCTTGAAAAGAGTGAGCTCCAAAGACCTACGTCTCAATACCAGCTTCTGCCTTAATTCATTTCAACCATCTAACAATTGCGGTAGATGAAACAGGCTTAAAAGGCTTTTGCAAAGCATTCAACACATGTGTAGAACCTTCATGTCGCAAAGTACGAGTACATTCTTTTTAAGCCATCAAACATTGAACCACACAAAATTCAACATTAGCGGGAAGTGCATTATACTCTATACAGCGTTATTCTGTCAGTAATGGTAATGGAAACGCCGTCTGGAGTAAATACTCTACCTGTTAAGTCCAGAACTCTCTCATCCAAAGTGCGTCTACAGGCGGAAAAACATAAGAGCATAATGAAGTAAATTGACTTACTATTTCGTGATGAGCATTCACATTGTAGTTCACTGATATTAGTCCCATATCAGCAGCGGTGTTGAAACTGAGCAGACAGGCACTTGAAGCCGTACCTTGAAGTTCACGAATAGGCGCTTTCACCACTGATTTCTTGTGTTATATTATAGCCACAAAAGAACCCTGACTTTTTAAAGGTATAGACGCAGCCCATTTATATACTTTAGTATTTGATTGCGTATGTGTGGTAATGCAGAAAATGCAATATATATCTCACCAGACATAATGTTAATCAACGCTATCAATAATAAAAGGTATTGAATACCCAGTTATCTTGAGGATAATCTTCAGACAGTGTTTGTAGGTCTTTGGTGATCTTTCATGTAGTTCTTTCTTTCGTCTGTGTTTTTTTCACATTCAGCTTGTCCCACATGTGCATGCCTCTCTGAAGTAAACATCGCCATTGCACAGTTATCATTGTAACTTTCACTTGAAAACAACACTTAAGAACGCTTTGACGATGATTTTGATGACCATCAACGTTGTTGGGTGTCGATTTACCTCAGCTGGTGTGACTGATTGACCTTGTGGCAGCAGGTCGACGGTGGTTAATGCAATTCTTTCAGCCATTTTGTCTTCACACTGTGACGCACTTACTTTTCCCTTTGCCTTGCACACTGTCACAAAATGGTTTGCTTTGCCACAGCCGTTGCAAATCTGTCCTATGGCAGGACAGCTACCGTCGTGTAGAAATGACAATTCTCATCTGAACCACATTTTATTTTTCTTTGGAGATTTCACTTTGTATCCCACAGCTTTATATTTTGGCTTACTTCTCATGTTCAGGTCTGATGCACTCTGGGCTCCTCCAGCCTCCATGTCAGCCACTTGTTGATTAGCACGCTCTTCACCGCGGGCAGCCGTGTGGACTTGCTCTAAGCTCAGAGTTTCCTTCTGCATTTGTTGTCTGACAGACATCCATCGATCACTCTTAAGGTGTCTATATTCCTTGTGGTTTAATTCATTACACGTACAGTGCTTTATGGAGAGAGCCAGTCTCTCAACAAAAAAATCGATGGTGTCACCTACTCTCTGGCCTTCTGATGAAGTATCATTCATAATCTATATTTGGCACTGGATTGAACTTGACATTCAAGGATGCTTTGATGTGATTGTATGTCACTTCACCATCCTGTGATAACTTTTTTATGGCCTCTTTTACCCCTTCACCAGTCATGTTCTTCATATACTTGATAATCCTTTTGTCATCTGTTTGCTCGATTGCGTCTATTAAATCCTCAAAAGTCTCCATCCGAGCCAGGGGGACGTGGTCAACCCACTTAACATGTAGACGCACGATCGACTCTCCACGCTTCCCCAAGCAATTATCCTGCTGAACTGAGGCCTGAGGGGCCCTGTATGACCCCCAAAAATTAGCTCTGCACTAAACAACCAACCAGGCTTCCCTTGGGAGGTGGTTTGAGCTGCTGGAACCCAGGTGAGCCCCCATGAGCGGCAACAGGTGTGGCTTGGGAACGGAGAGGCCTAAAGGGACAGGGCATTGTCCCTACAGGTGGAGTTGACTTGGTGAAGGCAGGAGGTGAGAGGGAGACACGGGGGACCAGTACCTGTGAGCAGCCCCGGCTGGACCCGCAGAATGCCGGATGAGGCTGAGACGAGCCGGCAGAGCGGAGTGAGAGACTACGCGCAGCGCACTGGAGTGGGAGCTGCCTTCGGACCCACCCGGTGGCTGAGCGGTGCCAATGTGGCCCTGCAATAGAAGGGCTCCCCTTATGAGCAAGAGTTGAGGCCCATTCCTACCTGTGGTGGGCCCGTCTTCCCCTGAGGCTATGACACGCTGCGGGCCTCCTGAGATCCTACATTGGGACGGCACAAAGGGGCCTAATGAAACAGGCGTGTCATTCTGTGATCTGTGACGGTTTGTTTGAGCGACGGCGCCCAGCCAGAGACTTAGCAGACAGCAGAGCACTGGTCAGATTTATGTGAAGCGATGTGTCTAAGGGCATACCCTGAATTGGCTGCCCTGCAACTCCTCCAGGGGACTGACTGTTGCTGCCTGGTGGAATATAAAAGGGAGCGACATCGTCTCAGCTGCAAGGGGCTGATACGGCTGGACAGAGGATGCATGTTTGGGCAGAGCGAACCTCTGTAAGACCCACTGGGAGATATTCCTGATTGCGGAGATGGCGGGAAGCAGACCAAGACACTGGGGGATATAGCCAATTCTGAAGCAGGACTTGGTCACATGCAAGGACCCCATCAGGGAAGTGGAAGCACAGCACTGGGCGTTCAAGGACTTTAGAGTTGTGTCTGCTCGCCAACGGTGGGTAAGGGATAGTCCCTGAGGTTGCTGCGGCTGGCGAAGGGGTGTATTGCGCCAGATTGCTCCTGGGTGCTGTGTACTTCCAGGACATGGGTTGCCTTCGCCTGTACTAGAAAGAAACCAGCACACGGCGTGTTTCCTGACCTCAGTGCTGGCATAACTGCATTCAAACGTATGTCGCCCTACGGCACATTGCAGAGGGCAACACCTGCTGCCACATGGTGCTAGTGGAGGATAGCCTACACTCCTGTGTGGCCCCTGATGAGGCATGAAGTCTGATAAGTGTGTATTCTACCCCAAGCACTATATGTCCTCTCAACTGCCTATACTTTCCACGTCTCAGAAGATTATGGGAAAGTTAAAAGCCCGTCAACCAAGCACCCAGGTGGGTGCCCCAGACCATTCGATGATGGTGGATGGAGGAAGTGAAGGATCAGACACTATACCACCCCCTATGCAACTACAATTCTACAGGATCCTTGCAGCCACAGCAAATACCAAAAACACACTGCAACAAGAAATCAGCCCGGTCTCAGTGGGGCTGGGATTGCTACAAGCGGATCATAATAAATTGTCGTACAAGGTAACAGAGATGGAATCGGGACCTGAAGATCTACGGCCTGTGCATTCTGACCTGGCCCAGCAGGGTTGCAATACAGACAGGCAAGGTACACATCCTGGGGCATTGTGCTGGAGACGCAGAGGGTTGTAATATGATGAGCAATGTCTGCGTGGTGGGACTCCCGGAGGGAACAAAGGGAAGCAACATGGTGGTCTTCCCTAGAAGACTCGTTAAAGACCGTAGTTGTGCCGAACCTGCTGACTCCCTTCTTTGCACTGTAGAGTCCTGGCAAAACCTCCGGCTCCAGGTAGGCCACCCTGTCCAGTAGTGGCCAAAAGCCTCCACTTCCTCCACAGAATGCCTGGAAGAAAGGCCCCTGGTAAACAGACAAAATATCGACTACAAAATATCGAATGGACATAATATCGAGTGCAAAATATAGGCTGGACAGAATATCGAATGGACAGAATATAGACATCAAAAATATCGTTTTGAAGGTAAGTAATGTAATATCGAATTTTAAAATATAGATAGTCAAAATATCGAAGTACATAATGTAGGTTAATAAAAATATCGAACATTTAATAATATCGAATTTTTTATAGTGTATTTTATGTGTTAAAAGTGTTTATTTATGTTATAATGTAATTTAATTAATGAATTTAATGTTATTTAAATTTTGCGTAATTTATTTCTGTAGCGGGTTGTGGGTTTATAGGGGAATAGGGTGGGAAGTAATTTAATTATAATTAATTAAATATGTAAATTTATTTATTGGTATTTGTTTATAATTAATTGTTAATTAATTTTTATTTTGTAATTAATTGAATTTTAATTGCCAATAAATTTTATTTAATTGATTAATTGATAATTATGTTAATTGAACTAATTTAATTTCTGTAGCGGGTTGTATGTTTATTGGGGAATAGGGTGGGAAGTAATTTAATTATAATTAATTAAATATGTTAATTTATGTAGTTATTTATTTATAATTATTTGTTAAATAATTGTTATTTGGTAATAAATTACATTTTAATTGAGAATTAATTTTATTAAATTGATTAATTGATAATTATGTTAATTTTACTAATTTATTTTCTGTAGTGGGTTGTGGGTTTATAGGGGAATAGGGTGGGAAATAATTTAATTATAACTAATTACATATGTTAACTTTTTATTGGTATTTATTGGATTTTAATTGTTAAGTAACTTTTTAATTACTAATTAATTATTTGTTAATTTGTAATTAATTGGTATTAATAGATAACTAATTGTAATGATTAAATTAAATTAGTATTTGTAATTAATTATTATATTATATTACATTGGTAATAACTTTTAATTAATTTTTTATAGATATTAATATATATATATATTTTTAAATAATATATGAAGTATCTACGTTCCCTACTGTTGCACTCACTGGAGTGGGAATTGTAATTTTTACCCCTACGCTATCCAACGCTTTTCCTACTGTTGCACTCTCTGGAGTGGGAATAGTAATTTTTACCCTTACACTATCCAATGCTTTCCCTACTGTTGCACTCTCTGGAGTGGGAATAGTAATTTTTACCCCTACGCTATCCAACCCTTTCCCTACTGTTGCACTCTCTGGAGTGGGAATAGTAATTTTTACCTCTACGCTATCCAACGCCTTACCTACTGTTGCACTTTCTGGAGTGGGAATAGGATTTTGTACCCCTAAGCTATCCAACGCTTTCCCTACTGTTGCACTCTTTGGAGTGGGAATAGTAATTTTTACCCCTACGCTATCCAACGCTTTCCTTACTGTTGCACTCTCTGGAGTGGGAATAGTAATTTTTACCCCTACGCTATCCAACGCCTTACCTACTGTTGCACTTTCTGGAGTGGGAATAGTAATTTTTACCCCTACCCTATCCAAAGCTTTCCCTACTGTTGCACTCTTTGGATTGGGAATAGTAATTTTTACCCCTACGCTATCCAACGCTTTCCCTACTGTTTCACTCTCTGGAGTGGGAATAGTAATTTTTACCCCTACGCTATCCAACGCTTTCCCTACTGTTGCACTCTCTGGAGTTGGAATAGTAATTTTTACCCCTATGCTATCCAACCCTTTCTCTACTGTTGCACTCTCTGGAGTGGGAATAGTGATTTTTACCCCTATGCTATCCAACCCTTTCTCTACTGTTGCACTCTCTCTCGAGTGGGAATATTAATTTGTACCCCTACGCTATCCAACGCTTTCCCTACTATTGGACTCTCTGGAGTGGGAATAGTCATATTTACCTTTACGCTATCCAACACCTTATCTACTGTTGCACTCTCTGGAGTGGGAATAGTTATTTTTTCCCTACGCTATCCAACCCTTTCCCTACTGTTGCACTCTCTGGAGTGGGAATAGTAATTTTTACCCCTACGCTATCCAACCCTTTCCCTACTGTTGCACTCTCTGGAGTGGGAATAGTAATTTTTACCTCTACGCTATCCATCGCGTTACCTACTGCTGCACTTTCTGGAGTGGGAATAGTAATTTTTACCCCTACGCTATCCTTTTCTTTCCCTACTGTTGCAGTCTTTGGAGTGGGAATAGTAATTTTTACCCCTACGCTATCTAACTCTTTTTCTACTGTTTCACTCTCTGGAGTGGGAATAGTAATTTTTACCCCTACGCTATCCAACCCTTTCTCTACTGTTGCACTCTCTGAGTGAGAATAGTGATTTTTACCCCTACCCTATCCAACCCTTTCTCTACTGTTGCAGTCTCTCGAGTGGGAATATTAATTTCTACCCCTACGCTATCCAATGCTTTCCCTACTATTGCACTCTCTGGAGTGGGAATAGTGATTTTTACCTCTACGCTATCCAACACCTTATCTACTGTTGCACTCTCTGGAGTGGGAATAGTAATGTTTACACTTCCGCTATCCTACGGTAATAATATTGGATATTTTTTAATTATATTATGTTACTATATATGTTTTAACAAATATGATTGTAAATGTTTTTATAACTTTAAATAATTATTTAATTATTATGAGATAATTTAAGTATAGTTTAGTAATTTTTAATATTAATTTAACTTAACATTGTTTTTAATAAAGTCGATATTTTCACAAACTATATTTTTGTAAACGATATTTTTACTCGATATTTTTGTACTTACCTGTTTGTAGATACAAAGTCGATATTCTGTCTGTCGATATTTTTTCGCCAATATTTTTGCTAGTCGATATTATGTCCCTTGATATTATGTCAGTGATCCAGGCCCCTATGAGGTTGGGAAAGGAAAGGTCACTCTATTCCCTGATTATAAACTAGCTGTGAGTCCAAGAGGGCAATATATACAGAAGTGAAAAAGGCACTAAGAGAGGAGGGTATACAATACTTTCTTATGTTCTGGGCCAAGTTGAAAATCATGTTAGATGACACCGCACACTTCTATGAGGAACTTTGGGAAGTATGGGACTGGCAGGAATCCTGCATATCTGTAACGCCCTGGGAAGCCAGGTCTAGGAGACTCTAGGACTATCTGCCCAAATGCAGGAGGCGTGCCTGGGGCCCCAGGAGCAGAAGCCCACTGCAGAAACCCACAAAAGAACAGATGGAGCAGGAACAGACGGAGGCGATTCAGGCGGCTGCAGTCATTGCCTCTCAGGCTATCCAACGCCTTACCTACTGTTGCACTTTCTGGAGTGGGTAATTTTTACCCCTACGCTATCCAACGCTTTCCCTACTGTTGCACTCTTTGGAGTGGGAATAGTAATTTTTACCCCTACGCTATCCAACGCTTTCTCTACTGTTTCACTCTCTGGAGTGGGAATAGTAATTTTTACCCCTACGCTATCCAACGCTTTCCCTACTGTTGCACTCTCTGGAGTGGGAATAGTAATTTTTACCCCTACGCTATCCAACCCTTTCTCTACTGTTGCACTCTCTGAGTGGGAATAGTGATTTTTACCCCTACGCTATTCAACCCTTTCTCTACTGTTGCAGTCTCTCGAGTGGGAATATTAATTTCTACCCCTACGCTATCCAACGCTTTCCCTACTATTGCACTCTCTGGAGGGGAATAGTAATTTTTACCTCTACGCTATCCAACGCCTTATCTACTGTTGCACTCTCTGGAGTGGGAATAGTAATGTTTACACTTCTGCTATCCTACGGTAATAATATTGGATATTTTTTAATTATATTATGTTACTATATATATATGTTTTAACAAATATGATTGTAAATTTTTTTTATAACTTTCAATAATTATTTAATTATTATAAGATAATTTAAGTATTTTTAAGTATAGTTTAGTAATTTGTAATATTAATTTAATTTAACATTGTTTTTAATAAAGTCGATATTTTTACAAACTATATTTTTGTAAACGATATTTTTTACTCGATATTTTTGTACTTACCTGTTTGTAGATACAAAGTCAATATTCTGTCTGTCGATATTTTTTCGCCGATACTTTTGCTAGTCGATATTATGTCCCTTGATATTATGTCAGTGATCCAGGCCCCTATGAGGTTGGGAATGGAAAGGTCACTCTATTCCCTGATTATAAACTAACTGTGAGTCCAAGAGTCCAAGAGGGCAATATATACAGAAGTGAAAAAGGCACTAAGAGAGGAGGGTATACAATACTTTCTTATGTTCTGGGCCAAATTGAAAATCATGTTAGATGGCACCGCACACTTCTATGAGGAACCTTTAGAAGTAT
Organism: Lissotriton vulgaris; assembly: GCF_964263255.1. NCBI lineage: Eukaryota > Metazoa > Chordata > Amphibia > Caudata > Salamandridae > Lissotriton > Lissotriton vulgaris. The sequence continues at coordinate 1,624,356,373 of NC_141685.1, read as the reverse complement.
GGGATTGGCTGGAATCCTGCAAATCAGTAACGCCCTGGGAAGCCAGGTCTAGGAGACTCCAGGACTATCTGCCCAAATGCAGGAGGCGTGCCTGGGGCCCCAGGAGCAGAAGCCCACTGCAGAAACCCACAAAAGAACAGAAGGAGCAGGAACGGACGGAGGCGATTCAGGCAGCTGCAGTCATTTCTTCTCAGGCAGGGCCAGAATCCAGCAGTGAATCACACTCAAGGGGGAAGGCCACAGATTCAGAACCTGAGAGCTCACTTGTGGATGGTGAAGGTTCCACTGTGGTGACTCCTCAATCAATTGAAGAGCTGGTTTAATTTGCAGACAGACTGTGCAACTGAATACAGGCAACCTGGATTGGGTCTCTGCTAAGCGACCCAGAGAATAGCCAGCTAAAGGGGGGGTTTATGTATGGAGCCCTTGATGATCCACTCTCTGTGGGTACTCATTGGTGCCTGACTGGGAAGTGCCTGGAGAAAACGTGACCAAAGGGAGATTGCACCAATGGACTAGGGGCAGACACTGGAGAACTGATACATTGGTAGTGGGGATATCTTCGATCTGTAAACTGCCCACTTGCACAAATGTGGGGGCTCCTTGTGGTAGGTATGTAGAGTATACCAGAGATGGATCAGGCAGCGGTTATTACAGTGCAAAGATTGTGCATCAGACTACTGTGGAATGGTGTTGGGGCCCCTCCATCTCTCTTGAGCTACATTTATGTCCAGAACAGGTCTCGATTGCAGTTGCCTATCCCTATCACTGGACGCCCTTTTCAAGTCTGGTGGAACTTTGCTAATGGTGTTGTTTCAAGGGTTTGAAGTGTTTGGATGGACAGCCATTGCTGATCTGCCCTGGTGGAGGGGAAGTTACATGTTGGGGAATGTTTTGTTATTCTTTTTGTTAGTCTCTGCTGGGGGAGTGGGAGGGGAGAACTAGGCTATGAGACAGTGTGCTCATGTTGGGTGACCGTCATTGCCTATACTGCAGTCGTGATCACTACTGCATAAGATTTAGCCTGGACCGTTCTTCCCCTTCCCCTCCCCTCGCCCCACCTTGTTGGGAGCCACTGCTCATAAAGTAATGGCTGGCTTCAGAGACTGGATGCAGCATTGGGGACTGTCTGATCTTTGACGCACCTAACATGGTCATGCGTACAACTACTCCTACTTCTCACCTATTCACACGCTACATTCCAGGCTTGACATGTGCCTTTCCTGTGAATGGCTGAATGGCTATGCCACCTTCACTGAATACCTCAGGTGTACCCTTTCTGACCACTGCCCCTTCCTGCTGGTTTTTAAGCCCCTTGATAACACATCTATTATCCCGACGTGGCAACTCCAGCCAGTGACACTAGGAGACACCAGTTACAGGGAATCCCTCCACATCCACATTACTCACTACTTTGAACACAATCGGGCACGGCATCCTCTTCTTTGATTGAGTGGGGGACATTTAAGGTGGTGATTCATGGGCATTGCATGAGCCACTTGGTGGGGGTCACTAAGGAACTACATGCTGAACTGACCACCCTAAATACCAAGCTTTATACAATGGAGGGCGCCCTTGGGATAGATCCAGATGTCAAACATAAACTGATAGATCCAAAAGAAAAATACAACGTTACCCTGGAGCATCTGAGGTGTCACGAATATAAAAACAACATGGCTAGGGAAAATTCAGAGAAGGGTAAGTCCAGTAGACTGTTGACCTGGCTGATCTGCCCAGACACTCGGGGCACACCTATCACCCACCTCACTTCCCTTACCGGGACGCATATATGCACACTGCGAGAAATCAATGACGAGTTCCGCAGGTACTATGAGTCATTATTTTGCAGGCTGGAGCTATGGGATAGATTCTTAGACCGTATCACCCTTCCATTGCTACCTTCTGTGGTTGGGGCGGAGCTGGGGACCCTATGGCGATTCAAGAAATACGTGCAGCCATAAAAGACATGGCTACGGGCAAGACTCCGGGCCCTGATGGACTCCCGATGGAGTTTTACTCCGCCTTTGTGAACTCACTGGCCCCCAAGATGGTCACACTTTCTACTGACTCCTTCCGGTTGGGGGAACTACCGGAGTCCATGGGGACTGCTTCCGTAATACCCCTGCCAAAGAAGGATGAGGTTGGCGCGCCCCAGAAAGCATTCTGCCCCCTGTCTATGCTGAACATGGATTTTAAAATCCTTAGCAAAATATTAGTGACTAGACTGCTCCCTCACATGCAGACTCTGGTACATAGAGACCAGAACGGTTTCATCCCCATTCGTAGTACATCACTCAACCTGCGAAGACACTTTCACATTCTCTACCACCCTGAGGTGCAGGCAGATCGGGTAGAGTTTCTCATGTCAATAAACCTTGAGAAGGCCTTTGAATCTATTAGATGGGTCTTTCTCATGGGGGTTATGCATAGAATGGGACTGGGGAAGAACTGGGCCAAATGTGTGTCCCTTCTTTATACATATCCAATGGCCCAGGTGAAGACCAGTTGCACCTTTTCTGCTACGTACGGCGTGTTTCGGGGTGCTAGATAGGGCTGCCCAATGTCCCCGCTCCTTTTTGTCTGGGCCATAGAACATTTGGGGGAACTGTTTCGGACGGAATGCAGGGGTTCTGAGTTGGTGATAGACAGTCATGAACACATAATTTCCCTGTATCCTGATGATCTCCTCTTATATTTACATGGTGGTGCAGCGGGACTACGAAGTAATTCTCAACTCCTGGAGGACTCCAGTAACCTATTAGGCTTGACGGTTAACCAAACTAAGACCTGTATATTCCCCTGCATAGGGGGGACCTTATCCCTCCACCTATACCCGCTCCACATCTGGATTTACTGCCAGGCTTTGTCTTGTCCCCTCCCCATCCTTTAAATATCTGGGAGTGAGGATGTATAATGACCTGGAGGACGTACAAGCGGGGAACTTGGGTGAGACACTCCAGTCCCTTTGGACCTGTGTGATCTTTTGGAGTTCATTGCACCTTCCACTTATGGCATGGGTGTTGCTTGCCAAGATGGTGATTCTCCCCCTCTACTGTGTTTTTTTATGAGCCCACCAGTTAAGATACCTGCAATATGGTTCTGATTGCTGGATACAATTCTCCCCGACCTAATCTGAGATGGCGGCCATCATAGGGTGTCCCGGGAGATCATGCAGCACCTACCCGACACTGGGGACTGGGAGTGCCAGACCTCACCTATACTATCTGGCTGCACAACTGCAATGGGTGGCTAAATGGCTGGAAGGGTCTCGTACACATCTTTTGGACCTTGTGGGGTTGGCCCAGTAATGGGGACTGCTGTTGAGATGCTGCTGAGTCTGGAAGCAGCCATGTCGCACCCTGGTGTGCTGCTATTTGTAGCTCTGCAGTGCTGGCATTGCTGCCTTTTGCAAACCCATACACAAGTTCCTTTATATGCACCATCACCAATGGTGGGCCTCCACCATCGGGACCCGGTCACGAGTTTCACTGCTGCCCAACTCTCAGAAAAGACGGAGGCTGGGCTTGAGAAGGTGGGGGACTGCTTCCTGCAGGGAATTCTTGTCCCCTTTAGGAACTGGCTGAAGCTCATGCTTTACCTGGGGGTCAATTTCTAACATATGGAGCTTTAGAGTGGACGTTAAGGGACCTGTGGGCCACGGGACGGGAAGAACCACCAACGCACACAGTCCTCCAGCATCTTCTTTTGATTGACTCTGCGCACCACTTAGTTACATGGCTCTAACAAGCATTGAATGAGATGGGGAGGAGACCACTGTTGACACTGAAAGCTATATAGGTAACTATTCTAGGGCATGACATTCCAGACAAAGATTGAGAGAGGGTACTGAAAAGCCCCAAGAAAGTCTCATGTAACACTAGGCTGAAATACATACAATTTAACCATTTACATATGATGTACCTCACACCGCATAGATTACAGATCATATTTGGGGGCGAGCACAGGAGTTGTCCATGCTATCAGTTACTTGACGAGGACTTCTGTCACATGACCTGGGGATGTTACATGCTCCAAACATTCTGGGCTGCAGTAATGCAAGACTTCAGACCACACTGGAATGCACTCTTCCCTGCACGATACAGTTTTGCTTCCTGGGGAGCTTCCGACGACCCAAGGCACGGAGAGTGGGCTCAAGGTTTCTTGACCTGGCCTTGGCCCTTGCGCAATGTAGGATAGCAATGGCATGTAAGTCTGACAGGGGGCCAATCCTTGAGGCCTGGGCGAGAGATGTCATGATCTGGGCGGAGGGACAGGTCCTTAGAAGGAAAGGTGCCCAGGGACTATGCAGGGTCCCATTGGTGGAATTATGGCATTAACTTTTGAATAATTGGTGACGCCCTGGGACAAACTCAGACACAGAACTGAAAGATACTGATAATGGGGAGGAAGGTATCCTGAGACACCTGACTCAAACTGACATGTAGGGGAAGATGACGGTGCAGGTATGTTGATACCCTTGAGACGGACACTGGCCACCCCACATTTGTATGGATGAAGCCCCTGCTAATCTCATACATGGTAGAGACCCTAATGATTGTGGCCCTCACCCTGGGCCTAGCCAGGCGGGGAACTGTTAACACGTCCTAAGTTACCTCTCTGCTGTTGGTTCGTGCAGTCGCATAAGCGCACACTTCTATAGACACTGGATGCCAGTCCGGCCCCCCACCAACATATTTATTTATTTAGTTATTTGTGTCTTTTATAAAGCGCGCATCTACCCCAAGGGGGTGTCCCAGCGCTAATGATCAGATAGCTGTGGGTACAGAAGAGAGAATACTAGCAGAAAAGTAAAGTTTTGAGGGATCTACGGAATTCAGATTCTGACTGAATAAAACGGAGGGAAAGTGGAAGTTTATTCCAGTGATTAGTGGCACAAACTTGAAAGGTTTTGCCTCCGGATCGGCTTTTTTGAATCTGGGAGTAACAAATAACTGTTTGGCATTAAAGCGAAGAGCTCTAGCATGACTATATGGGCGAAGACTAGAAGTAAGTTAGGCTGGTCCTAAGCCTTTAGAAGTCCGAAAAGCCAGAATCATGGCTTTGAACTCAATTCTTTTAGGGATGGACAGCCAGTGTAGTTTCCTCAAGTATGGAGAGATGTGCTGTCTAAGAGAAAGGCCGCAGACCAAACGGGCTGCGGCATTTTGAACTATCTGAACTCTGTGGCACAGACCTGCTGTCATTCCCAGATAGAGTCCGTTGGCATAGTCCAAGTGCGATGTTATTAGGGCCTGGACTACAGTTTTTCTAATGTTGCTTTGCATATAGTTAATGAATTTTTTTATCATTTTAATTTTGGAAAAGCAGGCAGCAGAGACTGTGTGGACTTGGTTGGCAAAGGACAGACGATTATCCCATCTGACCCCCAGATTTCTTACCGAGTCCTTGGGGGAAGGAGCAAGACTCAGGTCTTCCGGCCTCCAGAGATTAGAGGCAAGAGGAGATGGTTGATTGAAAAACAGAACCTCGGTCTTCCCGGCATTGAGTCTCAAAAAATTGAGATCCATCCACTTCGCAATATTCCGCAGACATGTTTTTAAGGGGTCGAAAGTTGTGGGAGATGAGTCACAAATAGTAACAAATATGGATTTTTTAGTTCCATATTTTGTTTAAGTTATTATTTCCTCCCAGTTCCACCCTTTAGTTTGAAACATATATTACATGGACACACTGAGTACCCCTTAGCTAACACATCAAAGCAATCTGGCCGCAGGGCCTGGGGTCGTCATTTATAAGATATACACTATATATTACCTGACTCAGAGATATATATGCCTATGTTACTAAATGCTGTAACATTCCTCACCCAATGCTTGGCAAATGTGAGTAGTATGAGGCCAATTGTAGCCTGAACGTTGAAAATGTGCTACTGATGGACAACAAATTACAATGTAATGTACCAGATAGTAGCTTTAGTATTAAATCTTTTTATTGCAAGAAAAGCCATCACAAAAGGTGCAGTGGCTTGTGCTTGAAGTGGCACGGACCCACCCATGATAATCCAAGCAAGTAAGAAGGTCTGCGATGAGCCCAGTTCATTTGGTGGAACACACAGCAAGTCGCCTACAACCCAACTGGGCCGGCCTTGTTGTAAGGGTTCAGGAGCCACCTTTGAATGCAGTATGCCGTTAAGCAGAACAATGACAACCCAAACAATTCCCCCCACCAACCCCGCCCATCCCACCCCCCTCCTTGTCCAATGAGTAAAAGAGCTGCAGGAGACTGACACCACTTTGAAGCGTTTCCTGGGGTTTGCGCGCCTCCGAGCTCTTGGCCTACGAGATTGTGTTTTAGTATCTGTGAGTGGGGTATCCGCCAAGCGCAGCAGCCGTAGGTATCAGGGACAGCTCAGCTCCCTGAACTCCCCAGTGAGTAGGGTCAGGAACAGCCGCCAAAGTTCCTCAAAGTCTTCTCCCCTCCCGGCCTTTGCCAGTGATAGATTCTCCATCCCTAGTTCCATCCAGAGCCTATGTAACCACCCAAGTTGCTGAGGAGGTTGAACATGCCTCCAGTGTGCCACAATGTTCTGTATCGCTGCTCCCAGTGCGATCGCTATGAGTCTCCCCTCAGGGGGTACATCAAGGCGTTAGGGAGGCCAAGCAGCACATAGACAGGGAATCTGGGAAGTTGAGTGTCTAGGTGCATATCTATTAAGTCGAGGATTGCGGTCCAGTAAGGTTGCAGACGTTCGCAGCTCCAGAGTAGGTGTTCTAGGGTACCGAGCTCCCCGCATCTCCTCCAGCAGCGATCAGGGACTCAGGAGTCCCAGGGGTGTAGGCGTTCAGGTGTGTGATACCAATATGTGGCCACTTTTTTCAGCGTTTCAGTAAGGCCCATGTGGTAGGCTGAGTGGCGGGCTCTGTGATATATGCCTTCCCATTCCTTGTGAGTAAGTGCCCTCCCAAGGTCTCTCTCCCACCTGACCCTCCCTGCATTGTAGGAGTGAATGTTGGTGAGTAGTAAGTGTTGATACAGGTCTGAGAGCAGCTTTTTATCGGAGGTACGTGTCAACAGCCATTTTTCGTACGGTGTGAGGTGTCGCTGTGCGCCGGGTTTAATGGACGGATGAAGAACCCAGTGACGGACCTGTAGATATGGCAGGCGGTCGGATTCCGGTATGCCGTAATCCTCCTTCACCTTATGAAATCGAAGAATACCGTTAAGGTCAAACATGTGACCCACATCTCTGCAGGGCGTCGTCCTCCAAATCGCAAACGCCTGAGGGTCAAGGCCCGGGGAAAAGTCTGGATTGCTGAAGATCGGTGTCATCGGGGAGGGGAATGAGGTGAAGCCCCGCCGTATCGCCACTGTGTCCCAAGTGCCCAGGACCGTGCTCGTGATCTGTGACGCGTAGAGATGGGGCGGCCTATGGCGACGCGGTAAAAATGGGACACCCTGCAGCAGCCGGCCTGCTACCGCCTGGTCCTGGAAGAGCCAGTGTTTACTGGATTCCAGTTGGTGCCATTCTACCAGTGTGCGCAGCTGGGCGGCTTGGAAGTATTGAGTGAGGTTGGGTATGCCTACTCCACCATGTGTGGGGGGGGGGGGAGTGTAGCAATCAAGTGCATAAAGCGCGGGCGCCGGCCATTCCAGATATACCGCGCTAGGTCAGATTGCGTTTTGTGGAGCCACCCCGCCGGCGGGCGTAGGGGGAGAGTTTGAAAAACGTAAAGAATGTGTGGCAGCAAAGTCATTTTGGTAGCCGCAATGCGGCCCAGCCAGGAGAGTGTGAGGTGTTTCCATCGTCGGAGTTCTCCATTAAGGCGCGTGCTGAGCCTTGTGTAATTGGCTTCTGCTGTAGCTCGTACCGTTGGAGCCAACAGGACCCCTAGATAGGAAATGAGGGAGGTAGACCACTGTAGGTCGAACTCGGCCTTGGCCTCCGCCAACACGTCAGGTGGCAGGGAGATGTTCAGGGCCTCCGATTTCTCTACATTGACCTTGAAGCCCGAGGCCAGAGCGAAGGTGTGAAGCTCCACAAAGAGCGCCCAGAGGAACTGCATCGGGGACATCAGGGAAAGCAGAATATCGTCAGCAAACAGACTGACCTTAAGCGTATCCCCGCCGAACGAGATACCCTCAATGAGGCCGTGCTGTCCAGATAGTAGCTTTAAATGCAAATAAACATATCTTTTTAGAAAAAAGTCTCTATCCAAGCTGTCCAACTATTGCCAACATTGTCTTTTTTGACAGTTTTAAATGATGATGGCTGTTTTATAACCATTGGTGGACAACAGTGGTCTGTGTAACGCTTCTTGGTGAACTTGCTCATGCAAACCGTCTCTAGAACCTTATGACGTGCTGGCTTCAGGTTCAACCTTGATGGTTAGAGGAACTTTAGTCTTGCCCCCGCTCTACATTTGAGCTCTCTATTTTAATGGAGATGTTGTTTGGAGCCACCAATTGGCAGATTTTGGTGGCGGGAACTTCTTTTAGGCACAGCTTCACATACACAACCCTGGCCCTATCTGGGACCACTCCACAGTAGGTGGTGTAGTCTGATGACTTTATTTAGCTGTTTCATTAAGTAGACAAGTCTTTTTGTATTTGAACAATTTGATAAGCAAAGTCAAAGTCAAAGAATTCTTTATTTCGGCCATTGAGGCCTTAAAAGCACAGATAAAAGATACAGCACAATTCATTCATTTAATTTTCCCAGTAAGGCTTTCATAATTGATAAAGTGCATGTGTATTACTATATTATTTATAAAATCAAATAAAAAGTAGAAATGTAAAATATAAATAAATAAAATCCATATTTGTAAAGCGCAAACTTCACCCTTACGGGTCTCAAGGCGCTGAGGGCCGTTGTGAAAATTAAGTGAGCTATTGCCCAGAGTCACACGGTGCTGAGCTGCTGCCGGAGCCGGGGATTGAACCGTGAGCCCTGTGCTCCGCAGTCAGTTGCCCTGGCCGCTGCACCACACCTCTCCATTATAGCAAATAATTAAAAAGGTACACACTTGTGACGTTAAAATATTGCAGATATAATTGAAGAAAAGACCAATCACAGGGATAGAATGAAATGATCAAGTTAGGTAAGCCCTAGATTTAAAATAACTCGACGTACACACCACATGGAAAATAGAAAACGAAAAACTGAATACGCAATGGGCATACTGGTGTCGTATTTTAGTATCCTAAAGGCCTGTGCCCAATGATTTGTTCTGAGGTTTCTGCACAACTGCAGATAAGCAGATAACGTTATGATATACAATTGGCTTTGCAGTAAAGGTCTCTTTGTAACCACCCGGTTCATCTCTGCTTCATAGCACATCAGATTACAGTTTAACTTGCTCTGGACTGTCACAATATTTCAAGACATAGTAGCATCCGCCTTTAGCATTATCAACCAAACTAGCATTAATTTACATAGTAGTGCGGTAGCTCTGTTTGCAGCCTTTTCATTCAATTTCTAAGCCACCGATGTGTAGATTCTCAATTATGCTTTCTTTGTTTGCACAAGCTTTACACAGGCTGGCATTGAGCTGAGACTCCACAGGTGCCAGCTTCAAGTCTGTGCTTCGACTGTGGCACATGTGGCATGCACAAGCAGTTTGCTGGACCACGGAAAACTCTCTGGGAGAGCTCTGTTGATCTATGAGTTACCTATTCCCTACTCATCGCCAGTTGTAGCATCTTTCCCAGCCAGGTATTCGCCAGTGACCACCCCACACGCGGAGAATAGTTATACACGTGTAAGCAGGAACGCCACGTTTTGAACCTGCATTCACTTCATTAACCTCCAACGCTTACGTCATAGGTCTACGGAGTCCCTCAGGAACCACAAAGTGTTTCTATCATATTTTATTTACACAACTCTATACCAAGGAGGCGTGTTAGAGTGAATCATAGGATTTTGGTTGAGTAAGACTATGTAATAGTCTGATGGCTAAAATAATGTTGGAAAGATCATGCACTGGGGATATGAAGCTCTCAGGGCAGCCCCTTTCACCCTTAGAATAGACACATTCAAATCCAATTAAACAACTCTCTCAGAATCTCAAAAATCCTAAAGGTAGCACTGTTAAAGGGTACAAGGCACACCAAAAAGAAAAAGTTTGCCAATGGTTTACATAAGACTTCAGTGGGAATGATTGCTTATCCTGCTGCACTTATAATGGTAACCTCCCTAGAATACGCCAGATGCCTAAACGAGTCTCCTCCCCTAGTTAAAGCAGATGGAAAGTTGTGAGAAGCAGACTCGGGAACTGAAAGAGATGGAATTATTGGTAGTCCTCAACATGGCTCTCCCTCCAGGTAAAGAAGAAGCAGAGAGATACTCTCCTGGGCCAAATCTGTGCCTTCTTGCTCTGTACTTTTTTTAAACTTAGTGCTATGATTGGAATTGTTAGAAAAGGATATAGGAGAACTCGAGCCAACGGAGAGAATAAGCATTCACTCCCCAGGCGTGTTGAAAAGAATTATTTGGAGTTCCCATCTTTTGCAAATATTGTGCAAAACACTGCAAGAGAGGTGATATAGGGCAGATAAGGGAGCGATTTGTCTGAGCTGGCCCATTCTTCCCTGGAAGATAAACGGCAACAGAGAAATATGGCTCCTTGTCCATTTGAAAATCTATTATGCCACACGATTTAGTGTGTAAAATCTTGTTATTCCCTGTTGATTTATATATGCTTTAACCATCTGATTGCCTGTTCTCACCATCATTTAGCTGTTATGAAAACACTATCATCGATCTCGGAATAGCCGACAGCTCCCTCATGTGGAGGACTGAAGGACTCTGCTGGAAGATTATTTGTGCTGAGCAGACCACTGATCCAGTATTGTTCCCAAATCACTAAGCTGGCATCAATTGTCAGAGCTAATGCCATTTGTGGGTTGAAGGATACACACCTCATCAAATAGTTTTCGCTCAACCACCAAGGTAGAGATTCGCTAAGTGAAATGGATGCTCTCAATTGAACATCATAATTCATTGTTGCTGTGCTGGAGATCATCAGTCCAGAACAGTTACCAGGAACTTAAGATGGAAAAACTTTGATGCCATCAGAACCTGAAGGAATGATCAGTCTCTCATTGGACCTGACATTCTCTTCAAAATCAACCTTAACAATCACTGTATTCTTACAGTTCTCTCCTGAGAAAGCGACACTATCTCTAGTAATGTTTGAAAACATGCTCTTGTAAACAAGAGGTGAGACTCCTCTATGTTGATAAGAAAACCATTCTTCTGAAGTGTTCTGTCTACGAGCTCTGAATCCTTCTAAGTCTTTGAGAAAGAAGGAACTGCAATCACCAGTAATTTAAATATGGATACGCCCTAACTCCTTTAACATCTAAAACTGAAGCCAAACATTCCAGCACTTTTGTAAAAAATACATTTTAAAAAGCGCTAACCTTAAACCAAAATGAAATACCTGCAGTTGGTAATGCTGATCCTATATCATAAATCTTTTAAACTTTTGATGATCTTGGCAAATTAATAAATGGACATATGCATACTTCATGTCCAAGAAAAGCAAAGCATTTCCTGGATGAATTAAAGAGATAATAGATTGAAGTGTGTAATTTTTATCAGGCGATGAGCCAAGTACTTGTTCAAAGTTTATAGATTCAATAAAGGCCTGAAATCGCCATTCATTTTCCCCACCAACAAGGGATATAGACTGCAGACCTTGATCCCTCTCTGCCTCTGGAACCTTCCACATGGATGTATGTCATTACAACGCAGTCTTTACACCGCGATACCTTTACGACGCGGTCCTCACAACACAAGTTGTTACAATGACTTGCGCTAGAGGCTCTGGATTTAGGAATAGTATAATTTACTATTCCAACTCCAGCTCACGTAACAGTAGGGAAGGTGTTGGAATAGTAAATAATACTATTCCTTAGTATATAGTGCCATCCAGCGCAAGTCGTTGCAATGACTTGCGTTGTGATGACCACGTCGTAAAGGTATCGCGTTGTTAATTCCGCGTTGTAATGGTTGTCTCCCCTTCCACATTGACTCTCTCTTTATTGGCATCTGAGGCAGAGCAGCCCAGCATTTGGGGCTGAATTCTGTATTCAGGCTCACTTTTATTACTCATGGATGTAACAGAGTTATTAGGAGGCAATAAAGCCTTGGGAGATCATGGCATTCAAATGGAATTCTATCAGGAATTCTCTTCTAGACTCATGGAATTTCTTCTAGCAATTTTTCAAAAGTATAAATTCCTTATGAGCTTTATACATGCTATTATGCTTTCGAATATTTCTCCTATAATTTCCCTTCTAAATTAATTGTTCAACATTTTGAAGTGAAGATTTCTGTTTATCACAACTGTCTTTTGGTCATAATTAGTAAAGACCAGACATTTCAAAGGGCCTCGGAGAATCTATGTCTCTCAGTTGAAAATGCCGTGACGCCGGTTATACTTTACATCGCGGACGACTCCCAATTTACACGGAGCTTCGTGACTCTATGGAGACGAACTTTACGTGATTAATAAAATTCGCTAACTCGTGTGATTTCCAGTGCCCAGCGTCCCCGGGCCAGCTTTCGAATCTTGCCCTTACGCCAGTATTTACAAACCAATTGACGTCATGGTCTTCTCGCCGAGGTTTTCAATGTGATTATATGACAGAGTGCACCGATTAAATAGGTTGCTAGTCCCCCCATTGTCCTGATAAAGACCCCGCCGCAAGGGTTCCACTGATTCCTGCATTGTCTAGGGGTCGAAACGTCGACAACTCTCTTCCTTGCTCCAGCCCCCTATCCACTATTGTTACATACAATGTATTATTGTTGGGCATGTGCTTGATGAAATAATGCGTTTGGATCAATGACCGCTTTGTACATTTATAATTGAATTTCAAATGTATCAGATACATATCTGATTTTACTGTCACTACTCCTTACCTGCACTACCCTCACTTTATCACTTCCTCCTCACTTTCAGGGGCACTATTCAACCTTTTCAAATTAGTAATGTTGGATACTATATCCTGGTTTGGTCTATAATGTGAATAAAACATTGTAGACTTATTAAGTGTTTCCTGATTTGATTTAATTTTTATAGAATTATCTAATTCTCACTGGGACCCCTTCCCTCTTAGTATCGTTATGACCCAGGTCCCAGTGACTTGTTCTGGGTAAACCCCTTTTTCATACTCTCAGTTGAAAATGGCAGATGAATCCGTCCAGATTTCCATTGCTACTACTAGACCGAATTGAGGGGTCGACTTTATCATACTTTGAACATTAAAAGATCCCCAATTTAATTTATTTAAATTTTGATATATCTCTAAACTAGAACCCCCTGGTTTGCTCACTTAAAATAACATACAGTGTAGTCCAAGTGTGGCTTTCCATCTCTAGGACACAAGGCATACGAGCAGTTTTGTACAAGAAGCCAATTTAAAGAGTTCTTGTTTTGTTTTGTATGAACATCACAGACAAGCTTTCCAGTGACTGAGTTATTCAAAGCATTACATAACTGGACAATTCTTGCTTCCTTGTGCATGTTTTCTTGAACCTAGGGAGGTTGAGGCATGCTGAGACTTTGCCTCTCATGTACTTATTCCTTCCAGACACAGTTTGGTCACCAGGTATGTAGGGGTGGCTGCATTCATGTAGATGATTATCAGTAATGGAAGCAGCCTTGAAAGTACGAAAGGCTTCAGTGGTTGCCAGTTTAAAGTAGTCAGAGTAAAGATGATGTGGTTAAATCTATATCTCCCAGCAATGAGGTGGTTTCAGTTGTGCGAGCTGGGCCCTGGGGAGGTCAGTGTGCAGTGACATACTCTATGTTCTTGTATTGACCATGGCTTGGAGAAGATATTGTAGGTATGATCTGGGGAGGAAGTGCCTGATGCTTCTTTATATCTGCAGGTACAAGTCGGAGCACTTAGCGGTGGCCTTTATGGGAGCCTCCAGGCAACTTTTTGAGTTGAGCGTAATGGCCGGGCATGTAGCAGAAGAGATATCTTGGATGACTTGCTAATAATGTTTTGTTTTTCTTGCCAGTTCGGTTTTAGTCCGCTGTTGTGTTGTTAGGAGAGAATTAATTTTTTTTCTTGGATTTTTAGAGATTTCGTTTTTTGTTGTTTATCCAATTTATTTATATGACATCTGGTTTCATGAAAGCAATGTTTATTAAGCTTTTATTTTTATTCACATTTTCCAAACATTGGGAAATTTTACCTAACTGCCCCTAGCCCTCAAATTATTAGTGGTATTGTTATTAATATAAAGCATGTGAGCTCAACATGATTTATCCAGTGACTGGAAGTGATGCAAACTAGATACGAGCACTGACACGGTTATTCACCCAGGACTGATGAACCTTTCCTCTTTGTGCTCAACGTTAATTTAACTTCCTCATTTCCAAGCTGTCCCATATAACTGTGGTCAACAACCTTACAACCTACTACATTGATGCCACACCTCTCACATTCTCGGTTTCATTATCAGCTCAATGTCTTCTCGTTGAGTCAGGGCCAGCTTTAGGGCAGAGCGAATGGTCTCTGGCCGCTGACCCGCGCGGGGGGGGTTGGGGGTGGAGGGGGGTGCTGTGTTTAGCAATACCTTATGATTTAAAAACACCTGCTGCAGAGTTACTTGTGCGTTCAGTTTTCAGGCAGCAATAAAAGTGTCAAGATAACTCTTGTGATAATGTTCCTGCTAGAGCACAGGTACTCATATTACGGCCCAAGGGCCGCCCGCGGCCCAGCAAGCCTTCCTTGGCGGCCCGGCAAGCCTTCCTTGGGGATGTATGACATCACAACACTTGCTTTTACCGCGCATGCTTTTACATCGCAAGTTTTACAACGCATGCCTTTACAACGCATAGTGTTGAGGGGTGCTGGATAGTCAATAGTTTAATTTACTATTCCAACTCCAGTCCCCGTGGATAGTAGGGAAGGTGTTCAACAGTAAATTAAATCTATTCCCTATCCTAGAGCGTCCCCCAGCGCAATGCGTTGTAATGGTTTGCGTTGTAAAAGTTGCGATGTAAAGGCACTCTGTGGTAAAAGTTGCGTAGTAAAGGATGGTTCCTCTTCCTTGGCGGCCTGGCAAGCCTTCCTTGGCGGCCCGCAGACCTTGCGGACATTGTACCTGTGTTTAATTTTTTTTTTAAGAGTGTCAGCAAAAACCGTCTCAGCAGCGCGGACTCCAAGACACTCTGCTTTTTGGGGGCCCGGCGACTCACAACAAAGCCTCATTAACAAGTAAATGGTCTTTTAAGGACCTGTGAAGTACTCGGGTGCGGCTGTGTCTGTGCCTGGGAAGCTGGGGTGAGGTGACATAGGACGACAGTGGGAGGAACACAGAGAGAGAGAGGGAGACAGAGGGAGGGAGACAGGGAGAGAGACAGGGAGGGAGACAGAGGGGGGGAAACAGAGGGAGGGAGACAGGGAGGGAGACAGAGGAACACAGAGGGAGACAGAGCGAGGGAGACAGAGAGAGAGAGGGAGACAGAGAGGGAGACAGACAGAGGGAGACAGAGGAAGAGAAAAAAGGGAGATAGAGGAAGGAAGACAGAGGGACGGAGGCAGAGGGAAACAGAGGGCGACAGGCAGAGGGAGACAGACAGAGACAGACAGACAGGGAAAGGGAGGGAGTCAGTGAGAGAGGGAAACAGAGGAAGACAGAGAGAGGGAGACAGAGAGAGAGGGAGACAGAGAGAGAGGAAGACAGAGAGAGGGAGACAGAGGGAGGGAGACAGAGAGAGGCAGAGGGAAACAGAGGGAGGGAGTCCAAGGAGACAGAGAGAGAGGGAAGGAGACAGAGAGAGAGGGCACCTTGCACCAGTCCAAACTACCATTATTGATGATAGCTTAAAGACAACCTTTAGTGAAAGCTATCCTAGTGTTAGGTATGGAGAGCAGCCTTCAGGCTAAGTCTTTGAGGAATGTAAAGCAGCTTGTTTTACCAGTCTATAATCTCGTAAATGACCAAATGAAAGGAGAACCACACCAGGTATATATATAAAATATATGTATTTATTCTAAACACACTCCACTAGTCTCTTTATGAGGCTAGAGGCAAAAGTACTTACAGTAAGCTCAATAGCACACAGTAAATTAACACAATATACTTTGAGCCCTTGGGGCGTACCAAACCATATATTAGAAAGTGGTGTAAGAATCACGACTTGGGAGGAGCTATGCTAGCAAGCAAGATGGCCACTTAAGCTCCCGGCTCCGCCGACCTCCGCCAGCAGCTCGTATATCCTGCAAGTCATCCTGATTTCACACAGGACTCCCGTATATGTGAGGAGTAGCTGACTCTGAAGGCTCAATCCCGAACTTTTTATCGGTGACAGAGATATGCCGTTTTTCATCCTTGGCCTACCCCGGAGCTGAAGCCGGGGCCTCGATTTCCAACCCATCCGGGCTGGAGTTGAACAACATCGGCTGGAACCTTGGGCTTTGTCCGGTCTCCCGAACGGAGATATAATCTTCCCGGTTTTTGACGGCGACTTAGTATCCTGCCTGCAACACACACGCTACGGCGTGTCATATTGTTTGCTGGCCCCGTATCCGACGCCTGGAGACACAGTAAGCTTGCCGTGGGGGTGCGGACGGGAGCCCTGATCAGTGGCGAAGGAGTAACATTGTGAGGTGAGAGCGCCTGTTGTTGGTGTCCGCTCCAGATTAGTCTGCTACCCCGGAAAAGTCGGCCTCCGGGGGTCGGCATCCTGATCTGTTGCTTGCGAGAGGAGATGCAGGGAACAAAAGACACGCCACCGCTGCACGCCGTAATGGCGGCCATTAGAGCGCTCCACTCACAGATCATCGTCAACTACCGGGCACTTTCGGAAACGATGGAAGATCTTTGTCGGAGACCGGACAGTGGCTTTTTGCCATCATCGCAGCCAGCGGTGCTACCAACGGAACATCGTATATCCAACTTCGAGGTCCCTGTGCAGGAGCCCGACTTCTTTGGCGCTGCGGATTCCTATAATACAGATCGCGCGCCCGTGAACATTGCTAGCGTTCCCTGCTTGAGCCCTATCTCGATGAACATCACTATGGACAACCTTCACTGCCTCAACAAGATCACCTGTGACTATTGGAGAGTTTTATCATCCTGCCACGCTTTTCCTAGCTTGCTTTGTGTAGACTGTGAACTTTTATCCTTTAATTGGCTTGCTCGTACTGACTTGAATTTCCATGATAGCTTTACCACTCTTATCGCTGCTGTGGCCTGGGTTACAATTGCTCCAGTGAACACTCGTACTGGCCAGGGTTGATTGGTGGGGCTTTTCAGGACACGGGACAATAATGTAATCGGTTGCTTGGATTGTGACCTGTGAACTGCGGGAGTCGGGTGGTATGTTTGGTACTTCCCCAGATTGTTTGTGTATTTTGCTGCCCTTTCTTTTGAATTTGATACCGCATCTGGTGGGGGGGAGGGGAGTCCGGGAGCGTGTGTTTTTTTTTTTCCTCCTCCGCTGCTTCCTTGTAAATTGTAATTTGCAACTGGGTTTTGTATCGCGCCAGCTCACCGACAGGTCTCAAAGCGCTACTAACCAAGTACAGCAACAAGAAACAGGATGAGTATATAAGAGAGTCTGAGGCTAGTAACCGTCTACTAGGAAGCAAATGCGTCTTTGAAGAGTAGAGTCTTCAAGGACTTCCTGAAGTGGAGAAGGTTGGACTCTCTGCCAAGTGCCTCCAGTAGCTTATTCCAGATGATCGGGGCCTGAACTGAAAAGGATCTGCCTCCTTTTGTTGCCAGCTTAAAGCGTGGGCAGGATAGCAAAAAAGAGCCGGACGATTGCAGGGCGCGCTTAGGTTCGTATATTTCAAGCCTCTCTTTTATATAGGCTGGCGCCTGTCCGTGGATTGCTTTGTGGCAGATGCACATACTCTTGAATTCGACTCTTTGTACTATAGGCAACCAATGTAGCCTATAGAGCAAAGGGGAGGCATGAGTCCGCCTTGGCACTCCAAATATCAAGCGCGCTGCGTCATTCAGAATGACCTGAAGACGGTTGGATACGTTTTTTGGGAGGCCAAGGTATAACGCATTGCCGTAGTTGATTCTAGACACTATTGTGGCTGAGACAATGGTTCGAAGCATATTCCTTGAGAGTATGGGGACGAGCTTACGCAGTTGCCTGATTAGATTGGTACAAGAACCAACTACAGCGGACACTTGGTTAGCCATCGAGAGTTCCTGATCAATTTTCATACCGAGGCTCTTAACGCTAGGGCACGGTTTTGGAGTAGGTCCAAGTTCTTGTGGCCAAAACAAATCATTCCAGGGGAAGGTCGAGGTTGAAACTACGAGAACCTCCGTTTTATCTGGGTTGATTTTCAATAAATTGGACGACATCCAGTTTACTGTAAAACGTAATATGTCTTGGGCCATGGACTGAGCCGAAGGTGTGTTGTCGATACTCAGCAGCAGCTGAGTATCATCGGCATAGTTAAAAACTTTACAGTTCATGTTTGCCAGGGACTTTATCAATGGCTGTAAGTAAAGATTAAATAGGAGTAGAGAGAGCGCAGAGCCCTGCGGGACTCCACAGGCTAAGGCACCCGCATCGGAGACCTGATCTGCTACCTGGATTCTCTGCGTCCTCCCGGATAAAAAGGCTGTTAACCATTTGAGGGCTTGCTCTCCTATCCCGAACCCAGCCAATCTGCCCAGGAGCAGTGCATGGCTGACAGTATCAAACGCCGCTGAAAGATCTAGTAATATCAGGGCGCTTGGCTTTTTACTGTCAGCCATGCATCTAAGCTCGTCTAGTACAGACAGCATTACTAGTTCTGTGCTATGGTGGGCACGAAAGTCAGCTTGCCGCTCCTGGAGAAGATGGTGAGATTCCAGGAGGGAAGACAGGGATTTTAGCACATGCTGTTCTAGAACTTTTGACAGAAATGGCAACTGGGAGATAGGCCTGTAGTTCTTCAGGCTGGATGGATCTGCCCCAGGCTTTTTTTATCAGGGGTCTGACGCGTGCTTCTTTAAAGGAGGTTGGTAATGATCCAGTAGCTAGTGAGGTGTTTAAGAGGTCTAAGATCTGATCCTCTAGGATCGGAACTGCTAGTCGGAGGATATCGGGTGGGCACGGGTCGGCGGGGGAGCCTGACTTGGTGGATGCTACAAGTTGTCTCAGGGTGGTAGGGTCGATTTCGGGGAATCTGGTAAAGATGGGTGTTGAGGGATTTAAAGGAGGCAGTTGTTCGGTGTGTGAGACTGGATTGTTCTTCTTAATATCCGACAAGATGGTCGCTACTTTTTCAAGGAAGTATCCTTGAAAGGTATCACAGTCGATCGATATGTCTATCTTTTCCTCCTTCTTACTTAGCTCTTTCAGGATTTGGAAGGTTTCTCTCTGGATGTTTGTAGCGTTGTTTATGCGCGTCTCGTAGTAATCCTTCTTAGCTGAAACAATAAGCTTTTTATATATTTGAAACGATGTTCTATATGATTCCCTATCGATATCCTTTTTTGATTTCCTCCAACATCTTTCGAGATAGCGGAGCTTTCTTTTTTGTTCACGTAGACTTTAGGTGAACCAAGGGGCTCCTTTCCCTGCACCCTTTACTTTTTGTACCTTTTCGGGGGCTAACTCATCGATTGATTGCCTGAGGGTAGTTGTTATGGCATCATACTTTAAATCAAGGTCAGTATCATCTAGGGAGATTATGGAATTCTGTTTGTATTTGGGCAGAATTTTGGCCAGGGTATCGGAATTCACTTTTTTCCATTGGCGCACTTTTTTAGTTTTTAAAGGGAGTTTAGTCTGGGAATTGTTTAGCGGTATGTCGTACAGGATTAGGTGGTGATCCGACCAGATACAGGGTGTAATGCTTGTAATGACCGCCTTTGGCATGGAAGACCAGATAAGGTCTAAAGTATGGCCTTTTATGTGGGTTGGAGCTTCCACAAGTTGTACTAGTCCAAGAGCGGTCATAGTAGTCTGTAATTTCTGGACTAGCGGATCTTGATCACTTTTATCCCAGTGGACATTGAAGTCACCAGTTACCAGGATGTTTTTGTAACGTGTGCATAAGTCAGATATTATAGGAAAAAAGAGATCGTTGAACATTGAGGTACTTTGGCGTGGGCAATACACTGTTAGGATAGTAAAACAGGAGTTGTTCATAGTGATTTTTATCCCTAATAGGTCGACGGTATTTATGGTCTCTGATAAGATTTTGGTTACCGTAAGCTGCCTTGTTTTAGGAATGCTTCCGGGCGACAGGCACGCTGCTAGTGGGTTAGGCCGTAGCCATTGCAGGGGTGCAGGGTGGTGGGGGGGTTTGTTATTTTGCCTTTGTTTTGTTCTATGGCCCCTTTTTTCTTCTCTTCTCTCTTTCGGGTATTCCTCTGGGCGACAGGCGCGCTGCTAGTGGGGTAGGCTGTAACCATTGCGGGGCAGCAGGGTGGGGGGTGAGGGGGGTTTGTTATTTTGCCTTTGTTGTGTTCTATGGCCCCTTTTCTTTTTCTTTTTCTCGCAGGGTCCGGTCGCGATAACTTTCGGTTTCATCCTGACGTATATGAGTGGGCGGGGTATGGAGTGGGTGGCTGTGATGATAGATAGGTAGTTTAGTTCTTTACCCTTAGTGACCTTACTGGCGCTTGCGTTTCTACTGTTGGCCTATTTTGATCCACAACTGCTTTTACCACCTACCCGCATATTTTATACTTCCGAATGTGTAGCTCCGGCTATCCTGTATCTTCTTCTTTATCTCGTTCTGGGGGGGGTTGAATATAAAATGAAACCTTACTCATATCCTTGATTCGAAATGTTTCCGATATATCGTCTGTCCTTTACCGCTGCCTGACCCATGGGTTGTCGGCTGAAGAGCTGTGTGATTGGCATTACTGATCCATGTTACATGCATGTGGTACCGGCCCTGCCGCTGCAGGGTTACTTGTGTATCTTGTGTTGAACGATATAATAAAGGTTTTAAAAAAAAAAAAAAAAAGAATCACGACTTGACTAGGCACAAGGCCTAGAGCCTGTAGAAGTGCTGTGACCACAAGGAACCACCCAAGGTAGTGACACAGGGGACGCGTGCAGTGTCTAAACACAGCTGCGGATCACTATTAACTTCTATGGGGAAAGTTGCAGTTGGGAGGACACTTAGGAGAGCACTTTGAGCAAACCCCTTTAGACTTAAGGGGTTCTAGGGCCAACACCCATGGGAGCACCTGAGTGCTCGAGTTACCTCACCCAGTGAAGCCGGGTGCATAGGTGTCTTCTGGTGTCGGGAATTGTCGTCCTTTTCATTGGTGATCTGCTGCAAAGTGTTGCTGCCGTCGAAGCGGAAAGTGTCCGGTGTAATCCAAGCCTGGATCGAAGATGAGAAGAACCTGAAAGCAGAGGGAACAGAGTCTGGGTCACTTGCCAGTGACCAGGGGCACAATAGTCGAATGCCCACCAATGTTGGGTGATTTCAGGTGAAAGAGGTGCAGCTTGACTCTTCAGCAACGAGAGCCAGGAGGCGTCCACGACAAACAGGATCTGGAATCGAGCTGTCCCACAAAGGATGTTGAGTGCTGCGGTGTCGGTGCCTGGATTGGACCCAACAAGCCTTGGCAACAGCAACCCCTGCAGGAATCAAAGAAATGCTTCGACGTGGACCAGCAAGGTCCGAGGGACTCACCACGCGGTGGAGAGCCAGGGCACGTCTGGAGCAACCAGGAAAGCCCAAGGAAAATCAGAGTTGCCTTTGTGGGGACCCACCAGTCAACGGACCAGTGATGGCGAAGAAGCCTCGAGCGGAAATGCAAGAATTAGGCTCACAGAACACTCGTGGAGTGTAGGCCCACAATCTTCGGTGCAGATGGTGCTTGGGGCTTGGGCTACAAGTAACTCAAAGCACAACTTCAAGGGATTTCGGGAAGTCAATGCACTAGCAAATGTGCACGGTGTCCTGGGGTTCCAGTTCCACGTCACTTGTGATGGCTGCGGGTCTCAGCATTGCACGGGACTCGTGTCAGCTTCTGAGAAGTCTGAAAATCATCTTCCTGTGTTGTAAATACTTCGGAGTTCGGCGGGAGTGTCGGAAATGCAGACCTGCAAGATGCTTCGTTGGTGCCTGCCAAGCAGGGGAGGCACTTCTTGACCCCAAGGGAGATTCTTCCGTCCTCTAGTCTCTAGTAGAGCATCGAAGTTCCAGGATTCAGTTTCAGAGTTTGGTCCAGGTGTAATATAAGGCCCTGTAGCCAGGGTTTCGTTACTTATACCTAAGAAAGGGGTTGGACATACTCTGGGGTCCCACGTATGGGAGGGTCTGGAAAGGGGTGGTTACACCCATTTCCTTTGTCCAATTTCGCGCCAGAGCAGGGGCTGGTAGCCCCTGCAACTGGTTTGAACTGGGCTATGCACAGGGACACCAAAAGTGCCCCCAGTGCAGACTTCAAAGCACTTTCAGAGTGCACCCACCCAGCCCCAATGCACAAAGGCCTGTGACAGGAAACGTATTGTCCAGGCCTCCGCTGCTGGAGTTTCGTTCAACAGCAGGAGGCCAGACTTGTGTCTGCAGCATCTATTTTGTGATGCCAGGGCTCTTTTAAACTATTACAGGGTAGACCGGTGTGTATATGTCTCTCCCTCTAGAAGGACAGGCGAGGGGTAGGATTCCAAAGTGTTTGACACCAAACACGACATGTTTCCATGCAGCCATTCCAAACTTAGCATTTACAGCGAGGTCATAATGCACTTAATAGGATATGGTATGGCTGCATCACAGAACAGCCTCAGAGAATAGGCTCCGAAAGCTGCAGAGGGGCCCAGCTCATGCATGGACACCCTCTCACACAAACCAACCACTCTGTCTTCAGGATTGATAAGGCCTGCCATAGGAGTGACAGGTTTATATGTGCAGTGATTTAAGATAGATATAGGTAACCTACATCTTAGTAAGGGGTGCATGCACCACCTTACCCAGGCTGCAGTAGCAGTCCTGTGGTGTCATTTTGGAAGGCTTCCCAGGGGTGGCATAATACATGTTTCAGCCCCTGGTAGGCCTCTGGGGTACCTATGCCCTTAGTATCTAGGGTACCATAAACTAGGGACCCACGAGGGTACCCCAGTAATAAAACTGGAGTGTACCTATTGTACATGGAATCAATTTAGGGAGGAAGCAGCCAGGCTGGGGTCCTGCATAGCAGCCCCCCCCCCCCCAGCCACACTAAAGTCGAAAAACAGTGGACGCCAGCAAATAGTGGGGGTATCCATAGTAAGCAGATCCTAGTCTCCTACACCCCCCCCCCCCCAACGCAGGGACATTAAACTAACCTTGACCAGTTGAGCCTTCTTGTTCTAAGTGGAAATATCTGGAGAGTCCATCTGCATTGGCATGGTTACTCTATGTTCCACTGTATAGTCCCCCCCCCTGTAGGGAAATGGACCACCTCAAAAGTTTGGGTTTTCACCCTTCACCTGTTTTAGCCACAAGGGGGGCTTATGGTCAGTCTGAACAGTGAAGTGAAAGCCAAACACGTATGGCCTCAGCTTCTTCAGAGCCCAAACCGCAGCAAAGGTCTCCCTCTCAATAACTGACCAACATTTCTAGGGGTCAGCCTCCTGCTAATAAAAGCTACTGGCTGGTCCTGACCTTCAAAGTTCAATTGTGACAGCACTGCCCCTACCTCCAACTCAGATGCATCTGTTTAAACAATGAATTCTTTGGAGTAGTTAGGGCTTTGCAGAATGTGTGCAGTGCACATGGCCTGCTTCAGGTCATCAAATGCCTTTTGACAGCTAACTGTCCACTGAACATTCTTTGGCATTCTCTTGGAAGTTAAGTCATTCAGTGGTGTCACAATGGATCCATACCCCTTGACAAATCTTCCGTAGTACCCAGTCAGGCCCAAGAAAGCTCTGACCTGAGTCTGGGTTGTTGGAGCAACCCTGATTATGATGGTCTGGATTTTGCTCTGTAATGTTTGAACCTGGCCTCCACCTACAAGGTGGCCCAGGTACACAACCTGACTCTGCCCTATCTAGCACTTAGTAACCTTGATAGTTAGGCCTGCTTTCCGCAGGGCCTCCAAAACATTTCTCAGGTGGACCTGGTGATCCTCCCAGGTGGAGCTAAAGACAGCAATATCATCTAGATATGCTGCACTATAGTCTTCCAGGCCTGTTAGGACTTTATTCACCAACCTTTGAAAACGTGGCAGGTGCATTTGTCAAACCAAAGGGCATCACCACAAACTGGTAGTGCCCACTAGGGGTAGAAATTACTGTCTTGGTCTTTGGATCATCAGCTAACCTGATCTGCCCGTAGATCAAATGTGCTTAGAAATTTGTCTGAGGCCAATGTGTCTATAAGCTGCTCTTGGGATTGGATAGGCATAAGTCCTAGTGACTGCATTGAGACCCCTGTAGTCTACACAAAACCTCATCTCTTTCTCTTACCACCCTGGGTGTGAGGTTTTGGCACTAAGACTACTGGACTAGCCCAAGGGCTATCTGAGGGTTCAATAACTCCCAATTCCAATATCTTCTGGACTTCAGTCCTGATACAGTCCCTGACATGTTCTGGTTGCCTGTAAATCCTATTTTTAACAGGCAGACTGTCCCCAGTGTCCACTTCATGAGTGCACCAGATAGTCTGACTTGGAGTCAGTGAGAACATGTTCCAATACTGATTGAGCACCTGTCTACAATCAGCTTGTTGCTGAGCAGTGAGGCTGCCTGCCAAGGCTATACCATCAACTGACAGGGAGTGGATCACTCTCTTTCTCCTGTCCCTCATCAGTAGCCATGAGCAAGCCCATGTCTGCCCTGTCAACATAAGGTTTCAGACTGTTGACATGAAGCACCCTATGGTGGGTGCTGGGAGTTCCAAGGTCTTCCAAATAGGTAGCCTCTCCCTTCTGTTCAACAATTTTATGGGGCCATTCCACTTGTCCTGGAGGGCGGCTGCGGCCACAGGCTACAACACCAGTACCTTCTGTCCTGGCTGGTAATTCCTGACAATTCCTGGCTAGCCTCAAGGTTTTTGGTTCCCTTTTTCATATACTCAGCCATCCTGGAATGGAGACCAAGTACAGAGTCCACTATATCCTGTTTAGGGGGTGTTGAGAGGTAACTCCCATCCCTCCTTCACCAGACACAATGGACCTCTTACAGGATGCCCAAACAGAAGTTTAAAAGGGTTGTAACAAACCCCCTTCTGAGGGACCTCCCTGTATGCAAACAAAAGGCGGGGCAGTAGGATGTCCCATCTCAGCCTAAGCTTTTCTGGGAAACCTGTGATCATACCCTTTAAGGTTTTGTTGAACCTTTCAACTAAACCATTGCATTGTGGGTGATAGGGTGTGGTGAATTTGCAATTCACTACACACTCCTTCCACATTGCAGTCAAGTAACTAGACATAAAGTTTGCACCTCTGTCTGAAACAACCTCCTCAGAAGGAAAACCCACCCTTGAGAACACTCCCAAGAGGGCCCTTGCCACCACATGTCTGTAGTGGTCCTAAGGGGAATGGCTTTTGGGTACCTAGAGGCATGGTCCACCACCACCATTTTAAATCTGTGCCCAGAAGTTTTCTGAGGATCCATGGGACCAACTATATCAATCCCCACTCTTTCAAAGGGAACCCCCACCACAGGTAGTGGTATCAGGGGGGCCTTTGTTGTACCACCTTCCTTACTACTGGCTTTACAGTTCACACAGGAGCGACAAAACTCTTCAGTGTCTTCACACATGTGGGGCCAATGAACGTGAGGGGCAAGTCTGTCCCAAGTCTTGTTTTGGCCCAGGTGACTTGCTAAGGGAATATCATGGGCTAGTGTCAATAGGAAGCCCCTGAGCTTCAAAGGTATGACCAACCTCCTGGCTCCACCAGGCTTGGGGTCTCTACTCTTTGAGTACAGGAGTCCATCATCCCAATAAATCTTATGGATTCCACTAACATTTCCACCAGCCTCAGCAGCAGCCTGCTGTCTGAGGGGTTCAAGAGAAGGGCTGCTCAGCTGCGCCTGACTCAGATCTGCCCTGGTAGGCCCCCCTGTCCCCAAGAACTCAACCTGATCAGGCGCGAGCTCCACTGGGACAGTTCCTTCTTCAGGACTAAAATCATCTCCCTCAAGAGACTGATCTGTACTCTGAGTCAGGGGGGAAGGCACTGCCTTAACCCTACTGCTCCTTTTCTTGGAAGGCACCTGGTCCATTCTTCCAGAATCCAGGGCCTGTTCCACTTTTGACATTTTGGCCTGTGACCTAGTCACAGCAAACACATGTGCAGGGATACCTAACATTTCTGCATCCACTTCAGACCAGGCTGAAGTCTCTAAATCATTGCCAAGCAAGCATTCAACAGGGAGGTCTGCACTTACCACAACTTTTTTGAGGCCAGTTACCCCTCCCCAGGAGAAATTAACAACTGCCAGTGCATGGTCAGTCCTGACATTGCTAGCATTGGTCAATTCAATTCAATTCAATAGTCCCTTATTCGGTATTTAAAAACATCATAAAAGTTCATATCTATACATTTAAAAGGGACAATAAAAATACAATTCATAAACATCACATGCCCACTACAGAGTTGAATTTAAAATGATTAACAAGAAATTCAATCAGTACAACCCTCTTGTGTTTCTCAGCCTTGAAGCAACCTTAATAACATTCATAATACAAAAAAACTTAAAGGGATCATTGGCCTTTTGCAAGAATAATAGGGCAACCTTAGCATTGGTCACTTGGTAAAGTTTACCAAGTATGATCTGCTCAGGAACCACAAGGTCTTGTGCCACCTGTCAGGTATGCTCTGCAGGATCCAGTTGTCGCTAATAGGGGTCCACCTCCTGATGTCACCAACACCCTGAAGTGGAAACACAGGGTGTTCGAACCATCAAGCGAGGGAAAGGAAAGGGAAGGAGACAGCAGGGAAAACAATCTGAAACAACATAAAGACAATTATATAAACAATGTTATAAAACAAGAAGAACCCGGTCACTGTTTTGTTCTGCCTGTACTTTTTTTAAGCAGAATCACACCCTAAGGTAGTTAATCCTTGGATGTTTTTACTTAATTTTTTCAAGTAGTACAAATTTCAACACTTTTTTTGAGGAAATTTTTAAAAATGTCTGAGGTTTGTTCGTTGCCGTACACAGAACATATATTTACATTTACTATAACACTTTTTACAATACAACAAAAAATTATGAATAAATACGTTTCACTATTATACAATACATTTATCACAAACAAGTTTTTCTGACTTCAAAGTTGTACCCTACTAAATGATTATGCCAGGTTTGTGGATAGAAATTTCGTTTTTAGTTTAAACCTGGTCACGCAAAGGCTTTAAACCTAATGTACATTTTTTATGCCATTACACTCATGGAAATTTTCGACAAGCCTTTTGCGAAAAAGCATTCGTTTTTACGAATGTCCAAAAGCTGACGCGTTTCCAAGTCCGTGATTTATTTATCAGACTTTTCTTCAGGGCTTATTAGTTGGGTACCTGTATTGAAGTAAGGGGAGGACATACTTTAATATGGGACCTTCACATATAATGTCACTTACAAGAGGGTTGTTTAGCATTTATTTTTTACCTTCTTGTGCTGTATGAACGAGTCTACTGTGTTTGTTTGAGACTCTTGACTGGCGTTTTTGTTTTGATCTGCAAAGTGAAACACAATGGATGTATCTCTTTTTCAGTGGGGACACTGTGTTACTAGTTGTTTTAATTGCCCGGAATATTCAACTCGGTATAACTTACATTTTAAATGACTGTCGTTTCTGCCACCGCTTGTCCTCTAGGCTAAATTTAATGCAGGTTTAGTGTCGAGAAGCTCACCGGGTGCTGTAACATTCAAATAGAGCGGGGTCAGTTAAAAGGCTCTGAATGTTATCGTCGGAAACTTTTTATAATTCACCTTTACTTACTTCGGGCTTTTGGTGTATTTAACAGGACGCCATTGTTTAGAAGGGGGCGCCACCTCTATTGTTTGTTTGTTGTTACCCACACGGTCACCGGGTGCTGTAACGTTCAAACAGAACGGTTTCAGTTAAAGGCTCCGAATGTTTTCATCAAAACATATTCGTGATTCTCTTTTACTTACTTCGGGCTTCCTGTGTGTTAACTGGACGTCATCTTTTTGAGTGGGTCACCGCCTCTTTTGTTTGTGTGTTGGTTCCCGCGTGCGCTGCGAAGTTTAAAGGATAATGCGCGTTTTAGAAAAAATTATTTATCACGCGCGGCTCTCGATATTCTCTGACAGATTTCTGGTTTACCTGCGATGTTTCCGTGTCGCTGCTTACGTCTAGTCAGGTATCTGCTCGAATGAGTGTTTGTTGGTGATCACGTGGCTAAGTTTATGCTGGGACATATGCACAGGTGGTTATGGGACATGTAGTCCAGGAATTAATTCCAAAAGTGCAGGTTATTTGCAATTCGCATTTCAAATTCTTAGGGGCATTTTTTATCAGTGGTCGTATTACATCCGACCCATTTAAACAATTTCAGCATTCTCCATATTAGTTCAAGCCTACACTCACGCAGTCATATTTTGCGATCAGATACGCTTCTCTTCTTAACAGTAATGTCTCCACATTGCCCCCACATGGGGGAGCCTTTATCCCTGACAGTACGGACCATTTTAGATCTTTCTCTGTATGCTTAAGATCAATAAAATGCTGTACCATGGGTGCGGTCAGCACTTTTTGTTTGATTCTCGAACGGTGTTGGGCCATCTTTGAGTAACTTGCTGATTAGTTTTCCCAATGTAAAGTTTGTCACATGGACAAACTATTACATAAACAATGTTCTTGCTTTTACAATTTGTAAATTCATTGTGGGTCCACTTGATGGTGTTGTGTTCAAAAGTTGTGCCTTCAATAGTGCTGGCGCACGATATGCAGGTTCCACATTTGTGGTGGCCTTTCACCGGATTTAAGTTCCATAGGGTGCGTAAATCACTTTTGACTTTGCAG
The DNA here is from genome assembly GCF_964263255.1 of Lissotriton vulgaris. Taxonomy (NCBI): domain Eukaryota; kingdom Metazoa; phylum Chordata; class Amphibia; order Caudata; family Salamandridae; genus Lissotriton; species Lissotriton vulgaris. The sequence continues at coordinate 1,624,327,480 of NC_141685.1, read as the reverse complement.
GTACCCAAGTCTGCTCTAATTATTTGTTGACCTATGTTCTTATTCTTTGTCAGGGCGAACATAGGTTTAGCAAAGGGAATTTCGAGATTAGATAACAGATGCCAATTTTTTAAGACTACAGATTTGAATTTATTGGTAAGCGGCCCATAAGTTGAGACGCACACCAGCCAGTTGTTCTAGTGGTTTCTTGTCTTTCTTAGTTAGCAAATCTTCTCGAGGTGTTAACCATGCACGCTTGGTGGCGTGTTTTAATATTTTCTTGCGGTACCCTCTTTCTTTTAGTTGTTCGCACAACGTCTCAGCATGTATCAAGTAATCCTCTTTTCTAGAGCAGTTGCGTCTAATCCGCAACAGCTGACTGTAGGGTAGATTTTCCTTGAGGCTTTGTGGGTGGAAACTCCGGTAGTGGAGAATGGCGTCTGTGTGTTTTCGGTGTAAAGTGGTTATCAATTCATTATTCTGATGGAAGACCTCGACATCAAGAAATGTTAGTCGTGAATCACTATAAGTCATACTGAACTTTATGTCTGGATGCCTATTGTTTAACCACTGGTGGAATTCAGTCAATTGTGTCTTCGTACCTTTCCACTGGCACCAGACGTCATCAGTATAGCGATACCATCTTACGATGTGTTCGCAATACGGATTGTTTTGATAAATGAATCGTTCCTCATACAGGGCCATGAAGAGGACCGCCATCTCGGGGGCATAAGGACACCCCATGGCGGTCCCCTTCACCTGCATGTAGAAGGTGTCCATGAATCTAAAAAAAATCCGTTTGAGTGCTAGGCTGGCCAACTCGATTATGAATTTGGTCGGGACTCTTTGGGGTTTGGGCCTTGTGTCTAAGAAGAACTCGATGGCTTCTAGTCCCTCTTCTTAGGGGATTTGGGTGTATAACGAGTTAACGTCAAATGCCACCATCAGCTCGTTGTTGTCGTTAAATGGTAGGTTTTCAATTTTGTTGATGAAGTCCGCCGTATCTTTAATATACGACTTGACTTCACTCATGAATGGTTTTAAGAATATGTCCACGTACTTGGCAATTGGCTCTAGAATAGACTCACACCCGGAGACTATTGGTCTTCCGGGTGGGTTCTGTAGGTTTTTAGGAACCTTTGGTAGGAAATAGATTACTGGAACTCGTGGATTTTTCTTGTTTAGGTAATCAAATTCCTTTGGGCCTAGTATGCCCTCATCAAGTCTTTCCTTTAATTTGATTTGTATCTCATTTTGTATCTTATTGGTGGGATCTTCTGTTAGCTTCCTATACCATTCAGTATTACCAATTTGGCTGTTAGCTTCCTCTACATATTTCTCTTTCTGCCATACCACCAGGGCACCCCCTTTGTCGGCCGGCTTCACCACTATTGATGTATCTTTACTTAGTTGTTTGAGTGCGGTCTGTTGGTCTTTTGTGATGTTTCTTTTGGAGAAGTTTTTCTGTCTGCCTAACTGCGTGAGTGAGGAAAGAACGGCCTGCTCGAACGCCAGAATTTGTTTAGGGACCATTTGTGATGTTGGAGTGAAAGTCGACTTATTTGATAGATTAGAAGGCTCAGGTATCTTATTGTTTTCCTTATTGTGGAAGAATGCTTTTAATCTGATTTTTCTTAATAGATCTTGGGCCTCTATTTTTAAGTTGACTATGTCTGTATTAGTGCTGGGAACAAATTTAATCCCAAGTTCAAGGACCGATTGTTCATGAATGGTAAGTTTTTTAGAGGAAAGATTAATTAATCTTTTACGATTTGTAATAGTTCTTGCTGCGGGTTCTCATGTCACATGCTTGCAGTTGGGGTTTGAACCTTACGGTGCCTTCTCTAGGGTCTGAATCTCCAGATGTCTCGGAGCATTTAATATTGAGACTGTTTATCCATATTTGAGGGAAGATTACTATACCCAGCAGGAATCCCGCCACGCTCTTTCCCAATATCAAGGAAGATCAAAAAATCGTTTTCTTACCTTCTCAGAGAGTTCATCCTCCGAGACATCTGGATGATTCAGACCCTAGAGAAGGCACCTCTAAACGTTCAAATTCCTTTTTAGAGAAAGGCGAGGGCAGGGGCCTCGTAAGGTTCAAACCCCAACCAAAGTGATTTGCAAGGGTGATGCTTGAGTATCCAAAGAAAAGAGAGAACACGGCAACGTGTAGTATCTTACCACAGCGCTCCGCTTCTCACTCAAAATCAGGGGAGAGACAGAAAGAGCACGGTAAGCGTGTTGATGAACACCACCACCGCGCTCCTCTTCAATAGTGCCCAACTTGAGGAACGAACAGGAAGAATATGGCATCGCGTGGCTCTTCACACCACCGCGCTCCGCTTCACAGACTCTCAATCAGGGAAAACACTAGAAGAATACGGCAACGCGTGGTTCACCGCGCTCTGCTTTACAGAATAAGGTTTTTTACCTTACCGATCCATCTCATCACTGAATCGGGAGGATAACACTCAAACCCTGAAAGAGAGTCCACATCGGGAACAGGAAGGCAGCACTCGGCGGACGCTATCCTTGCTCGCCAGCCGCATGCAAAACAACAGTCTGAATTACCACATCAGTTGGAGCACGACTTCGCCAGAAGTACTTCCTCCCCTCCAAGCATCATGGGAGTTGTAGTCCCGTACTCGTAAGGCAGGCGCAGCTCACACTGATCTTGACATCACCATTGTGACACTTGTCCCTGAGTCCCTGTAGGCCAGAGCCTCTTTTGCATTTATTAAAGGCTGCTGTCTGTACTTGCCCAAGTTACTGGGACTCACAAAGGGGGACATATCCATGCCTCCATCACAGATCAGTACACCCTGAGTTGGAACTCCGATTAGGCCAGAGTCCATCTCAGAACCCAGGGTTAACCCTACTACACCCTTATTCTGAGTACCACCACATGGCGCTGAACTAGGGGGAACAGTTGCCTTAGGGGCAATGGTGGCTGTAGTTAGGTCTAGTACAATCACTAGTCCAGTGTATGTTCTTTTTACAGATTTCACTTTATGGTTTCTTTTGGCCTTTCTTTTTGTGATGATTGGGATTCCCCACCAAATGCAAATTTTTGGGGACCTTGAGAAGACTTCTGGTCTTTTCCCTTTTCCCCACCCTTATTAGAATCATGCTTCTGCTGGTCACCACCTTGATTCTGAACCTTGTGCTTCACCCTGGTTCTGACCCATTTGTCTGCCTTCTTTCCTAATTCTTGAGGAAAGGTCAGATCAGAGTCTACCAGGTGCTGATGCAACAGCTGATTTAAACAATTATTGAGGATCAATCAATCAATCAATCATAACACTTGTATAGCGCACTACTCACCCGGAAGGGTCTCAAGGCGCTTGGGGGAAGGGGTCCGCTACTGCTCGAACAGCCAGGTCTTGAGTTGTCTCCTGAAGCGGTGAGATGTTCCTGGGTCAGCCGAAGGTGGATGGGGAGGGAGTTCCATGTCTTGGCTGCCAGGTAGGAGAAGGATCTGCCTCCAGCGGTGGCTCTTCGGATGCGTGGTATGGCGGCGAAGGCGAGGCTAGTGGACCGTAGCTGGCGGGTGGGCGTGTAGAAGGTAAGGCGGTCGTTGAGGTTCTTGGGGCCCAGGTCGTGGAGAGACTTGAGTGCGTGGGTGAGGAGCCTGAACGTGATCCTCTTGTTGACAGGGAGCCAGTGCAGGTTCCTCAGGTGGCCGGAGATGTGGCTGCGTCGGGGGATGTCCAGGATGAGTCGGGCGGAGGCGTTCTGGATGCGTTGGAGTTTTTTCTGTAGCTTGGCTGTGGTTCCGGCGTAGAGGGTGTTTCCGTTGTCCAGTTGGCTGGTGACGAGGGCCTGGGTGACCGTCTTCCTGGTTTCGGTCGGGATCCATCGGAAGACCTTGCGAAGCATGCGTAGGGTGTGGAAGCATGATGAGGAGACGGCGTTGACTTGTCTGGTCATCGAGAGGGAGGAGTCCAGGATGAAGCCGAGGTTGCGTGCGTGGTCTGTTGGCTTGGGAGCGGTGCCCAGGGCTGGGGGCCACCAGGAGTCGTCCCAGGCGGAGGGCGATGGTCCCAGGATGAGGACTTCCGTCTTGTCTGAGTTCAGTTTCAGGCGGCTGTTCTTCATCCACTCGGCGACGTCTTTCATCCCTTCGTGCAGGCTGGTTCTAGCGGTGTCGGGGTCTCTGGTGAGGGAGAGGATCAGCTGGGTGTCGTCGGCGTAGGAGATGATGTTGAGGTTGTGTTGGCGTGCGATGGCAGCAAGAGGTCTCATGTAGACGTTGAAGAGGGTGGGGCTGAGGGATGATCCTTGCGGAACGCCGCAGATGACTTTGGTGGCCTCGGATTGAAACGGGGGGAGGCGGACTCTGTGTTCTACCGGCAAGGAACAAGATGATCCACTCCAGTGCCTTCTCTTGGATGCCGATGTTGCTGAGGCGATGAACTAGGGTGCGGTGGCAGACAGTGTCCAACGCTGCAGAGAGGTCCAGGAGGATGAGTGCTGCTGTTTCCCTATTGTCGAGCAGGGCTCGGATGTCGTTGGTGGCTGCGATGAGGGAGGTCTCGGTGCTGTGGTTGGCTCTGAAACCGGACTGCGAGGGGTCGAGGGATCCGTTTGTCTCGAGGAAGGCGGCAAGCTGTCTGTTGACGATCTTCTCGATGACTTTGGCAGGAAAAGGGAGGAGCGAGCTGGGGCGGAAGTTTTTGAGGTCGGTGGGGTCCGCTGTTGGTTTCTTCAGTAGGGCGCTGAGCTCGGCATGCTTCCAGCTCTCCGGGAAGGTGGGGGTGTTGATGGAGGTGTTGATGACGTCCCGGAGTTGGGGTGTGAATGTGGAGAGAGCCTTGTTGAAGACGTGGTGGGGGCAGGGGTCGGTCGGAGATCCGGAGTGGATGGTGTTCATTGTGCGGGCTGTGTCTTCGGTGGTCACCGTGGTCCAGGTGCGGAGGGTGGCAGTGGGGGGGTTGGTTCAACGTTTGGGTGCGTGGATGGTGCGCCGAAACTGTTGTGGATGTCGGCAATCTTGAGGTGGAAGAACGAGGCGAGAGAGTCGCAGAGATCTTGTGAGGGAGTGATGTCGTTGTTGCCGGTGCTGGGGTTGGAGAACTCCTTGACGATGGTGAAGAGTTCCTTGCTGTCGTGGGCGTTGTTGTCAAGTCGTTCCTTCAGTGATTTCTTCTTGGTGGTGCGGATGAGCTGGTGGTGCTTGCGGGTGGCGTGTTTGAGGGCGGTCATGTTGTCATTGGTCTGGTCAAGGAGCCAGGCTTTCTCGAGGGTGCGGCAGGTCTTCTTGGAGTCCTTGAGTTCGTCGGTGAACCAGGAGGCCTTCTTGCGTCTGGGTCTGCTGGGATGGTTCTTCAGTGGTGTGAGGTCGTCGGCGCAGGCGGTCAGCCACTGCGTGAAGTTGCGGGCTGCTTCGTTTGGGTCCGTTGTGCTGGCGGGTGGGTTCTGGCTGAGGGAGGTGGTGAGCTGGTCGGCAGTGATCTTGCTCCAACTTCTGTGAGGTACCTGTTGCGGGTGGTGGTGGGTTGTGGTTTTTCTGAAGCTGAAGTGGACGCAGCTGTGGTCGGTCCAGTGGAGTTCGGTGGAGTGTCTGAAGGTGATGTGCTTGCTGGATGAGAAGACTGGATCAAGCGTGTGGCCGGCGTAGTGGGTGGGGGTGTTGACCAGTTGCTTGAGTCTGAGGTTGGCGAGGTTGTCCAGCAGTGCGGCGGTGTTGCGGTCCTTGGTGTTCTCCAGGTGGAAGTTGAGGTCCCCTAGGAGGATGTAGTTGGCGGAGGGGAGGGCGTGTGGGCTGATGAAGTCCGTGATGTCTTCGCTGAATTGTGTGCGTGGTCCCGGGGGTCTGTAGATGAGGGTGCCTCTAAGGGTCGTCTTTGGGTCGGTGTGAATCTGGAAGTGGAGGTGTTCGGCGGCGACGAAGGTGTCGTTGGAGTCGGTCGTGATGCGGATGGTGTTCTTGTGGACGATGGCGATGCCTCCTCCGGTCTGGTTGACACGGTCCCTCCTGATGATCTTGTACACGTCCGGGATGGCGATGGCGATGTCGGGGGCTGAGGAGACGTTCATCCAGGTTTCCGTGAGGAAGGCGATGTCTGGTGATGTTGTGTCGAGGAGGTTCCAGAGTTCCACGGCGTGTCTGTGGATGGAGCGGGTGTTGAGCAGGATGCACTTGAGGTTGCTGCTGGTGCTTGGCTTGGCGGGTGCGGTGCAGCTTTGGAGGCAGGTGAACTTGCAGGTTCTGCAGGTGAAGGGTCCGTGAATGCGTTTCGGGGCGGCCCGGCAGCAGGCGGGGTTCCGGCCGGCATTGAGTGCATTGAGGGCGGCGGCGTCGTAGGTCTGTCGTGTCGTCTTGCAGCGGTGGGGGCCAGGGGTCCTGGCACTGGGCGCGGTCCAGGCACGGACGGGCGCAGACGGGCTTACCTTTGGCGCGCCTTCGGCGCACAATCGGCGTGCCCGCTGAGCGTCAATGCTGCGCGTACGCGTGGACTCTGCCATAAATGGCGTAGTGGGGGGCGGGGCAAAGGAGGAGCAGCTGGGAGGCGGGAGGCGGGACCGGGGTGGCGAGTGGGGGCGAGCGAGAGAGGATGCTGGAGGGAGCGGGGGTGGGGCCGCGGGGGAGCAGCGGCAGGGAGCGGGGTGGGCCAGGGGACAGCGATGGGCAAGGGCGAAGGGACAGGGCACACACTAGAGAGCGGGAAAAACGGCGGAAAGATAGGCACGAGAACAGGCAGGCACAGGGACAGTCAGGGACAACAAGCAGGCACAGGGACAGCCAGGGACAGCTTACAGTTAGCACGTTATAGGGCACACGAGAGAATCGGCGGCGGCGGCAGCGGTAGGAGAACGGGCACACTCGGGATGGCCACGCGGCAAGAGGAGCGACCGTACTGACCAGGACAGGTCAGGTAGGTCACAGCTCCTTGCCCCGTGGGCCTCCCCTTAAGTACCTTTGTGGGAGGGAGGAGCAGCTGGGAGGCGGGAGCGGGGTGGCGAGTGGGGGGAGCGTGCGAGGATGTTGGAGGGAGCGGGGGTGGGGCCGCGGGGGAGCAGTGGCCGGGAGCGGGGTGGGCCAGGGGACAGCGATGGGCAAGGGCAAAGGGACAGGGCACACACTAGAGAGCGGGAAAAACGGCGGAAAGATAGGCACGAGAACAGGCAGGCACAGGGACAGTCAGGGACAACAAGCAGGCACAGGGACAGTCAGGGACAGCTTACAGTTAGCAGGTTACAGGGCACACGAGAGAACCGGCGGCGGCGGCAGCGGGAGGAGAACGGGCACACTCGGGGTGGCCACGCGGCAGGAGGAGCGACCGTACTGACCAGGACTAATTACAATCCTGTATAATCACACACCTTACTGCCAAGTAACCAGCCCTCCAGAGCCTTAGTAGCACAATCATCAAAGTCAACCCAGTCCTGAGTCTGAGCCTTTTGGGTATCTCTGAACTTTATCCTGTATTGCTCAGTGGTTAGGCCAAACCCTTCAATCAGAACACTCTTCAGGACTGTATAATCATCAACATCCTCTTTAACAGTGAGGAGGTTGCCTCTTCCTTTGTCTGCAAAGGAGAGCCACACAATAGCTTCCAACCGCTCCTGGGGTACCTTCTATACTTTAAGAGACCCTTTCCAGTGCAGTTATCCATTTGTGGATGTCATACCCACTCTGATAGGGAGGGACAATCTTGTTAAAATTCCTATGGTCATGAGATCTTTCTCTACCACTAGGGAAGTTGCTGCCACCATGGGACTCTGTCCCATCTTTTTTCTAGCTTTTTCAATCTCCAGGGAATCCCGTTCTAAGGCTACTTGCTGTCTTCTGATTCTCAGCTGGGCTTCTTCAAGCCTCATCTGTCTTTCTCTATTCTCCTGGGAGGATTCCCTCATATGAGAAGAGTTAGAGGTCCCTATAGATACACCAGCATGGTCATACTTTACATAAGGAGATCTGGGCGTTCTAGGTGTACCTCCAACCCTTCCTGGGGGACAAAGATAGGGCCACCATGGCCTTCCTCCTCATCTCCAGTAGGAGCTGCATGATCCAGGTCAAGGTCATTGTCACCTTCCTGGCCAGCATCGGAGTCTGAGTCCTGATGGCTTGTACCACTGGGCTCTGCCTCCTCTACTGCCCCATCCCCACTGCCTGACCTTTCAGGCTCTGAAGCCTTTCTAAGATCATCTAACAGTAGTACCTCCTTGAGGCGTTGTTTGTTGGCACTTTTGCCTGTCTTCAATTTCCTCATAGTACACAATGCCCTTAATTCTATGGTGTCACCTACCTACTCTAGTGGGGCCTACTAAACTGTCTTGAGTTGTAGAAATGGTGTGCTAAGCCCTTGATATACAACTCTAAGTACAGTAGAACTTACTGTATTTTAAGCTTGTATTATATGTATCTCAGGGTACCTTTAGTGGTTTTCAGTTAGTCAAATTCTTGAGATTACTGGGTAAAACGATAACAAGCTGGAATCCCACACGCTGCACACCAATGTGAGAAGTTGTCCTGGCATATGCTGTCCACTATTCTAGTGGGCACCTTGCACCAGTCCATACGACGATTATTGATGATAGCTTAAAGACAACCTTTAGTAAAAGCTATCCTAGTGGTAGCTATGAAGAGCAGCCTTCAGGCTAAGTCTTGGAGGAATGTAAAGCTGCTTGTTTTACCAGTCTATAATCTCGTGAATGACCCAATGAAAGGAGAACCACACCAGGTATATAAATACCATATGTACTTTGCCTCTAGCCTCATACAGAGATTAGTGGGGTGTGTTTAGAATAAATACATATATTTTATATATATAACTGGTGTGCTTCTCCTTTCATTTGGTCATTCCCAAGATTATAGACTGGTAAACAAGCTGCTTTACATTCCTCCAAGGCTTAACCTGAAGGTTGCTCTCCACAGACAACACCAACGCCATGTGGTACTGCAACAAATAGGACGGGGTAGGGTCGTGGTCCCTATGTCAAGAGGCCCTTCATCTCTGGACATGGCTGGAACATCAGGGCATGACCCTGGTGGTTCAACACCTGGCAGGTTCACCGAACTCCAGGGCACACAAACTCATCTGCTGGAGCATGATGGATCACGAATGGCGACTTTACTCGGAGGTGGTGCAAGGTCTCTTTCAGCAGTAGGGATAACCTGGGTTAGATCTCTTTGCCACCGAAGAGAACACGCAATGTCAGCAGTTCGGTGCGTTGGAATTTCCAAGGCTGCACTCGCTCGGCGACGCTGTTCGTCGCGACAGGAATTGCGGTCTTCTATACGCCTTTTTCGCCTATAATACTTCTCCCTAGAGTGCAGTAGAAGATCAAGCGCGACCAGGCCAAAGTAATTCTTGTGGCTCTAGATTGGGCACAAAGAGTCTGGTATCCAGAGCTCTTGAACATGGCCATCAAACCTCCTATCAGACTGCCTCTTCGGGAGGATCTTCTGCCGCAGATAGAGAAGACGGTCCTCCACCCAAACCTGTCCAGCCTCCACCTACTAGCGTGGAGATTGAGCGGCGACAGTTGACAGCTTTCGACCTATCTCCCGAAGTCTGTAATGTCATCTTGGCAGCCAGGGGGCCCTCCACTAAAACGGTATGCGCCTGTAGATGGAACAAATTTGTGGAATGGAGCACAGCAAAGGCTGTAAATCCCTGTTCTGCCACTTTTTCAGAGGTTCCCCTCTTCATTCTTTCTTTGCCCCAGCAGGGCTCTGCTCTGGGCAGCCTTTTCTTTTTTAATTCTTTATTGGCATTTCTCATAAAAGAACAACAATGACATAAATTGCAGTGCAATACTTGCTGGCGGGTCAGCAGGCCCGCTCAGGGTACAAATGTATGAAAGCATAATCGAAACATGCCATCACATCTCCTGGAACAAATTAGTGCTAAACAAATGCTACTAACGGCCACATGCATCAATCTAGGATTTTGCATTTCCTAAATAGCGAAAATTAAGGAATCGCTATTTAGGAATTGCAAAATCCTATGCATCAAGAAATCCTAACATTTTTTAGGATTTCTTAAATTTCGGAATTTGCGATTCCTTAATTGCGAATCGCAATTAAGGAATGGCATTACATTGATTCCTATGGGCCTAGAGGCCCATAGGAATCAATGGCGTTTTGCATTTCTTTTTTTAGGAAATCGCAATTTGTTGATGCATTGCAAGGGTGCAGAGAGGGGTCCAAAGGACCCCCCCCTGCACCCCTGTAATGTATTTTAAAGTGCATGTTTCACACACACATGTCCTAAGGACATGTGTGCCTGTAACATGACACTTTTCAAAATGCATTTTTGTGCTTTTTGAAACAATTTCGCAAATTAACACGAGGGTCAACCTCGTGTTAATTTGCACTTCCGATTTCAAAATTCACATTTTTTTTAAAAATGATGCATTGCATTTAAGGAATCGCACAAATGCGATTCCTTAAATGCATTCTCATTTTTAGGAAATGCAAAAAAAGCGATTTTTTAAAAAATGTTTCATGCATCCCAAAAACGTATTTAGGAAGCGCAAACGGCCGAATTTACCGATTCGCACCGTTTGCACTTCCTAAATAGGTTGATGCATGTGGCCCTAAATCCCTAGCCATGCAAGTCTTAACATAAAAGCGTTACTATTACATCACTGTGAGATTGCAATAATTTCCACAGCATAAATCTGCATATACATTCTAATAACAGTTGCATCAAGGGTCAACTGCAGCTGCAGAACTGAGCCAGTTTACAAATGGTTCCTATATATCTCTCAGTCGAGATCTCATCGGCAAGAGTTCCCAGTAGCACGCCAGTAGTGCCTGGCAGTATGTCCTGACCCACTCTCTCGCTGTCAGTGGTGAGACAGCCCCCCAGTGCAGAGCCACCTGTCTCTTAGCCATGAGTAGTAGCATTTCCGGTAGCCTGCGTGATTTTGAACTCGCTCGTCCCTCGTGTGCTGTTAAAAAATATGGGCTTCCTCTGGCTCAGTAGGAACCCGAGGAAGACGCACTGCATGCCTCTCTGAGAAGAACCGGACCAAGCACACTCCTAATACCCCAAGGGATAACTCAGTGGAATCAAACACCACGGAGGAGAAAAGTCTGTGATTTCAGAGCAGCCAAAGGAAGCCCATATTTTTAAACATCACACGAGGGACGAGCGAGTTCGGAAAAGATTAGAAATAACAAAGGTAGTAGACTATTGGAAAAGTATTGAATAACGAAATGAAGGCACTGTAAAATGCACAAAAAACGATTGTTTTTAAGATAAAACCAGAAGGGGTTCCTAAAATTAAACGAAAATCCTAAGAAAAAAGAAGCCAAGAAACAAGAATTAATAAAAACCAAGGCTGTTTCTTCTTTATAAGATTTGCAAAAATAAACACGAAGAGCATGCCCAATGAAAACGGAGTGCCAAGACAGCAATACATTGTTGTAAGGAGTAATATCAGCAGGCAACCAACCAGTGCCAAAGAAGAGAGACACATTCTTGTCTTGAAAAAGATGGAACAATAAGCTGAAGCCATCAAAACGCGTCAACGCCATTGTTTGACACAATCTTAGGGGCATTAATCAATTTGTTAAGATAAGCTAAGGAAATGTGCTACTAGGATTGATTTTGAAAAATAATCTGACCCTGATGTGTCGTTGAATGACAAATTGAATTGTGTATTTTTCTGTCTCTCTGTTTCAATTGTTTCGTGTTTAAGAAAAGGTGTGTTTATTAGTTTCTACTTTTGACCGATGTGTTTCGCTTACTCGGGCTATGTAAATTTTGTTTTATGCATTTTGTGATAAGAACATTTGAGTAGGAAATATTTGTACGTTATTAAGAATTGTGTTATGAATTGTGCACCTTAGGATAATATATGTTTTTAACTGCAAACACTACAACAACATTCAGTTTTTTTAATACAAATACTATTGAAATATTTTAATTTAGACTTGGACTGATTATATTTTAAATTAGGCAAGTTTTCACTGTATGGGTTAATATTGTGTGATATCTCATACTGTAGCTAAATCTCATGATTTAAACTAATTTTCCGCCGAGGGATAACTTTATATCTACTTGCTAATAGTACTCTACTCCCCTGGTTGGTAAAAGGGGGTCTCTCTCTTCCTTTTCTAACACTTGTTTGTCAGGGAACTCCCAGTCTTATTAGTGTCACCACCCCTCTGGAGTAGTTAGAATAACAGGGCGTATGCACTTCACTCCATCTATTGGATTTTAATCTGGAACAGGCAGTGCTCGCAGATGAGTCTCCTGTAGGAGCCGCACATCTGCTGTATGTCTATTGAGGCAAGACTGCACCAGTCATGATTTAGGAGGATCGTTTAAGCCACATACATTCCCAATGACCCACCTGGAGTGTGATGCCAGAACCTGAATCCTATGTTGTACCCCACATGTGGATATTAATCAGCGAAGGACATGTTGTGCATTGCAATGAACAATACAAAACAAGAACGTTCCCAACCCACCCCCCACCCACACCAACCCCCCCAAACGGGTTGTGTTACCAAAGTAGACCACCCCTGATTAAACAGAAGCCCACATAGTATGGGGCCGAGGGAATCATCCCAGTGGGGGCGTGAGGTTTCTGGCAAACTGCCCCTGTCGCGGTGCAAAGTGTCATTTAGACCTAGACTGAGCGCGTAGTAGTTAGTCATTTTCACTTAGCTGACCAGTGATGAGGTGTCCTTCTTGCGGCCCTTGTCATACTGTTTCCTTGTGTGTTGTTTGGCAAACTTCAGAGCGGCACTTGCTTCAGTAAAAACCAGGGGGTTACCTCCAGCCTGCACACGAAGTTTGGTGGGATAGAGCATTGCATAGGTAGTTCAGTTTTTTTGCAACAATTTCTTGGCAGGGATAAACTCACGTCGTGCTGCTTGAACCGCCTAGGTAAAACCTGGATAGAGAGCTGTGGCGTTATTCTGGTATTGCAATTCTCCGCGCTCTCGGGCCAGGCGTTAAACCGTATCTCTATCTCTGTAATTTAATACCCGAGCCAAGATCGGTCGCGGCGAGGTGCCTGGAGGGGGCTTGGGCCCAAGAGTTCGATGGGCACGCTCCACCAAGAACATGGCTGACAGGTCAGGTCCAAATAGGTTTTGCAGGAGGCCTTCAACCTATTTCTACATATTAGGTATATTTGTGGACTCTGGAACGCCCGTGATACGAACATTGTTCCTTCTAGAACGAGCTTCTAGATCTTCATTGCGCGCCTTTATTACATCAAGCACTTTGTCCATTCGAAGACTATGTTCATGAGTTTCCACCTGCCGGTCATCATTGTCGGATACCCTGGCCTCCAGTGTGTCAAGCCTGCTCTCGTGTTTCTCTACTTTGTGTGCTACTTGATCCATTCACACCGCAAGTAAATCTAACTTAGAGCCAATCTCCTTCATTCTGACCTTCATTTACCTTAGCATGGTCTTTGTCGTCTTCTTGCTCTGGGTCTAGCTGTGTCTCCGGTACAATCGTCTGTATCGACATTTCTCTGTCCAGTTGTCTGATCTTGTGTTTTTCAAAAGTTGTTTTTGCCTGTTTATTGCCTTTTTCCCCATTGCAACCACTAGCAGTGTAGCTGTAACTCTGAGTGTGCAGCAATCAAAGGAGTGACGGCTGAGGAAGGAGCAGGTGCTGCGCTCCAGATCGGTTCCCAATCCTGTAGCTCCTCAGTGTTCTTCAGTAGTCATGGCAGGCAGGTACGCAATACCGTGGGATGGGGAAAGCGCCCGGACAGGACACTGTCCGGCAGCGCTACTGATCACCCAATTCACCTCCGGCAGCACGCTCGACAGGCGCGGTCCGTGCAGAGCAGAAGGACATGTCCAACTTAGTGCCACAGGGCTGGGGAATATGTGCTGGCTTGTTTCTTGTTCCACACTGGCTTCCATCACTAAATGCGCCAATGGGCCTCAATCACGCAGTCCATGCAACAAAAATACTAAGGGTGGGAGGAGGAGCTACGCGAGCAACCGAGATGGCCGCATGAGCACAGGGCTCCCGGGACCCTCGCCGCTCTTTGCAAAATATCCTGACGCTATCCTGATTTTTCAGATGGGTTACTGAAGATGAACCTCAGCTGATACCTTTGCTCTTTGAAGAATTTGATTTGGACTCTGGGAACCGCAGTTACGTTGGTCCGAACTTTTGAGGCCACCTTTCGATGAGGCCGGGGGCTTGGCAAGCTGGCACGTCGGGATGAAGTTGAACAACAACGGTTGAGGGGTCTTCCTCCAGTAGTCCTGCATCAACTTTCAGTTTCGCTTTTGGGTCCTGGTACTGTCAGATCGCAGAACTGTTCCGTTCTGTCGGAGTTCCGGCCTGGCTCTGCCTCATCATTGTGTGCCTTCGACTCTCAACGCTTCTGTATCGAACTGTGTTGTCACCTCGGCCACGCGAGCCTACTCTTGTAGACTTTTGATGACTTGCCTGCGAGCGGTCATTCTCACCAGGTCTCACGCGCCCCTCCCGGGCGCATTTTCCAGTATGGCTACCAGGGCCGATAACGAGAAGCGGAAGACCAAGGCGCCTATCCGCGAGGGACCGATTCAAACTAATAATATGGATCGTTATACCCAATCTAAAGGATCCCCCGGTTGCGCCAGCCGCACTCCGGAGGACGCCAAGGAAGACCTGGCTGTGCCGACCGAACTGTCTCTCCAAGATGTCTTGAGCGCCATTGCCAATATGAAGGCTACCATCAGCCAGCAATATGAAGCTATAGCTCATAAAATCGACACGGTTGCCATCAATGTCACCTTGATCAGAGCTGACTTGTCTAAAACCAACGAGAAAGTGAAATCACTGGATTTAAAGACTTCTAGCCTTACGGCTGATGTGTCGGAACTTCAAACGGAACTCGGCAACCTTAAATCATCCAACGACCTCATGTCTCATCGACTGGAGGATTTTGATAATAGGGGAAGACGCAACAACATCCGCGTCATTGGTGTCCCTGAAAGCCCTGAAAATCCTTCAATGGACCTCCTGGTGGAGGACCTCGTTCTGAACCACCTTGCCCGTACAGGACTGAGCAAATTCTTTGCCGTGGGACGTGCCCACCGTGTGCCCGTGGAAAACCGAGGCCGGGCGCCCCTCCGAGGCCAATCATTGCCAAGCTCTTTCATTTCAGAGACCGGGATGCTATCCTGCGGGCCTCGAGGGTGAGCGGCCCAGTAAAATTCGAGAACACTACAGTAAGCTTTTACCCGGACTTCACTCAGCTTGTTCAGAGGCAAAGGATGGGCTTTCAGGGTGTGAAACGAAGACTCCGAGACTTGGGCCTGAAATATGCTATGTTGTTTCCTACCAGACTCCGTGTTGAGTACGAGGACCGAACGTTTTTCTTCGATCGTCCAGAGAGTGTGAGTGACTGGCTGGATTCTCTGCCTTCCCGGAATGATCGAACTGAGCACCCTGGTGGCGCCGAGGGTGGCGAGCCAGAACAGAAGTGACGATGTGGTTCCCGTTTTCCGAATACTTGACTTTTCACAGCTGGGTTTGATTGTCCTACTATTGTTATATTTCATTGTTGTACACCCGAGGGTGGCGGGGATGGCAAGACTCTTTCCTCCTCCAGGGTTCTTTTTGTAGATTAGTGTAATGTTAGGGCGACAGGCACACTGCAAGTTGGGGTGGCTTTTTAGTCTAATGCAGTGGTGCAGGGTGGGGGGTGTTGTAACGGGTTCAAGTTGGGGGAGTGTTTTGGGGTTTGTTATCTTTTCTCAAGGCAACGTATTGTTCTTTTCTATGATCCGGTTATTGTGTTCCTTGTGGGGTGGGTTCCACATTTCTTGCTGGGATGGGGGGTAGTGGGTTGAGGCTAATATCTTGGAATGTCAACGGGTTGGGTTATAGAATAAAACGGGGAGTGGTGCTATAATTTTTGCGTTGCCTGTCCCCCGATGTCGTTCTTTTACAGGAGACACATCTGGTGGGGAACACGTGTCACGCCATGAACAGGTGGAGGTACCCTCTCGTTGCACATTCTGGGTTCACCACTGGTTCTAGGGGCGTTGGCATTCTTGTTCGGTCCTCTCTCCCCTTGGAGATTGACGACGTAATCCTCGACGACAGGGGGCGCTACGCTGCCCTCACTGGTAGATGGGAGGGTAGGATGTTTCGCTGATCACTGTGTATGTTCCACTGGGTCTACAGACCTCCACTTTCTCAGATATTGGGCGAGTCGTGCTGGGACTCCCTGATGGTACCCTGGTTATGGGTGGGGACTTTAATTCTGTTGTTTCTGGCAATATAGATCGCCACCCCCCCAGAGATCTTACCAAGTCTCAATCATGGCTGAGTGGGTTTTCAGAGACTTTTGGTCTGGTGGACTGCTGGAGGTTGATGCATCCAGACCAGATACAATACACTTTTCATTCTGGGGCCCATGGGAGTCTTTCCAGACTTGATTATGTTCTGATGCCGGCGTCGTAGTCCCCTTCTGTCAGGGAGATCAGACACCTTGCCCGGGGCATTTCAGACCATTCCTCATTGTGGCTCTGTATGGACACTAGAGAGTGTGGTGCAGGACGAGTCGCTCCCATAAACCCCTGGTATTTACGTAATCCCAACCCCCGTGCTGGTTTGGTAAAGTCCCTGGATCAATATTTTCTTGAAAACGAAGGGTCTGTGTCCTCATCTGTGTCACTATGGGAAGCCTTCAAGACGGTCATTCGTGGGCAGGCTCTATCCCTAATTGCTAGAAAACTAAAAATCAGGAAATTGTCCGTCTCGAGACTGAAATAGTCGAGCTGGAGAGTGACTTGGAATCAGGCGTTACTCATACCAAACTCCACGCCCTTGGTCTGAAACAACTGGACTACAAATCCCTGGTTACGGATGCTGCCAAAATAATGCACAGGGAGCAGCAGGGCAGATTGTATGATGTTGGGGACAAGGCGGGTAAATTGATTGCGTGGCTTGATAAGAAGGAAAGGGCGAATCGGGTGGTCCCCGTGATTCAGAAACTGAATGGAGTGTGTGTGACTGATCCGAGTGAGATAGTGGGGTGTTTTGTGGACTATTTTCGTACAGTGTATTCGCCGGTCTCTGATAGACCTGAGGAAGACTCTCATTTGTTGCTACACGATATTGCACTGCTGCGCCTATCAGAGGCTGACCAAGACCTAATGGATGCTCCACTGTCGGCGGATGAGATTGCAATCGCCATTCACTCCGTTCGCTCTGGCAAGGCCATGGGCCCCAACGGTCTGCCCATCGAACTATACAAATTGCGCCCTGATAAAGTGGCACCGTATCTCTGAGATATGTTCCTTGAGTCGCGAGACCTTGGCTCTCTCCCTTGTGATCAGCGTTTGGCTACGATTGTGGTAATTCCTAAGGAGGGGAAACCTCGGGATCGCTGCGCTTCATACAGGCCCATCTCACTGTTGAACGCCAAACCTAAAATCCTGGCTAAAGTGTTGGCTACTCGGCTGATCACGGTGATTGGTGACCTGATCCACCCAGATCAATCTGGTTTTATCCCGCATCGTAACACTGCACTCAACTTGCGGAGTTTGCATGGCATCCTCGCGAGGGCGGAGTCTATTCATGAACCGGCCATCTTGGCTTCTTTGGACGCCACAATGGCCTTTGACACTATAGAATGGCCGTATCTCTGGGCCGCCCTTGCGAAATTTGGTTTTGGTTCCGAGTTTATCGGGTGGGTGAAACTTCTATACGAGGAACCGCTGGCTCAGGTGGTCGTTAATGGCCGAGTATCTTATTCTTTTACTCTTGGCAGGGGTACGAGACAGGGCTGCCCGTTGTCCCCCCTACTTTTTGCGCTTGCCTTAGAGTCTCTGGCTGCTTGGCTCCGGTGGGAGCCTTCGACAAAAGGCATACAGTGGACTCCAGATTTTGAAGATCGGATCTCGCTTTACGCTGACGATATCCTGTTATACCTTACCTCCACCCGAAAATCGCTTAATGTTTTGTTCGATGTTCTCACTTCGTTTGGCAAGAACTCAGGTCTAGTCATTAATTGGACTAAATCCTGTGTCTACGTAATTTTGGGTGGTCTCTCCCCTTGCCTCGTAGATTTCCCATCCAAGTCTCGCAGACGGGATTCAAATATTTGGGGATTGTTATGTCATTAGACCCCATCGTTCGGTATGAACGCAATTTGCTTCCCCCTCTCCAGAGGCTGAAACTCGACGTCGTTCGCTGGCGTAGATTACCATTGTCGCCGCTCGGTCGCGCCACACTCTTTAAAATGATGTCCCTGCCACGTTTTCTGTACGCGCTCCAGAATTCATTCGATATTATACCCGCGGGCTATTTCCGGGAGGTGGAGAGCTTGCAGAGGCGGCTTGTCTGGGACGGGCGTGCGAGAATCGCCCTCGCTAAGCTAACCCTCCCCTGGTATGACGGGAGCATGGCGCTCCCAGACATCAGGCGGTATTATTGGGCCTCTCAGTTGAGTGCGATTAACCACGCAACATATGCACCCAGCCCAAATGCTGCATTTGAGATGGATAAGCATCAGTTGCCTGGTGGGAATTATAACAGGGCGCTCTACTCTAAGGTGGCAGGGAGAAATTTAACAGGTCCCACTAAGATTGCTGTACGAGTCTGGTGTGATGCGAATGTGGCCTTGGGTTGGAAGGATCGACTGACACGCGCGACTCCTTTGTATGCGTCTGAGAGATTGGGATGCCTCTGGACAACGAAAGGTTTTGAGAAATGGGATATGATTGGTATTAGTAGGGTGGGCGACCTCTGGGCCAAGGGTGCAGTTAAGACTTTTGAAACTTTGCAGAAGGAATATGAGTTGAGCGACAGGGAGTTTCCCAGATATGCACAGGTTCGCCATGCCTTAACCTCGGTCTTTCCTGCTGGTGTCAATATCCCTGAGTCCTCCCCGCTGGAAGATCGTGTGCTTGATGGTTATATGCCTGATAGTACGATTTCATTAATATACAAGAAATTGATCAATAAGCGGGCAGATCTCCTTGTACGCCTCAGAAGTCTGGACTGGTGATGGGCTGGAACTGGACGATGAAGACTGGCAGTCTGCATTATCTTCACCTAAGGATGTGGCTATTCCCGCACGTCTCTGCCTCGTCCAACTTAAAATTCTCCACCGTGTGTATGTCACCGGTCCTCGTCTGGTTTCTATGGGTTATTCTGCTGATGGGCTATGTAAGCGTGGTTTTGGAGTGATTGGTACCTTCCTCCATATTATTTGGGAGTGCCTGGAGGTGGCCGCATTTTGGAATCGTGTGCATGCAGTGATGGAGAGTGTCACTGGAGTCGCGCTGTTACCTGAAGCCCGGCGATGCCTGTTGAATGTGTGGGACCGAATGATTATAGTTTCGCTCAGACCCGGTGGGCGACCCTTGGGAACATGATTGCCAAGAGAGACATTGCACAGTTGTGGGGTTCCCGGCGGCCGCCCACTGTGTCAGTATGGAAGGAAAACATGGATTGGTGTATGTTTAGAGAAAATACTATGTATTTGGCTAGAGGCAGACCTGGGGCGAGGACTACGGTCTGGAGCCAGTGGAATGCCTACCATGGGAACGTATGTACACCCCCGTTTGATGACAATCTGGACATCTCCCTCTCCCCCTGATCCGACATTCTATGTCTTGTTTACATTTTGTTCCTATTCTTGGCTTCCCCGCTGGCCCCCCTGACCCCCTCCACTAACTATCAGTCCACACCACTGTGCACTTGGAGGTCCCTCCCGTACGAGCACAATTCCATGTACAATGTTCCATGCCTTGAGACTTGTTTTTCTTTTTTTTTCTCTTTTCTTTATTTCTCTTTCTTTTGTAAAAAACAAAATAATATTTCATTATGATTCTATCCTGTGTTGCTATTAATCTTATCCTGAATCGCTGCCGGGCCTCAGGGATGTCGGCGAAAGAGCTGTGGTATATAATGATTGCTTCTACTTTGACTAGCGGCCGGCCCCTGTGGTTGTAGGCCCTTGTGTGTAACTTTATTTGAAGGCACAATAAAATACTAAGGGTGGTCCTCCGTTATATTGTGAGGGTGTTCCGCTCATTCGTTACTAATCGGCGTGCACGCTGCCCCATGCTCTGGGCACCCTCAAAGGCTATCTTTCGGCCATTTCGGCGTTTCTTTGCCTTCCTGATCAGCCTTCTCTTTTCAAGTCCCCTATTTTAAATAGATTTCTTAAGGGCATTACTCACTTCTTTCCTCCCATTTCTTTCATAATGCCCCAGCGTGGCTAAAATCTGGTCATGTGTGCTCATTTAGAGCCACTACATAATTGTTCTCTTAAGACTTTTGACCTTAAAGACTGCTTTTTTGGTTTCCATCACATCTGCTCACAGGGTGAGTGAGCTTCAGGCTCTTTCTTCTAAGCCCCCGTTCCTTGCTGTTCATCCGTACAAGGTTGTCCTTCGAGCTAGACCTTCTTTTCTTCCCAAAGTGGCTACCTCTTTCTACATAGGACATACCATCACTTTGCCCACCTTCTTCCCGCCCCCATATCCTTCCAAGGAGGAAGAGAAACTCCAGCATCTGGATCCAAAACGTACATTATCATTTTATCTGGATCGTACAAAACAATTCTGGGTGGATGGTCAACTCTTTGTTGGCTATGTGGGCGCCAAGAAAGGTTGGGCTATGCAAAAACGGACCATTTCTCGATGGGTTGTCCTTTGCATTAAAATCTGTTATTTCTTGGCAAAAAGGAGCCTCCGATAGGGCTGCGTGCCCATTCCAAAAGGTAGACGGCAGCTACTACTGCTTTGGGATGTGGAGTTCCCCTCAATGACATCTGCCAGGCAGCCACGTGGGCATCTCTGCACGCGTTCACAAAACACTACTGCCTGGATAGCCAAGGCCGGAGAGATGGCTTCTTTGGCTGTTCAGTTCTCCAGGACTTTCTGATGTGAACTTGGTTCACAGATCCACCTCCGGGGTTGGTATTGCTGGGGTATCTATTCTAAGGTAAGGAATATATAACTAACAGTCTCTTTCAAATAAACAAGTTACTTACCTTCGGTAACGATATATCTGTAAGTGACATATATTGGGTATAGATTCCTTACCGCCCCACCGATCCTCCCGTTTCTGCGAACTGACTTCTAGAGTAAGGGACTCCCTTTCAGGGCCCTAGTTTTGTGCACCAGTGTTCAGTGTTTTGCATGGCTCTGCGCTTTCGGAGTGGAATGTCGTGTAAAGAACTGACGTCAGCGCACATGGGGTGTCATCTAATTTGACACTGCGATGTCATTCCGGCGAACACAACGCCAACGACGCAGACGACTTACGCCACCTACTGACAATCAGGGGTACTGCTTAAGAAAAAATCTCCAGATACAGTCTGACGCCTCGGGATAATTCTAAGGTAAGGAATCTATAACTAATATATGTCTCTTACAGTTAGATCATTCCCGAAGGTAAGTAACATGTTCGTTTTGGTAGTTATAGTTTTCTTTGTTTCTGCATATTACCAATATCCATATCATAGTTCAAGTTTCCCTCTACCAGTGTTTACCATGAATATTGAAACCAGAATATCAAGGCATGCAAATATCGAGGACAAAATATTGAATCCAAAATGTTGAAAGGTAAGTAAATATACAGTTTCTATACCTGACTCCACATACATGTACCATTGTGATATGTATATTTTCGAGGCACGTGAATGCACGGTTAGGGATAGTAAATCTATACTTTCCTGTGTGCACTTACCTTTTGATATTCTGTCCATAATGTTCTTCTATGGCGATTTTCTTGAGCTTAATATTTTCACTTCAAATTTTATTAAGTGATTAAGCAGCATAAGACACGTGGCTCCCCACAGTCAGGAGATCACCACCAAGCATCATGACACATTTACATCACCAGTGTTCGATTCAATCAATGAAAGGAGAAGCAGGTCTAAGAATAAAAACAAACAAAAATCCCCCTCCCCTCCCCCGCCACCCGACCCCCCTCGCCCCAAACTACCCCGCTACCCACCCCTTATCCCTCCCTAACCCCCTGCACATGAGAGTAGCAAATATTGCACAGTTTGGTCGTAGTGCGTTAGGCATGACACAGTTCTTAGGCCCATGCGACATCTTCCTCCTACAGTTCTTCCTCATGTTCCACTGGGGGATCCAGTTCCAACCCCCTATAATCCGCCCACCGCTTCCAAATCTTAAAGTGTTTACGGTGGCATCCTCTCGCTTCAAACACCGGGCGTTTCAACCCCATGAAGTAATCCAATCCAGCCTTCCATGCGCACAGGGGGGGGGCTCGTACTCCCTTCCATGCACGGGCTAGGTCCCTTTTGGCCACTACCAGACCCAATAACAATAGGTGGCGTTTATATATATTCCCACCGACATCCTCCAGTACATGAAGCAACCCTAGCCAAGGTGTGCGGGGAAGATCCCAGCCCAGTACCTCCGACAGACAACTCCATACGCCCCTCCAAAAACCAGTCAATCTAGCACACGACCATACAGTGTGTAGCAGCGTAACCGTTGCAGCCCCACAGCGCAAACACTCCGGGGAACCAATCAATCCCGCCTTCCACAGCCGCTCGCGGGTATAATAGGCTCTGTGCAGATACTTAAATTGAATGAGCCTAAGCCGCATCGCAATAGCAGTCCCTCGCAGGGACTCCAGGGCTTCTCTCCAATCATCCTCATCAAGGGGACCAACATCTGCCTCCCAGGTCTCCCTGAGGGGAAGTAGGGTGGACGAACAGTGAGTGACCAGTGTCTGATAAATTTGAGAGACTTTCTTATCACCAAGGTCCCCCATAAAGACCTTAGCTTCTATTGGGCTAAATTCCGGGAGCGACTCTAAGTCAGCGATGCTGGGCGCGAGCGCATGCTGAAGCTGTAGGTATCGAAAAAACTGGGTCCGTGGCATATGGAACTCAGTGCTGAGCTCCTGGAACGATTTGAGTGTGACCCCGGTCAGTACATGACCCAATGACGAGATCCCAATTGCGTCCCAGCTATCAAACCCGGCAAGGGAGGCCAATTCGGGGAGCAACCCGTTGTTCCACAGCGGGGTCTCTGCCGTCAGTTTACCCCACCAGCCCATGCGACGTAGTGCTTGTCGCCACACCACAAAAACAACTCTTGTGACACACGGTAGTGTCCGCCGCAGCTTAGCGGAGTACAGGATCATGTGTAGTGCGTTGTCCCCCATCAGCGAGCGTTCCAGGGCATACGCCGGGTCGCCTCTGTCGCCATACCACCACTCATTAAGTACCAATAATTGGGAGGCTTGATAATAGGACAATAAGTCCGATGTGGCAAGACCACCACAGTATGTGGACAGGAAACATGTCCGCAGCGCCTCCCTGACCGCCCCCCGGCCCATAAGAATCGGCTCAAGACCGAGTTAACCTGTTGAAACCACCGGGGACTGATCAAGTGGGGATAGCTTTGCAGTTGGTATAGGAGGCGTGGGAGCGCAACCATTTTGAATATTGCGGACCTACCAAAGATTGTAAGGGGCATCCGAGACCATGTTTTCACGTCCGCTTGGATCCTCTCCCAAACTGGTACTATATTACGCTCCCAAGCGATATCCACTGACTCCGAGAGAAATACCCCTAAATACTTCAAGCCTCCGGTCGCAACCTGCAATCCCGACGCCCAGAGGTCTTCCACGACACCGCCTCCTAACACCCAGAGAGTGAATACACCGTCAGAAAGAATAGGACGTCGTCTGCATATAATGCAATTCTGTCCGTGAGGTTCCCACTCCACACAAAGCCCCGCATCTGGGCATCTATACGCACCCAAGAGGCCAGCGGCTCCATCGCTAGGGCAAATAAGTATGGGGACAGTGGGCATCCCTGTCGGGTCCCCCGACCAATCAGAAACTTGTCAGAGACCGCCCCAGCGACGCGCACCGAAGCTGTAATGTCGGTATAGAGAAGTTTAATGTATGAAAGGAACACCGGGCCCAGGTTTAGACGAGGCAGGAGCGCAAATAGGTACAACCAGCTCACTGAATCAAACGCTTTATCTATATCTGCTAGCAGCAAAGCCGTTTGTTCCCCCGTAGCCCCCATTGCATCAACCGCCACTGTTGCTCGCCGGATATTGTGCCTCGTCGCCCTACGAGGCATAAAGCCGGCCTGGTCTGGGTGGACTAGATCTGTCACGTACGGAAGTAGTCGGTTCGCTAGGGCCTTAGCCAGAATCTTAGCCTCTATATTTAGCAAGGATATTGGGCGGTACGAGGCAGGGCTTTCCGGGGGTCTGCCCGGCTTCTGAAAGACCACCACTTCGGCATGACGCCAGTCAGGTGGCAATCTACCCTGCGCTCGCGCCTCCTCTAGTGCTCTTCGGTAATTTGGAGCTGAAACTTTTTATAAAATTCGCTCGGGAAGCCACTTGGCCCAGGTGCTTTCCCGGTGTTGAGCAGTACCAAAGCATCGCCCAGCTCCTCCGCCGTAAGGGGAACGTCAAGAGCCTTTCTGGTCTCTTCGGAGATCGCTTTCGGGGGCAAGTCGTCAATAAATTTAGCTACTTCGTCCGCCGACAGACAATCTCTCGGAGCATATTGCGCCGTGAAGTATCTAGCAAATTTCGCCGCCAGCTCAGCTGGGTCCGTAATCACTACCCCATCCTCCGCAGTGAGGCCCGGCAGAGCAACCGGTTGGAACGCACATTGGCAGAGCCTAGGAAGCATGGTACAGGACTTGTCCCCCCACTGGTATATTCTGCTCCGCGTGGCCAGCCACGCCTGTCTAGCCT
The DNA here is from genome assembly GCF_964263255.1 of Lissotriton vulgaris. NCBI lineage: Eukaryota > Metazoa > Chordata > Amphibia > Caudata > Salamandridae > Lissotriton > Lissotriton vulgaris. The sequence goes on along the minus strand of NC_141685.1, from coordinate 1,624,302,837 downwards.
CATCGAGCAGTATAGATGCATAAGACTGTTGTGCCTGCAGGAGCAACCGCACCGCAATTTCGTCATCCCCTTCCCGGCCCGTTGTTCCAGGGATTCCACTAGAGCAGCTGCCTCCACAATTGTCTCCCGGCGTCGCCGCCCGGCCGCCGCACACCACGCAATGTCCACGCCCCGTATAGTGGGTTTCATCGCCTCCCACACCACAACAGCGTCAATATCATCCCCTAGGTTTTCCTGCCAGTATTGGGAGATCGCTCCCCTCAAATGTTGGACATAGCTAGGCTGCTGAAGGTGCCACGAGGACATCCTCCACCGGAACGGCTGTCGCTGCTTAAGTAGCTCGACCCTGACTGCCACTGGAGAGTGGTCCGACAGCCCTCTTGGTAAGATCTCGGCCTCCCGCACTCTACTCAAGTGGACACTGGGCACAAACACATAATCTAGCCTCGAGAAGGAGCCATGCACTGCAGAAACATACGTGTACCCACCCACGCACCTTGGGATGCATATGGCGCCACACATCCACCCAGCCCATCCCTTCCACCATAGCATTCAACCGGGTCGGAGAGGCAGCAGGTTGAGTCTCCTGCAGTCTTTGGCGATCCATACACACCTCCATCACCTCATTCCAATCGCCCCAACTACTGCCAAAGACTCCGGGATATCCTCCCATACCGTGAACAACTTCTCCAACGAGGCCCACTGCAGGGGCGGAGGGGCGTAGACACTACCAAACACTACTGGCTCAACCCCCACCATTCCTTTGATAAAGATGTAGCGACCCTGTGTGTCTGCCCACTGCTTCTCATGAACATAGGCCAACCTGCGATGCACCAAAATAGCCACCCCCCTGGATCCTCTAGAGAACCCTGCATGGAAGACTTGCTGGTACCCAAACCTCTGTAAGCTAAGCACCTTGGAACCCATCATGTGTGTTTCATGCAGCAAGAGTACATCCGCCGCCTCCCTCTTCCCCCATCGTAGAACTGCCCCCCGTTTGATCTTGTCGAGCATTCCCCTGACATTCCAGGTTATCACACATATGGACTCACTAGGGAGCTCTCTAGGAACATCAGCCATAGTCCAGTGGAACCAACCAAATGGGCCCTCTGCGCCACACCCACACGCTTAGCACCGTTATTAGAGTGTCAAAGCAGATCACGTGCAGTCCCCCCCTCCAACTCCAGTCCCCCCCCACGCCAACCCCAACTCCCCAACCTACCGCAACCAAATGCAACCCCAACACTCCCCCTTCCCCCCCCCCCCTGCGCCCCAAACCCCCCAACCCTATACCTCATAGAACTCTGAAGTACCTGTCGCGGCATAGGTGACCTCAGGCCCACAACCAAGGACCCAAGGCCAACCATACCAATGGATCCCAACACCCACAAAAACTGTGAAATCACCCCCCCCCCAGACAACTCCCCATTTAACAGGAGGTCAGTGGCCCCTAAGAAGTAGCCTCCCGAACCCCAGTCCACCATACCATACATGTATAAGGCACTATTAGGAACTGGTAGCATAGGCAATGTCAGTACATCTGACCGGTGGGGCCCGGCCGTGCGCCCCTCGTCAGCCGAAGTCCACAGCATCCACAGACCAGAGCAGTCCTTTCCAGGTCTTCATCGGTTTGTTCCAGATTGATCAGAGTCCATAGTTCCACTATCTCATGTCTCACTGGTGGATGCAGATCTCTTCCGCGATCTGGACCTCCGGTTCCGTCCGCCTCGGCTAGGCGGGTCCCTCCGATCCTGCGATGAACTCCTCGAGCCACCCGGATCCAGGCCCGGCTGGGCATGTGGCCTGATCCTCACTGTTTCGTCAGTCCATTTAAAGACGTCTTCGGGTGTGTCGAAGAAATGTGTCTGTGACTGATAAATCACCCGCAGGCGGGCAGGATACAGTAGGGAATACTGAATCTTAAGGCCCCGCAGTTTGGCCTTAGCTGCTATGAAGGAGTGACGCTGTTGCTGTACAAGTTTGGTGTAGTCGGGAAATATCATGATCTTTTGATTCTCATATGTTATAGAGTCCCTGGTTCGTGCTTCCCGCAGAAGAGTGTCACGATCATGGTAGTTCAAAAGTCTAGCGATCACCGGCCTGGGTCGCTTGCCCTCCGGCGGCCTCTGTGTCAGAGCTCGGTGCGCCCGCTTGATTACAAAGCAATTGGAGAGAACCCCAGAGGGCAACCAGCTCTCCAACCATTGGGTCAGAAATTGTTCATGTTTCCTTTCTTGCACCTCTCCGGAAAGCCTACGAAGCGAAGGTTATTTCTGCGTGCGCGCCCTTCAGCGAGGCCTTTTTGAGAATGCTCCATCGCTGCCATTTTCTGCTTCAGAGTCTTGACGTCGTCTTCCACCACCGAAATCCTAGATTCCGTTTCTGTAATCCGTGCCACTGCATTCCGTAGGTCCTGACGTAGCAGAGTCACATCCGCACCCACAGCCCCGATCTTGTCGTCCAGCATGTCCCGGGACTGGGTGATCGCCGCCATGAGTGCCGCATTGTCCGGCCCCGCTCCAGGACCTCCACCGGAGGCCCCCGACCCTCCACTGGGCCCGGTAAATTTATCAATGGGTCCTTGTTTGGGGGGACCGCCGCCACCCCTGGTCATGGCTGCGGTCTGACCCGGGGGCTACTACGCAGCGGGTGTACGCACCAATGCAAATTCCCGGACCTCCAAGAACGTCCAGTGCAAGTCTGCCCAACGGTTCCACCACACCTAGTTGCAAACGTCTTCAACACTGCTATCGCTAGCACTGGGCTGGTTCCCAGGTCAAACTCGGAGCAGATATCACAAATCAGTAGCAGACTGGTCCCTGCACCGGCGACCTCGTGGCTCCGCCGTCCCGCGGCCCACCCGCCGCCGGCCACTCCGCCCCAGTTCGTCCGGTGCTGCGGGCACACTCCTCAGTTCCACAACTGGCAGCACCGGCCGCAGGAAAACCACCAAATGTTTGTATGCTGCCTCAGGGCCGCGCCAGGCACAGGCACAGTTCACGCCATTCCACTCGGTTACCCACCTGTCCTCCTCACCAAGAAATGTAGGTTCATCATGCACAATCCTTCAGGTAGGGCCACTTCTCCGGATCTCAGCCTCCCAATGCCCACTGTTGGACCGCAGTCGTCAGAGTCCGGCACCAGCCCGGCGTCGCCAAACTCGAGGCCCCTGCTGCTCGGCAACGATGTAGGCCGCTGCTCTCCCCAGGGGGGGTCTCCGTGCTCCACTCGCCTCCCCTGTAGTCGGTGCTGCAGCCCGGGGTTCACCCGGCGCTCCGCTGGTCTCAGGAGACTACAGGCCCCGGGGAAGCCGCGGCACGGCCGACCCGCACAAAAGGTCCCTCTGGTCAGCAGCGCCAAAATCGAGGCCCCGGCTTCACCGTCCTCCACTAGGCCGCTGGACGCCACCGGCAATTCCGCCGCACCACACAGCCCAGGGGCGCGGCCGCCCGCACCGGAAGGCTCTCGGCACTGTCGAACACACTCGCCACCCAGTTGGTCAGCAGTATGGGTCCTGGGGCCAGGATAAATAAACGGATTTCGATCGGGCCGGCGGGAGCTCTAGGAAGCTGCGACCGCCATCATCGCCCGCTAAGCCACACCCCCTCCTTGAGCTTAATATTTAGTAGTAGGCCCCCCTCGACATAAACACATCTATGTTCATCAATATTTTCTGTTTATGCTTTTGGTCATCGGTAGCATCAGATCATTTTGTCCACTTTCAATCAATACCATCAAAATGTTATTAAGAGACCAATGCCTAACTTGTGTAACATAAGTGCCAGCACCCATGATATTTCTCGGGAGGATACTGCGGCATGCAATATCCATATGCTCTGCCTTCCAGCTGCATGAAACCAAAAAAAAAGCACGCTAAAACCAGCGCTGCCAAATTCCGGAATTGAGCTACTTCCAGACCATTACACTCCTACAGATGTTACAATTTTGACTGTGCCAGGTTGCTCAAAGCTATAAGAATGCCTCAGGCACCCTTGTATTATTATTTTTAATTTTATATTCTATTGTAAAACACTCTGCTCAGGCCCTCCTTTAAAAATAGACTGACATCCCTAATATCTCCTAAATGTGTACACTGTTAATACATAGGTGTTGGTGCCAAGCATCGGCAACCACTGGCACACATTCAGCACTGTTAGCGACTAGCTCTGACAAGTCTTTTATGATTCCTATCTGCACATCATCATTGTCACGCCGTGCTATGGCTACTAATGTATTCTGGTGTCTCTTTGGGTTCCTGGTTTTCATTAAAATCGTTCCAGTTTGTATTTGATGGTTTCCCACTCTTTCATTTTGGTTCTCTATTTGCAATCACCCTTCTTCACTGCTGATCCTGAAATCTGCCTTAGTTCCTTCACTGCAGCGATAACTATTCATTCATTTATTCATTCATTGAAACGTCCAACGATTGTACTTGGTTTAGTGTGGCTGATTTCATTACGAGACCGGAGGCTACCATTATGCATAACTTCTTTTATTGCCACACCTGCAACACCTTTAAAGACTTCACAATACACCAAAACACTAGAACTGGAACACACATGTCTATAAATATTCCTTCCACCAAACAGTCTTCCTCTTTTAAATGCTGCTCCTGTTCAGACTAGTCATACATTTTAAAATTTATGTGAGAGTGTTTTGAAAAGAGTGTAGAGTTCATTTGAATGAGTTGTCGTGTGGAGCTGGCTTCTAATGTTTGGAAGCATGCTCAAGTTTGAGTGTTGTAAGGAGTTCTTAGATGTAAGATTAAAAAAAAAGAAAAGGAAGTTAATTGTAATTTAAATGTGAGGCATGTAATTTTATTTAAACGGAAGCGAGAAGAGAGATTTATCGTTGTATTCTAACCCTATACTGGGAAATGAGCCAGTAAACATGGGCATTTTAAAAAATGCGGTAACGTTTAATTTCCGGCTGCCCTGTGTGTGCAGTGCTCATGGATGCCGTTTTTTCAAACGCATCATGTCATAAAGCGAGAGCGTCTTGTTGCAGACGCCATGTCATGTCGTATTTCATGCACGCAATGTTTAAGGGAGAAGTTCGTAGAGCAAAAGTGTCTGTTCATCCTCGCAGTCACTCTGAGCGGTCGCGCGGGGCACATATTAACGTGGCGTAGTCTCGCTTGGGAGCAAGGCGGACCATTTTGGGTTGCGCTTAGCATTCGAGCATCATTTTGCATGTGAGGAGGCTATTAGAGGAAGAAGAAGAGATATTTAAGTAGTGAATGTAGGTTTTTTGGGGGAGAAAAGAGAAGAGTTTTAGAAGCGATTTGTTGAGAATTTAGAGGAATCAATATATTTTTGTGTTTAAAAGAAAGATGGAGAGAGATATGAATTCTGATTTAGAGATTACACGTAGTAGGGTGAATAAAGAGAAAGGAGAGACAACGGAAGATTATATTAAAAATAGAAAGAGGAAAAAAGTTGAGACAGGTGAGGCATTCTTCTCATTGTCTAAAGGAGAAGGAATGAGTACTAACGTTGGGAAAAAGCAACAAAGAAAAACAGACATATTGAGGAAGTTGATATGACACATAATTTAAGGGTTGGAGGTAAGGCAACCTTGAAGAAAGGTGTCCTTGGCTGCACAAAAAGATTAGGTGTCCTTAGTGGCACACAAGTAAGGGATGTCCTTGGCAGCACACTAGAGGATGAGGATTTTGAGAATGAAATCCACAATTCGATGTCTGGAAAAAATATTGGAAGTATAGATGAGTATAATTTAGAATTACAGGAGGATGACGGATATGAGGAGTTTGAGGATTTTGGAAGTAGATGAGTCGAATGAGAGCATTGAGGATCGTTTTGGGAGATATGTTTAGTCCAATGAATATTAAGCATCCTAGGAACAGAGAATGGTGGCCTATGGATCATGTGGCAAAGTTTATAAAGACATGGATTAATAAGCCATTAGACAGAGAAATGTGTAGACTGATGAGGGCAGAGTGCTCAAGACCTAGGATTGTGGAGAAGGTGTGTGCAACACCTAATTTGGACGTGGATCTGATAAGTTATTTTGTTTAGATTGGGGAGAGATCAGAGGAATGGTCTAGAAAGATCCTTAAAAATATGCAAGGATAAACGTCTGGATGTAATGGGGCCACTGGGGCCACTATGAAGTATTATAGACATGGCAGTTGATGCTTATGCAAATGAGGAGAGTGTAGGTTTTGAATTGTTAAGAGGATGGAGTCAAAGGACTTTAGTCCTCTTAGGTAATGCAAATGCAGGGTTGTTGCAGGAGAGGAGGAAGGGTATTTTATTGAAAATAAATCCAAAGTTCCGGGATATGGCACAGAAGGAAGCAAGTGATGATACAAAAGGTTTGCTGTTTGGAGAAGGTTTTGTGAAAGGGATAGGAAAATATGTCAGTACTTTTACAGCTTTAGATAAGGCTTAGGGAAACATGAGGAAAGTGTTTGAAGTTTTTGGAAGGGCCTGTAGGATTGTACCTTTACTGACCGTAGAAGGCAGAGGTCCCATTATGGAACACAATATAACTCACAGTATGGGTGGCATACAGAGGCAGAGGATATCAGCAAGGTACAGAATTTGATCCCAGTAGAGGAAGGGCAGGAAGACAAAGTAGGAGATATTCGAGAGGACAGGAGTACTCAATAATGGAGGACAAGTGAGTATGGGGATTATTTTTGGTTGTTCCAGAAAGGAGTAGGAGGACAATTGAGATTTGTCTAGAAGGAATGGAAGAAAATTACAGGGGACCCTTGGGTCTTGGATACGGTTCAGGATTATGTAATATAGTTTGTGAGTTGTCCATTTCAGGAAAGGAAACAAAGAGAGATAAAGATGTCTTTATGACAAGAGGCTATAGTAGACAAAGACATTGTTTCTCTAATTGGAAAAAATGCAATTGTAGAAGTGGAGGAATCAGAAAGGTTTTTTGTAAACAATTTGTTTTTTGGTGGAAAACAGGTACAAAAGGTAGCTACCTGTCATGAATCTCAGAGAGCTAAACAAATTCTTAGTGTTTTGTCACTTCAAAATGGAGGGAATCCATGGTCTAATGGATTTGTTGATAGAGAAATATTGGATTGTAAAATTGGATCTCAAGGATACATACTTTACAATTACCAAGGCAAGAGAGAGTTAAAGATATTTGCAGTATGCAGGAAGTAGTGCAGAAGCTGGAGAAATTGGGTTTCTTTTTGAACAGTGAGAAATCTTGTATGGAGCCTACTCAGTTTGGAGTTCTTAGGATTTCAAGTGGATACAATGGATTGCCACTTAAGTCTGCCTGGAAGGAAGATGATGATGATAAAAGGGGAAATTCAGCATATTTTGAAAAAAGACTTGGTTACATTAAGGGAGTTGGCAAGGATTATAGATCTGTTGTCATCTTCAGTCCAAGCAATTATTTCAGGACTGCTCTATTATCATGCATTACACAGATTGAAAGGAAAAGAATTAAGAAGGGGAATATGATATGGAGACAGAGTAGCTTGGGATACTGAGGCAAGGAAGGACCGTTGTTGGTGATTAGACAACATGGAGGTATGGAATGGCAGAGCTTTATTTGGTGCAACACCTGATTTCGTGATGGAGTCAGGTAAAAGTTGCCTGGCTGGGCTGCATGTTTGGGAAGTTTGGAAACAGGTGGTGCTTGAACAAGAGAAGAGAAGCTAGATCGTATATATTGCCTGGAATTGACTGCAGGTTTATATGCTTTGCAAAGTTTTATGGAGAGAATAAAGGGACATACAGTTTTGATGCTGATGAACAATGTGTCTGCAGTGACATATAAACAAGTTGGGGGGGACAGATTCCCGTAATTTAGCAGAACTAGCGAAGGATTTTTGTAATTTTTGCCTAGAGCACAAGGTAGGGGTGAATGCGGAATATTTACCAGAAGATTTGAATGTGAATGCAGATTGAAGTTCAAGGAATTAGAAGGACCTCAGTGACTGGAAGTTGGACAGGAAATGTTTTGGCAAGATGAATGGTGTTTGGGGTCGCTTAGAGGTGGCCCTCTTTGCAAGTCGTCTAACGTTTCAATTGGAAGAGTACTTCAGTTGGAGAGTGGACCTCATGGCAACAGCAGTGGATGCTTTCCAACAGGTGTGGAAAGAGAGGAAGGGCTATGCCTTTTCTCCTTCGGTGACGATTCAGAGGGAATTGTTGAAATTGAGACAGGAGAGGAGCCAGATAGTTCTGGTGACACCATTTTGGGTGTCTCAGGTTTGGTTTCCATCGGTAATGGAACTAGCATGTGCAGAGCCCTTGTTGATGCCTGCCAGAATTGGTCTCCTAAGAAATGCAGAGGAGGGAGAGCATCCTTTGGTTTCAAGCGGGGTTTTGAACCTTCTTGCTTGGAGAGTGTCAGGAGACCTTTCAGAGTCAAAGGACTTTTGGAAGGGGCTGCAGAATTACTGGAGGAGTCATGGGCTCCTAGAACCAGGAATAGATACAAAGGAATTTGGAGGATATGGTCTAGTTGGTGCATTGCAAGGAGTCTGAATCCAGTGGAGGCTCCTGTAGTGGATGTGGTTAATTTTTTCACAGAGAAATTTCATGAAGGCCCGGAATACTGTACCCTCAATTGTTATAGATCTGCGATATCAGCAGGGCATTTACAGGTAGATGGCAGGTCCGTAGGAAGGAATGTAATGGTGTATAGGGTTCTAAATAGTAGGAGGATAAGGAGACCGCCTAAGGCTCATTATAGTGTGTTATGGGATTTAAATTCTATGTTATCCCTGTTTTTGCAATGGCCAACAAATAGATAGTTGGACTTTAAAAGACTATCTGGGAAATTAGCATGTTTGTTATGTCTATTTTCATGTGAAAGGGTATCGGATGTCAAGGCGTTGGAGGTAAGTAAGAAAATAGTGGGACCAAATGGAGTATTTTTTGAGATTTTTAAAAGGACGAGGACAAAGTCCACATCTGTTTTTTATCCTTTTGTTGGCGAGTAGAAGAAGTTATGTGTAGTGAATTGTACAGGAGTTTGAGAACGGTATTGGAGAATAGGAGGGATGGAGATAGTCAGCTTCTGATTTCATATGTAAAACCCTTTTGTGCTGTAAGCACTGCTCCAATTTCTAGATGGGTCAAGAATGTGATGAGAGAGTGTGGGCTTGATGAGGAAAGGTTCAAGTCTCATTAACTGCATGGTGCAATGGTGAGTAAGATGTATTTATCAGGTGGTCGCGTAGAGGAAATATTAAAAGCGGCAGATTGGGCGAATGAAGGTTCTTTTGCGAAACATTATTTAAGACCCATGAGGCATGTTTCAAATGTTGTGTTAAGAGGCTTTGAATATTCAAAGTGGTAGCCTCCGGTCTTGTAATAAAATTGCGATTCTCCAAGCTTAGTGTAATGAGAATAAAGATTTGATTAAAGACGCGGAGGCTAACATTATCACACCTTCCACAGCCCAACTTGGGTAGGAGTGGAGAGATTAGGTTGTGGTTTAGTTACATATGATAATATTTTGTTTTAATAATGGTTGTTATTTGAATATTAAAAAAAAGAAAAAGTTTTGATGAGCATAAAGGATCCGATTGATGTTTATTGGTTTTGTTTCTCTGCAGAACGAAGGAAGGCGTTTTGTTTTGAGGATGTTTAGAAAAAGAGCATTCAAAAGAAGATCCAGTTCACCGCATTAAAAGAGGAAGAATGTTTGGTGGAAGGAATATTTATGGACTTGTGGTTTCTAGTTCTAGTGTTTTGGTGTTGTGAAGTCTTTAAAGGTGCTGCAGGAGTGACAATAAAAAATGTTATGCATAATTTTAGCCTCTGCGTCTTTAATGAAATCTTGATTCTCATTACACTAAGGTGCCCATTAGGATGTCGGGCGGATTGCCCCGCCAGGCTGGCGGTAGCCACCGCCAGCCTGGCGGGGCAATCCGCCCGACATCCTTCCCTGACTTCCCCCCGCCATATTACAATGGCGGGGGGACCGCAGCGGAGTAAAACACTGCCCGCCACTTTTCCGCCCCGGTCGCCTTGTGGCCGGGGTGGAAAAGGAATAATATGGTGGCGGTGTCTATCAGACGCTGCCAGCCATATTATGATGTGCTTTAGGCAATGCCTTTCCGTGGTGGCAATGCCGCCATGGAAAGGCAGGCAGGCTTCACTCTGGGGGCCCTGTGGTCCCCCCCTGCAATTGCATAATCAAAGCGGCAGGCACCACGCGGTGCCTGCCGCTTTGATTATGCAAATGTAAAAGTGTTTTTTAAGCATTGTGGCAGGCGGTGCTGAGAGCACCACCCGCCACAATGCTTTACATGCAGGATCTGCCCGCCACTGTGGCAGGCACATACTAATACCACCCCGGGACCCCCACTCTTATGGTGGGCGGTCCCGCATACCGACAGGATGGTGGGCGGACAAAGTCCGCCCATCATCCTAATGACCCCCTAAGCTTGGAGAATCCCCATTTTCCACACATTTTCACCCTGAGCCTTTCATTCGTTACACGCCAACCCGGTACTCCCAGGTTCATATGGCATCTTACTTCACACCACACCCCCAGCGCCACAAATGTAGGTGCTACATGCAGCCCTTCACTTCACAAAGTCAGCTTTGCACATAATGAACACTTTTATACTGGAAACAGCATTTACAACGCTGTTGTTACCCCACAGGTAGGTAATAACGCTGTCGTTACAACGACCACGTTGTTACCACGCGTGGCATTACAACGCAAGTCATTTCTACGACTTGTGCTAGGTGGCGTGCAGCACCAGGGAATGTGTTGGATTATAAATTCAACACATTCCCTGCTGTTGCGTTAACTGCAGTTGGAATAGTAATTTATACTATTCCTAAATCCAGCGCTCCATCTAGCGCAAGTCGTAGAAACGACTTGCATTGTAAAGCCATGCGTGGTAACAACACGGTCGTTGTAACAACCGCGTTGTTACCTACTGCGTGGTAATATGTGGCGTTGTAACATCACATATTCCTTTTATTCGCTTCATGATTAAACGAGGATGCCGATTATGCAGTGATAATGACAGATTATAATGTTACATTAATGCAGCACAAATTGTAATTGCTACATAAGTAATGATTGGATCACCCTTTGCCCAGATCAATCAAACAGCTGAAATCCCTTTCGATATGATCTGATGGCACCCTGCCCAGGCCAAGCCCAGAGGACGTGGTTACCTGCAATACTTATTAGCTGCCTTGCATGGTGACAATTAGTTTACAGCCCGTCCTACTTGGGAAGTGATTTCCAGTTTGGGTTCCTTAATGTTTGGACATTAATCTTTCTTCTATGTTGATCCTTATTTCAGTGCACAATAAACCTGACGCTTTGGAGGAAGCGCTCGTAGACCTCATCCCATATGATACCTGCAACAGTGCCACCTGGTACAATGGCCGCCTCGGGAGACATCAGATGTGCGCTGGCAATGAAAAAGGTCACATTCCTATCTGCCAAGTAAGGTGTCTTCACTAACCTGATTAATTCATTATTTTAAAGCTACGGGGTCCTTTGTTAAAATGAGGCGGGTGTCATTGTAAGCCCTACAGGAATGAGCATAGCCAGCCATTGAATTAAACGAGGACTGCTGACAGCAGAGGGTATATAGGAGAGTAAAGGAATTTTGGCTTGGCTCACAGGGGTATATTTTGCTTGCATGCCTTGCTTGCCGGTGATGCTAGTTTTAATGTGTTTTTTTTACTTATTGGAGGTCTACTCAGAGATCGAAATGTTTCATGCATCCAGTATTTGCAAGGCAAACACTGATGTGAAGGTTCCTGGAAAAAGAATCTGTACATAATAATTCTTATTTTTCTTTTTCTGATATTGTATGTGTGCGCTGCTGCTCACTTGAATCAGGTCAATAAACACAGTAAATTGATATCTCCAAAATAATTGGTTGCATGTTAAACTATCAATAATAATACGATTTATTTTTCTTTATTCAGTTAAATAAATTACTGATTGATTGATTGAAGGCTTTATTCGATAAAAACATATCTTATAACAATTTACAACACAATTAAAAATACGTTTTTTACAATACCCTATTAAAACATTAATGCTCAGTAAAAACAGACATTAAAAATCGATTTAAAAACAGCCATTTAAATAGATAACAAAAGCCTTTTAGTTCGGACGGACCATTCCCGTCCTAAAAATTTAGATACACCACATAAAAACAGTCCGGGTATCCGACTTCAGAATACGTAGGGCCACAATATGGTGTTGAGTGCCTAATTCACAGTAGATTGGTTTCAACCAACAATGTCTTGGCACTTCATATGCCGGGCATTCGAACATCAGGTGGGCAACAGACTCAACTCGTGTTGTGCAAACTGGACAGTAAGGTGAGGTCTGAAGCGAAGCCTTCCAACGCGCAGTCAATTCACTTACTGGAAGGGTTCCAACTCTAAATTTAAAGTACAGCGCCCGGTCAGTTGGATTGGCAATGATGTCAAGGTATGGTTCATAGACGGCCATGTCCTTAATCCTCAGGAACTCAGTAGTGGTTCTACCTTGCATCGAATTAGAGTTATTACTACTAGTTATCCAATTCCAATACAATTTCTTAAGAGTGGCCTTCGGGGGAGCAGTTCTAGATTCCCAAGCGTCTCCGAGGCCCAACTCACATAGTAAAAATGTAACATCTTTTAACCACTTAATTTGTGGCCAACCATGCATTGACATTACCTCCAAAAGACCTTCTTTGTAAGAGGCCAATTCAGGGACTCGCCACAGCTGTGCCCAAAGGAGCAATGGGCGAATTTGGGCCTGATCTTTAATCGAGCGACACCCTATATCTAAAAGCAACGGTAAGGAAGGAGTACTCATTGGGAGAGCCATAACATCCTTCGGAAATGTATTCTCGGATCTGGCTAACAGCACCGTATTGCATGTGCCCCAGAGTTCCGCCCTCGTACAGAGCCGCACTCACCCCTCTAGCTTTATAGATTTCAACAAACGGGGCGATTGGTTTGGTTGTAGAAGAGCGCTGCTCTTTAAGGAGAGTCCCTACTATTCTCTTGTGGCTGATAAGCATTTTTTGAATGTGCGCGTTCCACTGCATGGAATCAGTGAGGCGAATGCCTAAATAGTCAAATTCCGAAACCCTCTCTAGAGGGACAGAGTTTAATGACAGAGGGCGACCTAATCGTTTGGATGGGTTCAACACCAAAAACTTAGTTTTGTCTGTATTAATTATTAGACCCCTTTGAGTACAAAAGGCCTGAAAACTATCCAGGAGACTCTGCAAGCCCACAGGGGATTTGGAAATGAGGAGGGTGTCATCAGCGAATAGGAGAGTTGGTATACGCTTGCCCGCCAGGGAAGGTGCATCAGATGGAATTTTTAGGAGGTGGTCAACCACCCCATTCACATAGAGAGAGAATAGAGTGGGAGCAAGCACACATCCCTGGCGGACACCCCTATTCACTGGAATCCTGTCGGTTTTTTGCCCCTGCGTGCACCACCGCACCTGGGTGTAATTGTCAGAATGTAACCTCACCAACAGGGACAGAATATACAGGGACAACCCCATTTCAGTCAGTACCCCCCACAACCCCTCCCGGGGTACTAGGTCAAAGGCCGTCTTTAAGTCTATGAATGCTAAATAAAGACTGCCTTTGCCCAGCACCACCACCTTCCAATAAAGGAGCATCAATCTAAAGGCCTGCTCAATGGTCCCTGTACCTGATCTAAATCCGGCTTGGTAGTCGGATAAGATGTTGTTTTCATCCACCCACTGAAGCACCCTCCCCAAAACCACTTCCCCTGCGACCTTCTGTGAGCAGTCAATAAGACTTATCGGGCGATAGTTGGCGGGGTCGTTCCAACACCCCTTCTTAAAGATAGGGACGACCTCCGCCCCTTTACATGAATCTGGGACTGGCGCATCATTGTTTTTTAAAATTTTTGGAAAGCCTTTATTAGTAATTAAATCAGTTACAGTCAAAACAATGCAGAACATCATAATCAGCCATCGGAACGGGTTCAAACAAGACAAAGCAATTAGTCCATGGCAGTGCGAGGCTCCGCTCCGCAAATGCTCGGTTGTAACCCAGGAGAGCAATCTTACCAGAAAGTAACAGGATTAAAGAAGGTTTCGTTTTAAAAATAAAGAAAAAGGGCAGGATCTGTGGCATTACACTTAAGACAAAACAAGTCAAGGGAAATTCGAGAGGCAGGATGATCATAGTCCAGGATTACTGTTGGTGGGACGTAAATGTTCCAACTCAATACCAGGATACTCAAAATGCAAGCAGTTCGCCCACCAACCAGTTCCCGACCGCGGTGGCAAGGCAATCAAAATCCCCCTTATTGGTCGAAATAAGACGAGCGTGCGGAGGACTATCTCCACAGAGATCCCAAATAAGAGGAAGAAAGGGGAGAAAGTAAAGTCAGCCAGAAGCAACAAAAATAAGGAAGCCATAGAGACAAAGAAGAAAAAGGAAAACAACAACACCCCTCCCCCATCCCCCCACCCTGCACCCCTGCATGTGGCTACGGCCTACCCCCCTAGCAGCGTGCCTGTCGCCCAGTATGAACCCGAAATATAGACAAGAGAATAAGAGAAATAAGGAGAAAGGGAATAACACACCAAAGATAAGAAGGAAGAGGAAAAGAAAAATAACCAAGAGCCCACGATAGGGAAGGAAATATGAGGGAGACTCCCGGTACGGGAACCCCGACCTCCCCCCCACCTTCACACAACGTTTCAATTGATCAGAGAGTAAAGACGTAACATTGGGAGCACCCACTTAAACAGGATATTATCGATCGCTACGCATTTCAAGTCCCACAGGAGGGTATAGTTCACCCCCAGTAGCAACAATGGCGCCCTGAGCGCACTCGACTCCCACGGGCCACCAGGATCAATGGTACAGATCACACCCGTCCCAGGATGCCGGGCCGGGTCAGAAAGCACAAACTGGAGCACCCAAGTCAGTCCAGGAGAAACCAAAACCTCTTCAAAGTCACACAAAGCGGTCCGCCAGCCACCACCAACCGTCATCCATGGGGTCTATTATCCTGTAGTCGATCAGCTGCGAGCCACCAAGGAGTCTCCCAAGGGAGCAAGTCCGCAATGCCGCCACCATTAAGCCACATCCATATCCGGCCGCAGCCCCTCCGCAGAGAGCAGTAACATTTATCTCACAGAAAGTGACGGGCAAAGCTGGTGGCGGCTTACAATTAAGCGTTGGTTCAAAGGTAGTCAGAACATCCTCCCGCCATTACCAGAACGTAGTTCTTCGGCCCCTTGGGGATATACAGTCGCCATCCCTCAGCATCCAATACACCCGGCCGCCGCCACAAGCTATAATCCATCAAGTCGCCACTGTCCCAGGAAGCATCACCACGGCGCGGTACAGGTAGGCTTAAGAGTCTCCGGCCCCCGCCAGATTGAGGATTGCGAATCGCCGGTGCCCCAGCAATGAAGTAGC
Source organism: Lissotriton vulgaris (assembly GCF_964263255.1). Classification (NCBI taxonomy): domain Eukaryota; kingdom Metazoa; phylum Chordata; class Amphibia; order Caudata; family Salamandridae; genus Lissotriton; species Lissotriton vulgaris. The sequence goes on along the minus strand of NC_141685.1, from coordinate 1,624,287,427 downwards.
ACAGGATGCCATTCTCCCCCACCACTGGGTATTGCTTACGGGCCCCCCCAGCCCGAAAAAGGACACATTAACATCGTGCCCCCGCTGGCACCAGTGAGCTGGAGCTTAAATAGCAGTTCAATATGCAGGCATGCGATGTACCTCCAGGTAAACAGGGAGCAGTTCCCAAAGTCCGGCTGCCGACAAGATGCGCTGGGGTGGGGGTGAGGGGGGGGAGAAGCAATCCGCACAGAGGGACTGTGCATCGCACCTGTAGAGGGCTCCGGCGGTGTCGAGGGGTATTTTGGGCTCCATGACGGGAGACCGGCGTCTCACAGGTCCGTGTGGCCGCTGTTATTGAACTGGCGGCTGGGTGCAGTGCAACGCGAGGTCCCGGTCGCCGGCATCGGGCGGGCCGCCCTGAGCAGAGGAGCACATCTTCGTCCCCGGAGCGCAGAATTTCACCGGAGTCGGACGCCTCACCTCGGCGTCCCCTCCGACGCGCGGAAGCTCCGTTCTCGCACGGGACAGGCAAGTAGATCAGGCAGTGAGGGGAGAAGATCGGCGGAGCCGGGACCCCGTGCGGCCATCTTGGTCGCCGGCCCGGCTCCGCCCCCCTGGCGCATCATGGTAACAGCATTAAGTAATGATGCAATTATTCGCCCCCACTCAATCGGGTTTGCGCATAGCAAGTCACCCGGGATCCCATCCGGCCCAGCTGCTTTAAGAGGCACCAAGGATCTTATAACGTTCTCAACTTCCTTTAGCGTAAAAGGGTGCCCTGGTAATTCCCCTGGTCGGTCGATTGAGGTAGAATGTGACAAGGGCTGCACCTGGCTATCTTCCATGGTTATAGTGTATAGGGAAGAAAAGTGGTTAAACCAGCGTTGACCCGGGATGTTACACGTAATGAGGGTGTTATCTGGCCTATCCCTGGTCCTCACTAAATTCCAGAACCCTCTGGAATCTCTCCCAGCACTAGCTACCTTTAGGTCAGACCAAAACCGGTCTTCCCATTCTTTCTTTGCCTCATTGATAGTCTGTTTATAATCTTTCCTTGCTACCCTAGTCTTGACCGGGGATTTGCTTTTAACAGCAGCTATTAGCGCAGATTTCTTCCCCCTGCCTTTTTTGGTAAACCAGCCCGGAGGATTCTTACTTCTTTTGCTCTCCGCCACAGTAGGATCCCTAGTTGGGACTACAAATAGATTTCCCAATTTTATGACAGTCTCACAAAAAAGAGCTGTCACGTCGTTTTTTGTCAAGGAGGGAGATTGCAATCTAGCCTGTGCCGTCCCCAGGAGTGGCCCTATGGCTTGGAGTTTCCCCTTGTCTAATGCAACCCTACACCATTTTGGCCGTCTCCCACAATTTGAGGGACGAACTTCCCTAATGGTTACTGTTTTAGTGGGCAAGGTCAAGCCGGACACCCCTGGCCACAGATGGTATAAGGCCAGGGATAACGGGTTATGGTCACTGTCTATTGAGGGCAAGACTTCCATGTCATGCATGAATCTCCATAGCTTAAGATCGAGTAGGATGTAATCTATCCTAGAGGTACGATTCACCCTGTTAAAAGTGTAGGTCCCCTTTGTGTCCGAAGTAGTTCTACCATTTGCCGCCCTCAGCCCGAATTCAAGGGACAGAGAATTCAACTGCATAGCCTGTTGGGACCACCTCCTTATCGGATCGATTGCTAAGGGGGTAATTCCTCTTCTAGAGTCCTCATTGGCAATGTTCAGAATGTCGTCCAAGGCAAAGGGTTCATAGGTGCAGTTAAAGTCCCCCGCAACAAGGACATACGAGCTAGTAGGACACTGTCTGAATAAGCCCTCAAGAATTGAAACCGTGGGGGACAAAGATCCCCCCTTAGTACCCCTGCCATAGATGTTAAAGATGTCTAAAGTTAGCCCTCTCTGTGGCCCCCTGACAGTAATTTTTAATACGTTGCACTCTGCCCAACGATATATCAACCCATATAAGAAGACCATCTGAGGGGCGACCTTTCCCAGAGGCTGAGGAAACTGCTGGTACGTAATACGTACTGTAACCAACCTTGTAACAAGGCTCCCTGCTCCAGGTCTCTTGGAAGATACAGATAGAGTAAGCCTCCACCTGGGTATTCCAGTCGGGTAAGGCCAGATTCCGGGAAATACCTGCAATGTTCCAGCTGAGAATTCTAAGAACTGGATCCGTCACAGCTGGTTCCACAACGAGCTTGTCCATCAAGGTACCAGCTCGCTGTGGAGACACTTCCAGGATTCCCTCACCTGTAACCATCCCTTTGCCAGTTTGCATGGAGCAAATGGCATGAGGTATCTTCAGCCCAGAACTAGGGGGTGTAGGGTTAAACCCACTACAGGGGCTAGGCAAGGGGCCAGAGAGTGCACTAACCTCACCCGGCTGACTAGACTTGGGTGCGGATAATAGGCTCAAGGATATGCACATGTCGTGGTTATAGGCACCGCGTCAATAGCCACAGCCCCTCCCAAAGCTTCCAAAGCCTATGCTTAAAGGGTAATCCCGATAGGAAACCTAGCTACTGGGAAAAAAGGTATTCTGTTCTCTACCCCGGGGCTGGTAGGAGACATTCTGTTGTCCTACAAGATTGACATAGAAGTAACTTACATCAACTGTACCCATACCTGGCCGACCACCCTCAACCTGCCAGTTGCAGATAAACTGTACAACCCTGACATCTTTAAAATTCACAACAATACAGTCCCCCTGACAGTCCTTGTACCTGTTGCCCACCCACCCCATCCTTCTGACATGGAGAATCTGACCATCCAACCCACTTGGTAGCGGTCTATTCTCCCTTAGCCAGTGCACGGTTTTGTTTTTAAACTCCTGATGAGATTCCGATTGGTCTCCCTTCAGCCGCGGGACTCCAATTAGCACCACAACATAAGGCCGACAAGCTGGCGGGAGATCAATCGTTGGAAGTCTTAAGGCACCATTAGATTTTGGGAGGGTTCGATGGGAATTCACCACAGGAATGCAGTTATTACTATCCTCGGCGACTCGTTTAGGGATGTTATTCTGCCTTGGTGTCCTCTGGTGAGTGGTTTTCTTCGTTACACTATGGGAGGGGCTAGCTGGATGTTGCCCTCCCGCATTAGACAACTTGGGGATAACTGCCTGTACGCTGGTGGAGGGTCCGGCTAAAACTGCACCTGGCATCCCTGTCTTAGCTGGCAGAGTTGCATCAGGGATTACTGGCGCCCGCAACATAGCTATGTCCTGGCCCGTCTCCAGGTTTCTACTCTGCTCATGTACTGCCTGGGAACTCTTGGCGTGTAATTTAATTAGGGATTTAAGAGAAAAGAAGTTGTCCAGAGTAGCCTGCTCGAATCTATCCAGCCTCTCAGCCACAGACTTCACCCTTTCCAGCACTGGGAGAATCAGGGATTTTACCAATTTCTCAATCTGAGCTACAAGTGGGCTCGAGGGCGGAAAGCCTAAGACAGGAGTAGGCTCGAGACTACCAATCCGTTCCTGTGTTGTGCTGGTATGCTCTAATTGAGTCGGGTTCGTGGGCTGGGCACTTCCTGCAATTTGGTTTGGTGTCATTATCATTGCTTTCTTTCTCCCCTCCCTCCGGGAATTCCCTATATCCAGGGAAGCCTTAAGTTTAAACTTTTTGGCTAAATGAGTTTGCCCCCCCTTTTTTACAGCTTGTGACTCTCCTTTAACGGGAGGAAGTCTCAAGCCCACTGCTGCCGCTGTCTGCTGATTACCTGGGTGACCCTTAGGTGAGTTTAAGTTGCCTGGCTGCACAATGGTTTCAGGGGGGGCCACTGGCATTTCAGGAGGCGGGGAAAAGGCTGGTCTGGGTGGCACTAGCCCATTGAGCCTATCCAAGCTTGCTCTGATGGCACCCATGTTATTTTGGGTTTGCTTCGGCGATACCCCGTCTGCGTGCACTATCACGTTAGGTGGGGAAACTGCTAGAGCTAATGGCCCTAGGGAGGAACGCTTGTGGTTAGGAAGGCTAAGTGAAAGACGGCGTTCTGTGATAGCAATTTCCTTTTCTAGCACAGGAAATGCTCGGGTGATGAACTGATCCATCGTTCCACTAACACAGCCACCCCCCACCCTCCTGAATTTCCCTGACCTCGTTGCCATTGGCATGGGAATAAAGCTGTAGAGAATGGGCCAATGCCCCAAAAAGCAAAAGTACAATTTAGGGCGTTAATATGGTACAAATATAACCTAGGATTAATACCAAGAGGTTAGGGGGGTGGCCCTGCCTGGCCTCCTCCGGCCTATGACGGCCTTGGACGGTCCCGCCCTTGTCCCGGGCTTCTCCCGGGACGCTCCCGTGCAGCGGAATACCCGGTCCAAGATATAGAGCTCTCGGCGTCCTGTGGGCGGGGCCGGCAACAAAGATGGGACCAGGAAGTATGGGTCTAGCAGGGACTCCTGGGATAGTAAGTCCCTGCTCGCGCCTGTCACAGCCTACACAATGGTACAGAGCGCCCCACAGTCCATGGCTCCTGCACTCCTAGGTGAGGTGACGCTCCTGCTGACCCTGCTAAACGAAGCGGCACCCGCAAAGCGGGTGCTGCGAGTTGTGGGTCTGGTCCGCTGTCCGTAGTTCTCTGGCGATACTCCGCAGCCGGCAAACAACAAAGTAGTAGTGTCCCACTGAGAAGAGGGGGCAAGGTGGTTTAATCATCTTGGCGTCCTGTGGGCGGGGCTGGCAGCAAAGGCGGGACCAGGAAGTATGGGTCTAGCAGGGACTCCTGGGATAGTGAGTCCCTGCTCGCGCCTGTCACAGCCCACACGATGGTACAGAGCACCCCACAGTCCACGGCTCCTGCACTCCTAGATGAGGTGACGCTCCTGCTGACGCTGCTAAACGAAGCGGCACCCACAAAGCGGGTGCTGCGAGTTGTGGGTCTGGTGCGCTGTCCGTAGTTCTCTGGCGATACTCCGCACCCGGCAAACAACAAAGTAGTAGTGTAAATTACTATAAAATATATAAAGCATGCTAAAAACCAATAAAAACAATACAAAAATAAAAATAAGACTCATAATATAGAAGTTATAAAAAGGAAATCAAACTATCAGTAAAAATAATTTTAAAATAGAAAATGAATGAGAAATGAGGCATCCTGCCTACAGGTACCACATAATGCTTCAATTACTTACCAGTAATTGCATTGCTCTGAGTCCTCTTCCCTCACTTCTATTCATTATATACATGAGGCATTCCTGCCTCACCAGACACCCATACCACATGATTCTCTATCACCGAATAACAATCCCCCTTCCGTCCATCCACCTGTAACACCACGTAACCAGACACCACACCAATTAATGGTTGGCCTGGACTACCAGTGAGGAAGAGATGTAATGAATAGAAGCAAGGGAAGAAGACTCGGAGTAATGCAATTACCGGTAAGTAATTGAAGCATTACCTCATCGTCCCTCCTACGTTTCCCTTCATTATATACATGATATGTACAAAGCCAAACAGGACAGCAAAATTGGTAATGCACAAAAACATGTTTATTAAATAATACAGACAAAAAGTAAAGGACCGCCAGTAAGCCACAATAGCGGATAATACTTTAGACCCAAACACCTACGACTGTTCCACTTCCTGCACAATCCGGTAATGAGAGGCAAAAGTCAAAGGGGAAGCCCAGGTGACCCCCCGGCAGATCTCAGCAATGGAAACCCCCTGGACCTCTGCACAATGGGTAGCCATAGATCTTGTGGACCGACCCTGAACCCCCCAAGGGAGAAACCTGACCAGAAGCCTTGTAGGCCAGCGAAATCAGAGTCCAAACCCACCGATTAAAGGAAGAAGTGGAAGGACGCATCCCCTTATTCACTGAGTCAAAATTCACAATCAGGGAATCGAAACACCGAAGGGAAGCCTCCCTATCCAAAATAATCAGGAGAGCCCGACTGACATCCAAACATGCAGCCTTATTTCATCCTCAAAAGGAGACTCGAAAAAGGAGAGCAAAATCAACTCCTGGTCCAGATGGAATTGGGAATCAACCTTAGGATGAAAGTAAAGGGCAGGCTTCAAAATTATTCTGTCTTGAAAAACCCTACAATAAGGATGCTTAAAAGACAAAGTGCCCAGTTCACACAAACGTTGAGCGGAGGAAATAGCCAATAAAAAGAAAGTCTTAAGGGACAACAAACGCAAATCCTGGGAGTCCCGGGGCTTAAATGGAGGAGCCATAAATGCCCCAAAACTAAAGAAAGATCCCACGAAGGGAAGTGCTTCAGAGGAGAAGGAAGAACATTACGCAATCCCTTGAAAAGACACCCCATCAAACCGTTGGGATCAGACAGATTGTTCCAAGAACTCCGAAAAGCCTTAATGGCAGTCCACTGAAGTTTAAGGGAGTCAACCTTCAATCCAAAGAAACCCCTCCTGCAGAACCAGCATCACATCAAACAAGATAGAAGTAGTAGGGTCCAAACCCTTACCCCGATGCTACCTACTGAAAGAACGGCAGTAACACAAGGAAGACTTATTGGTAGAGGAGCACCTAGCAGCCTGCAGAGTCAAGGCCAAACTCCAGGCCACCATGCACATTCTGGATAGAATATCCCGCTGTAAGACATTGAACACCAAGGGAGAGGGTGTCAGGGGCAACAACCAATCCACCTCCCTCCTCACCGCCACAAGAAGAGGAAACCAAGAGACCTGGGTTCAAGCCGGGATAACAAGAATGACCGGCGCTCCCAACCTCTGGACCCTTAGTAAGGAGCCTGAGAAGCAGCGGAAAGGGAGGAAAATCATAGAGAAGCCCCTGTGGCCATTGACAGGAAAGAGCGTCCACAGCCCAAGCTCGCCCCTCCAGGTTCTGAGAGCCAAACAGAGGCACCTTGGCATTGAGAAGACTCTCAAAAAAGTCTATCACCGGGACACCCACTGCTCTATAAGCTCCACAAACAGCTACTGACAGAGGCAAAACTTCACTGACTACGGAATGGCCCTGCTGAGATCATCCACCAGAGTATCGGAGACCCCCTGAATATGGATCGCAGACACTGCCAACAGATGAGACTCCATCCAACTAAACAATCCCTCCGTCACCAGAGAAGGAGACCTGCCCCCCCCCCCACCTGTTCACATAAGCCACCATCGTCACGTTGTCTGTCCTGACAAGAACCAGCACCTTTCAGAAACCGAGAGCAGGCCCTCAGAACCAAGCTTGCGTCTCCAACTCCCTCCAATTCTAAGGCCTCCTGCTCTGAGACTGGCACCAAGAGCCCTTGACCTGACGCACCTACACCCCCTTAAAACATGATCCCTGCCAGCCACCAACCCTGGTCCACCCAGATCTATGGGAAGACAGGAATCAGAGAAGAAGGGAGAAGACAATGAGGAGACCAATGCTCCAGGATGTGAGCCATCAGTTTTTGCAAACGAAAGTGAGCCCAGGGAACCAGACACACAGCTGCAGACAGACCCCCCTGAACCTGGAGCCAATGAGCCACCACCTAGATGGGCCAGGACAAAAGACCCAAGAAGTCACATCCACACCTCGGGTGATGTGACTTCTTCAAAATCGGTACAAAACCTTGCCCCAATAAAGAGACGGTCCTGGGCCAGAACAAAGCAGGATTTTCTGGGTTAATAAGAAAACTGTGCCACTGCAAAACGTCCAGTACCACCTGTGTGTCTGTGAGACAACAGGCCTGAGGGAGCGTGAACCAACCAATCGTCAAGGTAAGAATGAAGAAAGATCCCCTGACGGTGGACCACTACCACCAACGGAGCCAGCAGCTTCATGTAGATCGAATGGCAATACATCGAACTGAAAGTGGCAGTCCACTATCGCAAACCTCATAAACCTCTGATGAGCTAGAGCCATGGGAACATAGATGTAAGCGTCTTGATGGTCTATGGATGTCATAAAGACCCCGACACTGACCAAGGGAATTATGGACTGCAAGGTCATCATCTTGAAATGAATGGTCCTGACCCACTCATTCACTCTCTTTAGGTACCCGAGAACTGGCCTGAAACCACCTGATGCCTTCTGAACCAGAAAAAGAATCGAAGAGCAACCCAGTCCCTGTTCCTCCACAGGACCCGGAACAATTGTCTTCTTCTCTAGAAGAGGCAGACCATCTTCCAGAGGAGCCCACCCTTCCCTTGGGGTAGGAGTACGGATAGTGCCCCAGCCGGGAGGCAGAGTGACAAAGATGATACGATAGCCGTTCCTGACAATGTTCAAAACCCAACGATCTCTCACATCCCGACTCAAGGTGTCCAGAAAAAACAAAAGCCGTCCACCCCCATGAATCAACGCATCCCTGCAATAGTTGTCAGGACTTCCTCTTGAAGGAATGAAGCTGATCCTTGGCGCCCACCAAGGACGACAACTTTCTCGGCTGTAACTTCCTCCGATGCTCTGAAAATGGCTTGGAGGGCTTTCGGGAGGAACGAAATGAAGAAGAGGAGGGAGGCGGATCCCAAAAGTGATGAGAAGAAGAAAACGCCTTCCATTTGTACGGTAGAGCAGCTTACGATCCTTGAAAGCCTTGCTAATCATGCTGCCCTATTGATCCCCAAACAGGAATTTACCCTCAAACGGGACCTTCAGGAGAGAGAAGACTTCTCAGAAAAGTCCATCTTCCAATCACACAGCCACAAATTCCACCGAGCTAACACCATGGAACCAGTCGCCATGGCAAAAGACTTCAAGACATTCGAAGACATGTCCGCCAGCAATTTGGCCTGCTGCTTCATTTGAACCAGCAACTCAGAACAATCAGTCTCCTCCTGAATTGCTGTGGCCAACTTCTCAAAGTCTGAAACAGGAGACTGAGCCGTAAATGCTGAATAAATACCAGCCTTTAAAGTCAGTTTCTCCATGGAGAAAGCCTTCTTAAGCGCCCCCTCAATTTTCTTGTCTGTAGCATCAGAAGGAGAACAATCCTCAGTATTAATCGCTGTGTGACCAATCAGAGTGGGCAAAATGGCGTCCACTTTAACTGAGTGTGGTAGAGAGTCTTCCCCCTCCTTTAGTGAACACAGCTTTTGTAGAAATTGTGGAACCAAAGAGCATTCCAGGTCACGCCATTCAGCAGTTATCAAGTCTTGACTTGGCCATGAAATGGCACAGCAAAAACTGGAGGCTAAACATACTCTGGGAGCATGCCTTTCGCTGCTCATAGGATGAGAAAGGCGCAAACCCCAAATTCTTCCGGATATGCTGCAGAATGTCCTGGGTCTCCTTTCTACGCACAAACTTCCCATTAGAGGTGGAAGGCAGGTCAGTCTCTGAAGCTGATTAGTCCCCAGAGGGGGAGTCCACTGGACCCCTGGCCGAACGTGAGCCCTGCGCCTGGGCTTAGCACTGTCATTCGGCAAAACAGGCAAAACAAAACCTCAAGGGACCAATCACTATTAGAGACACAAATGAAATATGTCACAGTCCCAATAAGGAAGGTGGTAACAAAAAAAAACCAATTCTCCAGGTACACAAGCGAATGAAAAAAGGATAAAAAACGGCCTCACCTGAGGCCCTTACTATATTGGCGAGGAACTGACAGGAGAGCAGCCCCGACATCCCCTATTCGCCACAGCCTCCCTTGCTGGCCACTGACCCGGAAGCACAGCCACAGCCTACGCAAGCCAGTAACTCTGTCAACTAAGCAGACGGGCTGCCAAGAAGCAGACCGCGAATCCCAGGCACGGAGCCAAAAGGGCATCATGCCGATCGGGCCAGCCCCGCCGTGTTCGACCAGCATACCAAAATTGACCAAAATCCAAAAAAGAAATATATACCGTCCACAGCACCACACATGGCCGGCACGTAGTACACCTGTCCTACAATAAGGTAAGACAGTGAAAAAACAGGAAGATGGAGGATCGAGTGGGAGGGGGATTTATATTCGGTGATTGAGAATCAAGTGGTATGGATGTCTGGTGAGGCAGGAATGCCTCATGTATATAATGAATAGAAACGAGGGAGGGACGATGAGGTAATCATTCCATTAACATTTAAAAAAAAACATTCTTTAGGAACACCAGAAGCATTATGGTCAGACACCTCAAATTGTTACCACTCTGCTCAAAATGAGACCCATACATTTCAGATATGTGAACATTCCCCAACATGGAAAAGAAGAGCATGGCTGGTCTCACTTGAATAAATTTAGTCTCCTTCAGAACTGTAATCAAATACTTTTTTCGTGGTAAAGTGTAATAACTGCAAAACATAATGACATGCACCAACAACTGCCCTGAGAAACCATCACACCCCTAGGGGCCTAACAGCCACCTGCCACTCATCCAGGAGAGGCCAGTGCAGGTAAGAGCGGTGGGGCAGGGTGGGCGGGAGTTGGCAGACAACTACGGGGGAAAAGAAAAGATGAAAAAAGAAAAGAAAAGAAAAAAAGAAAACCACTTGCCTGGTAGGTGTTTTTCTTTTTTTAAATTTTATTTACCCTCGTCGTCTGTCGAATCTCCCGCCTCACCCCTCTCACCTGCAAGGCCCGCTCCTGCATCCATCCTTTAGGAAAACTAACCAGTGGGAGAAACACATTCATCCTAAACCTGGATGCAAGATGTTGGTGATAAATATTGTTCACCCATGTTCGGTAAGGCTCCCGAGAGCTAACTCTCTGGATAAGGCAATACGCCCGAACCAACGGTTTCTGAGACTCTATATCCTCACAGTTAGCCGATAGCTGCATTTGAAGATTTTGTTCAACCCACTGGTAGTCCTCTTTAGTGATCTCTTCTGGGTGCGTAAAAGGGTTGGGACGACCCAAGGCTAAGAATGCAGACTTTATATAATTCAACCATGGGATAGCCTTATGGTTGTCTATCCCTTTAAAATGTTGCATGTATCCAGTTTGTTCAAGGCATATACTGGTTTGAAGTTTCCCCCTAAAAAAATTGAGCACAATAATTCATATTTTTATTTTGATCAAACTATCCATAATAAAAATATTGTCAGACAACACATACAAATATCAATCCATTGGGTGTAGATGTACTATTATTAACTCCAGAGGGGTAATATTTTTGTAAAAAATATTGAGGCCACAATCTGATGATATTCAGGCCATGATGAGATCTGATACCATACCATATAGGTATCTCAATGTACTGAGTTGTGCCCTGCAGTTTTTCTCCATAGTGCAAGCACACTTGAAGCAGCCTACAGCCAATGTCAGCACCCATGCTCCACGTACAAAGGTATCTCCATTACTGGAAGAATTGTTTTTTGTGCAGGATGGTGTACCGTCCTGCACAAAAACAATCCTCAGAAGCATATTCCTCTTTCTTCGGCACACATGAAAAGAGGGAAAAAACGAGGATTAATTAAGATATTTCTTATCATTACGCTAGCCTCGGCTAGACTCACCATTTTGGCGCATACCCTGGTTTACTGCCTTTAGTAAATCTGGTTTTGCATCAGAATACATGGGTGTATGCATGGGAACACCCATGCTCCACCCATGTAACGCATAATAGACTCAGTGTAACACAACTCCGCTCTCGGTGCTGCGTTGCTTTATTATTATTAATTTTTTTATGTAAAGCCACGCAAAGTTACACAATTTGGCCCTTGCAAAGGTTTGTATATTTGGGCTAGCATTTTGCGTAATGGCTGTGCCAAAAAGGTGGTGCAACTACACAATAAGTGTAGTAAATCTGGGCCAAAGTTGTTTGCTGGTGATGTATTATCCCAACACTGCAACAATTTCCCTTAAAAAATGTAATAATTGAAAAGTGACATTACTGAAGATAAAAATTGCTTTCTTGAAGTTGTTTTTTGAAAAGGTTATAAAAGTGAAAATAAAAGAGTGATAGAAAAAAAGGGTCACTTTGCAGCTAAGAACACACTGCCCAGAAGGGGACCCATGAAAGAAAGAAATGGGAAGAAAAAGAGGTGGCACCAGGGATATCACCCATAATGAAAAGCAAACATAAGAAATAAACACACAAGTATAACATAAGAAAAAGAAGCACAGTAAACCATTTAATCAAAACAGATACGTCAGAAAATAGTGATAGAAAAAGAATTGAAAAAAAACAATAAAAAATAGACAGACGATACAGGGAATATCTGAAAATAACATGGGGGAAAGCAACACATTCAAAGTAATGGGAAAAAAGAATGAATAACTGAGAAGTAACACCATTTTATAACAAAACAAGAAATAATGATGATCCGATAATGATAATGCTATTTATAAAGCGCACAAATACCAAAATGGTGTCTCGGCGCTAAGGACAGCAAGTAACCCCACAAAACACCACTCACTGAAACAACCAAGTTTTCAGGCTTGTTCTAAAACTCAGGAGGGAACTAGCCTTCCTGATCTCAAGTGGAAGAGAGTTCCACAATCTGGATGTACTGTACTGGAAGCTCCGCCGCCCCAGTGCAAGGTCCGGATCTTAGGCACCGCCAGCAGATTTTTCCCGGTAGAGCGGAGCTGTTTAGTTGGCTGATACCTCACAAAGAGCTTCTGAAAAAAAGACAGACCATTGTGCATCAGGGCTTTATGGGCCACACACAGAGCCTTAAATTTAATTCTTTGCTCCACTGGCAGCCAGTGCAGCTTCTGAATTTCCTCTGAAACAGACTTATACCGCGGCAGATCCAACAAGAGGCGAGCCGCCAAATTCTGCACTACCTGGAGTTTCCTCAGACACTGCTTCTGGGCATTCAAATAAAGCCCATTGCAGTAATCCAGCTTCGACTGTATAAGGGAGGTAATCACCACTTTCTTGGTCTGCGCTAGAATATAGGGTAGTACCTTCCTAATTTTCTTTATAAGGAAGTGGGAAGCAGACATAACGGCATTCGTTTGTTGAGCAAACGGCAGTCTGTTATCAATCAACACACCCAAGTTTTTAGTTTTAACCGTTGGGGTAGGCAGGGCACCCATTTCCGCTGGCCACCAAAGATTACTCCAAGAGGGCTGTAAGTTCCCGAAAATCAAGACTTCCGTCTTGTCGGAATTTATTTTAAGACAATGCCTACTCATCCAATTGTTGATCGCAGCCATGCAGTTTTGAAACTGCAAAGTAGGAGAGACCTGGTTTGTGTATGCTGCTACCACAATCTGCGAGTCATCTGCATAAGATGTTAAAATAAAACCAAAGTAACTGACCAACGAGCAAGTTTGTAGACATAGACATTGAATAACGAGGGACTCAGCGAGCTGCTCTGCGGAACTCCGCATGGCAGCAGATAGGGAGCCAAATTGAACCCATCGAGAGACACTGTCGATCTCCTCTCCTGCAAAAGGAAGCTAGCAATGCCAGTGCCATGCCATCCATACCCAAGGTTTTTAATCGGTGATGCAGGAGAGTATGATCGACAGTGTCAAATGCGGCAGAGAGATCGAGGAGAATCAAAGCGGCAGTCCCTCCTCCCTCCAAATAGCAGAGCCACTTAATATTACGTTAATGAGCTACCACTTGCAAATAAACGCATGCTCAGATGCACACTGGTAATATGTGCTGCATCTCTGTTTAACTTTTTTTTAAGTAAAAAAAAGTACGTTTATTGAGGATAAGCAAAATAGTAATACAAAGATATTATCTATACTAATATAATAAAGAGAGAGACCAAACCTTTGAGGCGGGTAATCTCAGGAACCACAGCACCAATCACAACACCCAATACAGCGTTGGAAAGGGAAGTTGCAGCAGAAGGACATAGGCTATGCAGACGCCCACCATTTACATTTAAAAGGTAAAAGAACCGTGCCAGCAAAGTAGTCCCTTGTGGGCGTGTCAGCGTTGTGCTGGGGGCGTGACAAACGCTGGGGGCGTGTGGTACGTTCTGCCCTTCATGCCATGTCTCATATCGTGTGCTGTGGGCATGGACGTGTGCGGGGCGCGGTATTACGGAAAAAAAGCGAGCATAGTGCCCAATATTTCATTGTTTTTTCTTCCCAGGTTCTGTACATTCCAGCTCCGGGTGTCCAGCCTGCTCCCTTTCAATACCCCTGCACCCCATAATCATAACCCACCCTTACTCCTTAAAATACTCCAACACCCTTAAACACTAATCCATATTCACCCTATAAATATACCCTGTACCCCAAAACCCAAACCAATCCCTAAAAATACCCCAAACCCCAAACCCAAACCTAGCCCTGCACCCTATAAATACCCCTGTACCTCAAAACCCAAACCTACCCTTGAACCCTAAAAATACCCCTGTACCCCAAAACCCAAACCTAGCCCTGAACCCGAAAAATACCCCTGTACCCCTGTACCCCAAAACTCAAACCTACCCCTGAAGCCTAAAATGCCCCTGTACCCCAAAACCCAAATCTAGCCCTGAACCCTTAAAATTCCCCTGCACCCCAAAACCCAAACCTACCCCTGAACCCTAAAAATACCCCTGTACCACAAAACCCAAACCTAGCCCTGAACCATAAAAATAACCCTGTACCCCAAAACCCAAACCTACCCCTGAACCCTAATACCCATGTACCCCAAAACCCAAACCTAGCCCTGAACCCTAAAAATACCCCTGTACCCCAAAACCGAAACATAGCCCTGAACCCTTAAAATACCCCTGTACCCCGAAACCCAAACCTACCCCTGAACCCTAAAAATACCCCTATACCCCAAAACCCAAACCTAGCCCTGAACCCTAAAAATACCCCTGTACCCCAAAACCCATACCTATCCCTAAACCCCAAAACAACCCCATACCCCATAACCCAAAACTATATCTGAACCCTTAAAATACCCAAACACCCCAAAACATATACCTCAGTACCCCAAAACTTATACCCCTATACCCATACTTACCTTATCTAAACATTAAAAAAAACATGCTTTTACCATTCATGCATTTACAACAAATTATGTTGTAAATGTATGCGTGGTAAAAGCATATAAAATGTAGTGCCATGCGTTATAATGGCATTGCGAAGTCATGGTACTTTCGTAATGAAAGTATGCGGAGTGATGGTATGCGCAAAGAAAGTTGCAGAATAATGGATGTTTACCCTCCCCCGGTAAGTACATTGGTGGCACGGCGGCCCACATCTCCAGCAACATACTCATATTTTTTCACCACCGATTGGAAAAATGCACAGGTCTCTCTCATTGATGGCCAGCACCAACATACACTTTTAGACACACCTCCCGCCAGAAGTTCTAGAATTGAGAACTTTAGAGCTGGGGAGCTACGTTCGAATTTCGGCATCAGCTCAACATCCTGAGATTCAAAGGAAAATCTCTTGGTCTCCCCGTGTCTACCACAAATGAATGTGTTCTTCTGTAATGTAAATTGTGCTCATGCCATGTTGTCGAGTTCGCGCTATATAATATTGCAAGGAAAAATAAAGTAGGGAAACTCGAGTTCACACACTACTGACCGCGCTTTCCTAAGTGCATTAGCACTGCACTGTGAATCTGAGCATTTCACAGGCCTGTCACAGATAAGAAATGCTATCAAAACGAAATCCTACAAAACAATATACTACTGGCCGGCAGCAATTCATACCCGGACAACGTCGGGAAGGGCTGCTAGTATGTAATATGACATGAAATGGTTTCGGCACCTTTTTCTTCTGTATTTACAAGCTATTTCATAAATGTATTTTCATGATTCATTCAGACAGCATTTACAAATGTCAACATATATGTTCAGAATGAAACATTGCTTTGAATGCGTTTAGCACCAATGCACTTTTGAGTACAACCAGTACCATTGCATTTTTATGTATTTTGGGTGTGTTTTAACACATTATGTTTAGATAAGTTTAACGTGTTTAGAACTTAGTAATGTCGTACATAAGAAAGTGGAGTGGGTGTTGTATGGCATTTTAGATTCCGAATGGATTTTCCAGATTTATGCCCTTATATAGGTACAATTCACGTTACCCTTGTATTAGCATAGAAATCAAGCCCTTATTTAGGCATAGCCCATGCAACCCAAATACAGGCATGGCTACTTCCATCCGTTCTCTAAACATCACAACGATTTCATGGAAAACCAGCTTAAGCCTTTAGGGACTTCCCCTTGCTTGAATATTGTTTCCTCCAAGAACTCAGTTAGTTTTACAATGAACAACTATTCCTCAGGAGTTCATTCTTGACGTTCATATGCCCAACTTTACCTCAAACATGGCATTCCTAAACACCTTCAAGGTATAAATATAATTCACTTGCTATGGCAAAGCATGGTGGTTCGGAGCAGTTCGATGACCTACTTGCCTGACGCAGCTCGCTACAGCAAGTGCCGAAGGAAGCCGACTCTCCAGCTGACACACTGATCAGGAAGCTGCCCTCCTCTGCTGAGAAATCCAGCTCCAGTGTTTCTGACTCCCCTTGCGGGGTATTGGGAAATCAAGTCCCGAGACAGAGATATCAGACTTCCTTCATTCTAAGGTATGGAGCTGATTAGAACCTAGAGAAACCATTGGTAGATTCTTGGCAAAAACTAAACCTATGCTAAAGACCTTACTTCTTTCCTCGTACTAGACCTAGGTTAGGCACATTTGGGGTAGGCATATTTTAGAAGCACCAGTTGAGTATTTCAGCCTGTGTTATTTATGTATGTATTTTTATATGGCTTAGAAACCATACAATGCTATTACAGTATTATTTTATAATATTATTCTCGCTGTACGCATTATACTTTGCATTCTGTCTAACGATTGTAGCAGTTCATCTCTCTTGCATGACAAAGAAGACTGTTCAATAAACCTTTTTATTGAAAACGGCCGACTCACTATTTCTCTGCAACTCTGTAGAAACGAAGCATGCACGATTGACTGATGTTTCTACGACTCTGAAGATATTTTCCAGTCCTAGGAAAACAAAGTTGTTATGTTTATGTGGTTGTCAGAAACTAATCCCTTCTTGAGAATTCGAGAAAGTTTGAGTGACCTCTGAGCTAGCTGGCACTCACAATTAAGTTTAGTATATTCGATAGAGACCTACTGACCTAAGTCCTACGTCAAATCTATAGGAGATATTATTCCAATGCGTAGAGCCTATTGGGAATATTGGAACTACACTACAGGGTGGGCGAGGATGGTGGTTAGCTGGTCTTCGGTAACTTTGCTCCAGCAGCGGCGAGGTATCTGTTGGGAGCGGTGGTGTGAGGTGGGTTTTAGGAAGGTGAAGTGGATGCAGCAATGGTCGGTCCAGTGGAGTTTGTGGTGTGGTTGAAGGAGACGTGGGGGCTTGCGGAGAAGATGGGGTCGAGCGCGTGGCCGGCGGAGTGGGTGGGTGTAGTGACGAGTTGTCTGAGTCCGAGGTTGGCTAGGTTGTTGATCAGGGTGGTGGAGTTGGTGTCGTTGTTGTTCTCGAGGTGGAAGTTCAGGTCCCCGAGGAGGACGTAATCTGTGGAGGTGAGGGCGTGTGTGCTGACAAAGTCAGTGATGGAGTCGCTGAACTGTGGTCGGGGTCCGGGGGGTCTGTAGACGAGGGTTTCTCTGAGGGTGGTGTTGGGGTCAGGAGGTCAGGAGAGCCCGACTGACATCCAAACATGCAGCCTTATTTCATCCTCAAAAGGAGACTCGAAAAAGGAGAGCAAAATCAACTCCTGGTCCAGATGGAATTGGGAATCAACCTTAGGATGAAAGTAAAGGGCAGGCTTCAAAATTATTCTGTCTTGAAAAACCCTACAATAAGGATGCTTAAAAGACAAAGTGCCCAGTTCACACAAACGTTGAGCGGAGGAAATAGCCAATAAAAAGAAAGTCTTAAGGGACAACAAACGCAAATCCTGGGAGTCCCGGGGCTTAAATGGAGGAGCCATAAATGCCCCAAAACTAAAGAAAGATCCCACGAAGGGAAGTGCTTCAGAGGAGAAGGAAGAACATTACGCAATCCCTTGAAAAGACACCCCATCAAACCGTTGGGATCAGACAGATTGTTCCAAGAACTCCGAAAAGCCTTAATGGCAGTCCACTGAAGTTTAAGGGAGTCAACCTTCAATCCAAAGAAACCCCTCCTGCAGAACCAGCATCACATCAAACAAGATAGAAGTAGTAGGGTCCAAACCCTTACCCCGATGCTACCTACTGAAAGAACGGCAGTAACACAAGGAAGACTTATTGGTAGAGGAGCACCTAGCAGCCTGCAGAGTCAAGGCCAAACTCCAGGCCACCATGCACATTCTGGATAGAATATCCCGCTGTAAGACATTGAACACCAAGGGAGAGGGTGTCAGGGGCAACAACCAATCCACCTCCCTCCTCACCGCCACAAGAAGAGGAAACCAAGAGACCTGGGTTCAAGCCGGGATAACAAGAATGACCGGCGCTCCCAACCTCTGGACCCTTAGTAAGGAGCCTGAGAAGCAGCGGAAAGGGAGGAAAATCATAGAGAAGCCCCTGTGGCCATTGACAGGAAAGAGCGTCCACAGCCCAAGCTCGCCCCTCCAGGTTCTGAGAGCCAAACAGAGGCACCTTGGCATTGAGAAGACTCTCAAAAAAGTCTATCACCGGGACACCCACTGCTCTATAAGCTCCACAAACAGCTACTGACAGAGGCAAAACTTCACTGACTACGGAATGGCCCTGCTGAGATCATCCACCAGAGTATCGGAGACCCCCTGAATATGGATCGCAGACACTGCCAACAGATGAGACTCCATCCAACTAAACAATCCCTCCGTCACCAGAGAAGGAGACCTGCCCCCCCCCCCACCTGTTCACATAAGCCACCATCGTCACGTTGTCTGTCCTGACAAGAACCAGCACCTTTCAGAAACCGAGAGCAGGCCCTCAGAACCAAGCTTGCGTCTCCAACTCCCTCCAATTCTAAGGCCTCCTGCTCTGAGACTGGCACCAAGAGCCCTTGACCTGACGCACCTACACCCCCTTAAAACATGATCCCTGCCAGCCACCAACCCTGGTCCACCCAGATCTATGGGAAGACAGGAATCAGAGAAGAAGGGAGAAGACAATGAGGAGACCAATGCTCCAGGATGTGAGCCATCAGTTTTTGCAAACGAAAGTGAGCCCAGGGAACCAGACACACAGCTGCAGACAGACCCCCCTGAACCTGGAGCCAATGAGCCACCACCTAGATGGGCCAGGACAAAAGACCCAAGAAGTCACATCCACACCTCGGGTGATGTGACTTCTTCAAAATCGGTACAAAACCTTGCCCCAATAAAGAGACGGTCCTGGGCCAGAACAAAGCAGGATTTTCTGGGTTAATAAGAAAACTGTGCCACTGCAAAACGTCCAGTACCACCTGTGTGTCTGTGAGACAACAGGCCTGAGGGAGCGTGAACCAACCAATCGTCAAGGTAAGAATGAAGAAAGATCCCCTGACGGTGGACCACTACCACCAACGGAGCCAGCAGCTTCATGTAGATCGAATGGCAATACATCGAACTGAAAGTGGCAGTCCACTATCGCAAACCTCATAAACCTCTGATGAGCTAGAGCCATGGGAACATAGATGTAAGCGTCTTGATGGTCTATGGATGTCATAAAGACCCCGACACTGACCAAGGGAATTATGGACTGCAAGGTCATCATCTTGAAATGAATGGTCCTGACCCACTCATTCACTCTCTTTAGGTACCCGAGAACTGGCCTGAAACCACCTGATGCCTTCTGAACCAGAAAAAGAATCGAAGAGCAACCCAGTCCCTGTTCCTCCACAGGACCCGGAACAATTGTCTTCTTCTCTAGAAGAGGCAGACCATCTTCCAGAGGAGCCCACCCTTCCCTTGGGGTAGGAGTACGGATAGTGCCCCAGCCGGGAGGCAGAGTGACAAAGATGATACGATAGCCGTTCCTGACAATGTTCAAAACCCAACGATCTCTCACATCCCGACTCAAGGTGTCCAGAAAAAACAAAAGCCGTCCACCCACATGAATCAACGCATCCCTGCAATAGTTGTCAGGACTTCCTCTTGAAGGAATGAAGCTGATCCTTGGCGCCCACCAAGGACGACAACTTTCTCGGCTGTAACTTCCTCCGATGCTCTGAAAATGGCTTGGAGGGCTTTCGGGAGGAACGAAATGAAGAAGAGGAGGGAGGCGGATCCCAAAAGTGATGAGAAGAAGAAAACGCCTTCCATTTGTACGGTAGAGCAGCTTACGATCCTTGAAAGCCTTGCTAATCATGCTGCCCTATTGATCCCCAAACAGGAATTTACCCTCAAACGGGACCTTCAGGAGAGAGAAGACTTCTCAAAGTCCATCTTCCAATCACACAGCCACAAATTCCACCGAGCTAACACCATGGAACCAGTCGCCATGGCAAAAGACTTCAAGACATTCGAAGACATGTCCGCCAGCAATTTGGCCTGCTGCTTCATTTGAACCAGCAACTCAGAACAATCAGTCTCCTCCTGAATTGCTGTGGCCAACTTCTCAAAGTCTGAAACAGGAGACTGAGCCGTAAATGCTGAATAAATACCAGCCTTTAAAGTCAGTTTCTCCATGGAGAAAGCCTTCTTAAGCGCCCCCTCAATTTTCTTGTCTGTAGCATCAGAAGGAGAACAATCCTCAGTATTAATCGCTGTGTGACCAATCAGAGTGGGCAAAATGGCGTCCACTTTAACTGAGTGTGGTAGAGAGTCTTCCCCCTCCTTTAGTGAACACAGCTTTTGTAGAAATTGTGGAACTAAAGAGCATTCCAGGTCACGCCATTCAGCAGTTATCAAGTCTTGACTTGGCCATGAAATGGCACAGCAAAAACTGGAGGCTAAACATACTCTGGGAGCATGCCTTTCGCTGCTCATAGGATGAGAAAGGCGCAAACCCCAAATTCTTCCGGATATGCTGCAGAATGTCCTGGGTCTCCTTTCTACGCACAAACTTCCCATTAGAGGTGGAAGGCAGGTCAGTCTCTGAAGCTGATTAGTCCCCAGAGGGGGAGTCCACTGGACCCCTGGCCGAACGTGAGCCCTGCGCCTGGGCTTAGCACTGTCATTCGGCAAAACAGGCAAAACAAAACCTCAAGGGACCAATCACTATTAGAGACACAAATGAAATATGTCACAGTCCCAATAAGGAAGGTGGTAACAAAAAAAAACCAATTCTCCAGGTACACAAGCGAATGAAAAAAGGATAAAAAACGGCCTCACCTGAGGCCCTTACTATATTGGCGAGGAACTGACAGGAGAGCAGCCCCGACATCCCCTATTCGCCACAGCCTCCCTTGCTGGCCACTGACCCGGAAGCACAGCCACAGCCTACGCAAGCCAGTAACTCTGTCAACTAAGCAGACGGGCTGCCAAGAAGCAGACCGCGAATCCCAGGCACGGAGCCAAAAGGGCATCATGCCGATCGGGCCAGCCCCGCCGTGTTCGACCAGCATACCAAAATTGACCAAAATCCAAAAAAGAAATATATACCGTCCACAGCACCACACATGGCCGGCGCGTAGTACACCTGTCCTACAATAAGGTAAGACAGTGAAAAAACAGGAAGATGGAGGATCGAGTGGGAGGGGGATTTATATTCGGTGATTGAGAATCAAGTGGTATGGATGTCTGGTGAGGCAGGAATGCCTCATGTATATAATGAATAGAAACGAGGGAGGGACGATGAGGTAATCATTCCATTAACATTTAAAAAAAAACATTCTTTAGGAACACCAGAAGCATTATGGTCAGACACCTCAAATTGTTACCACTCTGCTCAAAATGAGACCCATACATTTCAGATATGTGAACATTCCCCAACATGGAAAAGAAGAGCATGGCTGGTCTCACTTGAATAAATTTAGTCTCCTTCAGAACTGCAATCAAATACTTTTTTCGTGGTAAAGTGTAATAACTGCAAAACATAACGACATGCACCAACAACTGCCCTGAGAAACCATCACACCCCTAGGGGCCTAACGGCCACCTGCCACTCATCCAGGAGAGGCCAGTGCAGGTAAGAGCGGTGGGGCAGGGTGGGCGGGAGTTGGCAGACAACTACGGGGGAAAAGAAAAGATGAAAAAAGAAAAGAAAAGAAAAAAAGAAAACCACTTGCCTGGTAGGTGTTTTTCTTTTTTTAAATTTTATTTACCCTCGTCGTCTGTCGAATCTCCCGCCTCACCCCTCTCACCTGCAAGGCCCGCTCCTGCATCCATCCTTTAGGAAAACTAACCAGTGGGAGAAACACATTCATCCTAAACCTGGATGCAAGATGTTGGTGATAAATATTGTTCACCCATGTTCGGTAAGGCTCCCGAGAGCTAACTCTCTGGATAAGGCAATACGCCCGAACCAACGGTTTCTGAGACTCTATATCCTCACAGTTAGCCGATAGCTGCATTTGAAGATTTTGTTCAACCCACTGGTAGTCCTCTTTAGTGATCTCTTCTGGGTGCGTAAAAGGGTTGGGACGACCCAAGGCTAAGAATGCAGACTTTATATAATTCAACCATGGGATAGCCTTATGGTTGTCTATCCCTTTAAAATGTTGCATGTATCCAGTTTGTTCAAGGCATATACTGGTTTGAAGTTTCCCCCTAAAAAAATTGAGCACAATAATTCATATTTTTATTTTGATCAAACTATCCATAATAAAAATATTGTCAGACAACACATACAAATATCAATCCATTGGGTGTAGATGTACTATTATTAACTCCAGAGGGGTAATATTTTTGTAAAAAATATTGAGGCCACAATCTGATGATATTCAGGCCATGATGAGATCTGATACCATACCATATAGGTATCTCAATGTACTGAGTTGTGCCCTGCAGTTTTTCTCCATAGTGCAAGCACACTTGAAGCAGCCTACAGCCAATGTCAGCACCCATGCTCCACGTACAAAGGTATCTCCATTACTGGAAGAATTGTTTTTTGTGCAGGATGGTGTACCGTCCTGCACAAAAACAATCCTCAGAAGCATATTCCTCTTTCTTCGGCACACATGAAAAGAGGGAAAAAACGAGGATTAATTAAGATATTTCTTATCATTACGCTAGCCTCGGCTAGACTCACCATTTTGGCGCATACCCTGGTTTACTGCCTTTAGTAAATCTGGTTTTGCATCAGAATACATGGGTGTATGCATGGGAACACCCATGCTCCACCCATGTAACGCATAATAGACTCAGTGTAACACAACTCCGCTCTCGGTGCTGCGTTGCTTTATTATTATTAATTTTTTTATGTAAAGCCACGCAAAGTTACACAATTTGGCCCTTGCAAAGGTTTGTATATTTGGGCTAGCATTTTGCGTAATGGCTGTGCCAAAAAGGTGGTGCAACTACACAATAAGTGTAGTAAATCTGGGCCAAAGTTGTTTGCTGGTGATGTATTATCCCAACACTGCAACAATTTCCCTTAAAAAATGTAATAATTGAAAAGTGACATTACTGAAGATAAAAATTGCTTTCTTGAAGTTGTTTTTTGAAAAGGTTATAAAAGTGAAAATAAAAGAGTGATAGAAAAAAAGGGTCACTTTGCAGCTAAGAACACACTGCCCAGAAGGGGACCCATGAAAGAAAGAAATGGGAAGAAAAAGAGGTGGCACCAGGGATATCACCCATAATGAAAAGCAAACATAAGAAATAAACACACAAGTATAACATAAGAAAAAGAAGCACAGTAAACCATTTAATCAAAACAGATACGTCAGAAAATAGTGATAGAAAAAGAATTGAAAAAAAACAATAAAAAATAGACAGACGATACAGGGAATATCTGAAAATAACATGGGGGAAAGCAACACATTCAAAGTAATGGGAAAAAAGAATGAATAACTGAGAAGTAACACCATTTTATAACAAAACAAGAAATAATGATGATCCGATAATGATAATGCTATTTATAAAGCGCACAAATACCAAAATGGTGTCTCAGCGCTAAGGACAGCAAGTAACCCCACAAAACACCACTCACTGAAACAACCAAGTTTTCAGGCTTGTTCTAAAACTCAGGAGGGAACTAGCCTTCCTGATCTCAAGTGGAAGAGAGTTCCACAATCTGGATGTACTGTACTGGAAGCTCCGCCCGCCCCAGTGCAAGGTCCGGATCTTAGGCACCGCCAACAGATTTTTCCCGGTAGAGCGGAGCTGTCTAGTTGGCTGATACCTCACAAAGAGCTTCTGAAAAAAAGACAGACCATTGTGCATCAGGGCTTTATGGGCCACACACAGAGCCTTAAATTTAATTCTTTGCTCCACTGGCAGCCAGTGCAGCTTCTGAATTTCCTCTGAAACAGACTTATACCGCGGCAGATCCAACAAGAGGCGAGCCGCCAAATTCTGCACTACCTGGAGTTTCCTCAGACACTGCTTCTGGGCATTCAAATAAAGCCCATTGCAGTAATCCAGCTTCGACTGTATAAGGGAGGTAATCACCACTTTCTTGGTCTGCGCTAGAATATAGGGTAGTACCTTCCTAATTTTCTTTATAAGGAAGTGGGAAGCAGACATAACGGCATTCGTTTGTTGAGCAAACGGCAGTCTGTTATCAATCAACACACCCAAGTTTTTAGTTTTAACCGTTGGGGTAGGCAGGGCACCCATTTCCGCTGGCCACCAAAGATTACTCCAAGAGGGCTGTAAGTTCCCGAAAATCAAGACTTCCGTCTTGTCTGAATTTATTTTAAGACAATGCCTACTCATCCAATTGTTGATCGCAGCCATGCAGTTTTGAAACTGCAAAGTAGGAGAGACCTGGTTTGTGTATGCTGCTACCACAATCTGCGAGTCATCTGCATAAGATGTTAAAATAAAACCAAAGTTACTGACCAACGAGCAAGTTTGGAGACATAGACATTGAATAACGAGGGACTCAGCGAGCTGCTCTGCGGAACTCCGCATGGCAGCAGATAGGGAGCCAAATTGAACCCATCGAGAGACACTGTCGATCTCCTCTCCTGCAAAAGGAAGCTAGCAATGCCAGTGCCATGCCATCCATACCCAAGGTTTTTAATCGGTGATGCAGGAGAGTATGATCGACAGTGTCAAATGCGGCAGAGAGATCGAGGAGAATCAAAGCGGCAGTCCCTCCTCCCTCCAAATAGCAGAGCCACTTAATATTACGTTAATGAGCTACCACTTGCAAATAAACGCATGCTCAGATGCACACTGGTAATATGTGCTGGATCTCTGTTTAACTTTTTTTTAAGTAAAAAAAAGTACGTTTATTGAGGATAAGCAAAATAGTAATACAAAGATATTATCTATACTAATATAATAAAGAGAGAGACCAAACCTTTGAGGCGGGTAATCTCAGGAACCACAGCACCAATCACAACACCCAATACAGCGTTGGAAAGGGAAGTTGCAGCAGAAGGACATAGGCTATGCAGACGCCCACCATTTACATTTAAAAGGTAAAAGAACCGTGCCAGCAAAGTAGTCCCTTGTGGGCGTGTCAGCGTTGTGCTGGGGGCGTGACAAACGCTGGGGGCGTGTGGTACGTTCTGCCCTTCATGCCATGTCTCATATCGTGTGCTGTGGGCATGGACGTGTGCGGGGCGCGGGATTACGGAAAAAAAAGCGAGCATAGTGCCCAATATTTCATTGTTTTTTCTTCCCAGGTTCTGTACATTCCAGCTCCGGGTGTCCAGCCTGCTCCCTTTCAATACCCCTGCACCCCATAATCATAACCCACCCTTACTCCTTAAAATACTCCAACACCCTTAAACACTAATCCATATTCACCCTATAAATATACCCTGTACCCCAAAACCCAAACCAATCCCTAAAAATACCCCAAACCCCAAACCCAAACCTAGCCCTGCACCCTATAAATACCCCTGTACCTCAAAACCCAAACCTACCCTTGAACCCTAAAAATACCCCTGTACCCCAAAACCCAAACCTAGCCCTGAACCCGAAAAATACCCCTGTACCCCAAAACTCAAACCTACCCCTGAAGCCTAAAATGCCCCTGTACCCCAAAACCCAAATCTAGCCCTGAACCCTTAAAATTCCCCTGCACCCCAAAACCCAAACCTACCCCTGAACCCTAAAAATACCCCTGTACCACAAAACCCAAACCTAGCCCTGAACCATAAAAATAACCATGTACCCCAAAACCCAAACCTACCCCTGAACCCTAATACCCATGTACCCCAAAACCCAAACATAGCCCTGAACCCTTAAAATACCCCTGTACCCCGAAACCCAAACCTACCCCTGAACCCTAAAAATACCCCTATACCCCAAAACCCAAACCTAGCCCTGAACCCTAAAAATACCCCTGTACCCCAAAACCCATACCTATCCCTAAACCCCAAAACAACCCCATACCCCATAACCCAAAACTATATCTGAACCCTTAAAATACCCAAACACCCCAAAGCATATACCTCAGTACCCCAAAACTTATACCCCTATACCCATACTTACCTTATCTAAACATTAAAAAAAACATGCTTTTACCATTCATGCATTTACAACAAATTATGTTGTAAATGTATGCGTGGTAAAAGCATATAAAATGTAGTGCCATGCGTTATAATGGCATTGCGGAGTCATGGTACTTTCGTAATGAAAGTATGCGGAGTGATGGTATGCGCAAAGAAAGTTGCAGAATAATGGATGTTTACCCTCCCCCGGTAAGTACATTGGTGGCACGGCGGCCCACATCTCCAGCAACATACTCATATTTTTTCACCACCGATTGGAAAAATGCACAGGTCTCTCTCATTGATGGCCAGCACCAACATACACTTTTAGACACACCTCCCGCCAGAAGTTCTAGAATTGAGAACTTTAGAGCTGGGGAGCTACGTTCGAATTTCGGCATCAGCTCAACATCCTGAGATTCAAAGGAAAATCTCTTGGTCTCCCCGTGTCTACCACAAATGAATGTGTTCTTCTGTAATGTAAATTGTGCTCATGCCATGTTGTCGAGTTCGCGCTATATAATATTGCAAGGAAAAATAAAGTAGGGAAACTCGAGTTCACACACTACTGACCGCGCTTTCCTAAGTGCATTAGCACTGCACTGTGAATCTGAGCATTTCACAGGCCTGTCACAGATAAGAAATGCTATCAAAACGAAATCCTACAAAACAATATACTACTGGCCGGCAGCAATTCATACCCGGACAACGTCGGGAAGGGCTGCTAGTATGTAATATGACATGAAATGGTTTCGGCACCTTTTTCTTCTGTATTTACAAGCTATTTCATAAATGTATTTTCATGATTCATTCAGACAGCATTTACAAATGTCAACATATATGTTCAGAATGAAACATTGCTTTGAATGCGTTTAGCACCAATGCACTTTTGAGTACAACCAGTACCATTGCATTTTTATGTATTTTGGGTGTGTTTTAACACATTATGTTTAGATAAGTTTAACGTGTTTAGAACTTAGTAATGTCGTACATAAGAAAGTGGAGTGGGTGTTGTATGGCATTTTAGATTCCGAATGGATTTTCCAGATTTATGCCCTTATATAGGTACAATTCACGTTACCCTTGTATTAGCATAGAAATCAAGCCCTTATTTAGGCATAGCCCATGCAACCCAAATACAGGCATGGCTACTTCCATCCGTTCTCTAAACATCACAACGATTTCATGGAAAACCAGCTTAAGCCTTTAGGGACTTCCCCTTGCTTGAATATTGTTTCCTCCAAGAACTCAGTTAGTTTTACAATGAACAACTATTCCTCAGGAGTTCATTCATGACGTTCATATGCCCAACTTTACCTCAAACATGGCATTCCTAAACACCTTCAAGGTATAAATATAATTCACTTGCTATGGCAAAGCATGGTGGTTCGGAGCAGTTCGATGACCTACTTGCCTGACGCAGCTCGCTACAGCATGTGCCGAAGGAAGCCGACTCTCCAGCTGACACACTGATCAGGAAGCTGCCCTCCTCTGCTGAGAAATCCAGCTCCAGTGTTTCTGACTCCCCTTGCGGGGTATTGGGAAATCAAGTCCCGAGACAGAGATATCAGACTTCCTTCATTCTAAGGTATGGAGCTGATTAGAACCTAGAGAAACCATTGGTAGATTCTTGGCAAAAACGAAACCTATGCTAAAGACCTTACTTCTTTCCTCGTACTAGACCTAGGTTAGGCACATTTGGGGTAGGCATATTTTAGAAGCACCAGTTGAGTATTTCAGCCTGTGTTATTTATGTATGTATTTTTATATGGCTTAGAAACCATACAATGCTATTACAGTATTATTTTATAATATTATTCTCGCTGTACGCATTATACTTTGCATTCTGTCTAACGATTGTAGCAGTTCATCTCTCTTGCATGAGAAAGAAGACTGTTCAATAAACCTTTTTATTGAAAACGGCCGACTCACTATTTCTCTGCAACTCTGTAGAAACGAAGCATGCACGATTGACTGATGTTTCTACGACTCTGAAGATATTTTCCAGTCCTAGGAAAACAAAGTTGTTATGTTTATGTGGTTGTCAGAAACTAATCCCTTCTTGAGAATTCGAGAAAGTTTGAGTGACCTCTGAGCTAGCTGGCACTCACAATTAAGTTTAGTATATTCGATAGAGACCTACTGACCTAAGTCCTACGTCAAATCTATAGGAGATATTATTCCAATGCGTAGAGCCTATTGGGAATATTGGAACTACACTACAGGGTGGGCGAGGAAGGTGGTTAGCTGGTCTTCGGTAACTTTGCTCCAGCAGCGGCGAGGTATCTGTTGGGAGCGGTGGTGTGAGGTGGGTTTTAGGAAGGTGAAGTGGATGCAGCAATGGTCGGTCCAGTGGAGTTCGTGGTGTGGTTGAAGGAGACGTGGGGGCTTGCGGAGAAGATGGGGTCGAGCGCGTGGCCGGCGGAGTGGGTGGGTGTAGTGACGAGTTGTCTGAGTCCGAGGTTGGCTAGGTTGTTGATCAGGGTGGTGGAGTTGGTGTCGTCGTTGTTCTCGAGGTGGAAGTTCAGGTCCCCGAGGAGGATGTAATCTGTGGAGGTGAGGGCGTGTGTGCTGACAAAGTCAGTGATGGAGTCGCTGAACTGTGGTCGGGGTCCGGGGGGTCTGTAGACGAGGGTTTCTCTGAGGGTGGTGTTGGGGTCGGTGTGAATCTGGAAGTGCAGGTGTTGTGGGTGCTGGTTGAGACTCTGAGGGTGTTCCTGTGGACCACCATTGTCCCAGTCTTTAAAAAGGTAACAGAGATAGCACCCAATGTTGCAGGCCAATATCCATGCTGGATTCAGTGGTTAAGGTGGTTGGATGCATTTTACTGGACAGGCTGACCAATTGTGCAGATGAAAATAACATCCTTGCAGATGTCCGATATGGTTCCCACCCGGGGAGGTCAACAGTGGATCAATGCTTGAATCTGTTCATGATCCTTAACAAGTACACAGTGTCCGGCTCTGGTACCATTTATCTGGCCTTTATGGACCTGTCCTCTGCATTCAATCGAGTGAACAGAAGTAAGCTTTGGGAGACTTTGTCAACCTTGGGGATGGACAAAGATATTATCCTCGTTTTACAAGATCTTCATATGGACACTAAAGTGGAGGTACGTTAAACCAAAGATCTTAAGGTCACTCTGTAGTTTTCAATCCAGAGAGGGGTCTGGCAGTGCTGTATATTGGCCACTTTTTTAATTCAACTTATATATTAACAACTTGGAGAAGGTACTAGTGGACAAAAGGGTGGATTTCCCACAGGTGGGATGGCCCGATCTGGCAGATTTACTGTAAGCTGATGACTCCGTCCTCATGGCCCGGACTGCGAGGGTGCTGCAAACGTGCAATTTATAGAAGATCGAGACCTGTTGGTTAAGAACTCTAACTCATATGTGATGCAGGTGGGACATAGCCCTAGGAAGTCCTTTACCTTTAAGGTTGGGACCATTCCAGTCCCAAAGATTGGTGTTTTTTCCCTATCTGGGGGTTAGCTTGGATGCTAATTTGAACTTGGGGCCATTAAAGAGCAGAACGCAAGGGAACTTTTACTGGCAAATACTGCTATTTTTAACTTTGCCTCCCGTTTGGGCAGAAGACCGATAGGGACACTCTTGCAAATTTATAAGGCCAAGTGTATTGGATTGGTGGCGTATGGTAGTGAAATCTGTGGTTACATCACTCACATAGAGCTGCAAATAACTGAAAACAACTTTTTGAGACAGCTCTTAAGCGCACCCCAGGGCACTTCCACCTTCATTGTATCGGATAAGCTGGGCATGGCCTATCTTTCTGACCTGTTGTCCTTCTGCCCCTTATCCTTATGGATTAAAATGTGTCTAGGGAAGGGACTTCTCTAAATATAGAGATTTTAAAGGACTGTATGGCTCTCGGCCTTGCTCATTATATTCCCTGGCTCAATTACATTCATGAGGGTTTTAGGAGTCTAGGAAGAGCAGATCTGTTTTGCAACCCGGAATCATTCAGCAGGAAGAAATTGGTCTGGGTAAAGGAGGCCATATTAAAACAGCAATTGGCAGACAAGGAGGATCGTGAGCTAAGAAAGTCCAGTATACATAGATTTATCATATTGAAACAGCTCAATCTACGGAACCATATATTTTAGGGCTTTCCAGCTCCTAAGATCGTTTTATATTGCCCAGGTTCCGCTTTGACCTGTTCCATCTCCTTTTCACCTACCCACATGGGCAGAGTGAAGGTCAGCATCTGTTGCTCTGTGACTGCGACAAGTCTCCACAGAATATGCTCCACTTTTTAATATTTTGTGGTTTTTATGAACTACAGAGGAAGACCTACATTATCCCTATTTTAAAAAAGGCATATTTTAGACTAGTGCGTTCCGCTTAAATTTTTTATCAATGCTTTCAGAGACTACTGTATTCCATGTTCTAAGTCTTTTTAAGTCCGCAGTTAGGCATAGATACAGTTGTGATTAATTGTTAAGGGTAGATCAGGGATGGACGTGATGTTATTTTGGTGTTCCCTTTTTACCTTCTATTTATTTTCATTTTTTATTATGTTTATTTTATTGAAACAGTGTATCTTACAGCAGATGTTCTACAGATATGGCGTCTAAGAAGATACTTTGTAGATTAGACTTTTATTTTTATTTTTACAAAAGCTGAATTAAATATTGTTGTTGTCGATTTGGAAATATTTTTTACTTTGATAGTTTTTTTTTCTTGAATACTTTTTTGACTCAGATGTTTTTATGTATCTGTAGAAGAGTTGGTTGGACCTTTGATGCAATATTATCGGGATTATGTAAATATCTTTAAGAGAGAAAATACATTTAGACGCACAATTCCTTATAAAGGAACATCCTAAGATTTATGGAAACAACATAACGAGCAAAATCACATTTAGGTGTAATTATGGAAACAACTCAAGAAGCAAAATCACATTTAGGTGGAAAATTACCAATGGTCCAAAGTCAGAACTAGTGTGATTAAAACTCACTCAAATACAAATCAAAAGTGCATTAGTAAGATGTCAAATCAGATATAAGTTGTACATCAGTATGAAATCACATTTGATTGTCAGCCCACAGTGGTGCAAAACCACCCTGCCTACACCTTCAGCAAAAGTGTGGGAAACCTTTATGAGCACGAAAACACATTTAAGAGAAAAATCACTTTAGGTGCTAAATAGCACTTGACACAAAGTAAGCACCAAAGTCGGTTCACATTCTGAAGCAAAATGACTTTAGGGCCTGATTTAGAGTTTGGTGAATGCGTTGCTTCGTCACAAACGTAAAGGATATACCATCAAGTGTCTATCTATCTATCTATCTATCTATCTATCTATCTATCTATCTATCTATCTATCTATCTATCTATCTATCTATCTATCTATCTATCTATCTATCTATCTATCTATCTATCTATCTATCTATCTATCTATCTATCTATCCAGTTATCTGTCTGTCTCATACGCAAAATCCCTGCAACCTGTTGCTGAAAGAAGGGGCAAGACACGTAGAGAAGTTAGCAGGGAAGAGTGCTAAGCATAAAAGTCCAGATGTAGGTAAACGGTATTAAGGAATCGGTATCTCCGATGCACGTAAAGATTCGGTAAAAATTACCAAAACGGTAATAATCGGTAAAAAATACAGAATCGGAAGGTATCGGTAAATTTAAAAAAATCTGAAACCCCAATACCGATTCGTAAATACCGAATTCAATACCGAATCGGTAAATACCGAATTGGTAATTCTAAAATTCGGAATTTGATGAATCATCCAATCCTGTGCATCCCAATTACCTCTCAAACAGAACGTGGCCACACCCAGGCAGCTGCACTGAACCTGGAGCTGACTGTGACACAGGTAGCTGAGCCGAGGAGCCAGGAGCAAACAGCCTCTCATTTTCACCAAAAAAAAACAACCAACTTTGGAAAATGGCAAACCAGGAGAGAGAGAAGGAGGGAGCAGAAAGAAAAAGGAAGATGACGTTTAGTGAATAGGAGCTGGAGGTCCTCATCGAAGACGTCAGCAAGGACCATGAAAAGCTTTTTGGCAAGCAGTCCCTCCGTGTGCCAGAGTCGCAGAAGAGACAGATCTGGCTTGGGATCCAGAGCAAAATAAATGCCATTGGTGCCACCCAGCACTCCATTGAGGACATTAAGAAAAGGTGGTATGACCGGAGGAAGATAGCGAAGGCAAGGATGGCGGAGAGGCAGAGACAGGCCAGCAAAACTGGTGGAGGGAGGAGCAGAGCACCTGCACCAACAGCACTGGAACTCATGGTAGAGTCCACCCTCCAGCCGGAGATTGTGAGCGGCTTAGGAGACGCTGACAGCTTTGGCAGAGCTGTCAGAAAACAAGGTAAGATGCATGCCCAGCATACTGTGCTTCCCCCTCCCCAACCCCAATCCCCAGAGAGGCATAGGGACTCCTACTCCAGTCCATGTTTTACACATACCCTGCAATGCATCGTGGGAGATGAAGTCTCAGGAAACACATGTTCAGAACAGTCAGTCTAGCAAACCCAAAAGCATGTGACAGCAATTAGCAAGCAGAGGACAGTCAGTGTGATTGGCAGGCATAATGTTTAATGCAATGAAAATGCTGCCAGATAAGTGAGTATATCTACATTCTGTCATTACAGGCGAGACATCTCGCAGTGCACCAGAGGGGAGCAGAGGGAAGGCACCCAAGCCAGAGGGAAGACAACAGGAGGAGGAGCAGTCGCCTGCAGGGCACACTACCACCGCACCACCACCAATAACTTCTCCATCCCCACCATCACCTCAGCTCCAGACAATACCGCCATCACCACCAACTCCATCCCCACTGCCACAATCAACACCACCACCACCACAGTCAGGCAGGAGGCATGCCGTGGCCACCCTCCAGCAGATGAAGGTGTCGGAGGAGGAGGGCACAGAAGGCCAACAGTCACCAGTGGCTGAGGACGGCAACATGGAAAGGTCTGAGACACCTTCAGAGCACGCCCACACATCCTCCAGATGCCGCAGGGTAAAACCAACCAGTCCTCAAATCTCGGAGCAAGGTGACAGTGTGTTTGCTGGGCTGGAAGGCAACATACTGACGGTCCAGCGCCTGCAATGGAGGGTGATGCGGTCAATGCATAGGGAGATATCACACATGAACGCGCAAATGCATGAGTGACGTGGCGTCGGCTGTGAGGCAGCTCTGCAGGGAGAGGCAGAGACTTGATGCATATATTCCAAGGCAGTGAACCGGCTGTCCACTGCTACCTCCCTCATGTGCAGACGGTCAATAGCCATGCAGGAGGAGATGGCACATTGTAGTATGGATGTGGCTAGGGGGATGGTGACAATGACCTCAGCACTGGAACTGCTGCAGACCAAGAAGGTGGCCAGTACGACAGAGGGGGGGACAGTGAGGAGCCTACTAGCTGTATTAGCATTACGCTCTCTCCCACCGAGAGCAGGAGGCCCAGTGAACGCCACAGCACTGCCCAGGGACATACTGGCAGTTCAGACAGTGGGGCCAAGGAACGTGGCAGTGCAGCACGTGGGAGCAGGAAATAGAGCCAACTAGGATTCGGGACTCACGTGATGGGTGATGTAACCCATGTCTGTATGGACACTGGTTTTGATCTTGATGGTATGCTTATTAAACACCATCACACAAATACAGTAACTGGCTATGTCTCCTTACTCACTCAGAAATAGTTGCAAGTTATCTCAGCCCGTCTGTGTCTCCCATCCGGTGATGCTTCCACACCAGCTGTGCTGGGCTCTGGCTGTGGATTGTCTTCGCCCTCGTCCTCAGAGTCAGTTAGTTCCACTGCTGTTCCTTTCTTTGTGGCAAGGTTATGTAGCATTGCACATGCTGCTATTATTTTGCAGCAGATGATGGGGGGTACTGACGTGCACCTCCACTTTTGTGGAGGCAACGGAACCTGCTTTTTAGCAGTCCAAAGGTGCGCTCCACAACGTTGCGTGTGCTCTTATGTGCCACATTGTATCTCCTCTCCCTTGGGGTGGATGGGTTAGTAGGAAAGACTGGAGGGCATATGCGCTGTCACCTAAATGTAAAAGAAAGTGCCATTATTTTGTGTCACCAATTGGTGAATTTAAGGTATCACATTGATTTACCTAGTAGGTATCCTTCTCCGAATTCACCAGCAGCCAGACGTGTATAAATACCACTGTTCCTGAATATGTAGGAGTCGTGGGTACTCCCTGGGAATTTAGCAACAATGTCAGTGATGATGAAGTTTGCATCACATATCACCTGCACGTTGATGGGGTGAGTGGATTTGCTGTTGCTGTAAATGTATTCTGTAGCTGCTGGTGGGCAGATTGGTATGTGGGTCCCATCGATGCAGCCTATTACGTGTGGGAACTGTGCCTTTTGGTAGAAATCCAGCTTTGTCTTCTGCAGCTCCGCCTGTGAGCTGGGGAAGCTTATGTAATGATGCATTATGTCCATCATGGCGTCCAGGAAGGTGTTGAAAAAACGGGATAGGCAGCTCTGTGACACACCACCTGCTGCGGCTATCACACCCTGGTAACTTCCTGATGCCAGGAGGTGCAGACAACAGAGCACCTGTACATGGGTGGGTATTGCATGCGCCCATGGTGTCTGATGCTCAAGATATGGTTCCAGTTCCCGTATCAGGTCAAGGATGGTGTGTGGGTGTAGCCTGTACCTGTCATGGATTTCTGGCTCAGTCATTTGGAACAGTGTGACAAGCAGTCTGTACACACACTCTTCCCGTCTCCAAAACCTCACTCCTGCTGCTCTCAAAACGTAGTCGCCTTGCTATGACGTAGAGGGCTGCCATTGTATTCATACTGTTGCATTTTGGGGCTGTTTTTATGCACTGCACCTGATTACCACCTGCTCTGGATCAGTGGTAACTAACGATTCGTTAATATCGATTTTGGACAAAGTTCCGTATTACCGAATTTTGTACATCGTAATTCTGATTTTTTTTTACCGATTCCTTATTTACCGATTCAGTATTTTTTGTTTCGGTGTTCACCGATCGGTAAATAAGGAATCGGTAACTATTTCCCTTGGATTTACCGATTTGTTATTACCAATGGTATTCTGTAATACATACATCGCACAGGGCTAAATACCAGTCGGTAAAGCCGAATTTTACCGAATTTCGGCTTTACCGTCCGGTATTTAGCCACCTACATCTAGCCCAAAGATGGGTGGAAGGAGCGCCAAATTCACCATAAACTCCTCAGTCCAGTACTGTAGTCCATGATTTTTTTTTATTCAAAATCTTTTTCAAACTCAAAGAATTTCCAACAGAGAAAGTGTCCAATCCAAAGTAAATTTGAAGAAATATTCCATGCAAATCTATGCTTCCTTGTCCGCGAAAAATCACAACTCAAAACAGCCTACGTGTTTCGTCCTTCTAAGACATCATCAGGGCTGTGAAATAATAAAACAACAAAAAATCATAATTCAGTAATGATTATACAAAATC
Source organism: Lissotriton vulgaris (assembly GCF_964263255.1). Taxonomy (NCBI): domain Eukaryota; kingdom Metazoa; phylum Chordata; class Amphibia; order Caudata; family Salamandridae; genus Lissotriton; species Lissotriton vulgaris. Next base: position 1,624,251,728 of record NC_141685.1, on the reverse strand, counting down.
TGATAAACACATATACAAGTTTTAAATACATTGAAACAATCCACAGTGGCAATTAAATTTAATTGCACAAATTGCCACAAGCTCACAATTATCCTGCCTATATTCCATTCTAACATGTACAATAGAAAAACAGAAGAGTTCATTAAAAATTATAAATAAGATCGAATCCACCACCCTCTACATGACATTCCGTATTCCTACACAGAACCTACTTCGTGATTGCATGTAAATAAAAAGTATAAGTATGAGAACATACCTCATCAAAATGTACAGCTCATATCTGCTGCTGACTGAATCCTACTTGAATTCAAAGGATGTCTATTCATCACCGCACTCCCCATATACCGGGATCTTTCTATTCAAACCACCTATCAAAGTAAAATTGAAAAATATGAATAATGTAAAAAATGTGGTCTCAAATAATGATGGGGTGTTATTAGAAGGGTGTGAACCCTTCCCTATCAAAATCTGCAATTCCTTGCTTCAATTGCATGAAGTCCTGTATATCACAGTGGGAATATACCAGTCCTTACCCACCACTCTCATTCTGTGGACCTATGCTGAACCTTAATGCCAAGAATAACATGGATTCAGTAACAGCATGATAAGACTTATGAAAAAGTGAAAAATCTCACCAATCAGAAAAACGTCCTGTTACTAATTATCTTTCAGTACCATAGCGATATCTTCACAAAAAACTCAAAATTCTGCAATATAGAAAATAGCCAACTAAGTGCCTAGTGTCTGATTACAAAAATAATTTCAACCTCAATCCCTATCTCAAAGTCTCACCTTGTCAAGCGTGTTGTATTAAGTCGAAAATCCAGGACTGGCGACTGTAGGTCATGATAAATCCACTATGCACCGCTGCCTTCACCGCAGTCGCATTAAATTCTCCCATCCGCCAATCACGATTCAGCTAATTACTGCCTAATTACTGTCCCAGGTTGTGCCCTTTATGGTCCGCTACGCCCTCAACCTATCAGGCAAATGTAAAAGGCTCCGCTTCCTGCCAAGTTGAATTAGCCAATCACCATGCTTTCAAATTTTCACATCTACAGTCTCCTCTCTGGTCCGCTATCCAACAATGACTGTTTCCTTCCTAACCAGAAATAGTTTGTTAGACCAATCAGCTGGTAGCAAAGTCCGAAAGCCCGTAAGAATTAGATAGAGATTAACCAGCCGCATCATTGTTTATAACTGTGCAAATAGTTGTCCCGCTGCCGTGATTCCTACTCGTGTGCGTTAGACCTATACGAGTTCCGTGAACCCGATGTTATTAAGAAATATCTCCTCCATATATTATCTTCAACAAAGAGGAAAAAAGAGCGTAACCCCCAGATGCATCAAGAACCTAATTTGCTATTCCTTAATAGCGAAAAATAACGATTCACTATTAAGGAATAGCAAAATGCAATGCATGAAGAAATCACAAAAAAAATAGTGATTTCTTAAAATTGCTTAATTGCGACTCGCAAATTGCGACTCGCAATTAAAGAATACCTCCCCATTCATTCCAATGGGCCTAGAGGCCCATAGGAATGAATGGGAAGACATTCTCAATTTGCGAATCGCAATTAGCGAATTGCAAATTGAGAATGCTATTTCAAGGGTACAAGGGTGTCCAAAGGACACCCTGTTGCACCCCTGAAATGTATCTGTGCACATATGTTGCACCCACACATGCCCTTAGGGCATGTGTGTGCGCAACATGAAACTTTGAAAAATGCACTTTAGTGCATTTTTCAAAGTTTTTGCAAATTACCATGAAGTTCAACTTCATGGTAATTTGCGAGCCCTATTAGCGAAATCCCTATTTTTAAACTTTAATGCATTGCATTTAAGGACTCTCAATTTGAGATTCCTCAAATGCAAGGAATCGCAATTTTGCAATTTCCTAATTTGCGATTTTTGCATTTCGGATGATGCATCCCAAATGCAAAAATACCGGTCGCAAAGGGGCAGATTCTCAGAATCTGCCCCTTTGCGAGCGTATTTTAGCTTGATGCATCTGGGCCTAAGTGTGTACCTTGGCAATGTAACAAAATATCATTCTCGCCCGTAATGCGGTCTACATTTAACTCAATATCCTGACGGGCTGAATCTATCATAACACCACAAATATAAACGCCTGTTTAATCGCCACGTAGAAACTATGTTGTTAATCTCCTAAATAATCTAAGCATCATTAGTTAAATTACTCCACTTGGCATTGTAATTCATTCGCCATGAGGAATATTGGACGGAATAGGGATATTAGTGCAGACCTCGACACAGTATTAAAAAATGTTTGAATCAAGAAAATACATGTCGGAAAATAAGACATGCACTCCATCATTATTATACGACGCAAATAGCAAAATATTTCTGTAACCATTAACCATCACGTGGTATGCATATCATCATCTCCTTTGAATATATTAAACCACTATTAAGCATGTAGATAATCTTATAATATGGAGTTTAAGCAAGTATTACAAGTTCACCTTCATGACAGGTGAGAAAACGATTCTACAACTATGAAACACTCTCCAATTCTCAGAAGTCATGGCTAAATTCACCAAATCAAAATCAAATTGGGCCAATGCTAGTGTCACATCCAAAAATTGTGATGTCATTCAGAAGCCTAGCACCTAGTGATCAAGATTATTGAAACCTAACATCAGCTACAGTTAGATATGTATACAATCACCAAACCCTTATTACATAAAAGTCCTTGAATTAAAGAAAATAATGAAGCTCAGTATCACTATTCAATCCTGCCATCACAGTCCTACACCTGCTGATTCATCTGGCCTCCTGCTGCCTGATATTCAGTTCCCAATCTCCTCCTCGTTTTCTAGGGATAATCTTCTGAATACCATGAAACTTGATCTTGTTCAGCATATTATGATTATCTCTAATATGCTGATAGAACAGTGATCTATTATCTCGATTAGTGATAGTTCTTTTGTGTTCCAGTATCTTCAGGTTAAGCATCAGTTTCGTGCTGCCAATGTACACTTTGTTGCATTCACATAAGATAGTGTAAACTACACCTATGCTATTACAGTTGATAAACTCCATAATCATGTATGTGTGTTTCGTGTTATAAGAAAAAACCTTAATCTTATTCAATCTTACAATGCATATATTGCATGATCCACACACATAAAATCCATTTGTTGGTTTCGGAAGCCAGTTTGAATCCCTAATAGCAATAGGTCCAAATAGTTTCTCGTGACCATCTGCTTGATTGTTGGACTTCTCCTGAAGGTTACCTCAGGTTTGTCCTTTATGAGGTGCATCAAACCTGGTACCCCTTTTCACAAATTCCATTTTTTTCCCAAAGCTTTAAAAATGTTATCTTCCTGTGCACTATATGTGGTAACAAATGCTAGTCGTTCCCTCGAATGATCTTTCTGTTTTTGTTCTAGGGTAGACTGTCTTTTAACATTCATTACCCTTCCTCTTGCTTTCAATAAGTCCTGCTGACTGTAACCCCTCTGCTGTAACCTGTTTTGTAGTTGATCTAGTTCAATGTTGAAGACCTCATCCTTGCTACAATTCCTCCTATTTCTTATCATTTCTCCATAAGGGATCCCCCAAATCACTGACACTGGATGAGCACTATCCGCTCGGAGTATCATCGGGATTATGTAAATATCTTTAAGAGAGAAAATACATTTAAACGCACAATTCCTTTTAATGGATCATCCTCAGATTTATGGAAACAACTTAACATTCAAAATCACATTTAGGTGTAATTATGGAAACAATTCAAGGAGCAAAATCACATTTAGGTGGAAAATTACCAATGGTCCAACGTCAGAACTAGTGTGATGAAAACTCACTCAGCACAAACCAAAAGTGCATTAGTAAGATGTCAAATCAGGTATAAGTTGTGCATCAGTATGAAATCACATTTGATTGTCAGCCCACAGAGGTGCAAAACCACCCTGCCTACACCTTCAGCAAAAGTGTGGGAAACCTTTATGAGCACGAAAACACATTTAAGAGAAAAATCACTTTTAGGTGCAAAATAGCACTTGACACAAAGTAAGCACCAAATTCGGTTCACATTCTGAAGCAAAATGACTTTAGGGCCTGATTTAGAGTTTGGTGAATGGGTTACTTTGTCACAAACGTAACGGATATACCATCTGCCTTATTACAAGTATCTATCTATCTATCTATCTATCTATCTATCTATCTATCTATCTATCTATCTATCTATCTATCTATCTATCTATCTATCTATCTATCTATCTATCTGTCTGTCTGTCTGTCTGTCTGTCTGTCTGTCTGTCTGTCTGTCTCATACGCAAAATACCTGCAACCTGTTGCTGAAAGGAGGGACAAGAAACGCAGAGAGGTTAGCAGGGAAGAGTGCTAAGTAAAAGCGGGAGTCCAGGAATAGCTATTACGAAAAGCCTAAGTAAAACTACGGGTATATGGGTCTTTTTGGACAATGTGCAGAGACGTTTTAAGGCATCGGCAAAGTGGACTATGGCCCGGGCCCCAGCCTTTCAGGGGGCCCCCTGATAGAGCCAACTCTGTTTTGAAAAGAATCTTGCCCTGGCGTTTTTGAATAATTCTTAAAAGATTGTTTTAAATACTGTTTTCCTTTATTTTATTTTTGATGTGGGTGATGTGTGAGAGTCTATTACTGACATTTTACAGAGAAATGTGTTCATGTGTCATGCAACAGCCATAAAAAAGTTTCTTTAAGATAAAAAAGGACCTCATATATAAGAAATGGAAGGGTGTCACATGGATTATTTGAAGTAAAATTAGTGAGCTGCTGCTGTTACAATATTAAAAACATACCTCACTATCCCTGAATATTAGACGTTTGCACAATTAGAATTTGGACGAGTGTGCCTGTGCACTGTCAGTGACTTGGCCAAAGAGCGCATGACTCAGCTGAAATTGGAACATAAATTCATAGCTGTTCCGAACAAAGGCCTTCAAAATATGTTTGGGCCAGGAACCCTAAAATGCTTAGGATGCCCCAGGCAATGTGGGCAATCAGCCAAGATTCAGGTGATGAAAAGCTCTTGAAGTCAAAATAAATGAATTACAGAACTCAAACTTAAAAAAGCATTCAATGTAGCATAAATCCGGGGACTAGCAATTTTGTAAAACCATTTTGAGTAATTTCTAACGAACAATGCGACGAATTTGTACATTCTGGAAACGCTAAAGGAAAAACTAATATCATTCAAAATATGGATGTAGTCAAACAGAAACTATCACGTTGCAATTTAAACTAAAAAGTGCATGAATCTAAAACAAAACAATTTGAACAGTCTAGCACGGCATTAGTTCTATGCTTCAATGTGCTTCTTAATACATAGAGGCTGAATAGGGTATGCTATATATTTGTATAGCGTGTTTTGCCCTTCTTAGGTCAACTCAAAGCACTCTGGTAGAATAGGAGAGATGAAGTATAGAAACTAGGAAATAAAAAATGAAGGATCCGTTATGAGGGAATTAGAACGAGCGTTGTGTATAAAATTGTCTTTCCAGAGTGATAGAATCTCATCGAACAGCAGCAGTGCACTGTGGGCAGCCAGCTTTAGCCGAATGCCCGGCTTGTAGGGAGGAATTCAACCATAGAGCTAAGAGGAGGGAGGGGGCGGGAGATAAAGGCGAGGGACAGGTAGGCGCATCAGTAGAGTTAATGAAGGTTTTGTTCGGGAGTTACACATTATTTACAGCTTGGGGATTCTTGGACAGGCTAGTGGGAGACCCTGGAAGGAAGGAGCCTGCCAAAGCCTCACCACAAAAACTTTCACGTCCAAAAATGTATATATTTACCTATCGGCATACATTAGAGGGCGCGTGTGAAAGCAGACTGGATGAGGCTTTGTTACCGTGGGGCGCATGAAACCTATGAAGAAAGAGGTCTCGGGGCTCCTAGAGGTCTTTGCTTCAGACATCACCTGCCCATGTATGGCCCGGACTGGGCTCAAGGCCGCCTCCTCCTAAATTGCCAATCTGTTCCGGTGGGGCCTCTGAACTTCTACCTGACTGATCCTGCTTAGTAACTTTTCATGTTCGGGGTTTTATTAGCCTCATGGCGAATTGGAAGAATGTCTAGAGGGGAGGTTACATATGAAGTGATAATACTGCTAGGCTGTCTGTCATGCGCCAGGCGTGCATGTGCTTCTCTGCTGTTGGCCCAAACCCAAGCCTACCACACTTTTAAAGGGTCCAGATTGTCGGTAAATCTCACTATTTGCAAAGATGCTTTTGTACTCTGGAGTTGAGCCTTCTACCTTGTCTAGCACATGGAATTTATGTTGCTAAATGTCTTCTTGTGCTTTGCAGGGCGACGGCGGAGGCCCACTCATGTGCCTAGATTCGGAAACTCGCCTCTTTTTTGTGATTGGAGTCACCAGCTGGGGAAAAGGTTGCACTAAGCCATGGAAACCGGGAGTCTACAGCTCTACTAAGGACTTTAAAGACTGGATTGTAAATATTATCTCGAGGGAAAACAGCACCGCACCCCGAACCACAGAACCCCCCCTCCCAGAACCCCCCCTCCCAGAACCCTCCATCCCAGATGTGCTTTCAGACACCATGTCTCCAGCCAAGCGCCTTGCACCACCCCCCATCCCAGAACCCTCCATCCCATATGTGGATGCAGACACCTTGTCTCCAGCCAAGCGCCTTGCCCCAGAGCCAAAGCCGTATCCTATCAAGAACACGCAAAAGGGAATTCTGCTAATCCCTGGCCTTACCAGACAAACAGTCCCGGAAGTAGGCACTACCGCCTCCCAAGTCATTGAAATGCCCCTAACCCCCGCCCACAAGCATCCCAAGCCTGTCCCAATTTATTCTCTGAACTCTTCTAATTCTTCACTAGAGGGCACGGCTGCCACAAATATCTCGCCTGGCGGGAACGAGAGCAAATACGATTTCCTGATGCCTGCTACAGACAACGCAACTCACCTTCCTATTAACAAGAGCCTTCGAAAAACTATGCAACCTGAAACTACTGAAACCAATGGCATATTGTTTTATACCCCGGAATCCCCCCCAAAGCCTAAGTCGACTAGCAAAACGCCTCCTACTTCCTCTACCACGGAAGACTCACATAAGGATCACCCCCCAGTAAAAGAGGAATTCTCCTCTACATACTATGCTATTGTGGAAGTTACTAAATCAAACCTGCCTTCCCAGGCAATGCAGCTGGTTTTTCTTGCTAATAATCCACCCACAACCATAATTTCTACCGATGAGGATGTTACACTGATCACTTCTCATAAGCAAACCGCTGTTACAGGCTTCAGTTTAATACAGTTGTTAAAGTTGACCAAGCCTACCAAGTCCATTAATCTGGGGTTCACAGTGAACTATCCCCCAGTACAAACCACTCACATACCCTCTGTGTTACTGCAGCTATTCAAAACAACAAAACCTTCCAGGATAACACAGCATATTTTTCCCTTTCAGCCTCCCTCTCCTGCTAGACAAAATGCACCAATACAAATCTCTCCAGCCCTAAAGCTGAACTACATCATCAGTGTACCACCTCGCCCACAGAAGCCCAGTGGAGTTGGGCCTTTACTATTCATGAGCGAGCAGACCATGCTGCCCCCTTTTCTGCCTCAAACCCAGGACAGCATCTACCCACCAGAGCTGTCCTTTACATCAATACCACCTACCAGATTTCCTCCAACAGCACAGCAGGGCTTTCTGAATGAGCCCACAAGTTCATTAAACATGGGGCTTGTTTTTAGGCCATACCAACCTTTACAACACAGTCCACTGGGTCTCAATCTACTGCCACCTACTTTGAACATTCCTTCTCCAGGTTCAATGTTGTTTGACCAACAGGTTATTTTCCCCCCGACCAGCCCTGACTTCATACCGGCCAAGCGTTTAGGAATGTCTTTTAAACGTCGATACCTCCTCATATGATGAATCCAGAGCCGCCTGCGTCCACCCTAAGCCCTCAATCTCAAAACTTTGCAAAGATGATAGGCTACTCTTGGTATGTCTCTGGAGTACATCTGTGCAGACAAAGTAGCTATGAGAACAATAACTACATCAGGGCTGTCCTGCAGTTTTTTATACTATACGATGTCCCTTTGGGTGTAATGTGCTGATGGTGTTGGCACTGATGAAAGGATTGCTCATCTGTATTATGCTTCTTTTTACATTTTTACTTTCGATGATTTCATTAAAAAAAACTATTAAATGGAAAAATAGGCTCGCCAATAAATTGAATCAGGAAAACGTGCCCTGCCTATATATGACCCGAACCTCGATTAATCAGAAACAAATATGTTATTAGTGGCATGCAAGAGACAGACCTGAACCACATTTTAGCCTGGAGTTGGCAAATTGAATTCTGTTTAAGGTACCTCGGTGGGTTGAGTCACGAGCTGTAGTGGCTCAGTAAGATAACTCAGAAGGTTGAGTGACTACTGCAGAGATGTGTATTCACTTCCAATGGAAAGAGACGTTATAATTTCATCTGAAAGTACCCATCAAATGTGCTGTGAACATTTTACTTAAAGCATAGTTCTGATTTCCGGAAGGTGTGCAAATATATTAATTGGATGCCTTGAAAAAGCAACATGTATCACGAAACAGGTGTTGACATGTAAAGGCTAATGGATTGGTTCCAGATTTTACTTTAATATAAGATGTAATATAATAATTGCATAATACAAATAATGTCGAACAGTTGGTTGTGGATATAATCAGTATTCAATAGAGGAAGTTGGAGTCTAGAGCTGAATATTGAGCAACAATAAAACAAATAATAAAAAGTAGACACTGTGCATAAAGAGTCATTTTGTTCAGGACACATATGAGTTTATCTTGAATTACAGTAATTAATACATACTATTAGAGGCGCTCCTAAATTCATTTCTGTAATCGACACAGTAGGTTACAAGTTGTAATCCCATTATGATGTTCAGTTGGAAACTCACTGCTTGCAGAGGTCTGTGTGTAACCTGCAGGCCACAGGTTCAGATCTAGGGGCATTCATTCTCAAGTTAAAAGTGAGCACTTCCAACAAAGAGTTCATCCAGTTACTGTCTGATGACATGCAGATTTTTGCAGCCGGTTTTCATCCAACTAAGTTAACTACAGGATTCTTTTTTGCAGGTTTGTGCATATAAGCTGAAAATAAAGTTTGACATTTCTTCAATTTAACTTAACAGACTGTCAAACGTCTTGTACCTTCCCGGTAAAGCTGTGCATTGATTCCGTGCGCACCCTCAGGATATATTGGTATGTTGTCCTGCTAGCTCACAGTGCACCATGTGCACCCCTAAACCTAATCAGTTAACAGATGGGTTATGCTACCTCAGAACATGATAAACCTGATCCCCTGAGAAAATCATGGTAACAGATCTAGAACCCTTTCACTCAGTCACTTATGCATCACCAAAGAAGTACACAAGAAACACTCAGCAAGGCATTTCAATATTCATTGCAACATTGTAATTCTTGCATAAAATACATGCACTGCGATAATCAATAGAAGGACACAGAATAGCGTAATTAGCCTTTTGCGAACAGTGATAAAGATAAACAGTTCCACCATTGTGCTAGAGCTGTGTATATACATGGGCATATAAGTACTGTGGAATAGTGTTCTCCTACCCAGCCCTGTCTACCTAGTTTTGCCTAAGGTGGATGATCTGCCAAACCCCTGTCAGGGAATCTATTTCCCCTTTACCTGTGGGTAAGTGTCAGCATGCTGCCCGACTTTGTGTAGAGTTCGACAGCATCTGTCCTATGAGGTAACAGGAATTTTCTGATCTGGAATTCCAGCATGGACCGACCTCGCAGTGTCAGTGGAGTGCTCCTCTAACCTAAACAAGGAAGTGATACTATATAAATTATAAACTGCACATATGTGGCCATGTCAGAGTCTCAGATAGGCTGCAATCTTTTATCCTAGTGTGATATTGTTGTCGCCTAGGGGACACCAACTAACAGTAACATTTGCATAAAGGAATTTTGTCCATGAACTGAATGTTTCAGGTGTCGTGATAGTGTGCCTACGAAGTGGAAATGTAAGCAATGCAGTTTCAAAGAATATTATCCTGCACAAACACCAAGCAAATGTATGTCAAAAGTCCCAGTGTAAGAAAGACGGCAATTTAAGAAAGATGGACAAGTAGAATGGTGGTGTTTCTTCCTAGACCTTTCCTAACCATGTGACAAGATACCATGAAAGTAACAGTGTTTATTCTAAATAACACGAGGCAAAAACTGATGTGACGTTTTAACCTATTGTTTACTGTAACTTTGAGGCTTTTAACAATAACCACATATCTTTCTCTAAAACCCACAAAGGAATTTGTTAAGTTTGGCAACTCCGAATCCCATTCAAGTGTGGGAGATTGTAAGACCAGAGTAGATTGGCCTTATTTCAAATTCTCTTAGTGGGCTCCCCTACCTCCTCAACTATATAAAACGACACGGGCTCATATCATTATGTGCAGACGTAGATAGGACCCCCTGCATGTTTGTTTTTCTCAAAATTGCACTATCTACAATGCGTACATTATTTCAGGAAAGTTAATGCATGAGCTGTAGACCGCTAACCTCGAAGCTCACAGAGGCAATGTGTTTCCGAGATGTGTTCTCTGTAGCCAATATATAGATTTTCCTAGTTGATGGCTGGGCTGTAGGCAGCACAATTTCTGCTAAAGCAAATTCAGAAACATCATCTGTATCTTTGCTTTAGCAGCACTAAACGGCATCCTGATGTGGCACCCTACAGAACCTGAAGCCAGAAACATGAAGATAACAAGGGGGCACTCTTGAGGCTGAAAGGTATTTTGAACAAGCAATGGCAAGCCAATAGGTTGCACGTTTTAGCTCTGGCAGTTTTTTCCTGATGCAGAAAATGGTTATAGTCAATGCTTTGCATTATTGGTGGTAAAAAAAGCCAGATCGCCGTGATGTATAGTGTTTGCATGCATTAACAGTTATGTGCATATAGGCGCCACAATGCTATGGCTGCCCCTATGTGAAGATGTGTGCGTGCATGTTTGTCATAGCGAATGCACACACATACATAGTGACACGGTGGCCATTTTGTTTTTGTTTTTTATTCGGGCCATTCCAAGACAGCAGATGGCAATCATGGAATGGTAATTAATACAAAAAATGAAAGAGCAAAGCACATTTGGGGAAAGAAGCGGAGTGTGAAAGTGGAAAAAATACAAATAGAACTCAAATGACCGAACGAACAACAGTCAAGCTGGGGCTGAGTGGGGTGAAATGTCTAACCCAATGATAAGCAATGATAAACAGGGAGGGAGTAGAGGTGCAAGGAGTCCCTGCACGGATAGGGGTTACAACAAAAGCCAAGAGGAACTGTAGGAATTGGGAACCAATGGACGACCTGGTTGTTGCAAAATCATCCTCGTGCCCTGAGCACCCACATATGTTGCTGACTGGTACTGGTGGTAAATGACTCTGACTTTCCCTGGGCTCTGCTTAACCAGGTCCAGGGCCAGTGCCATGCTAAAAACACACTTAGAATACAGTGAAAACACCTACATACACTAGGGTACACTAGGAGGTTTGGCAAGATCTAAACTTCCTTTATGTCCCTAGAATACTAGGCATGGCAGCATAGAGGGCAGCAGCCCTTTATGCACTTACATGTGTGCACTGCGGAGGGCTGAAGTCAGTTTAAAAGCAGCCCTGTGTTGCAGAACTGCTTTTAACATGTAAAGTATGCCCAGACTCGACTTTGGTGTTTGGTGCACTTAAAAATGAATAAACTATACTGTGTCCAACACTACCAGGATACACATTATATTCGTACCCCCATAAACACAGTTCCCGTATCAAGATGCTCTTTATTAAGAGATCACTGCTAGAAAATACTCGGGTGGAGGTCTGCCCTAAAATTACATCTGACCACAATCCAGTTATGCTGACTCTGCAGAAACAATTTGGAGTTAGAAAAGCGCCCCAGGCTTTTTCATCTCCCAGACACTTATTTAGCAATCCTGAATACCAGGTATATATTAGAGGAACTAAAGGTGTACCTGAATAACAATCTTGTCACAGCTAATATTGCAAATGTATGGGACTAAATGAAAGCATTTCTTAGGGGGAGACTCTGCAGTTTATTTTAGCACAAAATCGGCAGGCAGCAGAAGTGGCAGAACAGGACCGGCGTAAATACTTAAACTTAGAGTGCTAACACACTGGGGCAATCGCAGTCAGGGATATAGGGGCTCATTCAATAAATCTTCGGCTGTTAAAAGCTCAATCTAAAATCAATAGAGGGCTATTGGATAAAACCGCTACTAATTATCATAGGCATAAAACCCTGCAATATGAATATGGAGAGAGAGTGGGGCAGGTGCTGGCTGTTCTGATCGCTGACCAAAAGGCCAGGTCTAACATTAAAAGCATTAAAGCGGAGGACGGCCTGTCTTTCACTCAACCATATGATAAAGTGGAGCAGTTTAGATTGTTTTATGTGAATTTATATTCTGCTGCCTCTCCATTTAGTCAGCATACCTGTCATGAGTATCTGCATGAGAGTCGTCTGCCTCGACTTGACTCTTTGGATGCCGATGAATTACAGAAAGATATAGAGCTAATTGAAGTTGAAGATCCTATTAAGTCCCTACCTTCTGGAAAAGCTGCTGATGAGGATGCTATCTTGCTTTAATTTAATTTTTATAATGCTTTTATTGATTTAATGGCACCAGTATATATGGAATTGAGTACTCATATTACTAATGGGGATGACGCTCCCCCCTCATGGAGTGTAACCAATATTGTGATATTTCCTAAAAAGGGGAAGCCGATTGACGATAGAAGCTCTTTGCGTCCTATATCTTTAATCACTGCAGATGCCAAAATCTACTCTAAGATTCTGGCTTCTCGTTCACTCCTCTCATCCGTAAACTAGTATCAGAGCAACAGCATGGCTTTGTTCCTGGCAGAGACACAACGGCCCATATTACTACTGCGATAGCTGCCTTTGACGTCGCTTGAAAACGTAACAAACAGATTGACTTGGTTATGCTCGACGGAGAAAAGACGTTTGATAGAGTGGCCTGGGAGGCCTTATGGCTTACCATGACGAAATTTTGTCTGTGCCCCTGGTTAATCTCTTCTGTACAGAGCTGTATAAGAAGTTGGTCGCTAGAATTAAATTGAATGGCATGACATCTGCCATTTTTGATGTTCAACGGGGGACACGGCAGGGATGCCCTTTGTCCCCTCTGCTGTTTGCCCTCTATATTGAGCCATTTATAAGGCATTTGTTGCTCAATGGAGGGATTTCCCCTGTATGTCTTAATAATATGGACCTTAAGGTTACTGGATATGCTGATGATATCGCTGTCTTTTCTGCCAACACTGGAGAAGCTATCACACACATCACGCAAGAGGCTGAGTTATTCGTCTCCTTTTTGGGCTACAAGCTGAATCTAGCCAAAACTCAGACAATTGTCAACTTTCAATCGGAAGCCTTGCCTTTAGCATAAGGGGTCACACAAACAGCAACTTATCTCTGGTTATGTCTTAGTAGCCAGTTTGATGATATTGTAACTTTGAACTATAAACCCCTTCTCAAGACAATATCGGCCAAACTGCGCAGTTGGCATTGGCGCCCAAAAGTTGTCAGAACTCCTCTAAATACATAATATTGCAATATTTGACTACTGGGGCCAAAAGCTCTAGGCACCCCACTAAACCCGGATTATTGCTTTATTTTACAACTAAACAAGACAATCAGAAGTGCAGTTATCCAGCAGGCAGTAGGGCTGTGATTTGAGTGGTGCAGCAGGTGTAGTAGCACCAGGACCAGGCACCCCAGAAAACAGATAATATTGCTATATTTTACTTCTAAACAGTCAGTTACAAGTGCAGTTACCTTGCAGACAATAGGTTCATGATTCGAATGGTGCAGCAGGTGCGCTGACACCGGGCCCAAAAAGTTGGCAGACTCCTCTAAACACCTAACATTGCTATATTCTACTATTAAACAGACAGACACAATTGCAGTTATCTTGCATTTAGGAGGGGTTTGATTTGAATGGTGCATCAAGTGCAGTGGCATCAAGCCCAAAAGCTTTAGAGATGTCACTAAACCCAGAATATTGCTAAATGTTACTACTAAACAGGCAGTCACAATAGCAGTGATCTGGCAGGCACTAGGGCCATTATTTCAATGGTTCTGCAGGTGCAGTTGCACCCAGGCCAAAAGTTGTCAGACCTCCTATAAACACCAAATATTGCTATATTCAACTACTAAAAAAGCAGTCACAAGTGCAGTTACCTTACAGACAATAGGGTCATGATTTGAAAGGTGGAGCAGATGTCGTGGCACAGAGGCCAAAAGTTGTCATAAGTCCTCTAGGCACCAAATATTGCTGTATTTTACTAGTAAACAGGAAGTCACAAATGCAGGTACTATGGGCTGGATTTGAATGGTGCCGCTGGTGATACCGGGCCCAAAAACTTTGAGAACTCCTCTAAACACATAATATTGCTATTACATCAATGAATTCAATTAATTCCCTCTCATTTAAATTTTTAAAATTTTGCTATTGCTTATCCGCAACTATACCACTAGTAACTGCACAATATATTGCCTTTTTTGTACATAAACAACTCATAACACTTTAACAGACTTTGTGTAACTGACAATGTACAACCACTCATCAAGCTACAACTTACAACAAAAAAGCTGCTTATTATTAATTACATATGTGAAACCTAATGCATTTACCAATGCTTGTTGACATATTGTACCAGCATTAATATGTACAGGAATGATTTTTCTGAATCAGGGAGTAATTGCAATTACCGACTACAGTGTCTACTGAAAATAAAGAAGGTGATGCTGGCAGCATTTAGTATAAAATTCCTGTATTTATAATCTACCATTTCCAAAGTCAGTACATTTTTGCAAAGAGTCTCATAACCAGTGGCAGCTTGCATAGGTAAGTGTGGTGGATGTTGAGGCAGGGCGGGACAGGGTGGGGGATGGTGGAATGTTAACATATGACAGGATAGTGAAATGTAACGTTAACACCAGGATGCTGTCATTTACATTTTCCTATCGGTCCTGGGAGACCGCAACTCTCACCTCTGGTTCCCTGCTGCTCCCGCTGCCTCACCACCACCAGCGCAGGACGAAGGACTCCAAGTCCCGGCAACCCTTCTGTGGCGCCTGTCATCCACGCCATCAGCAAGCTCCAAGAGGCGCTTGATAAGGGGAGTGGGGCTTGAGCTCCTTGGGCACCGCTAACACCAGGACGCTGTCATTTACATTTTCCTATCGGTCCGGGGAGACCGCTGTGCTCACCCCCGGTTCCCTGCTGCTCCCGCTGCCTCGCCACCACCAGCGCAGGACTAAGGACTCTAAGTCCAAGCATCCCTTCTGTGGCGCCAGTCATCCACGCCATCAGCATGCGCTAGGACCACCCTGACTGGGGAGCTTATATTGACATGCATGAGCTATGTCTCTTTCAAGAGACATGGTCTGCTGTTCATTTATATAGGGTAGGATATGCAGCTTATTCAATCCAAGCCCTGCAGGGCCTTAGGGGCGACCCTTAGGGCGTCTATGTATCTGGGTTGCTTACAATCTGTGGTGTTCAATTAAAGTCCTTGATACTGGATCATTGGATTTACTTTGTATTCTCCTCTCATTTAAGGACCAAGCTAATTTGGCTATCATAAATGTATATTCCCGCCCAGTGAAACCGGGGCAAACCTTACAGACCCTAGACTCTTCGTCTTCTTTTCTACTTACTCTACCTGACTCTGCTCACTTAGTTGTTGGGGGAACTTTAATTGCCATTTCGAACCTCTTAATGGTATAAGTTCCAATATCACAATCGAAGAAGACTCTGTTTGGTCAATTTCTGATTGTAATACCCAACTAGGGGGTGGCCCCCCTTTGTTCTTCAGCTGACCTCACTCACACTTACTTATTCACTTAGGGCCTGTAATGGTCGATTCCCTTCAGATAGCCAGGGAAACCCAACTTTCAACAAAATAGGACAGACCTCCATAATTGATTATATTTTGGTTGATGTTGAGAAGGGTCTGAAATCAGGGATTTCACTGTCCAATCAAATGTGAAAGCGATCATGGTGCGAAGAATATTGCAATCTTTAAAAAAGGCTCCCCATTAGATTATCGGCCTATTAGTCTTATTGATGTCACTCAAAAGATATTTGCTCGTGTTCTTTTGGGGTGACTGCAATCATGGACGAATGAGTCAAATGTCCTAACCCCTTTACAAGCAGGATTTAGGTCCAAAATTTCGACCATAGACCAAATCTTTAGATTTCAATTAATTTACTGGAAAACAGTAACCTTGGAAGCGGGTAGTCTTTATCTGACTTTTGTGGACCTTAAGTCCGTCTTTGATATGGTCCATCGTGAACAGCTATGGGAACTCCTACACGACCTGGAGATGCCTGTTTACCTTTGCTAGCTACTAGAGCACCTTAATGAAGGCACTAATGCAAGAGTAAGATTTGGCAAAAATGGAGAATTGACTGTCCCTTTTCCTGTGGAGAAAGGGGTGAGGCAGGGATGTGTGTTAGCGCCAACCCTCTTTTCTCTCTTCCTGAAGGGCTTAATTGATATGCTTTTAGCTGTGAAGAACATAGACTCACCAAGGCTAGCAAATAGGAAAATACCAGCTTTAATGTTGGCTGACAACACGCTGCTTTTGTCTAAATCATCTATGGGGATGCAGCGTGTTTTGGATGAGTTTAGCGCATTCTGTAGGAAAAAGAATTTGGTGACAAATGTTTAAAAAAAACAAATATATGGTTTTCCATGCCAAAACTACCAACTGCCCACATCCCCAAATGGATGGTAGGCCCCTAGAGAGAGTGCCCATCTTCGATTATTTGGGCATCACATTGAATGATAAAATGGACTGGAGGGCACAAATAATGAAGGCTAAATTGAAGTTAACGCAGTCAATGGGAGGTATCTTTAAAGTCCATAAAAACTGTTCCCAAAAAGTGATTGGTCCCCCGGCTGATATCTACGAAATCCAAGCAAGGGGAGCATCCCTTTATGGTGCCGAACTTTCAGGCCACTACCCATCCCACTCCCTATTGATGACGGAGAACACATTTATTAGGCAACTGTTGGGTCTCCCAAAAAGTACGCCCTTAACTCCGCTTAGGATGGATTTGGGTATTGCTCCATTTCAGATTTATTTGCTCTCCACCTCTCCTTTTCTGGCGCCGCATCTGGAGTACGCCAGAGTTAATTAATTATATGGAGGAATTGAGGGATGTTATGTGTAAACTGGGGGCTATTAACCTACCATGGCTGTCCTATGTTAGGAGTGTCTGTTTTTCATTGGGGTGTGGTAACTTGTGGCTAAATCTGAAGGAGACCTGTTCCAGTACTTCCACAAAAATCCTAGTTCTAGCCCTGAAGGAATTTAAACTTGCCCAATTAATTCGAAGTAAGATCTCATGCTCCTTGACATCAAGGTTTTTGGATGTCAAGCAGCAGTATAAACTGGAAATGACCTTGGACAATATTCAACCATTCATGGCAAAAAAATTGTTCTTACAATTTAGGCATGGCACACTCCCGTTACGTACATTTACAAACAAATGGAAGGGTGCAACCAAACTAGAGTGTCCGCTTCGAAAGAAGCAGAACTCCATGTAATGCTTTTCTGTCCTGCATACCACAGGTCTAGATTGAAGTGGGTTCTCCAATTATGTAGAAACCTAGGGCTCAGAAACCATATCGAGGTTTTCAGGCTACTTAAATGCGAAACATTACCATTATTTGCAGTCCCTACCTTGAAATTCCTCTTTGCAATGTGGTGCACACGTAGAGGAATTCTAAAGGGGAAAGAGATGGGCAACAGTTGATCCTGACCTCTACATGATATTTCTACTGCCCTTTGCTTCTATATAGTATCGTCCAGAGAATGTGATGTTATTAATTGTGTTTACTTTGTTTATGTAGGAATGTAACTTTTAATGTTTTTCTTTTTAACTTATTTTTTTAATAAGAAGTCTAATCAACTCTGAAATCGTATAGATATTGCTTTTTAATAGTTTCACAACTTTTAAGTCAGAGACCTGGGTTTTACTGACAACTTGCATGCCATTATCTCGGGGGTTGGGTAGTCATCTAATGACCGTTAAAGTTTCGGTAAAGATGTAACCTTTCTCTGTCTATCAAGGAATGGCTGTTTTTAATATTTAGCCCTAATCTCCCTCTTCAGTATAGCATTCTATTTTATTTTATTGATTGTAAAATGTATTGTGCTTTTATGGCTGTACAGCCGAAATAAAGTATTTTTGACTGACTGACTGAAATGTAAATAAATAAAACCGCTTACTTTTTACTATCCAGTTGTATGTCGGCTTCTACCCCCCACCCCTGCCTCACCGCCCCATTACACTTACATGTGTGAGCTGCGACAGCGCTGTTTCCTACTATTATTCTTCTTCCCTTCACCACCCTCCCCATCTTATTGCCATCTCCCCAGTTAATTTAATTGTTTTCCGTCTCTCTTCATATGCTATACCGTCTGGAATGCTTCCATTTATCTCTTCGTGCTCCCTTTACTGGCCAGCCAGTCCTCTCTATCTTTTTTTGCCATTTCTCTCATTTGCTTCAAAGATTCCAGTTGTTGTATGTCAGCTGTAACTCTTTAGTTGTCCTGCTCACCTCATTTCCCCCCCAAAAAAGATATTAAAAATGCATGAATATAGGGGGTTTTAGTTATTCATCTTTTCCATTGGGTTGCTCAGATGTTACTCGGGTGATGCTATCTCTCACCAGAGCACATACTATAGAACAATGAGTCATCCTACTTCAATAAGGTGATACTACACTTTGAGTAACTGCAATTTCGTAGTACACATGTATACATCTACTTAAAAAAAATATTGATAGTACCTCATGTATTAAAAGGTCTCATCACTTCTTCAATATTGACTCATCATCAATGTTGGACAGGCCACATCAAGGGCCGCTCCCCCCTCGGCCCGACCAGGCCCGAGCCCGGACACACAAGGGCCACACACCCCCACTGCTCGTCTTCCGTCCCCTCCGGGACCCCGGCCCCTGAACATATCGACCTCGTGGGCCCGACCCACTGCTGGCCCGCGCACCCAGCCTGGGCGCCATCTTGGACACTCCACCACGAGGCCGCCTGGCCCCCGGCCGACCTCAACCCTGGGCCTAGCCAGGCCTCAGACATCCCGGCACCACCATCCACCCAGGAGGTGAGCGGGCTACTTGGCAAGTCAATAGGAGAAAGAGGCGTCGATGGCTCTCCCCCGCCAAGTGCCGCTCGCCCATCGCCTCCCCGGGCGCTGGCTCCACCCCCCTGCTGGGTGTCTGGACTCCCTCATCCCGGACCTCCCGACCTCCAAGTGCGAGGGTCCGGACATCAAAGGGCACCAGCCCTATAACTGGGGCAGCTCCAGAGCAGGAAGGCAGTTGTATCCTGGAGTCGAGAGACGCAGAGAAGAACTCATCCTTGACGGACTACTGGCGCTGCCGTAGTTCTGCCTTGCGCATCATCGTCCTGCCTGCTGGCGCTGCCGCAACCTTCGTAACCTTCGTAAACCTTCATCGTCGTCGGGACCTGCTGGCGTGGCCGCGGACCGTTTGTAACCACCATCTTCATCGGGACCTGCTGGCTCCGCCGCGGACCGTCGCTTCCTTCGTCCATCTCGGGACCTGCTGGCTCCGCCGCGGCCCGATCATCTAGAACGCCGAGCTCGAGGATTGAGAGCTATTCCTATCTTTTGGTAACAAGACTGTCCCGCTACCCTTTTCCCAAACCAGAGACTAGAATCGAGGGGACCCCTGAGTCCAGACCTCCTTGTACCATCCATCGTACTTAAAGATTTGCCTATAAAGTATCGTTGAACTTTACCCTTGTGTGGTGTCCGTCTGTGGGGGGGAAGTTACTTGTCTGTACGATCGTCCGAGACGGCTCTCCCCGGAGACCTCTCCCCTTATCCTCGGCCGACCCTCCCGGTCCGTCTAACATTGGTGGCCAGCGGCGCGATCCGAATCACCGCATTATCGTACAGAGAGTAGCTCACCCCACGACGAAATCACGATGTCAAACAAAGAAAGCGGATCCACCGAGAAATTTCAGATGGAGAAATTGGACGAGTACAGCCATCGTGAATTAAAACAATTCTGCATCGAACTAGGTATCGCTACCACCGGTCTAAGTACCAAGGACGATTTCAAGCATGCCCTAGAGTCTTGGGCAGAAACCGGGGCTGCCGGAACCCCCGATCAAACCATCGCCGCAATAGAAAAAAACACCACAGCCCCTGAGGAGCGAAGAACGGGTCTCTCGCAAGACGAGATCCAGGAACGAGAAAAAACCCGACTACACGAGCTGGAAATGGCCCGCCTCAAAATGGATGTTGAACTTAAGTTGGCCGAACAAAAAATAAACTTAGAGCACCTGCGTCTCCGAGAAGAAAGAGAGGAAAAACAGAGACAAAGGGAGCTCGAGGAGAAGAAATTGGCATATGAACACGAGCGAAAATTAGCTGAAATCGACCTACGCAAGCAGAATAAAGAAGTAGGGGTGCCCGAGCAATCCCACACCCCAGGGGCAACAGAGAAAAAGGTACACATCCCCAAGGATGTCGTTCGAGAATACTTCCGAGAGGACGACATCCAGCAATGGTTTAAGGCCTACGAAATCGCTATGACCGCCCACCGGATCGATAGAAGCGACTGGGGAGCCGGTCTATGGGGGAGATTCCTCAATGAGGGCCGTGACGCCCTGCTACAGCTCCCGGACCACCAGATGACCTCCTATGACCATATGAAAGCTGCACTCCTCACCCGTTATGGCCTCACACCCGAGATGTACCGTCAGAGGTTCCGAGACTGCACCCGCATCCCGGGTACAACTTGGGTGGACTATGTAAACTATTTTAGCCGAGCCTTCGAGGGCTGGATCAAAGGAAGCAAGGTCACAACTTACGAACAACTCTTCAATCTCATGGTATGGGAGCATCTATCAAACAATTGCTTCATTGAGCTCCGCCAGCACCTCCTCGACAGCAAATTGACCGATCCCCGGCAGCTCGCAGCCGAAGCTGACCGGTGGGAAATCACCAGAGTGGGCCGAAATGGGTCCTATGAACAGAGCCGAAACAACAACGGTCAGCACCGTCCCCGAGGAGGAGGAGGAGGCCAAGGACGCGGAAGAGACAACCCTCCGGTCACCCCCGCTACCAGCACCACCCCCCCGGCCAACCGGGGCAGCACCCCGGCGCGACCGGGATATCGAGCCAATGTTACGTGCCATCGATGCCAACGAGTCGGCCACTATGCAAACGACCCAAACTGCCCCCAGTATCAGAGCCCAAGACCCCGCCAAGTAGCCGCTGCTGCTCTGGGGGAGGAACAGATCTCAGAGGAACAAGAAGAATATGAGCAAGAGCATCAAGAATGGGAGCCAGCCGCCATGGCTCTAGCATGCTTAGGGGGGAAAGACATGGTCCCGCGGGTCCCCCTACCCGCTAACACCCAGAAGTACAGCCAATGGGTGAGCATCAATGGACGCCGGGCCGAAGCCCTCCGTGACACCGGGGCCAGTGTAACAGCCGTCCGCTGTCACCTGGTGACCCCAGAACAGTTCCTACCAAACATTCTCCGCCCTGTCCGTTCAGCCGATAACTCGGAGAGTCTGTGTCGGATGGCCTGCGTCCCTTTCGAATGGGGAGGGGTCTCCGGCATGTTGAAAGTAACGGTCCGAGACGATGCCCCCGTAGACTGTCTCCTGGGGAATGACCTTGAAAGCTCTCCGTGGGCAGCCGTAGAACGACGAGAACACCTGGGGATGTTAGGCATCCCGGACTGGGCATGCGTCACCACCCGGTCCATGGCCGCCCGTGCCAAACCCCAACCCGAGGAACCCGAATGGCCGGCGCCTCCGCCTCCGGTCGCCCCAGCCGAAACCACCGACCGTGACGTCCCCCCAGAACCAGCTCAACCTCCAGACCTCGCTAACCTCGACCAGTGGCCTCAAGAGGGGGGGCCCACGCAAGAACAGTTTCGCCAAGAACAGAAGACCTGTCCCTCCCTCGAGGGACTCCGCCAACAAGCCCTCGCCCAAAGCGCAGGGGATACCTCCGGAACTCATTGGATCTACTGGGACAATGATTTGCTATACAGTGAACAAAGAATCGCGGAGTTGGGGGCCAGCCGAGTGCTAGTGGTACCCCTCCGTTTCAGAGACTTTCTGCTAAACCTGGCCCACGATGTCCCCCTGGCTGGCCACCTGGGTCAAGATAAAACCTACAGCCGCCTGGTGACCCACTTCTTCTGGCCCAAAATGAGGGACGATGTACACAAGCATTGCCGATCTTGCCCCACGTGCCAAGCCAGTGGAAAGAGCGGCCGCAAACTAAAAGCCCCCCTGCAACCTTTTCCCGTGGTCACCACCCCGTTCGAGAGGGTCGGGATAGACATTGTGGGGCCCCTGGACCCGCGTACAAAACAAGGCCATCGGTTCATCCTGGTGCTAGTGGACCACGCCACCCGCTACCCCGAGGCTGTTCCCCTGCGGACTGTGACAGCCCCGGTAGTCGGCCGGGCTCTGATGGGAATCTTCTCCCGTGTGGGCTTCCCCCGAGAAGTCGTCAGCGACAGAGGCACGAACTTTATTTCCAAATATATGAAGTCCCTCTGGCAACAGTGTGGGGTTACCTACCGATTCACGACCCCCTATCACCCTCAAGGAAACGGACTCGTTGAGCGGTTCAACCGCACGCTCAAAGGGATGATTGGGGGGTTGGAAGAGCCCCTCCGTCGCCAGTGGGATGTGCTGCTGCCGTGCCTCCTCTTCGCATATCGGGAGGTCCCCCAGAAGTCCCTCGGCTTCAGCCCGTTTGAACTGCTGTATGGACATCCAGTACGGGGGCCGCTCAGCCTAGTCAAGGAAGGCTGGGAGATGCCCCCTCTAAAGAACCCCCCAGATGTCTTCCGGTACCTCCTAACCCTCCGCAACCAGACCCGGCGGTTCAGAGAGCTGGCAAAAGCCAACCTAGAGGCCAGCCAAGAGGACATGAAGAAGTGGTATGACCGGAATGCCTCCTCCATCGAATTTGAACCTGGGCAACAGGTATGGGTGATGTCCCCCACCGAACCCTGCGCCCTGCAAGACAAGTGGACGGGGCCCTTCAAAGTAGTCGAGCGCAAGGGCCCTGCCACCTATCTCATCGACATGGAATCTGCCCGGAACCCCCTCCGGGTCCTCCACGCTAATAGACTGAAACCCCACTTTGTGCGTTCAGAACTCAGCCTCCTGATGGCCACAGACAATGGGGCCGAAGAAGACTCCGAGCCCCTCCCTGACCTCCTACGGACTCGGGAGAAAGACGGCTCCGTGGATGGGGTCCGACTCTCGGAGGCCCTCACCCGGGAACAACGCCAGGAGTGTCGAGACCTTCTGTGGCAGTTCGCCAGCCTGTTTTCCCTCACCCCAGGTGTCACTTCCTGGTGTGTGCACGACGTGGACACGGGGGACAACCCCCCTATCCGCCACCGGGCCTACCGCGTGCCAGATCGGGTACGGGCCTGTATCCAGGAAGAAGTAACCAAAATGCTCACGCTCGGGGTCATCGAGCCCTCAGACAGCCCCTGGGCCAGCCCGGTAGTACTGGTCCCCAAAGCAGCCGCTCCCGGCACCACACCGGAACTCCGGTTCTGCGTCGACTACCGGGGCTTGAATGCGGTCACCCGGACAGACGCACATCCTATCCCCCGGGCAGACGAACTAGTCGACCGCATGGGGGCTGCCCGCTACCTCAGTATTTTTGACCTGACGGCGGGCTACTGGCAGATCGGCCTCACACCCCGGGCCCAAGAACGTTCTGCCTTCTCCACCCCTGATGGCCATTACCATTTCAAGGTCATGCCCTTTGGCATGAAGAATGCTCCAGCAACATTTCAGCGGCTCGTCAACCAGGTCCTGGCAGGACTCGAAGGATTCAGCGCCGCCTACCTAGACGACATCGCTGTATACAGCCACCATTGGCCCGAGCACCTCCACCACCTCCGAGCGGTGCTACAGGCCCTCCAGCGGGCTGGCCTCACGATTAAGGCCAGCAAATGCCAAATTGGTCAGGGGTCCGTAACCTACCTCGGACACCAGGTGGGAAGCGGCCTGGTGGCCCCTCTGCAGCTCAAGATTGCCGCCATCCAGTCCTGGCAGCCCCCCATCACCCAGACCGAGGTACGCGCCTTCCTGGGCCTCACGGGCTATTACCGAAGGTTCGTGAAAGACTATGGTACCATAGTGGGGCCCCTCACAGAACTCACGTCCAAAAATCAACCCAAGAAAGTCAACTGGACCCCGGATTGTCAAGCAGCCTTCGAACAATTGAAGGCCGCCATGTGCTCCGCCCCTGTGCTCCAGGCCCCCGACTACAGCCGGGAGTTCGTCGTCCAGACGGATGCCTCCGACCATGGCATTGGGGCAGTCCTGTCTCAAGTGAACACCGAAGGCCTTGATCAGCCAGTGGCCTTCATCAGCAGGCGACTCCTACCCCGAGAACAACGCTGGAGCACCATAGAGAGGGAGGCCTTCGCTGTGGTATGGGCCCTCAAAAAGCTCCGGCCCTACCTCTTTGGCACACACTTCCGGGTGCAGACCGACCATCGACCCCTGCAGTGGCTGATGCAGATGCGGGGGGAAAACCCAAAACTACTACGTTGGTCCATCTCCCTACAAGGGATGGACTTCACTGTTGAGCACCGGCCTGGGCCAGATCACGCCAACGCGGATGGCCTGTCCCGGTTTTTCCGCCTCGACGAGGAGAGTCCCCAAGAGGATGGGTGACTCTCCCCGCCTTCAGCTGGGGGGGACGCATGTTGGACAGGCCACATGAAGGGCCGCTCCCCCCTCGGCCCGACCAGGCCCGAGCCCGGACACACAAGGGCCACACACCCCCACTGCTCGTCTTCCGTCCCCTCCGGGACCCCGGCCCCTGAACATATCGACCTCGTGGGCCCGACCCACTGCTGGCCCGCGCACCCAGCCTGGGCGCCATCTTGGACACTCCACCACGAGGCCGCCTGGCCCCCGGCCGACCTCAACCCTGGGCCTAGCCAGGCCTCAGACATCCCGGCACCACCATCCACCCAGGAGGTGAGCGGGCTACTTGGCAAGTCAATAGGAGAAAGAGGCGTCGATGGCTCTCCCCCGCCAAGTGCCGCTCGCCCATCGCCTCCCCGGGCGCTGGCTCCACCCCCCTGCTGGGTGTCTGGACTCCCTCATCCCGGACCTCCCGACCTCCAAGTGCGAGGGTCCGGACATCAAAGGGCACCAGCCCTATAACTGGGGCAGCTCCAGAGCAGGAAGGCAGTTGTATCCTGGAGTCGAGAGACGCAGAGAAGAACTCATCCTTGACGGACTACTGGCGCTGCCGTAGTTCTGCCTTGCGCATCATCGTCCTGCCTGCTGGCGCTGCCGCAACCTTCGTAACCTTCGTAAACCTTCATCGTCGTCGGGACCTGCTGGCGTGGCCGCGGACCGTTTGTAACCACCATCTTCATCGGGACCTGCTGGCTCCGCCGCGGACCGTCGCTTCCTTCGTCCATCTCGGGACCTGCTGGCTCCGCCGCGGCCCGATCATCTAGAACGCCGAGCTCGAGGATTGAGAGCTATTCCTATCTTTTGGTAACAAGACTGTCCCGCTACCCTTTTCCCAAACCAGAGACTAGAATCGAGGGGACCCCTGAGTCCAGGCCTCCTTGTACCATCCATCGTACTTAAAGATTTGCCTATAAAGTATCGTTGAACTTTACCCTTGTGTGGTGTCCGTCTGTGGGGGGGAAGTTACTTGTCTGTACGATCGTCGGAGACGGCTCTCCCCGGAGACCTCTCCCCTTATCCTCGGCCGACCCTCCCGGTCCGTCTAACAATCAATAACCAGCTTTGGCATATTTATTTATTCTATGGAAAACTAGCATAAATCATCAAATTATCAAAAGTGTGAATGCAGATTTATATGTTGAAGCCACATCCGTCCAGCTGCGTGAAGGTCATTTAGAGCTCCTTCTTCTGACTCAAAAGGGCCACCAATTACCTACTTAGAGTTATGTTAAAGAATTTCCACACTTTTGCTTAGGATTCCCGAGGAGTAACAACTTGAGGTACTACTGGTTTCTGAATGTCTTGCCAGCATCAAGAGCAATCTATTGTAAAGTGTGTGTGTACGTAAAAACATATAGTGTGTGTGTATATTTGTGTGTATGAATATATCTCACTTTCCATCCAGCGCCAGGATGCTCCTTTCGGAGCGATAGTTGCGCTTTACAAATACCCAATACAAATACATACAAATACAAATATATATATATATATACAAGCTCCAAATTCCTTTGTAATACCCAGCCGGGTTGAAGGAAAACCAGCACTCACGAGAGCAGCAGCAGTAATTCAGCAGAAAAATGTATTTTAGAACAGACGCGTTTCGGGAGTAGAATCCCTTTGTCAGTGTTTACATCGGAAAGCATTGTGCGGCACCATTATCTATGTTTGCAGGTAACAGTAACACAAACAACGGACTTCAACAGTCATACGTATAATGCACGTCATCTTGGAATATGTTATTTCTTCACATATAGTCATAGCGGAGTATCTTATTTTTCTCATCTATATGAGAGTCATTTCATGCAAACCGCCGTATCTCAACCCAAATGCACATTAAATCAACATTTGTCATGAAACAGTTTCTTGATAAACAATTTTGCCGTGTATCGGCTACACATATCTTCATTAATTGAAAGATCATGTCCAAGAGTTTAGTAGACACAATCGTCCAAAGAGCATGAACCTGAGAGAAATAGCATTGTGAAACACAATGCTCATTCCATGCGAAAATCACATTATTAAAATGCTATATTAAGCAAAATCTAGCCGTGGATCGGCAATTGCAGCCAAACAGATGGCTGCTGAAATCTCAGATCGATGCTGCAAGAAATGACAAACCTTTTACACTATCACTATGCTAGTAAAGTTTACAACTATGTACATCTTCAATTTTAAACTCAGTTTATACATCGCAATTATATATTCTGATATGTGGAACAAATTTTCATAACACATAAATTCTGACATATATCATTCAGCCCAGGTGAGATGAAAGCTCTTCCCCCCTGTTCAGTCCCTTCGGTGCCCTTGTCTCTAGGTCTATAATAAATCTGGATGCAGGGTCGTGGACCATGGTCAGCGGGCACGATAATTCTCGCCTCGGTGCCCACTCCAGTCAAGGACCACACTCGGCAACTCTGGGCATTAGCTTGCCTCATCTTCACAACGGCCCCCCCAGACCGCCGGGGATGCTTGGCCGCACCTTAGAGATACCCATTAGGGACCATCTCTCAGGGTGAGCCAGGACGGGTTCCCCAGCGGTCGAAGCGCGGAGATACTCCTCCGGGAGTCGATTCCTAGCGCTATATAAACCCACAATTAAATTAAATTAAATTAATATCCTTAGTGTCTGCAATCTATTGCCTCCTCTAGGGTTTTCAACAACTTGATCTAGGCAGAAATATCTAAGGAGATTCCTGTCACTATTATGCTTGATTGCAAAATGCCGGGCTACCGGGTATGTGAAATCCTTATTCGCAATGGCCCGCATGTGCTCCAGAACCAGTAGTTTGACAGGATTAATGGTACTTCCAACGTATCTAGAGGGGCAGGGACATACCAAACAATAAACTGCGTGATCTGTGTGACAGGACATAAATTTAGTGATTTTCCTGCCAACTTTGCAGCCTGTGACTTCATACGTCAGAGTTCTCTTGCTGGCTGAGCAGGCTTTGCATTTTCCACAAGGGAAAAAGCCTTTTACGTCCTTCAGAGTCCCTGATTGTTTCTCCTGTGGTTGTAAATAACTGTGAACCATCTCATCACGCAGTGATCTTGCCTTCCTGAAGGTTATCAGTGGCACATCAGGTATGTCAGACCCCACAATTGGGTCGGATTTAAGAATATGCCAATGTTTAGACAAGATAGATCTTAGTTTAAATGAATCCGCAGAAAAAGGAGTAATCATGCGGAATTTCAGATCTTCAGTGGAGCCAATCTTTTTTTCTTCAAAAAGGGTACTACGAGGTATCTTTCTGACTTTATTCAAAGCATCTTGAAGCAGGTTTCAGTTATAACCTCTGTTACGGAATCTCTCTATACTGTCAGTGGCTGCTTGTTCAAAATCTTCATTTTGTGTGCTATTGCGCTTAAGTCGTAAAAACTCTCCGTAAGGAATGTTATTGATAAGTTTACGGGGATGACTGCGTGTAAAACGCTATTGCCGGCAGTCGGTTTACGATAAAGTTGGGTGCAGATATGTCCCTTTTTTACGTTCACTTGAAGGTCCAGGTAATTGACCCTTTCCCTGTTGACTTCCCCTGTGAACTTAAGGTTGCACTCATTATCATTTAGCACTTTTATGTACTGGTTAGCCTCATCTATAGACCCATCCCACACTAGGAACAGGTGATCGATATATCTGCTCCATACCACCACCTTGTTGTTCCAAGTGGCGTTCCTGGGGGCCCAGGTTACCTGCTCCTCCCACCAGCCTACAAATAAATTTGCATAGCTGGGGGCGAAGCAGGAGCCCATCGCCGTACCAGAGCGCTGTCGATATATTGTATCCTGAAAAAGGAAGATATTATTGTATAGACAGAATCTTATAAATTCCAATAACATCTTATTATGCATGGCAAATTTCAATTCTCTTTTGTTCAGGAAGAATTCAACAGCAACAAGGCCTTGCTCATGGTCTATGCAGGTATAGAGGCTTGCTATGTCCAGGGTAATTAGCACATATGAGGGTTGCCAGACAAGAGGTTCCACTTTTTTGATGAAGTCTGTAGTATCCCTGATGTAGGATTTCAGAGATAATACAAAACTAAATAGAAAATGGTCCAAAAATTTAGAGAGATTCTCTGTGAGGCCTCCCATAGAAGAAATAATGGGTCTGCCAGGGGGGGTCATCAATGTTCTTATGTACCTTGGGCAGATGGTAGAAACAAGGTAAGGTAGGGTTCACAGTTTTTAGAAAAAGGTATTCATCAAAGTCAATCATCTGTCGATCGTGCCATTTTTTAAGCAGGGGGGAGTGCAATTCTTCAATACTTGCCAAATAGTCCTTTTTCGTGATGGCAACATAACATGATGTGTCTTAGAGTTGACACATGGCATGTTGGAGATCTTAATCCAATTTGCGTGGAGTGACTGCGACAAGGTCGTGAAAGAGATTGAGGAGTTGGAAGAATTGATTTTACAGAATACCAACAAAGAGGAACAAGAACAACTTAGGGCCAACATGAAAAAGAGATTACAAAAATATGAAACCAAAATCAAACAGAGAAAACAAGAGAAATTTGACCGGGACGAACGGGACTACGCAATGGGGAGGGTTCTGACCTTCTCTAAAAAATATGATCAGCCACGCAAGGAAGTTGCCAGAAAGAGCCAAATGCCGAAAGCTTCTGTGGAGACGAGAGTAGAGACCTCTGACTCAGACCTCACCGCGAGCGAAATCTCTGGAGATGAGACGGCGAGCTCTACAACAGCACCCACGACATCAACCACTAAAACTCCTTTTCAACAGGAGTTCAAAGTCATTCAGGAAAGCTGGCTCAGAGATGGCAAGAACAAAGTCCCAGAAGAGGCAGACAAACAAGACGGGCGGCTGGAAAGGGAAGAGGCAGAGGACAAACAAGAACAACCTCAAGGGTAACCAGAAGCCAAAGGAGAGGCAGATGGTGAATGCCTCAGATCAGCTAACCATTGTGAATTTATCCCAAAGACAATTAACATCAACAGAGGAGTCTGTTTTGAAGTTAGGACTCAATTTTTGTCTGAATAGAAATATGGAATACACACAGACACGCATTGATCTGTATAAATTTATTCGGAAAGTCAAATTGCACAAGTTCTTTAAGACCAAACCAACTGTCAAGGAAGCAAAATACTTAAGAAACAACAAAAAAGATACTGATCTCTTGTCTGTGAATGATCTTACAGCCTGTGAGGTTTTACAAAATTTAAGACGAGATGGCGACATGGAGCCCAACTTAATAAGCAACACTTTAACACAAAGATTGGCTAATGTTAATATTGACCAAGAAACACCCAAGAGTGATTTCAAACTTGCTTCCAGATTTGTCCCCCAGACTGCTGTGGATGCCATTGACATCTTCTCGGATGTGGTCACCAAGGATCTGATGACCATGAGGACTGAATTAAGTCAACAGAAGAAGCATTTTAATATCACCAAGGAACAAAAATTGGCGGTCAAGGGTCTGATGGAGGACAAAACGATTGTATGTAAACCCTCCGACAAAGGAGGAAACATAGTTATCATGTCAAGGCCACAATATGTTGCAGAAGCCATGCATCAACTCCAAGACACATCATGTTATGTTGCCATCACGAAAAAGGACTATTTGGCAAGTATTGAAGAATTGCACACCCTGCTTAAAAAATGTCACGATCGACAGATGATTGACTTTGATGAATACCTTTTTCTAAAAACTGTGAACCCTACCTTACCTTGTTTCTACCATCTGCCCAAGGTACATAAGAACATTGATGACCCCCCTGGCAGACCCATTATTTCTTATATGGGAGGCCTCACAGAGAATCTCTCTAAATTTTTTGACCATTTTCTATTTAGCTTTGTATTATCTCTGAAATCCTACATCAGGGATACTACAGACTTCATCGAAAAGGGGAACCTCTTGTCTGGCAACCCTCATATGTGCTAATTACCCTGGACATAACAAGCCTCTATACCTGCATAGACCATGAGCAAGGCCTTGTATCTGTTGAATTCTTCCTGAACAAAAGAGAATTGAAATTTGCCATGCATAATAAGATGTTATCGGAATTTATAAGATTCTGTCTATACAATAATATCTTCCTTTTTCAGGATACAATATATCGACAGCGCTCTGGTACGGCGATGGTCTCCTGCTTCGCCCCCAGCTATGCAAATTTATTCGTAGGCTGGTGGGAGGAGCAGGTAGCCTGGGCCCCCAGGAACGCCACTTGGAACAACAAGGTGGTGGTATGGAGCAGATATATCGATCACCTGTTCCTATTGTGGGATGGGTCTATAGATGAGGCTAACCAGTACATAAAAGTGCTAAATGATAATGAGTGCAACCTTAAGTTCGCAGGGGAAGTCAACAGGGAAAGGGTCAATTACCTGGACCTTCAAGTGAATGTAAAAAATGGACATATCTGCACCCACCTTTATCATAAACCGACTGCCGGCAATAGCGTTTTATACGCACGCTTCAAGCAGTCATCCCCGTAAACTTATCAATAACATTCCTTAAGGAGAGTTTTTACGACTTAAGCGCAATAGCACACAAAATGAAGATTTTGAACAAGCAGCCGCTGACAGTATAGAGAGATTCCGTAACAGAGGTTATAACTGGAACGTGCTTCAAGATGCTTTGAATAAAGTCAGAAAGATACCTCGTAGTACCTTTTTTGAAGAAAAAAGATTGGCTCCACTGAAGATGTGAAATTCCGCATGATTACTCCTTTTTCTGCGGATTCATTTAAACTAAGATCTATCTTGTCTAAACATTGGCATATTCTTAAATCCGACCCAATTGTGGGGTCTGACATACCTGATGTGCCACTGATAACCTTCAGGAAGGCATGATCACTGCGTGATGAGATGGTTCACAGTTATTTACAACCACTGGAGAAACAATTAGAGACTCTGAAGGACGTAAAAGGCTTTTTCCCTTGTGGAAAATGCAAAGCCTGCTCAGCCAGAAAGAGAACTCTGACGTATGAAGTCACAGGCTGCAAAGGTGGCAGGAAAATCACTAAATTTATGTCCTGTCACACAGATCACGCAGTTTATTGTTTGGTATGTCCCTGCCCCTCTAGATACGTTGGAAGTACCATTAATCCTGTCAAACTACGGGTGCTGGAGCACATGCGGGCCATTGCGAATAAAGATTTCACATACCCGGTAGCCCGGCATTTTGCAATCAAGCATAATAGTGACAGGAATATCCTTAGATATTTCTACCTAGATCAAGTTGTTGAAAACCCTAGATTGTCTGAGTCTTGCCTTCCACGACCCTTGCCAGCCACTCACTCTTCACCCGCGTATTAACCAGCGACGGCACTCCAATTTTAAGTTCCACAAGTCTAAAAGGGTTCCCCCCCTTTTTAGACCAAAATTCATTCTTGGTTGTGTTATCTTCCCGCCCACCCTTCTGGTTATCACACGTTAAATCTCGATACGATGGACCCCTCGAGTACCCTTAATCACTGTGTAGCATGGTCACTCGATCTTCCCAACATCAGACCGTCATCCAGGTTTTGATCTCACCAATTGGCACAACACCAGTGGGCTCACTGCGGTTCCGAAGAATGCAAAATGTGTTAATAACAACTTAAACTGCTGAACAATTCTTTTTTAAAAATCTTTTTTTGTTGTTCCCTCCCTGTTTCACTTTCCCAACAGGCCTAGTACTTTAACCAGGCAAAATTATTTATGTTTTAGTCCTGATGATGATCCTTTTATATTAGAGCAATGGATCGAAACGTCGTCGACTTTTATAAGTGGAAATACATGCGATTATTATGTATTATTGTGTATGGTCTATACTGGAGAACACTTCCTACACTGATTTGAAAAGTGTCCAGGTTGCTCTGTTTTCTTTGCCTGTGAACTCTAACCTCTGAATTCAACCTCTGAATTCTCACTATTCTATTTTTCCTTTTAAGTATGGTACAGGAATGTCCCTTACTTACAGTATTTGTTGCCTTTGTATTTAAATCTATTTCTTTATCAAAATAAAATTCCCTGGTGCGGCTGGACAGGAGAACTATATAGTTACTATTGTGTTCTATATTACATTTTGCTTACATTCTTTCTACTACGCTTAGGACCTTTGTCTCTTGAAATAGCATATACCCTTGGTCCTTGGCTACCTATTGGGTCCCCCTTGTTTTCTTAGAAACATCTTGTAATAGTGGCAGCCAATCAGACCTTATCTTTAGATCTGCCAGCTCCGTGGGTCCTCCACAGCATGAGATATATATATATACATTTTTTAACTTTAATTACTCAAAAGCTACTGAACAGATTACTCCAAATCACAAAAAACATGTTTATGATATGGAACATTGCATATTGAAAACATATTTTGGGCCCCCCTATTTTGCCGGTCCCCACTTGATAGATCACCCTGAAACTGTTTGGGAAGGAGCTGAGATAGGGGAGACTTTTTTTTAAAACTGCCATGAAGATTTGTCAGATGGCCCCAGAGTTATAAGTAGGCTTCCCTGTTTTCAGTTTCTATTTTTGGTAAATTCTGGTGGGGGGTTTTCTGTGTTTTCCAGTGATTTCAATACCTCAAAAACAGTGCTTTTCAGTGGTTACTCATTTTTGCGCCATAAAAAACAACTGAAACAGTGTCTTACTGGTGTTTATGGAACTCTTTGTTTTTATTATTGCTTGCTTTCTTCATTGATGCATGGTATATAGACAGTGTACGTACAGTGTATATGAGGTCCAAATACAATCTTAGTTCAAGTTCAAGAATTTATATAGCGCACTACTCACCCAGTGGGTCTCAAGGCGCTTGGGGAGGGGGTTCATTATTTATCGAATAGCCAGGTTTTAAGCTCTTTTCTGAAGGAGATGTGGTTCTGTGTAAGGCGGAGGTGAGTAGGGAGTGAGTTCCAGGTCTTGGCCGCCAAGTAGGAGAAGGATCTACCTCCCATGGTGGATCTTTGGATATGCTGAACTGCGGCGAGGCCTTGATTGGATGATCTTAGTTGGCGGGTGGGTGTGTATAAGGATAGTCGAGTGTTGAGGCATTCGGGCCCTAGTTTGTAGAGGGCCTTGTGTGCGTGAGTGAGGAGACGGAATGTTATTCTCTTGTTGACGGAAAGCCAGTGGAGGTCTTTCAGGTGGCCGGTAATGTGATCTTGGCGAGGGATGTCCAAAATGAGTCTCGCTGATGCGTTTTGGATGCGTTTGAGTTTTTTCTGTAATTTGGCTGTAATTCCGGCGTAGAGGGTGTTTCCGTAGTCAACTCGACTCGTAACCAGTGCGTGGGTGACAGTCTTTCTTGTCTCGGCGGGGATCCAATGAAAGATTTTTTTGAGCATACGAAGTACGTTGAAGCAGGAGGATGAGACGGCGTTGACTTGATTGGTCATCGAGAGTGAAGAGTCTAGGATGAAGCCAAGGTTACGTGCGTGGTCTGTGGGTATGGGTGCTGAGCCCAGATCCGAGGGCCACCATGAGTCGTCCCAGGCAGAGGGGGTTGGTCCCAGGATGAGCACTTCCGTTTTGTCTGAGTTAAGTTTAAGGCGGCTGTCTTTCATCCATACGGCTACTTCTTTCATGCCTTCGAGAAGATTGGTTTTGGCGGTGTTGGGGTCTTTGGTGAGGGAAAGAATCAGTTGGGTGTCGTCAGCGTAGGAGATGATGTTAAGGTTGTGTTGACGCGCGATGGAAGCGAGTGGACTCATGTAGACGTTGAAGAGGCTGGGACTGAGTGATGATCCTTGTGGTACACCGCAGATGACTTCGGTGGCCTCTGATTTGAATGGGGGAAGTCGGACTCTCTGAGTTCTCCCAGCTAGGAACGAGATGACCCAGTCCAAGGCTTTTCCTTTTATGCCAATGTTGCTGAGGCGTTGTATGAGTGTACTGTAGCAGACAGTGTTGAAGGCGGCAGAGAGGTCGAGTAGGATGAGGGCCACTGTTTCTCCATTGTCCAGTAGTGTTCGGATGTCGTCTGTTGCTGCGATGAGGGCGGTTTCGGTGCTGTGTTTGGCTCGAAAGCCGGACTGTGAGGGATCGAGGGAGTTGTTGGATTCGAGGAAGGCGGCGAGTTGGCTATTGACGGCTTTCTCAATGACTTTGGCCGGGAATGGGAGGAGGGATATGGGGGCGGTAGTTTTTAAGTTCAGATGGGTCTGCTGTGGGTTTCTTCAGGAGGGCGCTAACTTCGGCATGTTTCCAGCTTTCTGGAAAGGTGGCAGAGATGAAGGAGCAATTGATGACATCACGGAGATGGGGTGCGATGATGGAGTCTGCTTTGTTGAAGATGTGGTGGGGACATGGGTCGGTTGGCGATCCAGAGTGGATGGAATTCATGAGGTGGATGGTGTCTTCAGTGGTGATTGGGTTCCAGGCGCTGAGGTTGTTAGAGGGCGGTTTAGGTTCTGAGGGGGTGGAGAGGGTTGTTTGTTGGAACTGTTTTCGAAGCTGTTGTGTATGTCGGCAATTTTGTTGTAGAGGAAGGAGGATAACGAATCGCAGAGGTCTTTGGAGGGAGTGATGTCGTTTGAGGCTGCGGTGGGGTTGGTGAATTCTTTGACGATGTTGAATAGTTCCTTGCTGTTATGGGCGTTGTTGTCGAGTCGATTCTTGAATGCTGATTTCTTTGTGGATCGGATCAGCTGGTTGTGTTTGCGGGTGGCTGCCTTGAGGGTGGTCATGTTGTCAGAGGTTGGTTTTTTTCTCCATGTCTTCTCAAGAGTGCGGCATAGCTTTTTGGATTTCTTAAGGTCATCGTTGAACCAGGGGGCATTTTTGCTGTTTTGTTTGGTGAGATGGTTTTTCAAGGGTGCTAGTTCGTCAGCGCTGTGAGTGATCCATTGTTTGAATTTGATGGCAGCTTGGTTTGGGTCCGATGAGAGGGCGGGTGGGTTTTGGTTGAGCGATGTGAGGAGTTGGTCGGTGGTGATTTTGTTCCATTTTCTTCGGGGGATAGGTTGTGGGTCGAGGTGGTTTTGTAGCTGAAGTGAACACAGCTGTGGTCCATCCAGTGGAGAGCTGTGGTGCGATCGAAGGAGATGTGTTTGCTGGAGGTGAATATTGGGTCGAGCGTATGTCCGGCTACATGGGTGGGGGTGTCAACAAGTTGATTGAGGCCGAGATTGACCAGGTTGTCAAGAAGGGTGGTGGTGTTGCTGTCATTTTTCTTGTCCAGGTGGAAGTTGAGGTCTCCTAATAGAATATAGTTCTCGGAGGCGAGGGCATGTGGACTGATGAAGCCAGTGATGTCTTCGCTGAATTGTTTACGGGTTCCTGGAGGTCTGTAGATGAGGGTGCCTCTAAGTGTCGGATCGGTGTGGACCTGGAAGTGGAGGTGTTTGGCGGTTGTAAGGTTATCGTCGGAGCTGGTCATTATTTTGATGGTGTTCTTATGGACGATGGCGATGCCTCCTCCTGTTTGGACGGTGCGGTCTTTGCGGATAATCTTGTAATTGTCCGGGATGGCTATGGCGATGTCGGGTGTTGATGATGGGTTCATCCATGTTTCAGAAAGGAAGGCGACGTCCGGTGATGTAGTGTCGAGTAGATCCCAGAGTTCGGTGGCGTGTCTGAGGACCGAGCGGGTGTTCAGCAGGATGCACTTCAGGTGGTTAGAGTCGGAGCTGCTTTTGGGGTTAGTGGATGTGGTATGGGTCTTGATGCTGGTAAATTTGCAGGAGTGGCAGGCGAAGGGTCCGTGGGTGTGTCCTGGGGCAGCTACGCAACAATGTGGGATGCGTCCAGGGTTGAGGGCTAGGAGGGTGGCGGCGTCATACGTTATGCGGGAGGAGTGCGGTTTGCGGGGGCCAGGGGGTCTGGCGCTGGGCGCAGTCCAGGCGCGGACGGGCGTAGACGGGCTTACCTTTGGCGCACCTTCGACGCGCATGGGGCACGACCACTGCGCATGAACGCTGCGCGCAGAAACATCTGTCATATGCGGATAGAAGAGGGGGAGGGGCGAGGGAGGGTCAGCTGGGAGGCGGGAGCGGGGAGGAGACACGGGCCAGGAGTGGACGCAACAACAACAACAAAATGGCTTCCCAAACAGAAAACGAAACGGGGCACAGCTGAGGACCGGCAATCTGAACAATATCAAAATCTAAACAATATCAGGCTACGGTAATTAGATCAAACAGAGCAGCGCCAACGTGAACAAAAAGCAATCAGCTTGTTCAAATTTGAATCCCCAACAGGCTGGCTATGTTATTATTAAATTGTCAATGCGGCGCAGGAAGGGCACTGATAGCGCTTTGCAGCAACGATACCAGGCGCTGAGAGAGTACGCTCGATCACGGGTCCAGCAGGGTAGCAGGCAGCAACGAGGCACAATCAGGCAGCAAGCGTGGGAGCGTGGGTGAGCGACCGCTTCGGGGCAAGCCCAGTCGAACTTATTGTAGTACACCATACAATATTTCTTCAGTGAGTCTTTGGTCATTCATGCGCTCTCTTTCCTTCCCATGTAAACTTTTATTTGTGAAAAGGTCCTCTCGACATTGGCACTTGAGATTGGCAGCACCAAAACAGCCAGTACACAATTTGCCAACTCTGGCAACTGACATAGCTTTCCATGCCAATACTGGTGCACCTAAAGTTTGACATTCTCTGGAACAGGTTCTCCAACATATGCGTTGAACTGGGTGCATAGGCCCTCAGAGTTATTAAATCTGTTAATAATGAAGCTGTAGTTTGTAAAGTCTGAAGAAAATTCCCCTTTACGGTAGGGATCTAACAATTGTGCAGAGTACCACAGTGAGGCTTCGATGACTTCAAAAGCCATGGTTGGTGAAGGGACATTTCTATTTTAAAGGAGGAGCAAGAACCAGATAGTGAACACTCTCAAATTGTCTCTACGCCCACACAGCAGGAGCCACAGAAAATGCCCTAGTTGCTGTGGTGGCTCTCAGCTTAGGTCCACAATTAACTCAACTGAAATAGGTGTCTCTACAGGTTAAAATAACTTTGCCAGCTCAGTTATGAGCTCCAAAGGAGGTGACCTGCCAAAAGTTACTGCACAAAAAAACTGAAAATATGTCCTGATCCCAGGCTGAGCAACAGCACAGACAAATGTAGGCTCTGAAAACAGAAGGCTCGCTGTTCAGGGAATGAAATGAGTGGGATAACCAATGCATATTGCACAGGGAATGCAATTGATTATTCTAACTATCTTTGGAAGGAAACCAACCATGTAATCAATGGCAAATATGCACAAACCAACGGGTTGAAAAGAAACTCCCAGTTAAAAAAATCAAAGAATACTTCACAAAACAACCGTAGTCAAACAAATCCATAGAACAGTTGTGAAATAAAATCTATACAGGTGGAAACTAAAGGCTGCCTATGGCTGTTTTAATCGTTACACATTTCCTTCCACAAACAAAGTATATAGATTGCCAGACTTGAGACGCTTGTTGCACATTAAATACAACACGATTTACACTGCAGGGCACATAGCGCTTTAAACAAGGATTTTAATAATTAGAATAGATCTGTGATTATACAGCAAACAATGTATGGAGCAGTCTTGCGTTTGCCACTGTATTCCCAACAAAAAAGCACGAACACGTGAATTAGAAAAAATAAATGAATTACCTTTGTTAGGTCTCGCCTATTCTATCCCGCAGGGATAAAGAGGCGAGATTATAGTAAGCGAAAAAGAAAAGTCTACCTAGCTGCGGATCGCATACAGTTCATGTAAGCTATGCGCGTGCACATCATCGCCAGCCACATCACACACCACCATTTGTCTGTGCCTCGGCATCAGACTTCAAAGGCTACCGCTCCCCGCCCCGCATCAGACTTGAAAGGAATGCAGTCCCCGCCCCTAACACCGCAAGCCAAGAGCTTTTTTTTTCCTACATGGCTCGTTACTTATTTCCTATCTTTCTCTGGCTCACATTTTACTTTCTTCTCTGACTCATGCTTTTTTCATCGGATCGTGCATTTCTTTCCCCACTCTTTCTCCTGCTGGTGCTTTTTTTCCCCACTTTTGTCGGCTCGAGCCGTCGGCTTGAGTATCCCCTCCCCAACTCTTTCGCCGGCTCTTGCTCCCCCACACTTTCTCAGTGGACTCCTCGCCTCACATTGCTGCACGCCTCAAACTTCTGCACGCTGCACACTGCTGCACACCTCACACTGTTGCATGCCACACACTGCTGCACGCCACACACTGCTGCACGCCACACACTGCTGCACGCCTCACACTGCTGCATGCCTCACACTGCTGCATGGTGCACACTGCTGCACGACACACTGCTGCATGCTACACACTGCTCAATGCCACACACTACTGCACGCCACACACTACTGCACGCCTCACACTACTGCACGCCTCACACTGCTGCACGCCTCACACTGCTGCACGCTGCACACTGCTGCACGCTGCACACTGCTGCATTACTCAGACTGCTGCATGCTGCACACTGCCGCATGCCTCACACTGCTGCACACCTCACACTGCTGCACACCTCACATTGCTGCACGCCTGACACTGCTGCACGACTCACACAGCCACACGCCTCACACTGCTGCATGCTGCACACTGCTGCACAACACACAGCTGCATGCTACACACTTCCGCATGCCTCACACTGCCGCACGCCTCACACTGCTGCAGGCCTCACACTGCTGCATGCTGCACTCTGCTGCATGACACACTGCTGCATGCCACACACTGCTGCACGAAACACACTGCTGCATGCCTCACCCTACTGCACGCCTCACACTGCTACATGCTGCACACTGCTGCATGAAACACTGCTGCACACCACACACTGCTGCATGCCACACACTACTGCACGCCACACACTGCTGCACGCCTCACATTGCTGCACGCCTCACACTGCTGCACGCTGCACACTGCTGCATTACTCAGACTGCTGCATGCTGCACACTGTGCATGCCTCACACTGCTGCACACCTTACACTGCTGCACGCCTCACATTGCTGAATGCCTCACACTGCTGCACGACTCACACAGCGGCACGCCTCACACTGCTGCATGCTGCACACTGCTGCATGCTGCACACTGCTGCACGACACACAGCTGCATGCTACACACTTCTGCATGCCTCACACTGCCGCACGCCTCACACTACTGCAGGCCTCACACTGCTGCATGCTGCACACTGCTGCATGACACACTGCTGCACGCCACACACTGCTGCACGCCACACACTGCTGCACGCCTCACACTGCTATATGCTGCACACTATTACATGACACACTGCTGCACATCACACTCTGCTGCACGCCACACACTACTGCACGCCACACACTACTGCACGCCACACACTGCTGCACACCTCACACTGCTGCACGCCACAAACTGCTGCACACCACAAACTGCTGCACGCCACACACTGCTGCACGCCTCACACTGCTGCACGCATCATACTGCTGCACATCTCACATTGCTGCACGCCGCACCCTGCTGCATGCTGCACACTGCTGCATGACACACTGCTGCACAGCACACACTGCTGCACGCCGCACACTGCTTGTTGGACAGGCCACATGAAGGGCCGCTCTCCCCCGGCCCAACCAGGCCCGAGCCCAGTCCCGCAAGTACCACACACCACCATTGCACGTCCTCCGTCCCCTCAGGGACCCCTGCCCTCGAGCCTGCCGACCTCGTGGGTCCGATCCACTGCCGGCCCACGCGCCCAGCCTGGGGCGCCATCTTGGACACTCCACCACGAGGCCGCCTGGCCCCCGATCGACCTCAACCCTGGGCCTGGCCCGGCCTCAGACATTCCGGCACCACCCTCCACCCAGGAGGTGAGCGGGCTACTTGGCAAGTCAATGGGAGAAAGAGGTGTCGATGGCTCTCCCCCACCAAGTGCCGCTCGCCCATCGCCTCCCCGGGCGCTGGCTCCACCCCCCTGCTGGGTGTCTGGACTCCCCCATCCCGGACCTCCCGACCTCCAAGTGCGAGGGTCCGGACATCAAAGCACGCCAGCCCTATAA
The DNA here is from genome assembly GCF_964263255.1 of Lissotriton vulgaris. NCBI lineage: Eukaryota > Metazoa > Chordata > Amphibia > Caudata > Salamandridae > Lissotriton > Lissotriton vulgaris. Next base: position 1,624,210,938 of record NC_141685.1, on the reverse strand, counting down.
CTGGGGCAACTCCAGAGCAGGAAGGCAGTTGTATCTTGGAGTCGAGAGACGTAAAGAGGAACTCATCCTGGACGGACTACTGGCGCTGCCATAGCTCTGTCCTGTGCACCATCGTCCTGCCTGTTGGCGCTGCCACAGCCGTCGTAACCTTCATCCTTCATCGTCGTCGGGATCTGCTGGCGTGGCCGCGGACCGTTGTAACCGTCATCTTCCACCGGGACCTGCAGGCTCCGCCGCGGACCGTCGTCCTTCCTTCATCCATCTCGGGACCTGCTTGGCTCCTCCACGGCCCGATCATCTAGAACGCCGAGCTCGAGGATTAAGAGCTATTTTGTACTCATTGGTAACTAAGACTGTCCCGCTACCCCTTTCCTCAACCAAAGACTAGAACCGAGGGGACCCCTGAGTCCAGACCTCCTTGTATCCATCATCGTAACTTAAGAATTGCATATAAAGTCTCGTTAACCTTCAACCTTGTGTGGTGTCCGTCTGTGGGGGGGAAGTTACTTATCTGTACAGTCGTTGGAGACGGCTCTCCCTGGAGACCTCTCCCCGTAACCTCGGCCGACCCTCCCGGTCCGTCTAACATTGGTGGCCAGCGGCGCGATCCGAATCACCGCATAAACGTACAGAGAGTAGCTCACCCCACGACGAAGTCACAATGACCACGAAAGAGAGCGGATCAACCGAGAAATTCCAAATGGAGAAATTGGAGGAGTACAACCATCGTGAACTTAAACAATTCTGCATCGAACTGGGTATCGCTACCACCGGACTGAGTACCAAGGACGATTTTAAGCATGCCCTAGAATCTTGGGCAGAAACCGGGGCTGCCGGAACCCCTGATCAAAGCACCGTAGAAAAAACGACCACGGCCCCGGAAGGGCAAAGAACGGGTCTCTCGCAAGGCGAGATCCAGGAAAGAGAAAGGACCCGACTACACGAACTAGAAATGGCCCGACTTAAAATGGACATTGAACTTAAGTTGGCCGAACAAAAAATCAACTTAGAGCACCTGCGTCTCCGAGAAGAAAGAGAGGAGAAACAGAGACAAAGGGAGCTCGAGGAAAAAAAACTAGCGTACGAACACGAACGAAACCTAGCCGAGATCAACCTACGCAAGCAGAATAAGGAAGCAGGGGTGCCCGAGCGACCCCCCACCCCAGGGGCCACAGACAAAAAGGTACACATCCCCAAGGATGTTGTCCGAGAATACTTCAGAGAGGACGACATCCAGCAATGGTTTAAAGCCTATGAAATCGCTATGACTGCACACCGGATCGATAGAAGCGACTGGGGAGCCGGTCTCTGGGGAAGATTCCTCAATGAGGGCCGCGACACCCTACTACAGCTCCCGGACCACCAGATGACCTCCTACGACCATATGAAAGCGGCCCTCCTCACCCGCTATGGTCTCACACCCGAGATGTACCGTCAGAGGTTCCGAGACTGCACCCGCATCCCGGGTACAACTTGGGTGGACTATGTAACATACTTTAGCCGAGCCTTCGAGGGCTGGATCCGAGGAAGCAATGTCACGACCTACGAGCAACTATTTAACCTGATGGTATGGGAGCATCTGTCGAACAATTGCTTCATTGAACTCCGCCAACACCTCCTCGACAGCAAGTTAACGGATCCCCGGCAGCTCGCAGCCGAAGCTGACCGGTGGGAGATCACCAGAGTGGGCCGGAATGGGTCCTACGAACAGAACCGGAACAACAATGGTCAGCACCGACCCAGAGGAGGAGGAGGGGGCCAAGGGCGAGGAAGAGACAACGCCCCGGTCGCCCCCGCTACCAACACCACCCCCCCGGCCAACCGGGGCAGCACCCCAGCGCGACCGGGGTACAGAGCCAATGTCACGTGTCACCGATGTCAACGAATCGGCCACTATGCGAACGACCCAAACTGCCCGCAGTACCAGAGCCCAAGACCCCGCCAAGTGGCCGCTGCAGCCCTAGGGGAAGAACAGATCTCCGAGGAACAGGAAGAGTACGAACAAGAGCATCAAGAGTGGGAGCCAGCCGCCATGACTCTAGCCTGCTTAGGGGGGAAAGACATGGTCCCGCGGGTCCCCCTACCCGCTAACACCCAGAAGTACAGCCAATGGGTGAGCATCAATGGACACCGGGCCGAAGCCCTTCGTGACACCGGGGCCAGTGTAACAGCCGTCCGCTGTCACCTGGTGGCCCCAGAACAGTATCTACCGAACATTCTCTGCCCGGTACGATCAGCCGATAACTCGGAGAGCCTGTGTCGGATGGCCTGCGTCCCCTTCGAATGGGGGGGGGTCTCCGGCATGTTGAAAGTGACGGTCCGAGACGATGCCCCCGTAGACTGCCTCCTGGGCAATGACCTGGAAAGCTCTCCGTGGGCCGCCGTGGAGCGAAAGGAACACCTGGGGATGTTGGGCGTCCCAGACTGGGCGTGCGTCACCACCCGTTCCATGGCCGCCCGTGCCAACCACCAGCCAGAAGAACCCGAATGGCCGGCGCCACCGCCTCCGGTCGCCCCGGCCGAAAACACCGACCGTAACATTCCCGCCGAACCAGCTCAACCTACCGACCTCGCTAACCTCGACCAGTGGCCTCAAGAAGGGGGGCCCACGCAAGAACAATTTCGCAAAGAACAGAAGACCTGTCCCTCCCTCGAGGGACTCCGCCAGCAAGCGCTCGCCCAAAGCGCAGGGGATACCCCCGGAACTCATTGGGTCTACTGGGACAATGATCTGCTGTACAGCGAGCAAAGAATCGCCGAGCTGGGGAGCAACCGAGTACTAGTGGTACCCCTCCGTTTCAGAGACTTCCTGTTAAACCTGGCCCACGATGTCCCTCTGGCAGGACACCTGGGACAAGATAAAACCTACAGTCGCCTAGTGACCCACTTCTTCTGGCCCAAAATGAGAAACGATGTGCACCAGCATTGCCGATCTTGCCCCACGTGCCAAGCCAGTGGGAAGAGCGGCCGCAAACTAAAGGCTCCCCTGCAACCTTTTCCCGCGGTCACTACCCCGTTTGAGAGAGTCGGAATAGACATTGTGGGGCCCTTGGACCCACGCACGAAACAAGGCCATCGATTCATCCTGGTGCTAGTGGACCACGCCACCCGCTACCCTGAGGCTGTTCCTCTGCGAACTGTGACAGCCCCGGTGGTCGGCCGGGCCCTGATGGGGATCTTCTCCCGTGTGGGCTTCCCCCGAGAAGTCGTCAGCGACCGAGGCACGAACTTTATTTCCAAATACATGAAGTCCCTCTGGCAACAGTGCGGGGTCACCTACAGATTCACAACCCCCTATCACCCTCAAGGGAACGTACTCGTTGAGCGGTTCAACCGCACGCTAAAGGGAATGATCGGGGGGTTGGAAGAGCCCCTCCGTCGCCAGTGGGATGTGCTGCTGCCGTGCCTCCTCTTCGCGTATCGAGAAGTCCCCCAGAAATCCTTGGGCTTCAGCCCATTTGAACTGCTATATGGACACCCAGTGCGAGGGCCGCTCAGTCTCGTCAAAGAAGGCTGGGAGATGCCTCCGCTAAAGAACCCTCCAGATGTCTTCCGGTACCTCCTCACCCTCCGCAACCAGACCCGGCGGTTCAGAGAACTGGCGAAGGCCAACCTAGAGGCCAGTCAAGAGGACATGAAAAAATGGTATGACCAGAATGCCTCATCCATTGAATTCGAACCTGGCCAACAGGTATGGGTGATGTCTCCCACTGAGCCATGCGCCCTGCAAGACAAATGGACGGGGCCCTTCAAAGTAATAGAGCGCAAGGGTCCTGCCACTTATCTCATCGACATGGAATCCTCCCGGAACCCTCTCCGGGTCCTCCACGCTAACAGACTAAAGCCCCACTTTGTGCGAACAGAGCTCAGCCTCCTGATGGCCACAGACACTGGGGTTGAAGAAGACTCCGAGCCTCTCCCTGACCTCCTACGGACTCAAGAGCAAGACGGCTCCGTGGATGGGGTCCGGCTCTCAGAGGCCCTCACCAGAGAACAACGCCAGGAGTGTCAAGCCCTCCTATCACAGTTCGCCAGCCTGTTCTCCCTCACCCCGGGTGTCACTTCCTGGTGTGTGCACGATGTGGATACCGGGGACAGCCCCCCTATCCGCCACCGGGCCTACCGCGTGCCAGACCGGGTACGGGCCTGCATCCAGGAAGAAATAGCCAAGATGCTCACGATCGGGGTCATCGAGCCCTCAGACAGTCCCTGGGCCAGCCCTGTCGTACTGGTCCCCAAAGCAGCTGCCCCCGGCACCACACCAGAACTCCGGTTCTGCGTCGACTACCGGGGCTTGAATGCGGTCACCAGAACAGACGCGCACCCCATCCCCCGGGCAGATGAACTAGTCGACCGAATGGGAGCTGCCCGCTACCTCAGCATCTTCGACCTGACAGCAGGCTATTGGCAGATCGGCCTCACACCCCGGGCGCAAGAACGTTCTGCCTTCTCCACCCCCGATGGCCATTATCATTTCACGGTCATGCCCTTCGGCATGAAGAATGCCCCAGCAACATTCCAACGGCTCGTCAATCAGGTCCTAGCGGGGCTCGAAGGATTCAGCGCCGCCTACCTAGACGACATCGCTGTATACAGCCACCATTGGACCGAGCACCTCCACCACCTCCGAGCAGTGCTGCAAGCCCTTCAGCGAGCTGGCCTCACGATCAAGGCCAGCAAGTGTCAAATTGGGCAAGGGTCTGTAACCTACCTCGGACACCAGGTGGGAAGCGGCCTAGTGGCCCCGCTACAGCTGAAAATTGCCGCCATCCAGGCCTGGCAGCCCCCCATCACCCAAACCGAGGTACGAGCCTTCCTGGGCCTCACGGGCTACTACCGAAGGTTCGTAAAAGACTATGGTACCATAGTGGGGCCCCTCACAGAACTCACGTCAAAGAACCAACCCAAGAAAGTCACCTGGACCCCAGAGTGTCAAACTGCATTTGAACAATTAAAGGCCGCCATGTGTTCCGCCCCTGTGCTCCAGGCCCCAGACTACAGCCGGGAGTTCGTCGTTCAGACGGACGCCTCCGACCAGGGCATTGGGGCAGTCCTGTCTCAAGTGAACACCGAAGGCCTTGATCAACCGGTGGCCTTCATCAGCCGGAGACTCCTACGACGGGAGCAACGCTGGAGCACCATAGAGAGGGAAGCCTTCGCTGTGGTATGGGCCCTCAAGAAGCTCCGGCCCTACCTTTTCGGCACCCACTTTCGGGTGCAGACCGACCACCGACCCCTGCAATGGCTGATGCATATGCGGGGGGAGAACCCAAAGTTGCTACGCTGGTCCATCTCCTTGCAAGGTATGGACTTCACAGTCGAACACCGGCCTGGGCCAGATCACGCCAACGCGGATGGCCTGTCCCGGTTTTTCCGCCTCGACGAGGAGAGTCCCCAAGAGGATGGGTAACTCTCCCCGCCTTCAGCTGGGGGGGACGCATGTTGGACAGGCCACATGAAGGGCCGCTCTCCCCCGGCCCAACCAGGCCCGAGCCCAGTCCCGCAAGTACCACACACCACCATTGCACGTCCTCCGTCCCCTCAGGGACCCCTGCCCTCGAGCCTGCCGACCTCGTGGGTCCGATCCACTGCCGGCCCACGCGCCCAGCCTGGGGCGCCATCTTGGACACTCCACCACGAGGCCGCCTGGCCCCCGATCGACCTCAACCCTGGGCCTGGCCCGGCCTCAGACATTCCGGCACCACCCTCCACCCAGGAGGTGAGCGGGCTACTTGGCAAGTCAATGGGAGAAAGAGGTGTCGATGGCTCTCCCCCACCAAGTGCCGCTCGCCCATCGCCTCCCCGGGCGCTGGCTCCACCCCCCTGCTGGGTGTCTGGACTCCCCCATCCCGACCTCCCGACCTCCAAGTGCGAGGGTCCGGACATCAAACACGCCAGCCCTATAACTGGGGCAACTCCAGAGCAGGAAGGCAGTTGTATCTTGGAGTCGAGAGACGTAAAGAGGAACTCATCCTGGACGGACTACTGGCGCTGCCATAGCTCTGTCCTGTGCACCATCGTCCTGCCTGTTGGCGCTGCCACAGCCGTCGTAACCTTCATCCTTCATCGTCGTCGGGATCTGCTGGCGTGGCCGCGGACCGTTGTAACCGTCATCTTCCACCGGGACCTGCAGGCTCCGCCGCGGACCGTCGTCCTTCCTTCATCCATCTCGGGACCTGCTTGGCTCCTCCACGGCCCGATCATCTAGAACGCCGAGCTCGAGGATTAAGAGCTATTTTGTACTCATTGGTAACTAAGACTGTCCCGCTACCCCTTTCCTCAACCAAAGACTAGAACCGAGGGGACCCCTGAGTCCAGACCTCCTTGTATCCATCATTGTAACTTAAGAATTGCATATAAAGTCTCGTTAACCTTCAACCTTGTGTGGTGTCCGTCTGTGGGGGGGAAGTTACTTATCTGTACAGTCGTTGGAGACGGCTCTCCCTGGAGACCTCTCCCCGTAACCTCGGCCGACCCTCCCGGTCCGTCTAACACTGCTGCAGGCCTCACACTGCTGCACACCTCACACTGATGCATGCCTCACACTGCTGCACACCTCACACTGTTGCACGCCTCACACTTCTGCACGCTGCACACTGCTGCATTACTCACTCTGCTGCATGCTGCACACTGCCACATGCCTCACACTGCTGCACGCTCACACTGCTGCAAGCCTCACACTGCTTGTAGGAACTTGGTTTGCCAGGTCCCTGGGGGGTAGCATGGACGGAGCAGGCAGGCACCCGAAGCTTAGGTGTTAAGTGACTATACAACATCCACATCCACTGAGACAATAAGTGCACGCAAAGACTGAGTCCACACCAGAATGCGTGATTCAAATAAATACGTTTTATCTGGGATCAAAATCAGGGCAGTCAAAAATCACAGCAGCATTAACTCATTGCTTACCCTTAAAAACACATGCTTCCCATTTCTTGGCCATAAATACTTAAATAAATAAATATTAAATATTAGATAACGGTAGGCCTGGTAACAGCCTTGCACCTAGTCAGCACCTGTAAGGAATTCCCTTTTAAGACATTTAAATAACATTTCATTACTCAGCAACAGTCACTTCGTCGCTGCAGGAATCGGCGTGTCAATAAATGGGGTAAATATTTCCTAGCTGCAAAGATAAGCCATTTATCAGCAAATGTAGTGCATTTCACAAGGCTGGAATAAAGCAGTTCAATAATTAGAAATAAGTGTTTCTTTTAGGTAAACTCCAACAGTTCATTAGATGGGCAACAGGCACTAATAACCTTTCCTGCCGGCAAAATGAGCATTTCTTTTTGTCAGAATAGGCAGGACATTACTCTCAGGAGCTAAGCATGACAATTCCAATAACAATCAGGCCACCATAACAGAATAACCTTTCCCCTACTAAGGGGTTAACTTTTTCCTAGGGATAGTCACAAGAGCCCCCTGGAGGGCTCCTCAAACGACACAGGGCTCCTGCCCAGTCCACAGTACTTATCTGGGCCAACGGGGCCCAACTGCAGTCTCCCGCGGGTAGGGCGGTCTTGGAGCCTCCCCGGGGGTTTACCTTACTTCTTCGGCCCCTTCTCGGGTTCTTGCAGAGGTTCAGCACGCTGGGGATGATACCCAGAGGCGCGCTCTCACTTCTGCGCTCTCCGGTGAAGTCGGGGACAGGCGGGGGCTCCGGTACTCTTCGCGAGCCCCCCCCGCGCAGGTGTCAGAGCCAGTCCCGGTCCTCCCTCAGTGGTTGCAGGGACCGGGAACCAATGGGAGGCCCAGGCGCCCAGCGACCGCCAATAGCAGAGTAGCTCACGGGGCACAGCACAGGGACAAAATCAGCACGCGGCGGGCAGAGTCAACACGGGAGCCCCAGTCACGTGATGTCAGATCCAGGCTTCAGGCCTAGCGAGGCCTACTGCGGCCTGACAAGATTTCACGGCTGCCCTCTCCTGGCTCCGGGGGCCGCCGATGGGGATGCAGAAGGCGGCGTTGGCGTCTCGGGGAAAGCACTGGGCCGCAACAATGTCAGTGAGGCTCAGAGGCCCCTGGGCTGAAGCAGTAAGTTCAGGGGCGCACTCGGTGGAAAGCGCGAAAAGGGGGCACAGCTGAGAAGCACCTGGTAGCTAAAGCACTTGGTCCTCGTAGCGCTTTGGAGGCAATTCACAATCGCACCTCGGGCAGTTCTTTTCGGGCCAACAGAGGGTCTCCACGCAGTAGCGCTTCTCAGGGGGACACTGCGCTTGCTAGTCAGCAGTTCACAGCGCTTCTCAGGGGGACCATAGGAAAGCGCTGGATAGGGGAATCAGACAGAGTTGCAGGTCAGATAGCCCAGGACAGGCCACACGACAGTGGCAAAACAGCAGAGGGGACCCAGGTGAAGTCAGGGAGCGCAGGGGGTGACACAGCGCCAATACCTGGTAGTGAGAAGGTATTCTTGGCGCTAACTGGTTCCTACGCCCTTGTTAGAAGTTACTTGAAGAAAGGAGGGGTTTGAGTTGAAGTTGCCAGCTTGGTGGGCAGCGCCTAAACCCTGTCACCCCCAGTGTCATAGGTTCCTGACTAGGCCCTACCGCCTAAGTCTCCTGCGTAGGGTCCCCCAGGTCAGTGATGCCCCAACTGACTAGAAAGTTTCCCTCCCTTTCCTTTTATAGCGTCAGTTGGCAGTTGGCAGTGGCAGTTGGTGTCCACTCCCCTATTCTGGAAGGTTCCAGGAGCTTCTTCACTCTAGCTATGGGCAGGCTGGTATTGCAACAATGTTTAAGTGTTCCAGCCAGCTCCTGGCTACTAGAGTGCGCCTTAAACGACCACGCTGCAGTGGCAGGGGTCAGTGGCAGCCATGTTAGGGGAAGAGAGCACCTGCACCTTAGCATTGATAAGCAATGGGAAGGTGCCCAGAGACCTAAGGCAACAAAAAGTAGGTGGGAAAAATGAGGCAAAAGCAAAAAAAAATGGGGAAGACCACCCTAAGGCTGACAGGTCTAACACTGCTGCACGCCTCACACTGCTGCATTACCCACACTGCTGCATGCTGCAAACTGCCGCACGCCTCACACTGCTGAACCCCTCACACGACTGCACTCCTCACACTGCTGCACGCCACACACAGCGGCACACCTCACACTGATGCACGCCTCACACTGCTGCACGCCTCACACTGTTGCACGCCTCACACTGCTGCACGCTGCACACTGCTGCATTACTCACACTGCTGCATGCTGCACACTGCCGCACGCCTCACACTACTGCACGCCTCACACTGCTGACAACCTCACACTGCTGACAACCTCACACTGCTGCAGGCCTCACTCTGCTGCATTACTCACACTGCTGCATGCTGCACACTGCTGCACACCTCACACTGCTGCACACCTCACACTGCTGCACGCCTCACACTGCTGCATGCCTCACACTGCTGCACGCCTCACACTGCTGCATTCTGCACACTGCTGCACGCCACACTGCTGCACAACTCACAGTGCTGCATGCCTCACACTGCTGTACGCCTCACACTACTGCACATGGCTGCATTACTCACACTGCTGCATGCTGCACACTGCTGCACGCCTCACACTGCTGCATGCTGCACACTGCTGCACGACACACTGCTGCATGACACACACTGCTGGACTCTATACACTGCTGCACCCCACACACTGCTGCACGCCTCAACCTGCTGCATGCCTCACACTGCTGCACGCCTCACACTACTGCACCCCACACACTACTACACGCCACACACTGCTGCATGCCAGACACTGCTGCATGCCAGACACTGCTGCACGCCTCACACTGCTGCACGCCTCACACTGCTGCACGCCTCACGCTGCTGCATGCCTCACACTGCTGCATGATACACACTGCTGCATGCCACACGCGCCTGCATGCCACACACTACTGCAGGCCACACACTGCTGTACGCCTCACATTGCTGCATGCTGCACACTGCTGCATTACTCACACTGCTGCATGCTGCACACTGCTGCACGCCTCACACTGCTGCACGCCTCACACTGCAGCATGCCTCACACTGCTGCACGCCTCACACTGCTGCATGCCTCACACTGCTGTTCACCTCACACTGCTGCACGCCTCACACTGCTGCACGCCTCACACTGCTGCATGCTGCACACTGCTGCACGACACTGCTGCACACCTCACACTGCTGCACGCCTCACACTGCTGCACGCCTCACACTGCTGCATGCTGCACACTGCTACATGACACACTGCTGCACATCACACTCTGCTGCACGCCACACACTACTGCACGCCACACACTACTGCACGCCACACACTGCTGCACACCTCACACTGCTGCACGCCACAAACTGCTGCACACCACAAACTGCTGCACGCCACAAACTGCTGCACGCCACACACTGCTGAACGCCTCACACTGCTGCACGCATCATACTGCTGCACATCTCACACTGCTGCACGCCGCACACTGCTGCATGCTGCACACTGCTGCATGACACACTGCTGCACAGCACACACTGCTGCACGCCGCACACTGCTGCAGGCCTCACACTGCTGCATTACTCAATGCTACATGCTGCATGCCACACACTGCTGCATGCCACACACTGCTGCACGCCTCACACTGCTGCACGCCTCACACTGCTGCACGCCTCACACTCCTGCACGCCTCATACTGCTGCACGCCACACACTGCTGTACGCCACACACTGCTGCACTCCACACACTGCTGCACACCACACACCGCTGCACGCCTCACACTGCTGCACACTTCTGCATTACTGCACTGCTGCATGATGCACACTGCTGCACGCCTCACACTGCTGCATGCCTCACACTGCTGCATGCCTCACACTGCTGCACACCTCACACTGCTGCATTACTCACACTACTGCATGCTGCACACTGCCACACGCCTCACACTGCTGCATGCTTCACACTGCTGCATGCTTCACAGTGCTGCACGCCTCACACTGCTGCATGCTGCACACTGCTGCGCGACACACTGATGCACGCCAAACACTGCTGCACACCACACACAGCTGCACGCAACACACTGCTTCATGCCTCACTGCTGCACACCTCACACTGCTGCATGCCACACACTCCTGCATGCCACACACTACTGCATGCCACACACTACTGCTCGCCACACACTACTGCACACCTCACACTGCTGCATGCCTCACACTGCTGCATGCCTCACACTGCTGCATGCCTCACACTGCTGCATGCCTCACACTGCTGCATTACTCACACTGCTGCATGCTGCACACTTCTGCATCCCTCACACTACTGCATGCCTCACACTGCTGCATGCCACACACTACTGCACGCCTCACACTGCTGCATGCCTCACACTGCTGCACGCCTCACACTGCTGCACGCCTCACACTGCTGCATTACTAACACTGCTGCATGCTGCACACTGCTGCATGCCTCACACTGCTGTACGCCTCACACTGCTGCACAAATCACACTGCCACATGCCTCACACTGTACATGCTGCACACTAATGCACACCACACTGCTACACGCCTCACACTGCTGCATATCTCACACTGCTGCATGCCTCACACTGCTGCACACTGCTGCATTACTCACCCTGCTGCATGCTGCACACTTCTGTACACCTCACACTGCTGCATGCTGCATACTGCTGCATGACACACTGCTGCACGCCACACACTGCTGCATGCCACACACTGCTGCACACCACACACTGCTGCACACCACACTGCTGCATGCCTCACACTGCTGCACACCTCACACTGCTGCACGCCTTACACTGCTGCACACCTCACACTGCTGCACACCTTACACTGCTGCATGCTGCACACTGTTGCACGACACACTGCTGATTGCCACACACTGCTGCATACCACACACTACTGCATGCCTCACACTGCTGCACGCCTCACTCTGCTGCACGCCTCACACTGCTGCACTCCTCATGCTGCTGCACACTGCTGCATTACTCACATTGCTGCATGCTGCACACTGCTGCACGCCTAACACTGCTGCATGCCTCACACTGCTGCATGCCTCACACTGCTGCACCCTGCTGCATTACTCACACTGCTGCACACCACACACTGCTGCATGCCACACACTGCTGCACACCACACACTGCTGCACGCCTCACACTGCTGCATGCCTCACACTGCTGCATGCCGCACACTGGTGCATGCCACACACTGCTGCATGCCACACACTGCTGCATGCCACACACTGCTAATCGCCTCACACTGCTAAACGCCTCACACTGCTGCACACCTCACACTGCTGCACGCCTCACACTGCTGCATGCTGCACACTGCTGCATGCTGCACACTGCTGCATCATTCATACTGCTGCATGCTGCACACTGCCACATACCTCACACTGCTGCATGCCTCACACTGCTGCACACTCCGCACCTCTGCACACTGCTGCATTACTCACACTGCTGCATGCTGCACACTGCTACATGCCACACACTGCTGCATGCTGCACACTGCTGCATGCCACACACTGCTGCACACCTCACACTGCTGCATGCCACACTGCTGCACACCTCACACTGCTGCACGCTGCACACTGCTGCATTACTCACATGGCTGCATGCTGCACACTGCTGCACGCCTCATGCTGCTGCACACCTTGCACTGCTGCAGGCCTCACACTGCTGCATGCCTCACACTTCTGCACACCTCACACTGCTGCACACCTCACACTGCTGCACGCTGCACACTGCTGCATTACTCACATGGCTGCATGCTGCACACTGCTGCACGCCTCATGCTGCTGCACACCTTGCACTGCTGCACACCTCGCACTGCTGCACACCTCGCACTGCTGCACACCTCGCACTGCTGCACGCTTCACACTGCTGCACGCCTCACACTGCTGCACGCCTCACACTGCTGCACGCCACACACTGCTGCACGCCACACACTGCTGCATGCCTCACACTGCTGCACGCCTCACACTGCTGCACGCCTCACACTGCTGCATGCTGCACACTGCTGTTCGCCACACTGCTGCACGCCACACACTGCTGAACGCCACACACTGCTGCACGCCTCACACTACTGCACGCCTCACACTACTGCACGCCGCACACTTCTGCAAGCCTAACACTGCTGCACGCTGCACACTGCTGCATTACTCACACTGCTGCATGCTGCACACTGCCACAAGTCTCACACTGCTGCACGCCTCACACTGCTGGATGCCCCACACTGCTGCATTACTCACACTGCTGCATGCTGCACACTGCTGCATGCCACACACTGCTGCATGCCACACACTGCTGCACGCCACACACTGCTGCACGCCTCACACTGCTGCACGCCTCACACTGCTGCATGCCTCACACTGCTGCATGCCTAACTCTGCTGCACGCCACACTGCTGCACGCATCACAACTGCTGCACACCTCATACTGCTGCACGCCTCACACTTCTGCATACCTTGCACTGCTGCACACCTCGGACTGCTGCACACCTGGCACTGCTGCATGCCTCACACTGCTGCATGCCTCACACTGCTGCACGGGTCACACTGTTGCACGCCTCACACTGCTGCACACCACACACTGCTGCATGCCACACACTGCTGCATGCCTCACACTGCTGCATGCCTCACACTGCTGCATGCCTCACACTGCTGCACGCCTCACACTGCTGCATGCTGCACACTGCTGCACACCACACACTGCTACATGCCACACACTGCTGTACGCCTCACACTGCTGCATGCTGCACACTGCTGCACGCCACACACTGCTGCACACCTCACACTGCTGCACACCTCACACTGCTGCACGCCTCACACTGCTGCATGCCTCACACTGCTGCACGCCTCACACTGCTGCATTCTGCACACTGCTGCACGCCACACTGCTGCACAACTCACAGTGCTGCATGCCTCACACTGCTGTACGCCTCACACTACTGCACATGGCTGCATTACTCACACTGCTGCATGCTGCACACTGCTGCACGCCTCACACTGCTGCATGCTGCACACTGCTGCACGACACACTGCTGCATGACACACACTGCTGGACTCTATACACTGCTGCACCCCACACACTGCTGCACGCCTCAACCTGCTGCATGCCTCACACTGCTGCACGCCTCACACTACTGCACCCCACACACTACTACACGCCACACACTGCTGCATGCCAGACACTGCTGCATGCCAGACACTGCTGCACGCCTCACACTGCTGCACGCCTCACACTGCTGCACGCCTCACGCTGCTGCATGCCTCACACTGCTGCATGATACACACTGCTGCATGCCACACGCGCCTGCATGCCACACACTACTGCAGGCCACACACTGCTGTACGCCTCACATTGCTGCATGCTGCACACTGCTGCATTACTCACACTGCTGCATGCTGCACACTGCTGCACGCCTCACACTGCTGCACGCCTCACACTGCAGCATGCCTCACACTGCTGCACGCCTCACACTGCTGCATGCCTCACACTGCTGTTCACCTCACACTGCTGCACGCCTCACACTGCTGCACGCCTCACACTGCTGCATGCTGCACACTGCTGCACGACACTGCTGCACACCTCACACTGCTGCACGCCTCACACTGCTGCACGCCTCACACTGCTGCATGCTGCACACTGCTACATGACACACTGCTGCACATCACACTCTGCTGCACGCCACACACTACTGCACGCCACACACTACTGCACGCCACACACTGCTGCACACCTCACACTGCTGCACGCCACAAACTGCTGCACACCACAAACTGCTGCACGCCACACACTGCTGAACGCCTCACACTGCTGCACGCATCATACTGCTGCACATCTCACACTGCTGCACGCCGCACACTGCTGCATGCTGCACACTGCTGCATGACACACTGCTGCACAGCACACACTGCTGCATGCCGCACACTGCTGCAGGCCTCACACTGCTGCATTACTCAATGCTACATGCTGCATGCCACACACTGCTGCATGCCACACACTGCTGCACGCCTCACACTGCTGCACGCCTCACACTGCTGCACGCCTCACACTCCTGCACGCCTCATACTGCTGCACGCCACACACTGCTGTACGCCACACACTGCTGCACTCCACACACTGCTGCACACCACACACCGCTGCACGCCTCACACTGCTGCACACTTCTGCATTACTGCACTGCTGCATGATGCACACTGCTGCACGCCTCACACTGCTGCATGCCTCACACTGCTGCATGCCTCACACTGCTGCACACCTCACACTGCTGCATTACTCACACTACTGCATGCTGCACACTGCCACACGCCTCACACTGCTGCATGCTTCACACTGCTGCATGCTTCACAGTGCTGCACGCCTCACACTGCTGCATTCTGCACACTGCTGCGCGACACACTGATGCACGCCAAACACTGCTGCACACCACACACAGCTGCACGCAACACACTGCTTCATGCCTCACTGCTGCACACCTCACACTGCTGCATGCCACACACTCCTGCATGCCACACACTACTGCATGCCACACACTACTGCACGCCACACACTACTGCACACCTCACACTGCTGCATGCCTCACACTGCTGCATGCCTCACACTGCTGCATGCCTCACACTGCTGCATTACTCACACTGCTGCATGCTGCACACTTCTGCACCCCTCACACTACTGCATGCCTCACACTGCTGCATGCCACACACTACTGCACGCCTCACACTGCTGCATGCCTCACACTGCTGCACGCCTCACACTGCTGCACGCCTCACACTGCTGCATTACTAACACTGCTGCATGCTGCACACTGCTGCATGCCTCACACTGCTGTACGCCTCACACTGCTGCACAAATCACACTGCCACATGCCTCACACTGTACATGCTGCACACTAATGCACACCACACTGCTACACGCCTCACACTGCTGCATATCTCACACTGCTGCATGCCTCACACTGCTGCACACTGCTGCATTACTCACCCTGCTGCATGCTGCACACTTCTGTACACCTCACACTGCTGCATGCTGCATACTGCTGCATGACACACTGCTGCACGCCACACACTGCTGCATGCCACACACTGCTGCACACCACACACTGCTGCACACCACACTGCTGCATGCCTCACACTGCTGCACACCTCACACTGCTGCACGCCTTACACTGCTGCACACCTCACACTGCTGCACACCTTACACTGCTGCATGCTGCACACTGTTGCACGACACACTGCTGATTGCCACACACTGCTGCATACCACACACTACTGCATGCCTCACACTGCTGCACGCCTCACTCTGCTGCACGCCTCACACTGCTGCACTCCTCATGCTGCTGCACACTGCTGCATTACTCACATTGCTGCATGCTGCACACTGCTGCACGCCTAACACTGCTGCATGCCTCACACTGCTGCACCCTGCTGCATTACTCACACTGCTGCACACCACACACTGCTGCATGCCACACACTGCTGCACACCACACACTGCTGCACGCCTCACACTGCTGCATGCCTCACACTGCTGCATGCCGCACACTGGTGCATGCCACACACTGCTGCATGCCACACACTGCTGCATGCCACACACTGCTAATCGCCTCACACTGCTAAACGCCTCACACTGCTGCACACCTCACACTGCTGCACGCCTCACACTGCTGCATGCTGCACACTGCTGCATGCTGCACACTGCTGCATCATTCATACTGCTGCATGCTGCACACTGCCACATACCTCACACTGCTGCATGCCTCACACTGCTGCACACTCCGCACCTCTGCACACTGCTGCATTACTCACACTGCTGCATGCTGCACACTGCTACATGCCACACACTGCTGCATGCTGCACACTGCTGCATGCCACACACTGCTGCACACCTCACACTGCTGCATGCCACACTGCTGCACACCTCACACTGCTGCACGCTGCACACTGCTGCATTACTCACATGGCTGCATGCTGCACACTGCTGCACGCCTCATGCTGCTGCACACCTTGCACTGCTGCAGGCCTCACACTGCTGCATGCCTCACACTTCTGCACACCTCACACTGCTGCACACCTCACACTGCTGCACGCTGCACACTGCTGCATTACTCACATGGCTGCATGCTGCACACTGCTGCACGCCTCATGCTGCTGCACACCTTGCACTGCTGCACACCTCGCACTGCTGCACACCTCGCACTGCTGCACACCTCGCACTGCTGCACGCTTCACACTGCTGCACGCCTCACACTGCTGCACGCCTCACACTGCTGCACGCCACACACTGCTGCACGCCACACACTGCTGCATGCCTCACACTGCTGCACGCCTCACACTGCTGCACGCCTCACACTGCTGCATGCTGCACACTGCTGTTCGCCACACTGCTGCACGCCACACACTGCTGAACGCCACACACTGCTGCACGCCTCACACTACTGCACGCCTCACACTACTGCACGCCGCACACTTCTGCAAGCCTAACACTGCTGCACGCTGCACACTGCTGCATTACTCACACTGCTGCATGCTGCACACTGCCACAAGTCTCACACTGCTGCACGCCTCACACTGCTGGATGCCCCACACTGCTGCATTACTCACACTGCTGCATGCTGCACACTGCTGCATGCCACACACTGCTGCATGCCACACACTGCTGCACGCCACACACTGCTGCACGCCTCACACTGCTGCACGCCTCACACTGCTGCATGCCTCACACTGCTGCATGCCTAACTCTGCTGCACGCCACACTGCTGCACGCATCACAACTGCTGCACACCTCATACTGCTGCACGCCTCACACTTCTGCATACCTTGCACTGCTGCACACCTCGGACTGCTGCACACCTGGCACTGCTGCATGCCTCACACTGCTGCATGCCTCACACTGCTGCACGGGTCACACTGTTGCACGCCTCACACTGCTGCACACCACACACTGCTGCATGCCACACACTGCTGCATGCCTCACACTGCTGCATGCCTCACACTGCTGCATGCCTCACACTGCTGCACGCCTCACACTGCTGCATGCTGCACACTGCTGCACACCACACACTGCTACATGCCACACACTGCTGTACGCCTCACACTGCTGCATGCTGCACACTGCTGCACGCCACACACTGCTGCACGCCACACAATGCTGCACGCCTCACACTGCTGCACGCCTCACACTACTGCACGCCTGCTAAGTCCTAACTATAACATCCCTCTAACCTTTATATTTTCACTGAGAAAATATAAATGGGATAGTGACGTTATAGTTAGGAATTGGAATTTAAAACAATTTAGAAATTCACTGAAAAAATACGGAGGTTACAGGGACATTATAGTCAGGCTTTTGTGTGAATTTCTATGCTTTTGTACATGCTAATTTCTAACCATAACTTCCCTCTAACCTTTATATTTTCTCAGAGAAAATATATATATATTTTTTTTTTCACTGAGAAAATATAAAGGTTAGAGGGACTTTATAATTAGGAATTACTATTTTTTTGAAAAGTAGAAATTCACTGAAAAACCCAAAGGTTACAAGGAATGTTATAGCTAAGCTAAAATATATATATGTTTATATGTGTATATAGAGCTGTGGCAATCAACTATGTATAAGGGAAGGAGCTCGCACATCAACAATAATGTACACACTGCTAATACTACCGGTGATATGCTATACACAACTCACTATTCAAACCAAAAATGTTCCGTGTGTAGATATATCATTGATACATGTGTACTGCACAGTGGATGCAACCATATTATCTCAGACTCTGGGGAATATCTTGGTCATGTTGCTGTGTTGTCTCCCCCTTGAAGCAGAAGCGGAGTGGGCTAATCCAAGGTATGCAGCTCCAGCGTAAGAGTATAAATAATTAGCCTACGCCTTGGGCGTGGTTCACTTCTGCAAAGAGAAAAGACTCTGCCACAGCGAAGGTCCTCACCATGCCACGTGCCTGCCGCTATGACCACATGCCTCCTCGATAAAGTCCCATTGTGAACTCAGCACCACAGCATCGCAGAATTATGTCTGTATCAACTACTACCTTCGATCTACACTGTAGACAGCAGGGTTCACAACTTGAATTCATCTTTGGATCTACACTACGCACAGTATTGAAGTTATCCTTGATTTATGTAGGGCAGAGACAATTCTAATGTATGTCTTCAGACTTTGTTAAAATAAGTGATAAACATTCTTCGTTGGTATCTGTGCTGACTACTGCCTTCGATCTACAGTGCGGTCAGTATAGTTTACAACTTGATACCAGTGGCGCATCAACACTACAGAGAACATTAAATTCAGTCTCGATTTATTTCAGGCAGAGACAATTGTACTATGTCCTCAGATTTTGTTAAAGTATGGACAGTAGAAAATTCAGATTTATTTAGTGCAGAGACAATTGTATTATATGTCTTCAGATTTTAATAAAATAAGTGACAAAAAGCATTCCACGATGTCTGTGTCAACTACTGCCTTCGATCTACACTGTGGACAGCAGAGTTCACAACTTGAATTCAGCTTTCCATCTACACTACGGACAGCATTCAAGTTAGCCTTGATTTATGTAAAGGCAGAGACAATTTTGTTAAATGATGCGACAAAACCATTCCTCAATGTCTGTACTGAGTACTGCCTTCAAATGTACACTGCGATCAACAGAGCTCACCACTTGATACCAGTTCATGAGTCCCGTATGCAACAGTCAATGTATGGAGTACATTACAGATAATGCAGTGCAGCCTAAGATCTACACTGCAAACAGCAGGGTTCACAACTTGAATTCAGCTTTCCATCTACACTATGGACAGCATTCAAGTTATTCTTGATTTATGTAAGGCTGAGACAATTTTGTTAAATGATGCCACAAAAAACATTCCTCAATAACTATACCGATTACTGTCTTCAAATGTACACTGTGATCAACAGAGTTTACCACTTGATACCAGTGGCGCATCAGCACTACAGACAACATTGAATTCAGTCTCGATTTATTTAAGGCAGAGACAATTGTACTGTGTCCTCAGATTTTGTTAAAGTATGTGACAAAAAAAGCATTCCTCGATGTCTGTGTCAACCACTGCCTTCGATCTACACTGCGGACTGCAGGGTTCACAACTTGAAGTCAACTTTGCATGTACACTATGGACAGTAGGGAATTTAACCTTGATTTATTTAATGCAGAGAAAATTTTACAGTATGTGTTCTGATTTTGTTAAAATAAGTGACTAAAATCATTCGTTGATATCTCTGATGACTCCTGCCTTCGATCTACAGTGCTGACAGCAGGGTTCACATCTTGAATTCAGCTTTGAATCTATACTACGAACAGCATGAAATTTACCCTTGATTTTTTTACGGTACAGAAAATTGTACTTTATGTCCTCAGATTTTGTTAGAATATACGACAAAAAGAATTTCTTGATGTCAGTGATGACTACTGCCTTCGATCTACATTGTGAGGGTTCACGATTCAGGTAGAATGGCGATTGTACATGATGCATTCCAGTAGACAAGAGACATTATACCACTGTGACCCTCCCGAACCATGAATCATCACAGGGTGCGCACATGCTGAGTTCTTTCGGTACCACTAACTCACTGCACCACAAGTCATCTCCCCGTAGCGTTATTGAGGCAGAATTCACATGGCAAAAAACATTGCTCCCAGTGCAGCATCCCTGCACTACGCATTATCGCAGGATACGTACAAGCTCAGCTCCAAAGATAGTACTAACTCAGTGCACCATAAATCATCGCAAAGAAGAGTGAACAGTTTTATGTCACAGTGAGACATACTGTCCCTTTTAAATGTCCCTGAAACATACGTATTTCAATAATGTATTCTATACATGTTCTATCTTTCATTTCCTTAATCATTACAGATGATGCAGTCTACCCTAAGATCTATACTGCGACAGCAGGGTTTACAACTTGAATTCAGCTTTGCATCTACATAATATACAGTATGGAATTTAGCCTTGATTTACTTAATGCAGACACAATTATACTGTATGTATTCAGATTTTGTTAAAATAGGTGAAAAAAAGCATTTGTCTATACTGTGCTGACTAGTGGCTTCGATGTACACAGCGGACAGTAGGATTCACAACTTGAATTCAGCTTTGTATCTACACTACAGACAGTAGGGAATTTAGCCTTGATTTATATTTATTTAACCCCTTCCCTGCTAGCCGGTTTCCGCCCCTGTGCGGTAAACAAACGAACAGGGGCGGGCCATGACGAACCCCAGCCGTCATCAGCACACGAGCACCGTAGTGCATGACGGCTGGGGTTCGTCACCAGCATGGAGGGGGTTAAGGCACAGAAAAAAATACTCCTGTGGCACTGCTAGTATGCACCAGCACCTTTAATCCCTGCATCCTGTGAACTATGTTCACAAAGAATGTAGAACACAGTGCCAAAATATACCTCCACCACCGGCAATACCAAGTACCTCTGGGGCATCACCTTCAACATCGCCATCAAACATACGTCCCCGTTTTGAGAAAGTTAGAATGCACTGCATGAAATGCAATAGTTTAATTCGTTTTGGGGAGCAATCATTAGACCTAGTTTGTAGAGCAATTGATAACCATGGATGGTAGTTTTTTTTTAACCCTCAAAGTTCATGCAGTCCAGTATGCAACAGTCAATGCTTTGAGTAGAGACCGCTAGAACCACGCAGCATCGCAGGGTGAGCAGACAGTGAGCACCAGACGTGCCACTAACTAAGTGCACCATAAATAATCACCACATGGCCTTATTAAGGCAAAATTCAGTTGCCAAAAGACATTCTTACCAGTGCGTTCTGCCTGAACCACGCATCATTGCAGGCTCCACACAAACCACCCCTACCTCAGTGTACCACAACTCATGAACCCTTTACAATAGAATCTTTTGTGTATATTTTCACATACGGTGCTCCTACCTTTGTACAGCAGAAGTCATAAACCGTTTATGATTGAATATCTGTGTATGATATCATGATTAGTATTCTACTCGTTACCAACAGCAACGTAATAAAATGGAGTCGAGCACACGTGCCCGTACCTACTTCAACTATCTATCTGTGTCTGTATACTTACTATGGGGGTCATTATGATGGTGGACGGACCTGCGTCCCCAGAGGTGGAGGGACAATCCGCAGGGGCAGCAGTGGTCCCTCCATGCAAATTAGGATGTGACCTCCACCCTGGCGGTCATATCCTGTATTTTTAACATTGCGGCAGGTGCTGATTAAAGCAGCACCCGCCGCAATGTTAAAACTGCATGCAGTGCATTTGCATGCACAAAGCGGCAGGCACCGCGCGGTGCCTGCCGCTATGTGCAAGCAAATGCAGGGGGGTACCATAGGTTCCCCCCATGTGCACCCCCACCCCCATTCACCCTGGGGACCCGCAACGGGCTCCCAAAGAAAAGACCGTATGCCTTTTCGTGGCGGCATTGCTGCCGCGGAAAGGCATGTCCAAAGGCTAATCCTAATATGGCTGGCGGTGTCTGACAGACACCGCCACCATATTAGAGCTTTTCCTCCGCGGGACCATGGCGGAAAAGCTGCGGACGTTGTTCCCCACCCCCCTGCCATCCTAATCTGGCGGGGTGTCTTTTCTGACACCGCAGCGGTGAATCCGCATCCTCCGGGACGGTGGTGGCTTCCGACGGCCCGGAGGATGCGGATTCACGGCAATCCTTATCGGCCCCTATGTTTGTAAAATGCTGCTCCTGCACCCTACCACAATATATTGTGATGTAAATAGCGTATGCAACCATCTTACCTCTGCCAATAACAAAAACTTTGATTATATAATTTTCTCTCGCTCATTCTACAAATACGAAGGTACAAAGTGGATCATTACAATACTGCAAAGAAACTGTATAGTCAATTTATAACTGTGTACTATTTCTTGTTTTTTAGTTTTTTTTAGCATATTTATGTAGCGCAAAGTCGACCTAAAACTACATAATCAATTTCAGTAAATTTTCAGGCACGCGTTGATTACGTCATTACTCTACAATAACAGGATGTGGACGCGACTCCGAGCCTTGAACAATGACTTCCAGTACCAAGTTCGACAGTATACCTGAATGACCACATACGTATATATATTATCTGTCCTTTATGTGTCAAAAACTGCAGCCTAAACCTCTCACAGCCCTGTATTACTACAGCTACAACACTCCACTGAATGTACAACAAAAATTCATATGCAGAAATGCGTCATGTCCACCATCTTTTATGTGTGCATCTATGGATGAATAAAGGGTCAGTGATACCCCGTACCTTCCATGTTAGCCATATTGTGGGTGTTAGAAATGGGAACCCTGGCTGGCCAGGGCTTGCGCCAAAGTCAGTCAGAGACCACCACTCCTAAGTCAGGGCAAGGGAGTTACACGCCAAGATAACCCCTGCTCACCCTCTAGGTAACGTGGCGC
Source organism: Lissotriton vulgaris (assembly GCF_964263255.1). Lineage (NCBI taxonomy): Eukaryota > Metazoa > Chordata > Amphibia > Caudata > Salamandridae > Lissotriton > Lissotriton vulgaris. Next base: position 1,624,187,554 of record NC_141685.1, on the reverse strand, counting down.
GAGCAGCAAGGCTAAACATGGAGGCGATATGAGTTAAGTATTTGCGCACGCACCCCAGCAACAACACCCAAGGCCCACCACAAAGGAAACTCCACATAAGGTTATATAAAAAAATAGCCTTTGTATTACAGTAAACATACATTAGATAAAACACACACTTTACATTGTGCCAGGGGCACGGGCAGAATTTACAGGGGATATGTACAAGACAGGGCCACCTGGACCACTGTCAGGAATCAGAAGTAACACTTTCAGAAATAGCACTTAGAATGTAAAATTACTTTAGCACAAAATATAAAAATAGAGCACACAACCAGTAACTACTGGTAACCAGGACCTCACTAGCACCACCTGTACTAGGTAGAAAACAACCACCTAAGTATCACAGTACCTGTAGGGGTGTAAGAACATAACACATGATGCAATGTAAAACATTCATTCAGAGGTGTAAAGAAGTACAATTGCGCCAAACTCACAGAAGTCACCACCTGTGACTGTCCCTAGGCCAACTGGCCTTGTTGGGGCTAGGACGCCCTGTGTCCAGTGTCTAGGGGCCTAAACGTAGCAGTTGCCCACAAAGTGCTGGGCAACTGGCGCAACAATGTTTGAGCCTGCTAGGGCTCAAGAACAACAGCGGGGCCAATGGGGGAGCCTCGCTGGGCTCTCAAAGAATTGACTGGGTCCTCAGGAGCTTCTCAGGCTCCTAGTAAATAAATGGCCCCTGAGCCTCTCTGGGCTCTTAAAGATACTTGTGGCGCTTGAGCCCCTCGTGGGCTCTCAAAGCAAATGGCACCCTCAGAGTCTCTCTGGGCTCAACACACAATGCGGGGTCCTGGAGCCTCGGGGGCTCTAAATAAACACATGGGCCCCTGAGCCTCTCTGGGCTCCTCAACAACAGAGGCCGCCTGAGCCTCTTGTGGGCTCGAAATGCCAATGCCCCCTTTAAGCCTCTCGGGGCTCGTCACTCGAGAATGCCCTCGGGGCGAAGATCAGGCTACTTGGGGGGGGGGCGGACACCGGCAATGTGTCCCAACGCCCTCCCTCTCTTGCCACACACTACCACGGGGCTTCGGCCTCACACCCCCTTCTCCCGGTCAGCTCCACTCACCGTCTGTCTGCGGGGGGAGAGCTCCTGCTCCGCGGGGCTCTCCGGAGCTGCGGTGCCTTCCTCGAGCCTTCTCCTCTGCGGTGGGGGTGTCCTGGGAGGCGGGGTGGGCTCCCGGCCTCCCTGAAGAGCAGCAGAACTTCCGGGGCTCTCCCTACACTCGGGAGTCCCGGGGGAACCAGCAGTCACCTTCCTTCCTCGTCTCGCGGCTGCGGTGGGGCGGGACTTCCGGTCCTTCCCCCTGGGCCACGCAGCGATTGGCTGGCCTGGTAATCACTTCCGGGTCGTCGCAGGCAGCGCGGCGGCTCGGCGGGGAGACAAAGAAAGCAAATGCCGGGTGGGCACCGGCTCGTTTGAGATGATTAAATAAACCGGGGCAATGCCGGGTGGGCACCGGCTGCGAAGATAACGCTCCACCAAGCGCTAGCACACCATAAAGCGCTTCCAAGCGCTAGGGGCGTACAAATACAGAGCTTCCTGCACTAGATGCCCAACAAAGCAATCCCACAGCTCTACAGTGGAAATCAAGCGCTCCCAGCGCTTAAGGGAGAAACAAAGCGCTTCCAGGGGCTTGGATGCCACAAGTCCAGCAGAAGTCCTTGTAGGCAGGCAGGGGGAGCAAGGCTGGGCCAGGGGCCAGCTCACTGGCCCTCCAGGCAGGGAGGCAGTCCAAGTGGCGGTTCCTCCTGGCCCCAGCAGCAGCAGCCCCCTCAAGTAGGATCAGGAAAGAACAATTTCTGTGGGGACACAGCCCCATTTTTATACACCTAAATCCTTTGTTTGGAGGTGCAGGGTGGGGGAGAAAGCAGTTGCAGCTGGTTGAGGAGTACCCTTGATGGCCCAACCAGCCCTTTCTTTCACTGGCAGGGCTAGGGTCATCAGTCACACCACAGGGGGGCGGAGCCAGCATTATGTGGGGAAAACCCAGCCCATCCAGGACACAGGTACACTCCTCCCACACATCACTCATGCTAATCTCACACTCACCACCGGGCAGACCCACCCAGCCTTCCTGGAGCCAGGCTCACCCGCCAGCTCCAGCCAATCACACGCCAGGCATATTTTATATTAATATGCCAACTCCTAGAAGTGGCACTTCTACATATGACACACTCATGCAACACACACCATTGCGAAGCATTCACTCTCACGAGTTCGCACATATCAAATTCGAACCTGTACCCCCCACGCATCAGGAACTACCAGGGACACATACATTCCCCATGCATTCCTATGGGAGGGCAGGCCTATCTCATCACATGCACTCAGAGTGCGCACGCACTTTCCACTGGGACACAGTGAAAGTGCGCAGAACCCAAAAATCACTATCACCAGGTCACCATTACAAGCAAAAAGTCTAGGGGTGAACCTGCCATAAGGGCCAAGTCCAACAGTGGGTCTTTACAGACATAATTACACATTTGCGTTTAAGACCCGGGTGACGGCAGCACTACAACACGGACACCCAAATCAGTAGATTTTTCACATAGCTCACGACGGAACCGCACCCATAGCTCTGGAGTCATCGTTTACAGCCTCGCGCAGCACTGGCATACATCAGTCCAGCCCACTCCGCTTACGCTTCCAGGAAAACACAACAACGGTAAGTACATGACCAAGATTTCCATTGTAGTGATTTCTTACTTCCAGGTCTGGATGTCAGAACTGCAAACACACCCTCATGGCTGGTATACACCCACAAGAAAGAGGAGATAGACGGAGCACACTTCTTTTATATTAAGAATCTGATGCTTGTTTGAAATCTATAATGGCATTGTAATCTAGCTAAACATGTTGTGCGTGTGCTACACAGTATATGTGGACTGCCTGACCCACATTAATAATACATAAGAACAAAATCAAGAGAACTCTCTCTTGAAAACCTGTGTGCACCACAAAGAAAATGTCTGTGTTGTAATTTTTCTTAACTTGTTTCAACTTGGTTATCCAACACATATGTTAAAGTACACACAAAAATGAATAAATGAAGAAACCAAATGTACAGTTCAAATTCGGTTTGTTATTGTCACAATACTTCCTTAAATGTACTTATTGACATCAGATCGAAACAATCGTTTTTTTCATCAATGCATACTGTATATACAATTGTATTTAACTATTTCACACCACAACATTAAACATGAGCCCGATGCATTTCGGGAAAAAGTCCCTTCTTCGGGGGCCACTGAAATTCAAAAATAAATAAGTGTTTTAATTAGCGGAAACATTTTGAATAACATCATTCAGTATTGCTGTCAAATAGTTATAGCCCTGGAGGGGTGATGGTGTATAGAAATTAAATAAAAATAGCGCGTACCTTAATCTCCCCACCCATGTGTTAACTGAATATCGTGAATACAAATCAAATTGGGTATGTGTCTGTGACTCACGTGATGAACATAAAACAACATGCACCCGAAGTGAGCAGTACTTCATATCACAAACGTAACTCTATGTTCCTAACAGCTAAGAGAGTTAATTCAAACCACCACAAGAAAGACATGAAATCTAATGACAAAATATCTGGTAGGTGTCAAAATTTACATATGCTGTGAAGACCAAATATAAAAAATAATCAGAGTTACGAACTTCAATGATAAGTGTCCACCAATGCGACTAAAGTGTCTGCAAATCCCTACATACCTGAACTTGTGGTGTATCATAGCTACCACGAGGACTGAAGCTGTCTTGCAACAGATATAGACATTTCTAAATTGAAAGACTAATGGTGACTGGAAACTATCGAACTAGAGGAGAACAAAAGAAAATCCAGGTTTCTTACCGACAACGGAGCCAAAGACTGTCTGAACCTCGCTAATCTTCTCTATATTTCAATGTGCCAACGTTCCTCCAATCTCTATGCACGATCGATGTGACCTCTTTATACACATCTATTCCGTTGCAAGAAGGGCTAGAAGCCGTAGAATGGGCTTTACGCAACCAACCCAAAATTCAAGCACACAAGGTCTTTTTGATAGAAATCTTAGAATTCTGTTTACAATACAGTTACTTTCAGTACAAACAGAACTATTTTCTGCAGATATGTGGTACTTCAATGGGCTTTGGGGGAGCACCCACATATGCTAATATGTACATGGCATTGTCTGAAGAAACATATATCTTGAATAACCCCGATTGGAGAAGCAATTTGAAAATGTACCGTCGATATATCGATGATATTTTCTTGATTTGGTCTGACACTGAAGATGCTTTACAGAAACAATTGAAATTTTGAATACCAGAAACAACCGCATTCAATTCACATTCAACATCAGTTCTACTAGTTTACCATTCTTGGACGTAATGGTGGAAAAAACAGGTTTATCTATCAATACCAGCGTGTTCATCAAACCTACGAATCGTAATAATACCTTACTGTTCACGAGCTTTCATCCTCCGAAATTAAAACAAAATCTGCCATATTTATTCATGATTCAGTCCAAAAGAATATCATCGACAGAAGAGAAATTTAAGCTTGATTTAGAAAGAATCCAGAAGAGATTCGTCCAACTGGGATATCCTACTACAGTAGTCCAGGCTGCTGAAAACAGGATTGGGAAGATGGAAAGGAACACCCTATTAACCACCAAACAAAAAACACCCACCACTAGAACAGTATTTGTATCGAAATTTCCACCAACTCACTGAACATCAAAAGAATCATCCAGAACCGTTGGGTACTGTTATCACAAGAACCGGATTTTGGAAATTCTTTTTCACAGCAGCCACTATTTGCATACACTCTTTGTCGCAATTTAAAAGAACTACTGGCATCCGTCAATCTCCTCTTTCTTGTTTAAGTCATTCTCCACTGCCTATTTTGGACGGTAGCACCCACCTATTCACAAACATGTCTTCATTTGAAAGCATAGCCAGCACCACTGAAAATCGTGCGGAAACTAAAGCATTTACCACAGAAGAAGCCACGGAAATGTATGGATGGGTCAATAACACAACAATTAAAACATCTAGAATTTATTTGTCGTAGAGAGTTGAACCAACGACTACATGCTTCAACCTTAATACAATACCATAAACATAAGAGAATTCCTCGAGGACTTCGGTTAGCAATCAAACCGATGTTGTTTCGTTTCCAATTCAACAAATCGTTTATGGACCACGTGTACATGGTCCTAAACAAATGCTCATTAGACCTCATTTTGTTAATCCTAGAGGAACTGTCAAAAACCATCAAAGACTTGGAAGAAGAAATATTCAATGTGAAACAAGATCTATCAAGGAGAATTGAGGCAGAAGATTGGTCTCAAACACTAGAACAGATGAATACTAAACTTGATAATTACAGCAAGGAATTACAAGAACGTAAACTCAGGAAATTTAAAAGGGACACCATTGAATATCGACTAAACGAAGTCTATACATGGGCAAAAATGTACACACAACGTAGACCATACAAAAATCAAAACACCTCCTCTCAGGAAAGTGTGGCCTCAGATAGTGATACACAAATAACTAGGCCACCTATAAACTTAAACATTGAAAGAAGTGAGCCCTCCAGCTCTAAGAATCTAACGGATGTATCTACCACCAACGTGGCTTTTTTATCGAAGGGTCAACCACCATCAAAACCACCAGATCCACAAACCACATCTACAAGTGGAAATGTACCAAAACCAGGCGAGGAAAAAGAAAAAACAAAAGAGAAACAGCGCCAGAACTTACGGAGTCAGAGACAATAATTATCAACTTATCGTCCCAAACTCTTACTTCACAACAAATACAACTTTTAAACAAAGGGACCTCATTTGTACCTACGCATAAAACTACCTTTCATCAAACAGAAGTTGCTTTTTACAAATTCACGTGTACACTCGGATTGAGGAACTGTTTTTGACAACGCAGCCCCCACTCCTATGATCCCAGAAGAGAAAGAATTCTTGGAATTCAGACCAAAAAGCACTTTTGTTGCTCCTGTCTCTCATAAAATACTCGATTGTTTTGAGTCCTTAGTCAAACAGGATCTGTTAAAACTCAATTACCGATCTGACAAAAAACACAACCTATCTATACAAGAGAGGAATCTTTTGAAAGAATTGGCTAACAATGAAACACTCACATTTCGAGCAGCTGACAAGGGAGGAGCTTTAGTCATAATGGATTCAACATACTACCACCACAAAGTCCAGGAATATCTCTCTGATGAGAATACTTACTTGAAACTTGATCACGATCCTACGAGAGAAATTCAGTTGACATTGCAAAATTTTTTGGATAAAGCTGAAAGTATGGATTGGATATCTGGGAAACCCAAAGTTTTCTTGTGGCAAAACAACCCTAAACGGCCGCACATTTACATGCTGCCTAAAATTCATAAGCACAGCACTGATCCCTCGTTCAGACCCATTGTGTCTGGATGTGGGTCATTGTTCGAACCATTGGGGAAATACATTGATCACTTCTTTCAACCGATTGTTCGCAACTGGAAATCATACACAAGGGACACCACCGATTTTTTAAATCAACTCAACCAGCTAGACTTAAATAACAACTCGGAATTCTTGTTATGCACAATCGATGTGACCTCTTTATACTCATCTATTCCGTTGCATGAAGGGCTAGAAGCCGTAGAAAGGGCTATACTTACCCAACCCGAAATTCAAGCACACAAGGTCTTTTTGATAAAATTATTAGAAATCTGTTTACAACACAGTTACTTCCAGTACAAACTGAACTATTTTCTGCAGATAAGTGGTACTTCAATGGGCTTTGGGGGAGCACCCACATATGCTAATATGTACATGGCATTGTTTGAAAAAACATATATCTTGAATACCCCGATTGGAGAAGCAATTTGAAAATGTACCGTTGATATATCGATGATATTTTCTTGATCTGGTCTGACACTGAAGATGCTTTACAGAAACAAATTGAAATTTTGAATACCAGAAACAACCGCATTCAATTCACATTCAACATCAGTTCTACTAGTTTACCATTCTTGGATGTAATGGTGGAAAAAACAGGTTTATCTATCAATACCAGCGTGTTCATCAAACCTACGGATCGTAATAATACCTTACTGTTCACGAGCTTTCATCCTCCGAAATTAAAACAAAATCTGCCATATTCATTCATGATTCGGTCCAAAAGAATATCATCGACAGAAGAGAAATTTA